>NC_134913.1:16095833-17315000 GCF_051014615.1 Bombus vancouverensis nearcticus | reverse complement strand
GGATATTATAATGCAAGACAAGAGATTAATGAGAATACTTTCGAGATACAATTCCACTTTCGAATGAGAATCTACAAAAACTCGAATCTACATGTGTGATACGTGAGACTACTGCCACAACCAGTTCTGCTATCCAGGTTAAAGCACCTACTGCCTACAGATCGGCCAGATTGACGACTTTAGCGATACCTGACCACCAGCGAAATTCCAAACCCGACCGGGCACATCGCGTTTAACACGAGGATTAAAAACCTGAGATCACTGGATGAAATTTTTTACTCCATAAAAGGGCAACACAAATCTTGCTATCTTCTTTCAAACTTTTGCCAATATCGAAGAATTACGTCGCTTAATTACGTAGAAAAATAGGAACGATTGAAAGAATCCTAACTTCGCTGGAAACCTTGAAGCGTGTTTCGAGCGAAGCGAAGTAACAAACTCACATCGATAAAGTATTGAAAATGATTTGAAGTCAATTAATTTGATTAATGAAAACAAGGATATAGAAATTCCAAGATATTTCAAGTATGAACAAATTTACATCGGAAAAGTGTTTCAAATGATTCGATGTCGGATAACTTGACTAATGAAAACGTCGCTTGAAACTTAAAACAATATCTCAAGTCGAGTAAATAAGACATCCGTACGGATTATTAGATATAGAAGAAATAGATATAGAAGATATAGAAGAATAATCCGTACGGATTATTAGATATAGAAGAAATTTCAGTCTACATAAATTCGAGTTATAACTCGACTAACTCAAACAAGACATAACTCGGCATCGAAACTCCTACGGTTCGCGATTGATATTTAAGCACCAGAGTCAATCATATATCACTTTCATCCACCGGTAGTTGTCCAAGAAAATACCATTCCCCGCAGAGAATAACAAAACGTGAGACGCGTCAGCACACGTGGGACGAATCGCAATTTCGCGAGCAGCTCGCGGCCGATTCCGTGGAATATCACTTTGGTGTGCGGCGAACACTGACGTGGGTCCCTCGTCGTTCCATAACTCAGCGAACGTCGGCCGATGATAAAGCGATATTGTGTTGTAAATTTATATGACGCTCGCCGACCGGCGGCCAATGCGTTTCGGTAATGAGATTCGCTAACTGAGGAAATGCGGCGAGGCTTCGATCCGCGAGACACGTTCTCCGCACCCTACGTCCGTACAACGTGGCCTTAAATTCGTGTTACGACTAAAACCAGACAGATCGTACGGCTTAAAATAAGAAGAAAACCAAGAATCACGAAATTAACTTGATTGCTTTATTTTCGACGAAATTAAACTTGATATTCCATCAAGTGTATCTACGTGAATTTGTCCAATTCCAACTAGATAAAAATATAGAATCGACAGGAAATCATTCAACATGGTAGAATAAATCGAAAATATAGAATAAAGGTTTTTATACGGTTGGAAAAAGTGCGCTACCATTGGTTTTGTTGAAATCGAACGTACAGGAAATTGGTTTATTGAACAGATCGTGCGGGTAAATTCGATTAGACAGATCGATGTATGTATTTCTGTTATCTTGGCGCATAATGCATGAACGTTGAGTGGGATTTATTAGATTGTGTGTTTTCTTTATGCGATGGTTCCTAGTTGAACAATAGGATTAGAAACAAGCTGTAGTTGTACGTATCGGTATGTGATTAATGGTTAGTATTTGGTTAGATGAATGGTTAGAGATATTGTAATTAATTTCACCGTTGAAGAGACTTATAGTATTACTGCTTGTAACCTGATCGACGGTTTGTTTATGCATTTGCCTGAGGCGCGTGTATAAAATCTAGAAATATATAAAACGTTTAGAGTATAAAATATAAGAAATACGTAGATATATTTATATATAAGGAAGTTTTATTTCGCGCGATAACAGCCACCCATTTACCAAATTTAATCATCCCTTCCGTCGCAAGAATCAAAAGCCATCCTTATAATCCGACATCCGTCAGACAAGCTGCGTCTACTCAAATACGCCTTTTCTTCTCTGCGAGTTTCCACGTTCCATGGAACTCAATTCGCCAGGTTGGGATTTATTCGCGCAAAATATTTGCTGGGAAATGAATAACTCACAGCCGGGGATGGATTTAAGCGAACGAAATGAGGCATCAGGGAACAAGGTTCTGCGAATCCGCGAGATATTCTCACCAGCTTGCGAAAAAACCCGGTGATTTAACACTTTTACCAAGCGTTGGACAAATTCCGACACGCGACGCTGTGAAATTGCGCCTGGTTCGCGACTGTAATTTATACGAAACGCCGTGCTTACGAGATCGTCGCATCGGAATAATAAACAAAGCGCAAAGTGTCCCATCATCGTTGCCAGTGGGACGAATCAAAATATTTAAGATATTTTTTTCGCCTGAGATTTAGAAAGTTGGTAGATTGGACGATTGGGAGTTACTTTTCACGACGATCGAAGGAGGAAATGATCGATTTCCGATTGGAAGACTGAGCTGAGTGTTTTGATTATTCCGATGAGAATCTAACACATTAATGGGAAATTGATTAAATTTAAAATTGGAAATTTTTGTGACAGCTGTGTGTTTTCGTGTGTTATTCGTCTATCACTCGTTTACGAAGAAAGTTACTGTAGAATTCCTTCGTGTTCTAAATTATTCCATTCGTATCTTTTACTACCAGATTATTAATAAATATTCGCATTTCCAATTTTTCTTAGATACTTCAAGATTCTTCGTCTAACACATACAACGCGTATAAATATTATTTACAGTTAGTAAAACCTACAAAGTATCAAAAAAGATGATTAAAGTGTATGTAACGAAAGAAGAGTAAAACGTGTAATTAAGTATCAGTTTGAAGAACAATTTACTAACATCCGTCGTTAGCAAGAAAATGAAATTTCTACGATCAGACAAAAGAAGCAAAACCTCGAAAATAGCCATACATTCTGGAATCCAGAGCAACGAAGCTCGATTAATCATAGACCGCGAGTTTCCTTGGATTCAACGTTGAACAATTAGATTCGGAACATCGAAAACGATGGTCCATCGGTGGCAAAGCGGTTCCTTTGGATTCCGGTCAGCAGAATTTCACCGACACTGTCCTACCTATATCGATTGCAGGAGGTCGATGGTGCGCAGGTCAGTTCACGTAAGTTCTGCTTTCCCTAATTGTACTTGTTGCACTTGGGGTCAGGTGCACACGAGCCAGGATTCGGCAGTGTGCCAAACGTTTGACAAACGGCACCCTAGCACGCCGCCCCCGTTCCCTGCATCTGAAACAGATATTTCATATCGTTTCCACAAGCACAGGGCTTATCCTTCGTTCTCGTCTATCCCCTACTTTCATTCATGATCGAAAATTTCTACGAAAATCGCAGGAAACTTGGCGAATACGTTTCTTTCTTTTCAACTTAAACATTTAATCAGCCGCAAATTTCAAACTTTTCATTCTCGAGATACTTTTAACCCATTAAGGATACAATTGCATCGACGCAATATAAATTCGTCTGAAACGATCCAAGACAATTTTCAAACAAATAATAATGCACCTGCCGAAAGATTAACGTGGAAATTAATGGCACTCGAGGTAATCGTTGGTGGAATTCCTGCTAGAAATAGTCGGCAATGTGAAACATAATTACAATTGCACGAAATTACAGCGCTCATCTCGCGTGTTACGTACCGTTTACAATTATCTAATCCTAACGTAATCATTCAATCGCCGCTTTTTACCTGATTTCTCTTCACCGATCAAATCTCATTCCCCCTTTCTTGTCCTTTTGAAGAAAATGAGAAAAGTATTCATTACGTACTGCGTCTTGCAACTATAAAACTATCCTAACATTTTCTATCTTTCTCTTTCTTTCAGCGAATACAATATGTCCTTTTTAAAGAAGAGAAACATATGTATCGTGTTCTTTCCCAGTGATCTTCGTATTTTAAGGAAATAATTTTGTGAAAAAAAAAAAAAAAGAGAAAGCGATTAGCATCGCCCGATTGGAGATCCGATTAATTGACATGTAATAAAGGATCGTGTAGCAATACAGCGATACGTCCCACGAAATACTCGAAACTCATACTACTGCTCGACGTAACACGACGTCGTTACGAGAGACGCCTTTGAGGCAGAAATACGTATCGTTATGAAGCATCAACCAGACGTGCGTTTAATTAAAGGCCGAGTTAATGATCGACTGAACAGAATTCACCACATGTCCCCATAAATTGCGATGGCTCGGTAAGTTGATGTAAGGGCTAGTTTGCATTTTGGTCATTAAACGTTATTATGACGAAGCCGACCGATTCGATTGCGTTAACGTCTGCTTTCATTATCGTTGGAACGCGGATATTTATCCAAAATTCATATTTTTATAGAGAAAGTTAATCTTCTTGGAGAATAAACTTTTTTTTAAGATCAGAAAGAAATTAATTCGCGCGTATGTGTACGATAAATTAGGAATAGTTGCTATGTCAAAGAGTTATATACAGGGTGGTTGGTGACTGGTGGTACAAGTGGAAAGGGGGTGATTCTACGCTAAAAAAGAAGTCGAAAATATGGAATAAAAATTTTTTTTTTTAATTTTTCCATCGAGACAACGATCTACAGTGAGATCCGTTATAACGTACCGCACGCGTACCGAGCGAAAATTCAAAGTCGATTTTCTCGAAAACAAAGCCTCAAACGAAAAATTTTTATTCCATATTTTCGACTTCTTTTTTCGCGTAGAATCGCCCCTTTTCCGCTTGTACCACCAGTTACCAACCACCCTGTATATATATATATGCGTGTGTATCTTTCAAGATATTGAACAATCTGTTCTCAAAAGAAAAGTCAGATTATTTTGTCCAAAAATCAAAGAACGAAAGGAATGTTACGACGAAGCGAATAAATCTATTACGAATGAAGAATGAAAACGATATTTTATATGCAGATCGGAGAGTGTCGATGGGATGGCGAGAGAATATTTCCTCCGTGAATCGCAGCTGGATCGAAAAACGACAATATGCAGAGCGATGCGATGATAAAACATTCCATTAAACTTGTCGATTTCGGCTGCGAGTATGGCGGTGGATCGAGCGAGTCAACTTTTCATCGATTAGTCTGTTAGCAATAAAATATGGTGGCGAAGATAAAATACATTAATAGAGATGGAAATAGAAATTTCATTTCGAGTGTCGAGTGTTCGCGACAAATTAATAGTGTGAGCAACTACGTTACAAGTTG
Source organism: Bombus vancouverensis nearcticus (assembly GCF_051014615.1). NCBI lineage: Eukaryota > Metazoa > Arthropoda > Insecta > Hymenoptera > Apidae > Bombus > Bombus vancouverensis. The sequence goes on along the minus strand of NC_134913.1, from coordinate 17,309,797 downwards.
CAACTCCCGTGGCGTCGACCTTTCGTTTCACAGGTTTCGCGTCTATAGAGAGTAAAACATCTCGCCCAAGTCAATGCGTACCATTCCGAGAACATTTCCAAGTTCCATTCAACGTGTTAGATGGTCTGTCACCGTGGAAGGTTACCATTGTAAACTATCGTATTGTAAGCTGTGCGTCGCCCAACTTCCGGTGTTTAAGGGAGACGTCACGATGAGACATCGCTAGTCAGTTTTTCCACATCGAGATGTCTACTTCTTCGAGAGATGTCTACTATTTTCCTATCTTTCTTTTTTAACGTGTCCCGCATAATTCTTTCGTATTTACTTCTTAAACCTGATATATTTCTCGCTTGTTTTAATCTGTTCGCGTTACTTGTTTTCCATTAATCTTCTATTAAATCTCCAACGTGTAGGAACCAAATTTGCTGAATAATAGATTTAAATTTCCTTGAGGCATTTTTAGTTATAAATATTCATAAAATTATGTTGTCCAAACATCTGAACTCTATTTTGACTAATTTCCATATTTGAAATATTCAATTTCTTGATAGAGTTAGGAACGTAATTTCGTCTACATGAAACATAAATCGTTCAGAAAGCAGAGAGCTGTTCAAAAATCTTTCTTATTATCCTTATATAATTTTGATATTGTTATCCTATTTTATTTGTACCTGTCTCGTACACACTAATATATCCACGAACCAGAAATCCTCAATTTTTATCTGGGCCTTGATCTCATAAATCTTATGTGAAACAGAACTATCCAGGGATCTCTACATCACCAGCAATCGTTTTATTTCTATCTTACCACGAAATTTCCACAAACGAGTCTTCACTTTTTATGTCAACTTTAGCCTCGTAGATTGTTCTTAAAATAAAACTGTTCGCGTATGTTTATGCCAGCGAGCACTATTTTATTCGCTATCTTGCTAGAAAATATGCTGCACGATATACGCAAACAGGTCTGCACATACTTTTTCTCTTCACCTCGCTTTCACAGATCGTACACATACAGTATCGATATCCTCGAACTTTTTTACTGTCCTTTTACCGTCCCAATACTACGTTTCGTTTACACCACACACGCTGCAAAATATCCAGAAAAAGCGGCAAATCCAGGAAACGTTCGGTCTTGAGGCAAATATTTTTCCATCCACGACAGCCTGCCAACCGAGATACACAACGAATCCCAATGTTTCCACAGTGTCCGTCATATTCCAGGAAAATCACAGAATCCAGTAGCGCAGCTGAATCCAAGCTATGGCAAACCTCCCCGAGGATTTGTTTGACGGCGTGTCAACGATTCCTATTATTGTCGATCCTTATTTGCTCTGTCAATAACGAGACAGCGAGGGGAGGTTTTGCAGCCGCGAGTCTGCAGCGTCGTGGCGGGACGAAGATCGTTGTTACTCCCTCGGCACAGGAGCAATGGTAAATCAACGAGGCTGCTACGTCGCGTTTCCTCGAGTCCGATACGTGAATTTCCTCTTTCGACCGCCAGACCCTGCGCTCTCTTGCTATTATTTTACTATTTATCAAGCCACGTCATGTTGTCATGATTTATATCGCCGGTATCGCCGACCGAGATCACTTTTTTCAATATGGGCTAAAGGAAACGCGAGCCGATGCGAGTATTTTTGCTGGCTCAGGAAAACCGAAGGTTTAAGAGGCCGAGGGGAAATGGAACGGTGCATCGATACTCTTCGGTGGAAATTAGAGTGTTTTAAATGTCGAAGTTAGGACGAAGGTTTGACGAATAGTTGATACGTAATTAACACAACGGGAAATTGAAAGGTACAGAAAAATACATAGAACGCAGTTTATAGGCAAAAACGTAAAGCATTCGAAGCATCAATAACGAATAAAAGGTTTAACAACGTTTAACAATTATTTCCTTGGCAATTTTTTCAGTGACGTTGTATTCGTATATATTTTATAAAAAAACACAAAAAGTTCCGCTCAATTCAATAATTCGACTGGCACAGTTTTGTAGTGGCGTAATAACCGCAATTTACTGCAAAATTAGCAGGAAAAAGTGGAATCGACCACGCGAAGAGGAGACTATCGTGTTCGCCAATCGTAAAAAGGAGGATGATCGCTCTCGGTGAACATCGAAAGACATACAAGACGCTGTTTGGGGACCTTGAATTTATATTACGGCCTCTAAAAATGCTGAACAATGACTCTCGATGCGCGAGCACGATAAAAACCTGTATTCCCATGCCACTGGATTACGATAAATATTTTAATATTCGCGAAAAAGCATCGACCTTTTGCCGAGCAATCAGGAAATAGTAGCGCGAACGAAAAGTAGTGAATAATTCATATCGATGCTATCACTATCTACGTCCACGATCAAACAGTAATAACTTTAACGTTAAATCGACTGCTAGCTGCGTGACGCATGAACATATACGATCCCAGTGATGTAATTTGCAATTTGCAATTGCGATGGCGACCCATTTAACTTCTTTTTCACCTCTTCTGTTCCAGAATTTACCCCAACGTTTCGTTATTTGGCAAAAACTCGTAATAAAAATTCTACCAACCTTTTCAATAACCCAAATTATTTCTAATTTGAGAACTAAGTCCCAAACGACATTTCTATTGGGTTGGCGACTAAGTGATTGCGGGTTTTGCGGAGTCATTAGGTGGTATTGACAAAATCCGCGATCGCTTAGTTTCCAATCCAATATATACGAAAATGTATCCAACCTTTCTTCACTGTTTTCGCGTCTAAAATCGCGCATTATAAATATCATCATTGTTTTCGTCCTCGAACGTGTAAAGGAAAGGGGATAGTGAAACGCGACTGAGAGGGCTGTTGCATAGAAACAAAGGCAGCCAAAAATCTAACGAGTCGTTGAAATAACCGGGAATCCTCTCCCCAGAGCTCGAACAATTCCCTTAATGGTTACAATTAGATCAAGTAGCTCGGCATTCGCCGCTTAATTGTCCTCTAATTGAATCAACATCCACCTCTGTTTTCCATCTACGGCGAGAAGTGGATTAACGTTAAATAATACATCGATGGAACGCACGAATCGATCGATTTCCGATTAAACGATCGCCGAATTAATTGTTAGAATCGAATCATCGTTTTAAAATTTCATGTGTAGTTCGGTGTTTTGACGAACTTTAAAATTTCGTTTGCGATATGTGCGATTCGGTATTTTGATGAATTGCTTAATTTCGTTTGTAATGTATGTAGTTTGATAATTTTTTTTTTCTTTCCTTTGGAGGGTGAACTTCGAGTGGTCGACCAATCGAAGGGTAACGAATGAAATAACACGCGAAAATTTTGTAAATCTAACGTTGCTGAAAAATGTAAAAATGCGATATATTAATGCAACTTTTACTGTCGATAGATTCAACAATAGAAAATGGAAGTCTGCAGAGATGAAAGAATTTTATAAATCCGTAATGGCGAGCGGTCAGATGTAATAAAAAATGTGATGGTTTGCAAATTAAGTGAGCAAATTCTTGAAACTCTCTTCCATAATTCCAGTGACGGGGGAATAAAATACAATAGCGTAAATTAACTAAAATAAATTGCGGATGAATCATCGTCATAACACATCGTTGACTCTTAATGGGTTAATTCTTTTGGTAAAAGTGTTGGTGGGCAAGTTGATGGTGAATAATTTTTTTTCTCCAATCCGCAACGCATCGGTAATTACAATGATTTGGTCGAATCGATGCGGAAATTATTTCACGGACGAACGAGGAAACGTCAGGCATAGTTGTCACACCAAGCGGAATGCGTACTGCCGGAATGTGTGTGTGTGTGTGTGTGTGTGTTTCGACATTGCCAATTTTAAACATCAAGAGCAAAATTACGCAATTCGTTAGCAGTAAATTCACCGTTATCGTTAAACCTTCGGCTTTGAGCGGTTAACTCTTTGTCGACACTGTAAACGCAATAACAAACGCGGCTGGTTTCGCTGTTTATTCGCGTATATCACTGTGGAGTAGGAAAAACGTTGAAAACGTATTCGGGATTCAATTTTAAGGGATAGGTTACGAAAAACACGATGCTTTGAAGTGAAACTAAATATATCCGTTTTAATCCGTGAGAAAATACAGTGCTATATCAAAGCTTCGAAATTTTTGCCAGACAGTCGAAACATATTTTGTCCCGTGTGTTATATTTTTCACCAATCGAAATATATCGCGTGCTATGTATGTAAGAAATCTTCTATCACGAGATACGAAGAAATATATTACTCTATCGAAGACATTCTGTAGGATGTCTGGCAACGGTTGTCGGAATATTCACGAGGTGGTTCCACGAGTTAAAAGAAGATGAAAATCCTGAATAGAAACATGCATTTGAGATATCGTTCTTTACTTGTTAATATCTATGAATCGACCAAACTATCTTTGGCATCTGGAAAATTATTTAATATTATAAATACGATACAACATACAGATATAAATATTAAATATAAAGCTCCTCTGATGTTATATGCAAAACGAACAGAATACGTCGAATATCCGAATCTCATTTGCATTCAGTGGAACAAGAAAAAAAGAAATATACCTCTCTTGATAACTCTTGACCAGATCCATGGCCAGGTAGCGCAATACTACTGTGCACAAAATTCAAGCTCTAAGAAATCACGGCATTCGATATTTCCAACATGCCATAGCACAACCACAATAACTCGTATCTTTTATGAATTACACCACACAGAACCACGTTATCAGGCTGTGATATATTAACGCCACCTTACAAATCATTTAAACTCCCTACTCGAGTCACGAAGAAGAAATTGTACGTACTATAAAGAAACAGATTCTACGATTCGAAACCACAGAGAAATTCCCATTGAAGTATAGGTCGGTGATGCTCGGCCGCGACTCAGCCGTCGATAAATCAACGGAATTTCGCGAGCAGAACCACGATTTAATCGGAAACGTTGCGTACATACATCGTACATCATGCATCATCGGTTTGCCGTTACGCGTTTGAACGAGGGAGGAACGAACATGTAATTAAAAAGCCGCCGAGATTTCGGTTTTTTTCAACCGGCGTTTCCGCAATCCAAACGATCCTTCTCTCGCTCTATTTCTCTCTGGACATGGAAAACGTTTGCGCTTTTCACGAACGGAACGCGTGCGATTCGCCTGATCCTCGGATCACTGCTGTTTAATTAGCTGGAACGTCTGGCTGCGCGTACGAACGCGGATGAAAATTTTAATTCGAAATGGAGAGTTGCACGCTTGAAATTCACCTCCTTCCCCTTACGCGGTTCGTTTCATTAATCGTCCAGTTTTTACGGTGGATTTGTAAATTACTATCGGTCAACGTAGAAGGAAAATTTAATTCTACTCGGCGAGTTTTGTTAGATCGGCAATGAACGTTTAATGGGACGCGGTTTCTCGTGCATTTCTGGATTTTGAGTATTGAAACCGGAATCGGGTTTCGATGTTTAATTTCATTCCGCGGAGGGGCCATTTTTCGTCCCTCCTGAGGGAGAACTCGTGCTACAGTGATTAATGGCAGTCCTCGAGTAATTAATTCTAATTTAACAGATTGTGTAACAGGTTGTTTGCAAGGGGTATAAATTAATCGAGAAATGCCATTTAAGTCGACGGCTATGTGAGATGGCTGGAGGCTTTCAAGAGTAACCTATTACCTCACCCTCTGCCTTTAATACCCGAGTTCATTGACCTATATTTCCGTAGATCTCATTATAGAGAAATTTTAAAACTAATAGGAAGTTTAGTTCGCGTGTAATACAAAAGAGAAAATGCTAAATTCCAAGCCCTCCAACGCCTAAGCTGTTCGACCATGCGAAATATCAAAATTAACACGTGTAAGGTAACGTCTAAAGTAAATAATTAAGAAGATGATTGATCGTTACCAAGTAACTTAAACAGAAAAAACAGTCAGTTGTTTCCGGAATTTCCTACGGAGTAGACGTATCGAAACGAGTATCTCAATAATAATTCAGATTGTATATAATTGTACATATATAATTGTAAATAAAAGATGTGAGTTTACCCGAAGTTTGGCCTTGTATTTAACAAATATCTCCTACTATTAAAATTTCCGTAAGTAATACTAATTACCACCAAAAAGAGAATGATATTCCTTAAAATCGACTGAAATGTGAAAAAGATAAAATATCATAATCCCTCAAAAGAGAAAAGAGGACAGTAGAATAACGAAGGCATTTGAAATTCCATCGTGACCAAAATTAGGAAGACGAGGGCGTAATATAAGCGGCGAGGAGCGATTCCTCGGGCACGGGCGAAATTCCTCGAACTGACGGAAAATTATTGGGAAAATCTATCGACTGGTGGGCGCAGCGAGGCGAGCCAAACTGCCGCTAATCACCGGCGAAATCTCGATTTAATGGTCGACGGGGAGTTTGGCCGGTACACGTGGAGCTGGTGGTGCGCAACGCCTAGCCGAACAAAAACCGTCGTCTGGTTCGCTCGCATGCGTCGCGACGATAAATGCCATCGCGCCTCGCTGCATACACACTCCGTTACGTTTTATGCAAAATAGCCGAGCCGCGACGCCGGCCTACGGATTTATCGACGAATTCGCGCGTGCATTTCCTCCGTGTAGACACTTTCGTGATCTTCGCTTCATCGTGCCTCTTGATTCGAGAGCAGCTTCTTTCGGAGAAGTATGCACGACAGTACTCGTTATTTCGAGAGAGTCGAGCGGAATTTTTCGCTTTATCTATGAGAGGATCTGTTCGAATCTCTTTTCGATGACGAGATTGTAATTAATTCTGTTCTTCGGCTGTGGAGTATAATTTTTTGCTTCTACGAAGTATTACGTTTCGACTCGCATCGTTCGATCGCAGATGATCGTAGGAGTTTTGATAAGGTTGGTTAACTTTGGTGTATTTAATTTCAATTGTTTCTTTTTATCCCATATTTCATAGGATAAATTGCTAATGGTCTTGATACGCGTAGAAGGAAGTGAATTTTAAAATTACATTCCTGAACCCCCCTTTTGATTGTACATCGTGTACGACTCAATGACACGAATAGAAGAACGTTTGCTCTAATGCCTTTATGAAGAAAACATACAACGCACTTAATCGAAGATGAATACGTTTATAGCTGACAGGGTTGATAACTTGTTGAAGGACACTATGCATATATGGAACGTGAACCTTGAGCGTGGAAGGAGCAAGTGTCGATAACGTAAGAGATAGTAATTACGATAGAAGAAAGTCTAATTTAAAAAAGCATTTAATTCTCTTCGATAAATGCAACTATCCAGCCGATACACTTACTCTAAAAGCCACCACGGACCTACACCTCTTCGTATAAAAAGAACCCTTCTATCGTGCCATTCTCGCGTATTCTACCACCTATCGTGTTTCGTGCTCTCATATTTCGAAACCAATATCTATATTCCAGTCTTTCGATAATGCCTGATCGACAACTTATAAACCCTCTCGATCTACAACAAAAAACAAATGGAAAGAGCTAGCTAATAAAAGTTTAAAAAAAAGTTACCATCAGATTCAACGAACCTGTCGGTCATCCCTAGCCCGCAAATGAAATCGAAAGAAGAGTTGGACGTTGGCACCGGATGAAAGGCCGACGCCAAAGGCCTGGACCATCCCCTCTGTGGCTGGGTTCTTAAAAAGTCAATTTCACAGGGCCGAACGGCCAAAGGGGATCGACAGGTTGATCGCACGAATCCTCCCTTGTCCGTCCCGTGGCGTAGTTTTTACGGGCGTGGAGGGAAAACGAGAGCCGAGCGTTGAAAAGCAACGTAAGCGAGCGCCACCGCTTCATATTGATCGTAGCCGGCTGCTCAACATGGCGCCGGGGGTGGCGTTCGCGATCGGCCTGATCCTCATCGTCGGACAGCTGAAGGAAGGGCCGAGCACTCTCGCGAAGACCTTCACCTTCCCAGAATATCCGTACAAGGAGACTACCAAGAATGTAAGTCGTCCTAAACGTTCGTCGAGAATCCGCTCGTGGTACGCGTTTCCAACGCTAGTACAGGTTATGGTCGAGCGAGGTCTTGTTTTGGGGGTGGCGCTTTTTACCATACCGGCCTTACCTGGCACTAGATTCCACGTCGAAATACCAGAAAGAATCCGCGGTGATCGAACTAAAAAAAGAAAAAAAAATAAAAATATCAGAAAGTACCTCGTGCCGTTAAGCATGTTTTCGATATTCGAAGAAGTTCGAAAAAAAAGTTGAGTTCGTCCTTTTTATTTTTTCTTTCTTCTGGATCGATGTTGCGGATGTTGAATTGTTCGATTCGATATGAATGGGACAGTTGTATAGGATTTTACGAGTTGGAATTTTTAAGAGATCTCTGTGATATCCCGTCAGTGATGCGCGATACTCGAGAAGGGTTACTTCGCGTCGATCCAACATTCCCATGGGGGACGTAACGAAAGGACGGGTGATCTCGCGAGTTTGCTATGGGGATAAAATCGATTTGGCATTAACCCGAAGACAGTCAAGATGCTCCGGGGCGTACTTCGGTGTCGTCGCTCGGCGGTACGGACTCGTATCCAGTGGTGTCTTGAGAAATTGATGTAAATCGCGTATGTTCTGCATGAGGGATTATACTTAACACAAATGTGATTCTTTTGTTGTTGATTATTTTATAACGTAAATATAAATGATAGGAGTTTGGTATCGGCGAATAATGTTCAGTGAAAGGGAACTATCTTCAAAGAAAATTAAACGCGCCGGCGGCACCAATAATAGAACTCATACGAGCACTAATTGAGGTTAATCTTTCAACACGCATGAACCAATTGTTACGCTCAATTTTATCCCGTTATTGTGCGCGAGAGTCGGCTGTATTTTCCACCACATGCCACGAGACTCTGTATCAATCGAATTCTCTATTGAAGCACATTTTAATTCAATTCCAATGTCTTTCTAATACAACACTGGTCGCAGGAACTTCTCTTCAGGCAATTCGAGCAGACTTGCGAGGAGAGCGGCGCTTGCAAGATGCTACAGCCAGAAAGGAGCGGCATCGCCAAAACTAAATGCATTCGCGAATGCGTGTCACCGTCCTGTTACAAAGAAATCTACTTGTTCGATCAGGTACTTCCATCGACTGGACTCTTTCAATTTTTCACTGTGCAAAGCAATGTCCGTATGTCTGATTGCAGCTAGAAGAAGGCGAGATCGACGTGAGATTAAACTCTTTCAAGGGTTGCTTCATGCAGCGCAACGGACGACCGCGAAAATAACAAAAAGCTCGCAAGCGAATAAAAGATGCTGAAAGAAGAGGGCTGAGGGCGGCCTGAGCGACCTGCTAATGGCGGCGAATACAAATTCTGAGCGACAGACGCACCGCACGAACCGCGTCCGACCAGTTGAAAAAAATAAAACAGAAAGAAATCACAAAAAAATGACAATTTTGAAAATATATTATATCCGGCCGGGGCATTTAGAGCGATGAGAGCAATCAAGCTATTTAGTGAACATACAACAATAACAGACAGAATAATACTATATTTCAGGATCACGCTGAAGCGCACGCGTTAAAACACGCGGACGAATTAAATTCGTCCTCGATTGATCTTTTTCTACTTTTTGTACGCACGTATTAACACGTTACAATGTTATCGAGCAATATTGCACGGATCGAATAAACTGTTAAAGCAAAGCCTCCTCGTTGTTCGTGTCATAAGATCGCCCTATCTAATCCTTATATTGCGACAACTAGAAACAACACGTTGCTTTTATAGATCAACGAAGAAAATATCCTGGTTGTTAAAACACTCACCGCGTAGAGAAGATTATAGAACGCGGCGTCGTTTCTTGAATCGTTTGCAGTGTTAACGTAGCTCTTGATCCGATCCAAAGTCTCCTCAAACGGTGTCTTGCAAAGAGATCTCGCGTTCCATGGTCCTTCATCGGTGCAATATCTTCTGCGATAGCGGAGCCAGGTTGAAACGAAATCCAGAAAATGGTAGGTTACGCCACGTGTCTGCAGGATGCTAGATACGATATCATAGTTGCTCATCAACGTGCAGATATGGTACATCGGCAGTTTCGTGTGCTTATGGCAAAATTTCAGGACGCCTTGGAGGCACTGGTACACAATGTCTCTTTGTGTTGGGTCACTCTGCGAAAGGAAGAAATAATGAAAACCGTTAAAAGTAACGTATAAGTAATATAAGAAATTCTAACTGTTATAACAAGATCAATATTTCAGCGGAAATTTGTTAAATTGTACGCTTCAAAATTACTTTATTATTCTTTAGATCGTAGATTTTCGAGTGAATTATCGAATCGAAGATCTCTAGAAAATTTTAAATCATAGATTTCCTTTAAACCAGAGCATTCTACATTTCAATATCGAAATGAATTCCAGTTAAATATACAATTGCTTAAAAATCAACGAGGCGTCAACGTTCGATAAAAATATCAGCACTAACTCTTTCGTGAACGATATGAAGGGTCTCGTAAAGATTGATCACACCCTCGGTCCGATCGGCGGGGATCTCGTCCAGCCTGACAGGCGATCCGTCAATATTTTGAGTTAAAAGTTCCAGCGCGAGTTGCATTCCATTGATCGACGAGTGCACGGCCCTCCTCGTATTTAACAGCAAATCGGCTAAGCTCTGCACGTCAATCGTCACCGGCTTATCACGCTGGAAAACACGTCGTTCGACATATGGCTGACGGTCGACAACGCGAATCTATTATTTACGGACGTAGTATTCTCGCACCTGTATCGACGATTTCTCCTGACAGTGTACGATAAACGCGAGAAGCTTCAAGCACACGGCGGACAATTCTGGCGTTTCTAAAGAGAAACCTTGAACGAGCAACTCCTCCAAAAAGCTCGGAGTCGTGCAATACTTCTCGAGAACTGTTGGGAAATGAAGAAGAAGGTAGAAGCCTGGCATTGTTTCTTTATACTTCAGTTTCTCTTGGTACTTATCGAGCTAGACACTCATTGAAATATGTACTCGTGTATGGCTTAATCGTCGCGGACGTGACCAGCAACGCGTACGACTGCAATATTGCTAGTGTCCTTAGCTTCAAGTCCGCTTCCCGGCGTAGAATAATCGGTATGAGACTCTCTGCGCATCGAATCCTGATGATCCATGATAATGAGTCCGGGATGGATACGTTGCTTAATTCTAACACGGCTTTCACTTGCTCGTCTATCAGGGATCTTTTATTTTAGCATTTTCCAGATTTTTTTTATGTGACTGGTAACAGTGTGATCTATACTTTCAAGCTTTCGCAATATAATCACGATGGTCGAGTGTCGTTACGATGTTAATGCAATTATGTAATACGATACGTTCATAAGAAAATTCTATCAATGTTCGAATACCTTCGTGAGCTATCGCATGTTGCATATAAGAAAAATACCTTTAGATGGTTGATAAGTAGAAAGAAGATTAGGCAACATGTGCCAAGCTATCTCTGCAATTTCCTTGGCATTATCCAGGCGTACCATCTCTCTAATTCCTTTCATCGCTAAGTTGATTATCTTATCCGAATATCCAGTTTGTATGACAAGCTATTTCCCAAATGACATTGCATCACATTATAATGCACCATTCTTACGATTTCAATAGACCATTGAAGCGAACGTATGATTGATTACCATTAGATAGTGTTGCACAACTTTCCCGCAATCTATGGTCAGCAACGGTTTGATGTCTCCATCAGACTCGACCAACCACAAGTCCATCGCTCTGTTTCGAAGATCCTTTGGGAATTCAGGACAATTCAAGCAATAATTTAGCAGATCTATGTGATGAGTGTAACAGTCGTTCAGGTTGGAATATTGCAACGCAGTTGCCAATCGTTTCGCGGCTCTGTCGTAATCCTGTTCCGAGCACGGTGATGGATGCGATACGGACGCGACAGCAAACAGAAACCATAAAACTTTTAAAATTTGCGCCGGTGTCTGCTCGGATTTAGGGAGATTGACAGTCCTCGCGATCAGCAATTTCAAGCATATCATATAGGTCCTACAATATTTCTATTCAAAATATTGCCACGGTATACAAAAGAAGAAATATCAACATTAATTGATCCTTAAACGCTATCGTAGGTGAAATTTTACCCCATATGAATTTTGTTTTAACATTCTCGCCCCGTTGTAATATCGTCGCAGTGTTATCTGCAACCACTGTGAACAATAGGTTTTTTCTCTCTTCATTTAATATCGAATAACAGTATGACGTGAAATTTCACTTATAATTTCTTTTGACGACAGTTTTTAAGGGTTAACTTTGATTTCGTACTCCCTGGTTCCGTGAAAGTGATAGTAAACCAACGTCATTAATGCAATTGCTCTGTTTCCTCGATCATGAGCCATGATATTCTCCCATTGTTCAGTATCTTTTGGTAGATCCACCAGTCCTCGGTGTATTAGATATTCGAAGCTTATTTCTCGATTGATAGGTTGGTAGATCGGCATGGATTTATCAGCTAAATTTGCTACGATCCGCGATAACAGCAAGCAAATGCTACGTCGTAAAATTTCTCTAAAATATCAGTGATGGAAAATCTGACGTTAAGCAAAGTGAATGTTGGAAGATATGGCAGTCGCGATATGACATCATATCAACGAATAAATCCTAGACCATTCACGAAACTTACGGAAGTCTGGTAGTTAACAGCAAGAAGTACTTGAGATATCCGTTGGCGGTCAAGTGGTTTGACAAGTTGTCGCGGCCGCAGCTACTACTCAGCTTGTAAAGGTTGTTCAGACAAGTCACGAGGTTCCTATGGAATTTGACCCTGTCCGTTTCGTTTGACTCCGCGGTCTACAGGACGGAATGAAAGGACCCTTGATGCTCGCATAATTAAATATACGTCGCATCGACGACGTCTATCGAAATGATTGAACTTACCTTAACGTAAGGTACCAACGTGTTCATTATCATGATGCGAATCGTCTTCAGCATCGTTGCTCTAAGTTTCGAAACTTTATTGAACGATCCTTGACTATCGTCTTCCGCGACGCATAATCTGAGGGAAACGAGTTTTTTGTATTTCCATTTTATGATCCTGCATACTGGGTCTCTCGTTTCGTTTAAATCATTTCATGAGTACATATTTAGATAACGAATCGACGTTTCACGTTTGGGGAATTCCATGTGTAATAAACGTTCGACTCTTTTGAATGATACAAGAATTTACAAGTTGTAATTGATATCGACCAGGTCATAATTAATTTCAAATTTTCGATTATAGAATTTTATGCCTTAAAACATTAATTTCAGTAACAATGATATCCAAGTAATTTAAGTACTTGTACAGCGAATTATTATTCCATGGTTGGGAAACTGAACATCTAATGAATATTCGAGAATTGTGAATAACGCACAGCAATTCACAAATTTTTACTACACTAGGATGAAACATGGTACAATCATGATTAAATTGAAACTTTCAATTTTGCTTTGTTCCTTGTGGTTAGAATCTTTCGTCCAGCAAAAGAAGTAGAATTAATATTAGCAAGCTCACATACTCTCTCAACTTATGAAGTTTTAACTATATAAAAAATATATAGCCTCACCGTGTGACAGAGGCGCAAACAGCACACAATGCATCCGCAGCAAACGAAATCGAGACGTCGTCGTCGCTATACTCGACGATCTCTTTCATTAAATTGAGAGCTTTGTGGCACAGTTCATATACCCCATCATCCCATTCGTCTTCAGCGTTAATGTTTTCAAGAACAAGATTCAATAGCGTAACAGATGAGAACTTTATCTTTTGATTCCAAGAATCTTCCAAGATCAAAGATTTCAAGAGCATCAGTACTTGCCGTGGTACACAAACAATGTCGAAATTCACGTGAAATTCTACCGCTCTAAAAATCATTACGTTTGTACATAATATTTTGTTTCATAAAATTATTTCAAATTTGGTTAATTTAATTACAAATTTTGGACGAAACGTTTACCTGTGAAGTATATCGTAAATGATTGAAATAAGCTTCTCTAATAGTTCGGTTTCTTTGCAACGAGACTTTGCGACGCAAACTGTAACTTTCAAGATGGAGTCCATGGCGTCTGTGGCTACGTGACTTTCGTAAAACTTTCGATATACGATTACCAAGTCCAGAAAATTGAGAATACATCTATCAACGAGAATTATGGGAAGGTTCTAACAAGAATTATTAATTCTATTTGCGTATAACGTATTGTGTGATACATACGGAAGTAGACGATCACTGGAAGTTTGTAGAAGTTCGAATATAGTTGAGAGTATGTCGAACTTGATCAACTTTGAAAGAGCCGCTTCTGTGTTCGCAGCGCCACCACTTTTGAATAAGTTGGATATTCGCTCGATACATGTGATCTACGAAAATTGTTCATTTTTTCTATTTCAATTTATGTTTATACTAATGGTATTTGGTAATAATTATAACATATTGTAGGTTCTGATTACGGCTTTTAGAAATAAAGATAGCAAAATCTTTTTTTCTAATAAAATTCTAACCACATTCTTTTTCCACTTCATTATGCTTAACCAAATATATTTAAAATTTCTACACTAAGATATATTCTAATTGAAAAATAAACATTTCTAAGATATCCGAAGATCTCAGTAATGTATAATTTTCAAATAATGAGAGTTCAAAGCATACTCGTATGATGTTACAAGCGGAGATCATACACGAACTTTGAATGTTTTTCTCACGATACATACCTGAGAATATTCATCGTGCAGCATTAACCTCTCTTTCGTGTTCACGAGCAAAATATCGATATTCTCAATGTTTAACTGGAATAGAGGTTCCATTTTTCACAAATAACTGAACTTTCATACGTACGAACACGCAACGTACCGACTAACTACGCGTTTCTTTCAAACTGGAAGTCTTTTCAAGTACCTGCGCATGCGCATAGAATCTGCGCGCTAATACAAACAATTTAAATTTCGAATATTCGAAGCACTTTCTAATATATACATAAAAGAAACAGATTCATTAAACGGATATTCACGTCAATGGTTACTATATTTTATTTCAAACGTTATTATAAATTATAATACAAATACAATAAGTATAATCGTAATATATTATAAATGTTAAACAATCCTGAGTAATTACTCTACATAAGAGATAATGAATCGTATTGTTATCGATAATCCTTTTCTTTATATTGTTGTAAATCGCTTCTGTCGACATCAATTAAGATGTAGTACGACATCTTCACTAGAACGCGTCAATATATAATATAGAATACAATAATAATAACATATAATATAAACAATCCATTTTCATATGGAAGGGGTTAATTCTAGGCTATTTATACTTTCTTGCTTCTTAAATTGAAAACGTCATAAACTATACAGTATTAACATCAAAAAATGATAATATCGCGAACCGACAAAAACATTTACACAATGAAAATATGTGGTAATACACAGTGCAATGTGACAACGCCGTATTATATTCAATTATGTGCAGAATCTATACATAACAAGAGCATAAACAAACCATCAAATTCGCACGCGACCGGATCAGCGACAAGTCATAGTTTTGCGCGTTTCCTCGTAAAACGATCGCGTAAAATTGGATAGAAACGATCCAAAAAGAAATAAATGCCAATATCCATGGTCAAAAAAAGGATGACTCATATAGGACGTAACGCACACTCCTCTAAAACGAAGATTCTATCCAAGAAAATTTTGCCTTCAACTGGAAAGGAAAACGCGCACTCTTCTAAAACGAAGATTCTATCCAAGATAATTTTGACACATTGAGAGGAAAACGCGCGTCCTTCCGCGAAGCAAGCGTACAAATATTTTCAACTACGAAGAATTAACGAGAAACAGTGCAAAATAGAAAAAGAAAGTAAGTAGAGAAAAAAAGGAAAGAAACGATAGAAATAGAGAATAAATCTTACGCCCCTTGTCTTCTCTTGCCGCGACAAAATATCATCGTTATTTTTTCGCTTTAACACACTAACTCATCTTTACAAAACAAAATAATAATAATAATAATAATAGTCACGAACGACTTGTCAACAAATGAAAAAAAGAAATAATTGAAGCCTCCCTAGAAGACGAACTTTGAGCCGATCTTCGATTAAAATTAGCCCCCTCGTAAAGTCACAAGATGGCGAACAACAAATCTTACGATTGTACAAAATCATTTCATCGTTTCTTTTTCTTTTTTATTAAAACGCAAACGCAACGGTCTTCATGAATTATTTGTCAGTACACTTTCACACCGATACATTTATGTGTTACATTGCGTTAACTACCACGACACTTGTATAAATGATTCACAGTACGGTAGATTGTTAATTATTCGGACTTTCGATCTCACTGATTCGGATATGTCTAAAGATTCCTATATTCGAATCTCTAAAGTGAATCACATCTTGCCAATTTAATTACTGGTAATTCGTTCGAATAATCGACATTCTACTGTACTTTCATTGCATCTGCCGCTTTCTTTGCCGTTTCTCGTCATTTAAAGAATATTCCATGAAAATATTTTGCCTCTTTTAGATAGTTACTTTACCATAATCTCAGTGAAGATTCAATTTCTTGATATATTCAAGCGCTACTCGTTGTAATTCGAATTTGAACTCGAAGAAGCTAAGAAAAAGCCAAAGAGACATTCGAACAAAACGGGTTCAGACACCGATCAATAATCGCATGACTTCCTTTTACGCAATCACGAATAAAGTGACGAGAAATGGCAGACAGCTGAAATAATGCCCCAGAAACGCACGTCGCTCGCGAAAGTCGATCGAAACGACTACTACTCGGTCCTACGGGAAAAAATTCACGTATCGAAAGTTTAAATGCGTATCAAAGGACCAGCCTCATCGAGTGGTGGCCTGGTAAATGGTACCCGGTAAAAATTCTATCGATATAAATCGGAAGAAAGACAGTCCCTTCGAAAACGACCTATCGTTCGCGATAGGCGTCCAACCGTAAAGCAGAACTCGCGAGCCTCGCGCGGGACCCGAGCCTCGTTTCGGCTATTGAATCATGTTTACTTGATAAACATGCTCAATATCGTTACGTTACGACGAGCATGATCCCGGGCGACCGTATTAATTGACACGAACATTGCTCCATTTTATCATCGAAGCTCTATTTGCTATGGCAGTGACGAAATGCTTGCAAATTGTCATCGAAAAAAAAAAAAAAAAAGAAATAACATAAACAGTTATTTCAACACTAAAAAAAGAAGGAAATGCTAAAAAATGCCGTATGTTCAATATGTGACAATGCAAGTCGAAACCCATGGGTCTTCCTTGAGGAAGATTTTGAACGAGCAACTATTATAGTTTAGCACCAGTTGAAAACGATTCGTACGAATTAATTTGTGTGTGTGTTTTTTTTTTTACATGGAGTTACTGCCCATGATACGTTCGACGATGCGCGTAATCTTGAAATTTCAGCAGACCAATAGGATAAGTGATACATTCTTAATTAGCAATTCAGAGCTCGAAACGTTTCTTCCTCTCGGCGACCATGCCCACCGCTGGTAGTGGAGGGTGGAGCGTATGATGATAACTCGGCGTGGGCGTTGGAGGCAGGCTACGACAACTTCTGCTGGACCACCTCACGGCTGGAGACCTCATCAGCTCTGCAAACAGAATTCTATCTTATTCATTGTCCAGTTGACTGATTCCTTTTCACCCGTGCTACCCAGAACACTAAATGCGCGTGGAGATAGAAATCAAAGTACGAAGGCAAACTTAGATAAAAAGAGCAGTGTATATACATACGATCGGATCAGGTTCGTGAATGTGCATCAGCAATGTATAGCCCACAATGTACAAGTAATAACGATAAATAATCCAATTTGAAGTAGAATAAATAAAATAAGAAAATTTAGGATCAATTATTTGCCATCTGAATACACATAAAGGAACCTGTACTTAGACGAAAAGCTGGCAAAGCTGAAACTGGACCCAAGCTACTGAGCTACCAAAATAAAGAAGACCAAATCAAAGCAACGTTTTGAAAAGAAAAATGAAAAAAAAAATATGAAATGAAGTGCGGATAAGAGGCGTGTCGAAATAAAACAAGCTGGTGAAGTGCGTCGACGATGAATTCGTTGAAAGATTTTCCTTAATTGGCAAAAAAGAGAACGGACCTGCAACGGAGAGAGCTGGGGGTTCCGGGGTGAGGCGGGACGCGCGAGGATCGTTGGCATGGAAGCCGTATGCCTCCGAGTGTTGCTGTTTTTCGATTTTGTTGCTGCCCTGCCAGCCACTGCCGGCGCTGTCGACTCGCACCTCTGCTGTGCCACCTTTCGTGTGAAATACAATTTTTTCGAAATACGATTAACCCGGTTTGCACAATCCATTTACGCGTGTATTTCACTTGTTTTTCTTTCTTTCTATATTTTTTATACAACTAAATTACGAATTATTTTCGAAACAAATATAATTCGAACGAACGTTCTGGATTACTGTGAGATTTCTTTCTAATTATAGAATGATTTCTGAAATTTATTAATTTTACTACGTATACAGTTGAAATTTTACTTTTCTTAGCTTCGCTCGTAGATTTCTTGTATTTATCAAATAATTGAAATATATATAAAGGAATTTTGGATAAACTCAGAAACCATGAAGATTGAAATTATATTTTTTTCGATCAGTCTTACTGCCACCGATGTCCCTTAATTATTTTCAGACGATACGACGGCTAGAAGGGTATAATGATTTTCTTAGAGTACCTACTATGTTCCCAATAGTGAAGCGACGTTACTCTTACAAATATATTCGCAGAGTTTGATGCTGGTGTTCGGAAGCACGTAGAAATCTGTGTAAAAAACTTGGCATTTCGACGCGTGTATACTGCAGATTGCAAAAATAGGATCTCCAGTAAGAAAGTGTAAAAAGTTTTATTAAAAAGATCCAGTTTATAAAAGTTCTGTGGTAGAGATATATTCCACGCGCTTCCAAACCTGTTAATAGTACAACTTGAAAATTATTATGCGCACAGATTAGACATTGAAAGAGTACAAAATCACATTCATGAGAAGGCGGGGTTACTTTGCGTTACACCGTTAAAAGGTCTCTTGGTTAGCAATTGGTTAGACAACTTTCGAGTAAGATTAATATCTGCGCTTCGTATCGCTGCTTGAACAGCGATCGTACGCTTGTCAAATCGAAATACAAATCGTCGTCGAGAAAAACCGGACGAAACAATCCGCATCAACATTCGAATCTCGTCGACACGTTACACATGTAAATAACAAAACGATTATTGCACAACAACGCGATTGTACGCGTTAGTCGTTGAGAATTTGATCGATTAATTCGATTCGACGACAAACACTAATAACTATAACAGAATTAATATGTTCGAAAGTGGTTAATTTATAGGAGAAAGCACTCGGTTAGTCTTACGTTTCCCACATCTCTTTCTTGGTAACAAATTTCAAAAGCTTTTTCTTACGAATTGTTAAACAAAATACAAAGATCTCGATACACGCTTTAGCTAGTTTTAGTCATGCCATAGTCCGCTAAACCGTCAACGAACGAATCGTCGAAAGGAAAAAAGCAATGAGACAAACTCGACTCGATGTCCATCCAACGCGTATGAATATCTCGTAAGCCTAATGCAGCTAGTATGCATATTAGAGAGAAGCAGGAACGAGTTCGAGGAAAAGGAGGAGGATCGAGAAACGGCGGCGATCCACCAGAAGCGTTTCTTTCTTTTTCTGATCGGCTTCTTTTTTTCCTCCCATTTCACCTTTCTTCTGTACCTTGATACTGATGGGGCAGTCCGGTCCTTGGTCTCAGGCTGTCCCAAAGCGGCGATGCCAGGCCGTTACGCTCCTGGCTCTTTTGCCCTAAGCTCACCTCTTTCCTATCGTGCGACGGCACGCCAGAACTACTGCCCGGCCTAACCAAGTTACTCGAGTAAGGCAACGACACTGACTTAACGCGTTCAAGCTTGTACGAGAACGCGGCCTGCTTGTCCTGCGTGCTCTTTTGCAACGTGGACAGCGAGCTTCTCGGCCGTTCGCCGGTCGTTCTCTGCTCCTCGCTGCTCGCCGCTCTGAGCAGCGGCTCGTGACTACTCCGGACACGCTGCGGCGAGTAGCTTAGCGACGGAGATTTCGATGACACACCGGACGTATCACGAGGAGCCTCCCCATGCTGTTAGTGAAATATCGAAAATATAATGCGTCAGTGCGGCTGGTATATGGGGGTGGGTTAACACGATCGTTGGAGATCGATGCGCGCCGGGGCAATCAATTATGGGCTACTCACGATCGGTCAGATAGGTACAGTAAAACCTCCGTCAACGCTGCTCCTAATAAGGATCTTGAATATCTGCTATCGTTACGTATCGTAAAATATTAAATCATTATTTTAGGGGTAAGATGTATTTACTTTTGGTTACCGGTAGGATGGCAGCAATTTTAGTGTTATGTTAAGTACTTCAATTAATCTAGTGCCTTTATATTATGCCTTTAGATTAGAAAGAAAGTAGATATGTTTTTAATGGTTAAGTTTATAACTGCATAATATATGAATGAGATTTTAATTTTGTTTAAAAAAGGCACTCGATTAATTTACAATACATTTGTATATATTTCATATGAATAAATCAATATATTATAAGCGATCTTTCGAGGAACAAAATTCATTGAATGAATGAAAAGATCTTAATAAGCATGGGGTTAAAATATCTTTTTATTCCTTGCCTACCAATCGAGGATTAAATATTCGCGAACGGTTAAAGCCTGCGAACACAAAAGCTTTTCTGTACCTAACTTCATCTTTAGCTTATGACTACTATTTATTTACAATTGTCAGTTCTTTTTCGTTATCTAGAAGCGCTTGCTCGAAACATTCGAAAGGGTTGGGCGCCATAACATGTAACTGCGGCGGAGTTAATTAATTTAGTATCGTACATTTTTGTTAACCACATCTACGCTGTAAATGGGGCACGTTCATGGCGACGAGAGCTATCAAAAGTTTACCTTCATCTGTTGTAATCGATGAATTTCCTCCCTCGGCTCGACAATCTCGTTGTCCCTGCCCCTCAACATTTGCATACTGTCGTTGATCGTACCATCGTTCGTTTCTAATACCAAATGTGCCCTCAGCTGTTTGTTTCTCGCGTCTAGTTGCATGATGTGCTGTTGCGCTTGAGCAAGTTGTTTGGTAAGGGATCCTACTTTTTCCTCCAGGGCTGCAGATTCCACACACTTAGAGGAATATTTTGCAGATAACGAAAGAATTTCCTGCTTTATCTCCTCCATCTCTTCCCTATAAATTGATAAATGTTATCTAATAGTCAGAGATATCTAAATTAAAAAATATATATCATGATAAATTCATGGATTATTCAAAATTTACAGATATAGAATAGAATTAATTACATACTCGTGTTCTTTATGAAGCACGCCAATGTCCTCGCGTGCCTGCATTTGTTTAATAAATTCTTGCTTAAACTTAGCTATTTCCTTCTGCACTTCGTGTTCGTGCGCCTTTCTCATAGCATCAAGAGCCGCAAGAGTGGCCTGAGTCTCTTCTGATAATGCCTGCTCTTTCTCCACCCTTAGATTTTCCAATTCCTGTCGATGTTTCTCTTCCATCTCAGAAATAATGCGTCTATGAGAATTCTCCATTGCCAGCAAACCTTTTTCACACAACGCTCGCAATTGCTTGATCTCTTCTTTATATCTCTTTCTTGTTTCCGCATCTGTGTCCAATTCCGCGCTCATGGATCGTTGATAAGCTGCTCTAAGTTCGTTCACGTGAGCAGAGTGCTCAGAGTCCATAGCGTTCAGTCTATGTTCTAATTTTCTTGCCTTTTCTCGTAGACTGGCCGCTTCCTGTTCGTACTGAGATGTTAGAGATTGTCTCTGATTGTCTAGTTCACCTTTGATGTCCAGCAAATCCCTTTCCTGATTGCGCTTCAATGTCTCCAACTCTTGATTATGCTCGGCTGTTATCCTATCGATGGTTTCTTGCAATTGGCCACACTGTTTGCAAGTCACGCTATTCATGTAGTCGCTCAGCTTCTTGATCTGCTTGCGCAATTCCGAGCATTTTTCGCACACACTCGACCAGTCGGTGATGGTAACCGTCGGCGACTTCGTAGGCCACACGGTATTTTCGTTATTTTCGCTCAATTTGCCTCGGACGCGTTTGCCCAATTCAACTAAGTCTTCTTCTAGGTAGTGCAAACTCTGGCCAACGTTCTTTATCTGATCCTTCGAAGCACGCTTTGAACCGAATATCCTTTCCTCGCAGTCCTTGCTAAACTGTTGATAAAGGTAACTGTACTCCGCGTCGAGAATCGGATTGCTTTGGAACTCGTGGTCGTCCGCTTCTAGCAGACTTGAAAGGACGTCGTCGTTTCGGATTAGACTAGATACGAAAGTCTCCCCAGGGAAGATCGTCAATTGTCTCGTATTCTCCTGAAGAAGTCCGATTCTGGCGTCTATTAAAGCTTTGTGCGCGATCACGTCCGCGTATTCCGTTAACAACTGCCGGGACTCGTACTTCGATTCAACTATCGTCGACTTATTCTTCTTCAGCTGATGAAGGCATTCCTCGTACACGTCGGATAGCTCGCGAGTAGAAAGTTCCATCTCTTGACGGAGTCTGGCCTGCGCGGCATCGATCCAAGATTCCAACGTTACGTTCTCCGCGCCCTCAAAGTTGAGACAAGCATCGGTGATGCTCGTGATGTTCTGTTCGTACATTTGGCCGCAACGCACGATCACATGAGACACTTCAGCTTGTACCAACTCTTTGCTGACCGTTTCTTGAGCCAACGCCCACGCTTCGCGAATTCGTCGATCTTCCAGTAATTTTTTATTCGAGTTGGTCACCTGATGTTTGTTCAAATCCTCTTGCTCGGACATGCTCAACGTTTCGGCGGCCAGTGCTTCTGCGAGCTGTCTCAACTTCGTTTCTTTATATTTCCGTACGATCTCGTTCACCTCGCATTGTTTTTGCAGCAGGAAGTTCAAGCTCTCGTTACGAGCTGCGGACACCTCCTTGGTCGTCGTCTCTGTCGCGGCCACGCCACCTACTAGTACTAACTTATTCGCTAACACTCTAGTAAGATACTGAATGTAACTGGTGTTTTGGTACGTTTTGGGCTTAGTTCCGTGAATCTTACGCATTAAGCTTGAGGCAAGCTGACTAGTTTCGACCAATTCACTGAGAACGGCACTCCGGTCGAATGTCCGGCCGATCGCGCACTTGATCTGTCTCAGAACGATGAACTCGAACGCCACTCTCTCCGCGACCAGCTTCATCTTCTCTCTGTCGTTTAGTTGGCCGTTCTGCTCGAGCGTCTGCCGTCTCTTCGTGAGTTCGCTCAATTTATCTTTAAGTATAGTCTCTAGTCTAGATACCACTACGCCTACTGACTCGGTCACTTGAGCGCTAGCTTGGTTTTTCTTACATTCTAAACACGAATCCAGGATGTCGTTCACCTCGCGCAAACACTTCTCTGCTTTATCCTCCGCTTGTGTCGAACCTAAACACTTCTCCAGCCTCCTCTTCGATTTCGACACCACCCTCTCCAATTTCCTTAACCTCGCGATGATCTCCAATGAAACTTCGCTGGTGGAGGATGCACTGATTTCGCTACACTCGCTGGAGTCTTTCTCAGCGTCACTCGCCATATTTTCTGTAACGTTCGCCACCTTCGTCTCTAGAGTACTGAGTCTGATCAACACTTTCATCGGTTCGGAACTAGTTGCACTATCTAGCGATTTTCTTCTTAATCTAGTACGATCCAGACTCTTTCCGTCCCTTCTCTTCTCCTTCTTTGGGTTAGGACTCGACTCCTTCGAGCTGCATCCAGTTGATACTGGCGCACTGGTACCTTTTCCACGTTCTATAGCACAGATCTTGTTCTCCAGATCCAGCAGCTTGTCCTCCATCTCTTGCGAGATCTGGAAGGACTCACGACCCTTCAACGACAGCGATCTCCTTTTATCTCTACTTTCAGCTTTAGTCAACTTTTGCTTCAACGTTCTCACTTGTTTCTCGCTAGCTGCGAGCTTGTTCGTCAAATCTTGAATCCTAGCTGCCATTAACTGCAGCTGGGCCTGGTTCGTCTCGCTGACACTCGCTGCGTCCTGCTTGTGAGCAAAAATCTCTAGCTCCAGTGCGTCCTGTATCGCGTGCGCTTCACGGAGTTCCTTGCGCATCGCGCGTATCTCCAGGATAGCTTTCTCAAAGCGGCTTCTCAGTTCGTCATATTCTTCCACGATCCTACGGATAAAAGATGCAAAAGATATAATATGATTTTCAAACTACTTGTAGCTATATACAACAATTTCAGATATGTCTTTATTACCTTTCCTTATCAAGAGTATCAAAGTCTAGGTCTAACTCAATATTCGTTAAATCACTGAGAGAGTCGAAACTTCTCCCGCGCTCCCTTGAAGAAGATAGACCCCCTTTATCTTCCAATTCTCTAACTTTGCTATATAAACGCTCGTTTTCGTCTATTCCTGCATAACAACACGATAAATGTATAAAACATATAACAACATTGTAATAAATGATATTAACACCACAACAATTTTATTTCAAATTCAACATACCTTGAGACAATCTGTTACTCAATGAAGTAACCTCCGACTGCAAATGTTCAACGGTTCTATGACTCGATGCCAACTCTTTAGTAAGCATCTCGCAGCGTTCACTCGTCTCCCTAAGAATAGCCTCTGTCTCCAGCAATTTGCACTCCAACACCTCTTTATCTCTGTTGTACATCTTCTTCATCTTCTCCAAGTCCTCTAAATCCTTGTTCCTCTGTTGCTCTGTTCTCTGGATGGTATTCAACAGTTCATCGACTTGCTTCTCCCTAATAGAAGCTTCAGCCTTTTGCTGTCTCAACCTGGACAACTCCTTCTCCGCACTAGCAACATCCGCTCTCGCCGCGTTCAGCTGCGACTTCAGACTCTCTATTTCATTTTCTTGACGCTCGATAATGACTAGTAGCGTGCTTGGGTGGGATTGATTTTGATCCAACTGATCGCGCAACATCGATACCTGATTCTCCAACAATTCTACGATCAAGGGACTCTCGTTGGCGCTCGAGAGGCAACTATTGTTCTGCATGTGTCCATTATGTTGGTCCTCGTCTTCTCCAAGTTCGCAGCAAGCCATCATTAGATCTTCCGACCTCACGCTGTCCAACGTGCTTCTTCTTGAGCTTAAAGGCGAGCTACAGCTTCTCTTGTATACTCTAGATCTGGAGCTTGATCTGGATCGTGCTTTTACTCGGGATAGAGCTGTTCTTGTCAACGGTGGTGACGGGGGTAATTCTGACCATTCATGGTTTGCTGAATCTGACCAGCTTGATCCCTTCAGTCCACTGGGCCAATCACCGTTTCTTACGAGAGGTGGTGACACTGGGACTTCTGACCAATCACCGGACTCTCTTCTGCCACCCTCGGATGCTGTTCGATACTCCTCGTCCGAAGAGAACAGCACTGAGCGTGGCGTGACCGAGGTCGATGGAACAACCGAGTCTCTCTCACGGTCCGTAATGGATCTAAAATTCAAATGTGGACTTGAATAAATTTCAAAGCGCTTTAGACTATGGGCAACGCTTGAAAGAATTTTATAAACAGTGGAGTTAATCAGTTTGGCTTCTAAGAAGCTCATACGAATCTTTTTCCCTTATTTAATCAATTATATTTCGCCTCACTTACGCAGTAGGTGATTGAGGCGTGTTATCTTGCTGTCCATCTTGACAAACGGTCAGAGAATCGTTGCTACTGTCAGGATCTGGTAAATTGGCAGCCCTCCGAATGGCCGACATCCAACTGGCTCGTATACCAGCGGTGACCGCGGACAACACGGTCGATCCTCGATCATCCCAGGCCTTGAAAAATGCGCAACAACCGGACTAGAGCAAATCATCGGATAAAACAGAGCACTATGAAAGCAGGTAACTGAAATGTTATCGTCTATGTGGGCCAAACAGCGGGATACAACGGATGACAGAGATCAGTGACACGAATAAACGAAGAGTTTCA
Organism: Bombus vancouverensis nearcticus; assembly: GCF_051014615.1. Taxonomy (NCBI): domain Eukaryota; kingdom Metazoa; phylum Arthropoda; class Insecta; order Hymenoptera; family Apidae; genus Bombus; species Bombus vancouverensis. The sequence goes on along the minus strand of NC_134913.1, from coordinate 17,283,837 downwards.
AGATCTGTTCTAGCGTGAAATTGAGTTAGCGACTTTTTCCAGCCACTCCCGCCACGGAAGTTAATTCCGGCGATCCAATTGACCAACCAGCCTCCGGCGGATTCACAGTTAATTATAGGTTTCGACGATCTAATTCAACGATTCTTCAGTGTTACGTTACGTCCTCGCTGAAGCAACAAGGAATTTTTGTTGCTTGTCGTTGCTGCATGTTCCAGACGCTGTTCGACAAATATCAACTTGTGGAGATATTGTCCATCATATCGAAGCCACGTAATCAGAGGAATATTTCGTTTTTGTTTCGATCTCAAAACGATACTTGTCGTTATGGAACATTATAAATCGTTATGAAACATCGAGCAACAAACAATAACTTTTTCAAGAAACATAAAACATGAACAAGAGATTCGTCGTTGGTTTAGTGAAGACGAGGTCTTACGATTTTTCCTGTTACACATCTCGCGAAGCTACCAAACGCTTAAAAGTCGGTCCAGCTAGTAGACAATGTAAACCAACTCGTTTTGTATTGTATCTGTCTCTACGAGGATGAAAAAAAAAGGATGGAAATTGCAGCTCCCGTAAGGTCTGTAACTGGATTTCCGTTGACCGATTCTTTCTTTCATGCGGAATGTTAATTACCGTAAATCACCGCGTGCAAATCCACCGGTCACACTCACCACGGTCTGGAATCCATAATTTCTTGCGACTTGAAGGGGCGTGACGGCGGTAACGGTATTCAGATCTATGACACCGTCCATGATACCCTTATCTTCCGCGCAAGGATCACGGTAGTACATGAGACCGCAACCGCGCAACACGAACCAATGCTTGTTCCATTCCTGAAGAATACACCACTCGTTACGTATATTAACCTACATTCGATGCTACCGTAAGGTTACACGAGAAATTGTCACGTTTGGTAATATACCTTGTTCAATCCTTGCTTCATTAGCCAGCCTTTCTTGATGTTTAATAAATCCTCGGCGGGCAGATCAACCCTCAGTTCGGACGTAGGGGAATATCTTATCCCCGAAATGTCCAGGCCACATCCGTCTGGATCACCTCTGATCTGTATATGGTATTAACGACGAATTTCTATTATTCTGGCTCGTAAAAGACATCTACATCGAAGTTATTTAGAGTCATGGGGATTTAACCATCTGCCTCGTCATTAAGTCAGACTAGAGATTGTACATCCTTTATACTTTTTATCGAATCCTATCCTAGATTCTGAATTATACATTCTCCATTTTGAGCAATATATCTTTCTTTGAACCTTAATCTATATCTTTTGAGCCCTGTCCTGTACTCTATACTTTGAATGGTAGTATATTTTTCTTTCGAATCTAGTTTATATTTTAAAGCCTACTCTTGACTAATATACCAGAGTAATGCTTCTTTTGAAATCTTAAAAAAGAAAACCCATAACGAATGACGATGTGAAATGACAACTCCAAATCCTTCAACAGGTATAGAAACTCGAGACTCACGAATTTGTCCTGATACGCCGCGTTAGCTGCATCCACCACGTCCCTAGTCGGTTCGGACGTTCTCGGTTTGATCCTCCTGACGCGTGGCTGGGTCAAAGAGGCAGCAATATCCCGCAATTTTCCCTCTCGTTCCCTCTCATGCTCCAGCAGGATTCTTCGACAGGCGTCATCGTCTGAAACATACGTCGAATCGTTCACCATTTTCTGCTCCATTCGATAGAGTCATTCCGCGTCTCCCGTTACGAGACGATAATGACAGGCTAGCCGCATAATGGTCATGATCAAACAGCAACGTAGCAGCAACAGCGAGAAACGCGTTTCCGGGCTTCTATCGTTCTCTGGCTGGTCGTTATCGAAAATATTCGTCTTCGACTTAACGAATTAAGTTCTTTTCAGTTGGAGTAAAACCTTTAGCATGTGGCGATGTTGCCAAGGCCAGACGATCGCTCGGTTAATTGACTGCCGACTAATTAATAACCCAGTCCCCCTTTCACGTCAACGACCAGGCGAGAACGCTTATCGCCCTCGTTTATCCGCGTTTCTATCGACCCATCACCCATCGAATTCTAACCGCCATTACTATGCTAATAACAGTTTTCTACCAGCTACCTCTCTTCGTTGCTGTTGACGTTAGAGAGCATGACGTTTTGACAGGGTGGAAACAATGGGACAGTTTCGGGGAAAATTGGCTTCCAGCGATTCATCGTTCGATGGAAGATTTTACATGTAGCGAGCGATGGAGATATTCCACTTTGGTGAAACGATAAACGAAGATTCTTACGATATTTGCAAATCGGATGTCTAAAGAACATTTTCCGTAAAAAATTTCCCGCAAGAATTTAAGTAATAAAATAGATCAGATTCTTCTAAGTTTTAGATGAGCAGAAATAAATATTTGTTAAATATAAACATTTGTACAATATAATTGAGTACGATATTCAGGAAAAATGTTGCGTAAAAATGATCGAAAAGGTAGGAATTTCTCGATACTCGTCGATTATTCGTATCGATCGCTCAATTATTCGGACGAATAAAATTCGAAAAAGTATACAGATGGAGATTCTAGATTGCACGGCAGCGATCCTGAATTTTACTCTGTTGTAAAAAAATTCGCTAAGTGTATCTTCCCAAGTATTTCGTGGATATCTTTGGACAATCGGCGATCGACATAAATCTCAGGAATCACTGGTGAAGCTGGGCAACGGGTTCCTGGACGTTCGTTCGACGCCAATCTAAATGAAATCTACGGATCAGACGAGAGAGCAGAGATCACGAAGCACGCGGCGAGGAGAACCGGTAGATTTTCTCGTAGATTGTGCACACGCAATTACGCAACGAACGGGAAACGTAATCACACCAGGCGAATCCTTTGGAATCGAAGCTAACTATGCCAGTTAGACCCTTATAAATCTCGAACGCCAGATTCTTTTTTCGGCGAAGAACGTATTGCTTAATCCTTTTTCCTGCCAATCGGTTGATTCATCGTTTAATGACGAATTTCCGTATTGACGTGTCTATCATGTTTGTTCGGAGTCATTAAGCTAATAGGAGATAATGTCGATCGATGAATTTAGGTTGCAAGAAATAACATTGCTGATTAATAATTCACTCAACCGGTTGAATCAAAGTAGAATATGCCTGTTTATCTTGTTTATTTATGAAGTATCCATTAAGCTGTCTAGTTTCATTTCTTGTTGTCTGATCTATCGAGCAAACGTAAGTACGAGCATCTTTAAGAAGATTCAACTTCGATTAAGAATAGCTATGAAAATGATAAATATATTTCAATTTTGCCTCGTCAAAACTCAGCTTTGATTAAGAACTAAATTTTAGAAACGGCTACTTTCATCCCTTCGGTGTAGACAATTGTCGATAAAAAAATACGCACCAGATATATGTATACCTCGAACGACTGTTCCAGAGAAATTTCTTATGAAGTTAATTTTACGCATTATATCTTTTCTTGTGGAAACGTCAGAAAATATGTATTTCCACTATTAATCAAATTAAAAAAGCGATTCAATCCTGGAAGTCCTGTTAAAACAGACACGCCCAGATTCGAAGTGTTTCTTTGTCAGTACGAAAATATCGTGAAAGTCCTACGAACGTAAAATACATATTGCATAGAGGTACGTAAATAATTATACAGAAACATTGTTACAGAGATCGACTACAAAGCCTATAAAACGAATCAGAGACCTTTACCATCAGAATTCTCAACTGACCCAATTCCAAGAACCTACTAATCTCTTAAACTATCAATTATCCCAGTGATTCCTCGAGAACGCCAGTTTTCAGGCTTCCAAGTCTGAAGCCCCGTGTTCTAAACCTTCGACACACTGTTACTAGTTGAACATCCTTCGCCCTAAACGGCGAACCATCGAGACAAGTTCATCGTGAAGCAGACAGCTGAAAGATATCGTTGTCCACGCGCGTTCGATCGGAATTAGGCTTTTTCACGTTGGGATACGCTAATAAACCGACCGCAAGAAGCTAATTCGATAATGATGCGTGAACAAATTGCAGCGGCTAACGGTGTAAAGCACGCGCAGTTAACGCGAGGCGATTGCACGATTTTTAGAAAAGGATACACCGTTTGCCACAACCGGTTCTCCATCGACGAAAAATTCACTTGTGTTCTTCTTCTATCGATTAAAACACGGCGCCACGCTTCTTCGTTTATTCGTTTGTTCGTTCGGCGAGATTAATGAAAAATATGCGATCATAGAGAGAGGAGAGTACTACGATAAAAATAGACACGTTCCGTCACAAACTAGCGTGTGAGTAAAAAAAGTTAAGTGTTGCGACCTTTCAACCAGTTGGCGATCGCTTAAATCGTAACTGTTCGGTGGGGTCGCGAACCTTGAACAATATTCACGCTCAAGGTGAAGCGTTGATTAAGAGTTCTAGTACGATAGTGATTTTCTTGAACGTTTATTTCAAAGTGTTTTATTCTCTAACCTGTGCTGACTGGTGCTTATATTCCAGGTGTCAGTATAGGTAGTGCGTTTTCGTCAACGTTTTCTACCGGGTGGGAATTTATATCTGTTCGATCATGCGACTGTCGAAATATCGTGGGCATCTCGCAAGTTGTGCGTTTCTCGTCGAGGATTCGCAGCGTAACGTCCCGTTAGCGACATCGTCGCGTGGTCTATTGTCGAGTTCTCAACTGTTGTCAAAGTTTATGACACGTTGTTTGCTATTGTAGGGAGCCGACGAGCGCTCAAAATGCGAATTAAGTCGTCCACGTGGTCCGAATTGTAAACTTTATAACGTGCAATGTGAAAAAATTCGAACCTGTCGAAAATAACAGGTGTGTCGTCCGTATCGTAAACTTGGGATAATCTTCTACCCTAAACATGGAGAAATTTGCAGAATTTATTGAGACGACTAAATACACGGTTGAAGCTGTTAAACTGATCATAAAGAGCCCTATACCGTTTCTGACGTTAATAGCTTATGATCCTTCTTGATCATTGTAACTAAATGGAGGGGAAAAAAGACAGTTGCAGCGCTTCGAATCGGCTGGATCGATGAATTTTTTTCATCAAATATGATTTAACGCCTCTTTTGGGCATAATGATCAAACGCAAGGATATTGTTATTGCCTTTTATATGAAATCATCAGGTTTTATAATACCACGTTGGATATTCTAAATTACGGTTTGCAATGGAATCTCCTTCATATAGGATCATGCTACTGAGTTATAGTAATAGTAAACTCGCTCTCGCTTTAACAAACACAGAAGGTCTTAAATATTTTAATACAAGAGGAATATTTGTAACGAAATACCCTGTTATTGAAAGTACACGTTGAAAATGTCTTTAAAAATACAATGATTATATTCTCGCAAGCAGGGAAAATATTCGATATTACCTTAAAATCGCAAAATAAATTGATACGGGGGAGGATACAGTACGAGAACCCTTTTAAGCAAATAAAGCTTCACAGAAAAATTGTCAGGGAATTTAATCGGCAGACAAAACACCCGCTCCGTGTTTGAAGTTGGCGAACACTCGACCAAAGAGTGTCTCTGTCCTCGATAACGACGCGGCGGGCGAAAATTGTTAGCGAAATTAATCAGCAACTCGTGGAGGAGCCTGCTCCCTCGAACGTGATAGGGGATTCCAATTAAACGAGCGAGGGGATTTTCTCTATGTTGTTCCCACCATCGGTATCTCGTACGTGCTTTCCAATCGACGATAAGTTAGCCTGTCGTTTTCAGTGAGCTACGAGCCTTTAATCGCGATATGATTCCCCCTGGCGCTCACGTGGCTACGATTTCTCTGCTTCGTTGCGTTTCTTCGATACAGGTTCCAGCATTAGAACGAATGTCCTGTGTTTCTTGTGTTATTAGAGAATCGTTGGATGTTCCAAGTAAAAGTGAAAGTAACAAGGGGAATAGTTAGTTCGTCGTTTGTACCTTAATTACCACACACCTATAATAACAACATTAACCATTTCTCGTATAATATTCGGTCACGTCGATTTTCTCGTATCAAAGTTTCATTTTAACTTTGATTTTGCTCTCCTATTGCAAGACATTAAATTGCCGATTACATTTGTCTATACCGTTTCAATTTTTATTTCAAAGCTCCTTCGCTCATTCTGCGTTCTTTTCGTCATTTTCGACTCAAACTTATTCATTTAGAATAACAAATTATCTCCAGTTTGGAACAATTGCCGGAAAAATTCTTTCGATCGTAAGATTCTACGGAACACTCCCTTTCTATGAAAGATTTTGTGAAACACTTCGTGATCGCGTGTCTTACGAGATTTAACCAGAACTGCACACTTTTGACCTTGTTCGTACATCGTAAGTTTTCGATCCCAGATTCTCGTCGAGCCACTCTTCCTGTCATTAAAACACAAACGGTAGCGAAGCTTCCCATCGAGATTACACTGTACGATAGAGCAGATAAATGACTGCCAGGGACGAATAAATTCGTGCGGATAGAATCGGCTGGATTTTCACACGGACGGTTCTCTGTTGCGTGGACACGCGCTAACTGTTTTGTTTATGCCGTCAATTGTCACGAGGGAAAATGGGTCAGGTACGATTTAACGCGGTCGCGCGAATCATCGTCGAAGAGAAGAATAGTCGTCGACGACCCAGTTTCCTCGTGCGATTCAATGGGACGTTGTATTGTTGGTTTAAAACCGAATCGCGTTAGCAGATCCGCTTTGCGATCGGGCAACGCAGTAAAATTTCTCTCTAGGTGCACGACCTAATAACGTGGCAATTAAACTCGCGTAAAACCGATTCATAAGCACTTAAATCGGAGAAAAATAATTTACGATAGAGTTTTATGGGAGTGGGACTGTAAAAAAGGAGAAACCACGATACGAATAATTCGATATATAATTATCGTATAAATTTTCTATTATTTTACACCGACATCAATTAGCAATTTCAGTAATCGTTTAACTATATTTAGATGTCGTTAACGATCCTGCTGTGCCAATTACAGGGATTAAAGCTTCTGCTCGATAGGACCATGAATAAAACTACGCAATCGGCGGTGGGATGAATAAAAGATGCGGTCGTATCTTGTTAAAACGATTTCGACGAGTAACGACTGTAAATGACGATCCAGCCAGATGTTCCTAGGTCTGACTCACCGTGTTTGCCAGGTTGATCAACAGAATAAACACAAGTTTAGATTTACAGGTTACTCTGTGCTTTTTAGTTCACTTGGTAATTCTATGCTTCGGGTATATTCTAGAAAACAAATCATTCAAAAGTACTAACTTTACCCGTTCGTTACTAAAGAGCCTTAAGAACGTTCATTCGCCTCGTTAAAAATTCTTCAGCAATTTTTGACAGCGTAAGTGTCCCTAACAACGTTCGCTGTCGTAATATTTTGAAAAAGAAGGCACTGGTAAAAATCGTACGGTATTTTACGTACACGAAACGCAAATAATGTCTCTTTCGTTTGAGACTAATTTGATACAAAGATGTCTCCTATCTTTTTGCTCGAAACTGGATAGACGATATTAGATGCAATTACCTTAACACAAATTTGCATACCATATGCACGTATGCATTGCATCGCCAAAAAAAAGAAGGAAAAAGTTATAAACATGCCACATCGTACGGTTCGAAAAAATGGCTCGCTCAGAAAATCTACAAAACCTGAAAACAACGTGATCGCGATCCATGGATCATTTGCAGCGGGCCTAAGCCAGTCCCGGCGTCAATTCGCATCTCCGACGAGCATCGCGAAACCAAGGCCACCGACATATTCGAGTATACCGACCTAGTTTCTCGCCGGAGCAGGCTGTCCCGGCTCGTTCTCCGTGCTGATTCATCCTGCGCCTGGCCTTGTCCTCCGCTCGAAGCTTGTCCCTGGTCGGAGGAGACGCGCTGCTCGCTGGTTGATCCCTGTAGCTCGATCTACCCTCGTTGGGTACGATCGGTGGCTTCTCTGTCAAGGAACTGCTGCTTGACACAGTCGTTGGCGTCGACGGGGTTGAATACACAGTGCTGGACACGTTTCCATTCATCGACGAAGTGGTTGAAACGGAGGATAGATACGTGGAACCACCGTTCTCCAGGGGTGTGCTGGTTCTTAGAGGCGACAGGTTGCTCGTTCGATGATCGTTGTTGGTTTCCACGTTCCCATTGCTCATCGTTGCATTGCTGGTGGTGGTTACCACGCTGTTGGTTACCAAAGATGGTGTGGAAGAGAACACTGGTGGACAAAGGTCGGAAGGGACGCTCGTTTCTGGGATCCATGTGTTGCTGCGTGGCTCTGAACGACAGCTGTTGAAACGAGGTCGCGGAGGATTCGGTGTATTGCCTGTAAATGGAGTAGGTTTGACGTTAGATACAATTTCTATTAACTTAACGTTAGTCCGGGTTTCGTCTTTGGCAGCGATCCAGAGTTATTCAACTCTCAGACTCTTTCGAGTCTAGGTGGTTGAATGATGGGACAGAGATTGGATTTTTATCGCGTGATACAGAACGGGAGTGTAATAACATCTCGAATGGCAATATTTTAGTATCTTAATAGTATCTTCGTAATTTCGTACAAAGAAAATTAATTTGAAGATCGATGACAGTCGATTAATTATTCTTTAAAGAAGCAATCTGCATTTAATTTATGCTTAAGTGGCGGCGCAGAACATTCATTTAACATCGTCGAACTCTCGAATTCAATTAACCGCTCCATTGAAAATAAAAACGTATCAAGCGTCTGCCATAAGCAAAACGTATTTCACAACTTAGCTTGTACGGACCGATCAATTCGAACTCTGATAAAAAAAAACATTATCAATTACTTACTTCTGATCGTTGGAGTGACTTGAAGAATGGTAGTCTGTCCACCGGGGAACGTCGCGTTCCTCTTATGTCGGCCCTGAAAGTTATTTCAACTTCGATTAACCGTTTGTTCTCTAATTCTTCGGCAATCAACCACCCACAACCAAATCATTTCATCGACATCGATCGATCAACGTTAAAAGCTTTCTAAGTCTAAAGTCTAAGTTTAAAGACTCGTGTACCTCGATAAATGGTACATTTATAACGTAAGAACTTTACGTAACAGTTAATTTAAAACGATAAACTGCTCGTAAGGAATTTTTCTTTTTGCAAATTCAATAATAATAAAAAAAGAAGAGAATACCAAGACTTCGACGTCGACCGATCCTTCGAGCATTGGCGTATTTTCTCACCGCGTATAGAGGGCACATTTGCGTCGATTAAAAATCGCTAAAAAAATAATTGTTATCTTCTCGCGAGTCAGACTGACGTCGCGACTCCATGGTGGAATGTCGTAGAATTTGTACGTGGGCGACGGTACGAGGGCAGGCGTGTGCACGACCAGGTCGCGGTAGGCGGCCGCAATAACGGCAGATAACAGCGAGCCTGATAATATTCCGCGAGGAATACGCTCTTCTCGCCGTGCATAATTCATAAGTCCGCGGCCCGTGTACCGACCAATGCCAGACAAATGCGAACACGGACGATTCAATCGGTCCTACTAAAGCAAGATCTTCTTAGAGACTCGATCTTTCGATAGAGAAAGAGGATTTCAACGCGTACGTATGCTTATCGGGGAAGTTTCGATTATGATAAAGGAGTTGGTAGGATTCGTTAATACGATCTCGCGCTGGAAATAGTTTTTAGATTAATCATGCGAATGAAAAATAGCAAAATGTGAGCGTAATCTTTGCGGTAAGACAAAGATGAAATAATGCGAATGTAGGATTCGAACTGATACAATATATGATCACTGTAATAAAGAGTCGAACAATAATTATAATTGGATATTTGGATCTTCTTAAAATAATTTACTTTTAACAAATGATGCATTACACACTTCCACTGTACGAAATGTAATTCGTAAAATTCTATCGATTTGATTGTTACCAAACTTATTGACGCTTCTAAAATCCTGTCAATAATATTAATGCAATTATGCAAGAAACTAATAACTAGACAATCTTGGGAACATAAATCCCACAGAAAGCAATCCTTTTCTCGTCTCAGAAATCTCCTACACGACGATCCTTAATATCCCGATAATCGATCCTTTCGAAATATCAAATACGAATACTCGATCAAATAATAGAAACGATCAAAGAAACCAACCTTCCTGTCACTTACCCCTTCCAATCTACCTTCCTCTCAATCTTCGAAACATTTCGTCGAATTAACCGAAGCCTTACTCGATTTAACGATCGGACAGGTGACTTGGCGATCTTTTTGCCATCGAAACGCGAAATAGACGTCGTGCAACATTTTATTTCGTATCAAAGGACTGGAGCTGCCTTTACGAGAGGCGATCAGCGAAGAGAGGAAATAAGAGGCCCGTTTCCTACGCGCGTTCACCAGCTTGTACGATCGTGTTGGCGTACGTATATGTCGCCTTGGCCTCTTAAACGTAATCGTACGTCTACACCGAGCTGCAGGTCCGCGCAACGACGAGCCGTTTCCATTTGCCGATCGATCATTTCTTGCGTAACGGATTTGATGCGAACAATACGCCAGGGACGACCGATCGATCGCGACGCCACATTGGCGACGATCTTATAATCGAAAGATGCCCCTTTCAGGATACCGATGGGTCATTGGTGTTGAGGTCGTATTTAGATGGCAGATACGATTGATATTTTGTTGGTAATTTCCAATCGTGATCGATGATCGATCGATCTTTTTACTTTACGTTCTGTAATAACAATGTAGCTTAGATGTTACGCGAATGTGATTATGTTTTTTAAACCTGATTTTATCTGTTCATCGGTGTTTCATTTGACTTTGTTACCCTGCCATTCTTCTAGCGTTAACAAACCTACGTATTTACAACAATTGTTAGTTTCTAGGTTTCTAACTGAAGTAAAAGTAATTCTTCTTCTGACGATTACAAAATCTTCTATTAAATCTTCTATTTCTTCAATCCCTTCCGATTGGACAATTTTTTAAGATTCCAAATTGTTAGCTCCTAGGTTTACAATTAAAATAAAAATTGCGTTTCGAGTTACGTGGCATCTTAAGAAATTAATATCATCGATCATATCGTACTTGAGCTTTGCCAAAGTATCCGTATCCTTTCAACTTCGATGATAAAAGATATTCAAAGTAAAGAATATTCGTATCGCCAGTCACGAGTCTAAATATTCCTCGAAATTCGCACACAGGCGAACAACCATAAGAATAATTCGTACGTTTAAAAGCCTCGTCTGATTTTTATCTCGTTGAGGAGAAGCTACTCTGCCATCGATCATTTGTTGCACAACGCGCCATTGTCGAGAGCCTAAGTAACGTGGCAAAATGACGGTCTCTCGACGACAGGCTACACGATTCTCGAACGGGCGCCTTGATCTATCGGGCGATCGCGAAACGCGTAGATCACGCGGCAGATAACATCGACCAGGCTCTTTTACTGTTTCGACGTCGGCGTTAATTCATCGATACCCGCGTTTTCAAATATTCACCGTAGCGAAGAACAAGTTTGAACGTTCGCGCGGCGATTATTCAAGACAGTCAAAGGACTGAAATAGATATGACATTAAACGGGGGAGGAAAAATTGGGAAAACCATTGGTAAAAGTAGTGTCGTTCCACTTTAATTCCATAATTATTCTTGCGAAGCGTAATATAATTGAACGTGCAATTCTTTCGTCGTATGAACATTCATCGCTGCATTTGGTTGTCCCAAAGGTTCCTTTCGTTTTATAAGAAAGAAACTTCGTTTTATTTTATTGAATTATGTTTGATCTATTTTATTCTATTACTACAAAATGGATCATACATAAATCCATAAAATGTTGTGCATCTATTATTTCACTTACGAAACGAAAGAAACTTTTGGAACAACCTAATAACATCGTTACAAGTGGAACCAAAATTACAGCCAAAGTCGACAATCCAAATATAAAAATCGACAGTCTGAGTTCTACAATCGCCTGAAAAACTCGAATCGATAAATTCACACCTCCCAAACTTCGTCCCCCGAAACAAACCCCGCGATACACATCCACAGCGGTTCGGCGTCGAATCAAGCGCAATTAAAATTAATTGAATCAATCTCAACACCAAGGCAATCCCCCATCACCCTCGTGAATCCGTTCTGAATACCTGTCAGTGCCTGACCTCCCTCTCGATCGTTCGAGAATCGGATTGAATCGTCGCTGTTCACGGGTTAACAAACAACCGGCGATCATCCGGCATTGTTGCGCTGTTACCAGCCGGTCACGAGCATAATCGGCTCTATTCCCTCGAACGACGATAAGAAACCAGCGAAGAACTCTGGCGAGGCACGCGGAACGATCGAGTGAATCGCAGAAAAGCGGCAATCGACGCTTGGCTACGGTGCAGTTTTGCCCAACGCGGCATTATTTCGCGCAGTAACGAGCGTGACGCGGCGACAGCGCGCGCTAATGATCGAGCATTATCGCACTTTTGTCAGACTCGTTTCTTTTCTCGTCTCTTTCCAGCGTCCGCCTCGTTTACCTGTCGTCTGCTTTCGCTCGTTCCGCGTCCAGATTAACCGTACGAGCTCGAACCGCCGCGCCGATTCTCCGACGATAACCGAGAATTAGATGTCTGTAGTGGTCTATCCGAGTTATATACGCGTTGCTCGATTCCTACGGTTAAATATCGATACGATTGCGATTGTTGGATGGACTGTTGAAAAAGAGAGCAGAGTTGGTGGAATTTTTGTGTGGCGCGTAAAGGGGTTGTAGATGGGCAGGTAGATCGATCATCGAGATACTCGTAAATTATAATCGGTAATTGGGATATTGGAAATAAGATAGTCGGGTATAATAACAAGGCGTGAATAAGACGAGAATTTCATTGATAAGGATTTATTATAATAGAGATAAATTTGAGAATATCGAGAAGATAAGAATAAGGGTTGAGGATTAATCGGCAAGTTGATAGGTCGATTAACTAGATATCTATAGTAATTGGAATATTGGAAATTCCATCGAGATAAATTCGTTAATGGAAATTTATTATAATAGAGACGAAGTTGAGTACAGTGAGAAGATAAGAATAAAGACTGTTGTGGATTTATCGTTCGATTAAACGATTGATTGGCGGGTATATATACGTATAGTAATAAATTGCAAACGTAATTGGAGTGTTGGAAACTCTATCGAGATAATTTCATTACCAAGAATTTATCGTAATAGGGATAAACTGGGAGTTAGAGTACCACTGGACAGGTACTGCTTCCCAGAGGTCTGCAATTAGAAAGATACGTAGTGGAAGAAGGTTGTCTATTAAATCGGTACTAAAACATTCGTTTATTTGAAATTAAAAGGAATTAAAGTAAAGACAATCCTTTAATAAGAATAATATGCTCCTATTAGAGTCAACCATTAAATCGCTAATAAGAGAACTTTCACCCCGCTTTTGAATCTACCCAGTCGTTAAACGGCCCAATCAAAACGTTTCATACTATCGTTAACAAAGCCATAATTAGCTACCTTAGCCCTTTAGAGCGCCACGTGACTCGAAAATTACACGTACCGTATGTACGTTTCGTGTGTATTTTTTACGTTCTTAGTTAAAATTATACCACACAAACTGAAATAATGATTGTGTACTTCGAATATGAATATGGCACGGAACAACGACGGGCTTAGTTTTCTGCGGTTGTTTCAAAATAATAGCGTTGCCTGGTCATTGGTCAGAGAGTTTGAAAACACGACAACTACTCACTATGGAAAAAACATCGTTACATGCAAAGTAAAAGATTTTAATAACGACGAAGGACCTCTCCGGTTTCGATTGGGAAAGACAGGATAGAGGAATTCGCGTAGGTCGAGGCGCGGAAAATCCGCGGGCGGACACGTTTGTCGCGATTCGTTTGCCGCGAGAACGCGAACGTAGTTTCGAGCGTGCGATTATTAAAGCTATTTCCGCCGGTGAGACAAGTCGACGCGACTGGTATTACTGCACGCGTAACAAGTATGACGCAGAAGGATGTAGTAATGATTATGCGAGCACCGCAATCAACGAATGACAGCGGCCCCGTCGCGTCAGCGTCACTTCTTTTTCGCGTTGGACCACGCGACTCGTGAAACGTGTAATTGGCGATTCGCCGCTTCTCGAACCCACCCCGGCTCATTTGCCATTCGATGGCAATTAAATGTAGCTCCACCGAAATTTCCCATAGAATTTTAGTCGCTTCAGAAAGATCCTTCTGTTTTCGTTACTTAAAACGCTGAACATTCTTTGATACATATAAATTGCAGGGTTTACAGAAGAAACAATCTATGTTCATACTACGGCATCATCTATAATTTGTAATAGGCCAGTAGTTTTAATTTCGTCTAAATACATTTCAATTTTGTCGAACGAACGTTCGTTCCACGAGTGTAATTGTAATTATATAATAGAACTATTAGGTTGGCAAATTGGCAACGTTACCACCTACTGACAAAATCCACAATCACTTAGTTGCCAATATATTCGCTGAAATCATGAAGTTCGAAGAGAGAAATTATTAATTGGTCATTTTGACTATTTGGTAATTCTAACATAAACAATACGATATTCTGTTTCCATTATGCAGGTAATTTTGTATTTCCTACTTTCAAATTTACCAATTTGAGTGACGATTATGGAATTAGGAGCAACTCGATGCATCTGGGCTAAAAGCGTTGCGTTCGAATCACACTGTGTAAAACGACGAGTATAAATCAGCCAATGCTCGTATTACGTGTAATATATTTTTGAAACAAACCTTGTTCCTCGAGTAGACTTGCAGCACATCAGCCCACCATCTGGTTTCCTCGCGGCACGTGCCTTTTACGAAGGTAACTCCTTCCGGCGCGGTGATCGCGAGGCTGTAAGGATGTCCAGTGATGTCTTCGGCTGCAGCGACCTCCAACACGCGGGTCATATCGATCCTCGCTTGAGGAACCGTCTCTGGCTGCAACAGAAACGTCGCGTAACTCGTTAATCATCTATAAATCTCTTTTATATTCGTCTAGCAGCTGGCAATTTCGATTCGACGACCAGCCGCTGATTTAATCGAATAATGTAATCGTTTAATAACGAACAACGCGACCACGAAACGTTCTATTTCTCAAGAACGCGCGACGAAGACCTAGAAACACAGAAATGCCAACCGGGTCAATTGAGATGCAATTTAATCACACTATCTGGAGCAACGTTCGTTCTCCATCGATAGGAAGCAATTAAAACGTCGATCGGCCATTGATCGTATGTAAATGCGGCGATATTTCGAGGAACTGTCAGTGGCTTGGATGGTTCAATTAAGGGTTTCATTGAACGTTTTCCACAGCCTCGAATCAGCTGCTCCACTTCGTTTCGATTAAGAACGCTCTTTAAAGGTCAGGTGGAAGTACGTTCGATAACACTTAAGAGGATCTACTTTTGTTTAATTAATTTAAATCAGCGAGCAATAATTGGAAATTAAACGAGCGAGTCACGAATGCTCCTTGAAAGATATTAATTCCTCAACGAAATAAAACATGCCTAATTCTAATCTGTCTAGTGTCTTAATAATTGTAACGTGAAAAGATTTTACTTAACTCTATCGGATATTTAGAAACTTTTCGAATTTTTTAAACACATAATCTAATGGTAACTCGCAATTGGGCGCATTAAATTCTTACTAAATCAATAATTTAAAAAATCCCAGATTTTCTAACAGAATTTTGTAAAGATTCGTACAACAAGTAGCTAAATATTACAATAAGTCACACGCTCAAGCGCAACCGGTTTAACCTGGACAAAACAGCGAATTAAACAACGATGTTCCCTTCTTAACCGATCGAGCAACTACCAGGAAACGTCCAAGCTAAACATCCAAGCTTTTTACCGTTCGTTTTCGACTGGTATCGCGAGCCAGTGTATCGAGCCAAAGCTAAACGACCGAGAAAGACAGACGTTCAGAGCAGAGAACCAGGTTTCACCGTAATTTCGCGTTTATTTGTTCACCGTGGCGTACGCGCGTCCCGCAACGCGTTTTATTGCAAACAGGATAATTTAGTGCGCCGTATACAGGCGACAGTAAAAACCGCGTGACAGCGTGGCAAGGTGGAACGAGTAAAATCCAACCATTGCCACTTTGTCGCCGATTTCGGCCGCCACGGACCGGAAACGTAGATTTCCCATCGGCTTCACTATTCCGCCAGTCGTAAAAGCGTCACTTCCCGTGGAATAACGTCGCGATTACTACCAATTCTCGCCTCGTAAAACAAAACTGACAATTGCGAGGTCATCTCCACCTGGAGACAACTCGGTGCTAGGTAACTTGTCTACGGCAGGATATTCATCTCGAAAAGTCGATAGATAGACGATTTTGACAATTTTGATTCGTTTCCAGCAAGGATTGATCGATCGAAATAGCGATAAATCGAATTAACTTTATCAAGAAACGAAATATTTTGTCTTCTTTACTTTTTGTACAAGCGAACCCTAAAGATATAGCAGTTGGTTATAGGAGTTCATCACTTCAGGGTTTTATGAGCATTTTTTGAAATATACTAATAGTTTACTGTAGGATTTATTTATTTATTTAGAATGGATTAAACAGGATACGATGGTTATTTAACGTGAACTAAATACAGTAATGTCTCGTCACCACGCTTCCAACGCTCCCTTTCACGCGGGCCATCTTCCTCGACAACGCTGACAACACTGACTTTTCAACTCACGACTGACTGGTAATTCGTCTTTCTTCCTTAAGCTTTCCTTTGTCTTTTCTCAAAACTCCACCACGTACCTGTTCCGCAAACGTCCGCAGCCATAGTCACTAGGCCTTTTTTCCGCGTAACCATTTGGCTGAAGGACCGACCACACATTGATGGGCCGCTCGGACCATTGTAGTTTCCAGACCCTTTTGGCCTGTCGACATTTAGGTTTCCTCGCAACATTGTTTATGGTTCACCCGATATCTCTTAGACAATCTGTCCACGATACTACATTACTAGAGATTTTATCTATATTTATTTATTTATTTATTATTTATTTATTATTTTTATATCACTGCAGAATAGAACAATAATTGTACAATTTCCTAGAAATGGCCAATACGTAAATAATCTAATAAAATAGAATAATACAACCGAATACCGTCGTGACCAACTGTATACATGTATTGTTTATTTAAAAAATTGTCTTGCTTATTCTACATAAAAATAACCAATTAATTGAATTGAACGTGATTTGTATACAAAAATAACGCTGTTCAGCATTTCCATATGTATATTATCTCACTGTGCGCCAGCTAGTTCGATTTGTCGATGTAAAAAAATAGCAAGAATCTTTTCAACTAGACCTTTTTATTTTTTACATTTGGACTCCCCAATGTTGCTATTTGCTAAGAATCTAAGAGGAAAAGTTTCGAATTGCTACGGATATTTCGATGTTTTAACTCGAGTAACATGTGGATGAATTATTACAGGTTGTGCAAACTTTTTCAATGGATATCTTGCTGAGCTGATACGAGTGATTGGTAACCAGGGATGTGTGACTGCTCTCATTAATCGCGTTATTTAGGTTATCGAACGATTGGATGTTCCTTGAATGTTAGCATCGAGGAGGATGCTGTTTCTGATAAGTCTGTGGAATAATTATACACCTGAGAGTATCGAGAATCCGAACAGCAATAATGTATCGAGATAAAACTCTACATAATCCTTCTCTATACTTAACAATCTCCGTATGATCGCTTTGAAGATACCGAAATAAAGTCGGGTTTCGATAATATTTCATTTTGCATAGATATCTACGTATGTTCCTACTTATTATACAGCTTACATATACTTGACGCAACCTAATCTCTTGAAGAATATCGACACATGTACACGTTTAGCTTCCCTTTGCTTCGAAATTAGTTTCAAAGAATTTAAGAAACATTATCGCGAATAAATATTCTTGACTGCATAACATTCTTCCATGAATAGTTAATTTCAATGTTCAATGGTCCTCGTACACCGTAACGCAGTATAGCAAAGCTATTTCCATCGAACTAAAATCCCATTGAATATTACCACTGATAATATACTCGACACGATCGAGGCTAATTAAATATTATTTTTATAGCAAACAAGTGACACAGTTTGCTACGAAATAATCGTTGTTTCATACATTAATAGACAAATATAATATTCCAAATAAGATACAGCTTATTTCGATAAACGACAGATCTTTTATAAATATTAGGTCGTCCGAAAAGTTTCTTTCGTTTTGTAAGGAAATAATAAACATTTTCCGTTTTATATTATTTTATCGAATTACGTATGGTCCATTTTGTTCTATCAAAATAAAGATCACAACGTTCGACGGATTAGGTTTCATGTTTGTATGAAGATGCGTCGTTGTAAAAGACGTGTGTGTAAAAGAAAGACACTTTTCGGGCAACCTAATAGTAGGCGCAAAGACCCTAACAAATAACTGTACGTACATATTATTTCTCAAAAGAATAGACAAAAATCGCGTATTTCTTTGGCCTCGATAGATTCTACTTTTCTGTCCAGGCAACGTTAGCCATAAATATTCATGAGCAACGCCGCTCGAGATAAAATAGCGATATTTTAGCGTAGAACTAATCGAGAAAACAGAGCATCGTCGATATTTCCAATCTATTACCCGTTGTCGACTACCGGTTGCGATCGAGAAAGATGAGAAAAAACGGAGCTTCCTTATTGGCCATAGAAAGTTGCCAGCTTAGACGAAAGATCCGTGAAAACGACGTCGTGAAATCCAGCGACGACCGCGATTCGCGTAGCAGGATCGTGTAATCGTCCGCGGAGAAGGAAGCCGGAGAAGAAAAAGGACCAGGGTGACCGTGGAAATCGCTCGGCTTTTAAAACCGAACCGTTCGTGACTGCGACAAAGTATCATCTCGAAACGGCGATTATCCTTTCGAACGCGATTGACGTGGCCGGTAACGTGGATAGCCGGCGTTCGACGTTGAAAACTGGCCGCCAAGATGAAACGAAGGAAAGTTGAAAAGGGTTCTTCGTGAAGGATCCGGGATCGAGGGGAATCGAAGTTCGATGGAGAGGTAGTTATGCCGTCCCGTTGAATTCAGATCGTACGTTTGATTGGCATGGAGAATCCGCGCTTGTTATCGAGTAAACTGTGGTGAATGAAAAAAAAAAAAGAAAAGAAAGAGAAAGAAGGAGAAATTTTGCGTAAGCGAAGTCGTGAATTCACAACGACCAAGTCTCTTTTAAACCTTTGAACTTCAATTTCTGTCTGTTTCTTTGATAATTATCCGATGATTCAATGGCGCATCACAGATACTCGATAATACTAGGAAGTACATACTGTTTTTAAGGAGTCAAGATTATATTCTGTACTATCAATTATGCTGGCAAAATGTGTGCGTACAATTCTTCCTGAACGTGGCTTGCGCCTGAAAGCCCCGAGTAACGATGTTCCTTGCAATTATATTGCATATTCTTATACGTTTATGATAAATTCAAAGGCGTATAAGGAACAAACAGCACACAGTATGCAGAAATAGAAAACATATTCAAAGTGAACTATTTTATAAAATCTAACGAATAAAGTAAATCTGTACGTATGTTTCATCTCCTTAGTTTAGGTCTTAACAAAAATACGATACTACGTAAAAATTCACAATCTACTTATAATAACGCAAAGTTGTCGACTAATTGTGTGAAAACCACAGAATGCATACTTTATACTGGGAAACGGTTAAAGAGTATCATCACCTACTACCGTAACAATCCCAACAATTTCTCCGCCGGGCAAACATGGTACATAAAATTCCTCGTTATCGTTTACAACTCATTCCCCACTCCAAGCCAACTAACCTTAAAAAAGAAAAATAAAAATAAAAATAAAATGCGAGTCGCATAAAACGGAGAAACACAGCGATCAAAAAAATCGGAAGACAACTAGCGACTGTCCGTTAAGGCCGAAGAAACATCGCGAGGGTTACGCCTTAAATTATCCCGGCCGGTCGTTTATTCGGCGAGCAGAAGTCGCGTCGCATCCCAACCAGGGGGACGGGGGAGAAATTTGTTAAATGTAGATTTTTGCGCGTTCGAAGCGGTTCATTAGCCTGCTCTCGCGATAAAAGAGGCTGGTAACGGTAAAGGTTCGTCAGCGACCTCCTATACCGCTTAATCAAGCGGCGCGCGAGGAGTAAGATTCGTCGTCGCGCGGGCTTACGCTTTAGTTCGCGATGTTGCAAAATTCCTATTAAAAATATTAAAAGTCATAGTTTTTCTCCGGCATATCCGATTCCTTTTCGTAGGATGCTTTCATCTCGATCAAAAAGCAGCATATTTCTAAGTCTTACATCGAGAAACTCGGCGCTTTTCCTGCTTTCCTTTGCTCCTTGAATTTAACGATTATATTTATCAGTCTATGCGGTCGTGACTTTTATCAGACAAATTAATTCTTCTGTCAATTTACTGTAATATTAATCGCAAAAATTGGCCGCATCTAGCTTCTATTTATCCAAAATATCCTTTTCTTTTTCAATGAAAACTAATAATATTGTGCAACAGGACGAATAATTTACAGATTTGTCAGTATCGACTTCGATAATGACAAAACGCGATATATGAGACGAAAGTTGAAGGTTTTGAACGTTAAGAGTCCAACGCGCTACTATTTGCACGATCTGAGCACCGAAACAGAAGAAGGAAGGGTCGGAGAAAAAATGTGGTATACCGCGGTTAAAATTCAGTAAAGGCGATCGTGTTTCGAAACAGCGAGCACGACGACGCGGACACATTTGTAAAATGTAAATTTTTCGCGTGCACGCGAGTTGGCGCGGTTTGAGAAATGTATGGACACGGAAAAGGTGAACGCGCGAGTGAACCAGTCGCGGGAAGCAGTTCGGAGAGTAATGTCGTTGTTTGCACGAGTTGGATGAAAAATCGCGGATGGCCCGAACCTGTACGTTTCGAGTTACATACGCGTTTAACGTCGTTGAGAAACCTGTAATTTTGAATCGTGTTGCGACTGTCCACTTTTTATACATATCGAGGATGCGTTTAACGAACGAAGCTTGGAGCTGGAGAACGTAATTAGTCGAGAAGTTTCAAGTAGCGTTCAAATTGTGAGCGCTGTACGAGAGATCGAATGCCTTGGCGAGCTCGCACGCATACTTGGCATATTCCTTGTAATAGATCGATTCTCTTTCACCACCTTTTCTGGAAAAACACGTGGCAAGGCTGGCGTCTGACGAGATGAATTTCACTCGGGTGCCCGTGGCAAAAACATCGAAATTTGTTTTCATCGGCATGGAAAAGGAATCTGCAGCTGGAACTAGCTAATCCGGTTAACCAACTGCCTTTGAACACCGATAGTAAATCTCGCGGTGAAATAACACGAGCGACGTTGTTTGATCGAAACAAGCGTGCCGTTTAGACTCCGTCGTTAGATCGGCCAGACCCTCGACCACGAAAACGTACGATCGAACGTGGCCAATAAAATCCGCGATTTAGAAATGACCGACGAAATTCCAGTCGGGTCCCGGAGTGTCGAGCACGCTACGGCCGCCGTCTTACTTTCTATTATCCGCGTTCTTGCCACGGCTGAATGGAGACCGTACAATTAAGTACACTTGACGTTCGTACACGGCGATCCATGAAACGTCCAACGCTCCCGGTTCGGTCCGCTTTGTTGCACGGCGGCTACAATTTGTTATTTGTTTATACAGCGTCGCACCGGCCGCGAATATTTGCAAGCGAGTGCGTGGGAGGCGTTCAGGCAAATCTACGATAAAATGGGGCGCAGCCACGTACTTCCACGTTGCGTAAACTTCGAAAGTTGTATAGAGACTTCGAATAAAGCCAGGGATCCATCGGAAAGCCAAGCTAAACTATGCTGCACGGATTTTAGCTTTTAGTGGGAACGGTTCCGTATAGGTATATTTATCCAAGCAAACATTTACAAACTCGGCATTCCATAGCGTAGCGTGGCTTCACTTTTCGGTGGAACATCGACCAAAGTACGTTACTTGCGCATTATATACCTACTTATCTAAAGTCAGAAAGATTCTAGGACTGAAAATAAGAGGAAAATGAAGAACAAAATTGCCAAGAAGAATCCAAGTAACCAAAAATCCTACCAAGTTAAAAGATCCCTGTGAAGCTTTCTGCTTCGAAAGGCATATCGCGTTTTGGCGACGCTACGGTGGATTCGATCTGGCTCGACCGTTCCGCATCGGAACTCGCTGCAAACTGGCTTTCGGAGGCCTTCGACGCGTAGCTCGAAAACGGCGAAACATCCAGCACAACCTAGCGATCTTGTTCGGTTAAAAAAAAAAGAAAAAGAGAAAGAGCCATGCAAGGACAGGAGGTTAATTAAAACAACGATTTATGCCCGCTTTAAATTAAACAGACCGCTCTCGAACGGGTCGTCTCTGAGTCTCAAGACTTCCGGTTGGTGGCAATCAGCTTCCGGCAGCCTCGAGGATCGACGTCGAATCCAGCCAGGGAAGATCGAGCAATTATTGCCAGAAAAGGAATGGATAGAGAAGAGGAGAGGCTAGGGTCGGCATAAAATCCAAGATATATTGAGTGGAGAGCGGCACGAGCCTCTATTAAGCCGCCTCTCTTGGTTCCCATGTGCTCCACATAGTAGCGAACGGGATTATACCTGTGCACACACGATCACGGAGACGGTGTGTCCACCAAGAGCGATACATCATGGTCGGTGTCCGGCCGTTATGTATACGAGACCGCCCTGCTCCGCGTTTTTGTTCATACGACGTATTTATTAGCGCGGCACCGGCGTGGCTTTCTTTCAGGACACGCTTCTTGATTTATCTCGAACGACCGCTTCGGAATGTCCATTAGCACGCCAGGCCAGAGGTTCGGGTTCCTAACGAGAGGAATT
Organism: Bombus vancouverensis nearcticus; assembly: GCF_051014615.1. Lineage (NCBI taxonomy): Eukaryota > Metazoa > Arthropoda > Insecta > Hymenoptera > Apidae > Bombus > Bombus vancouverensis. The sequence goes on along the minus strand of NC_134913.1, from coordinate 17,261,031 downwards.
TCGCAGCAATTGACAGTTTAATGGTGCGAATATTTGGAATTTGATCGAGTTTAAAATACGTTGATGGAACCGTTAAAAGTTTGGAGGAGAGATGAGTGCTACGAGGGTGGAGGGTTGAACGTATGATACGGAAAATGAAATTTAGTTGCAGGAAGTTGAAAAGAATTTGAATGCATGGAACATAGTGTCAATGTTCTGAACATTGTGAACTGAACACAATGTTCATAGTGTGAACAAAGTTATTAAAATTTAAGCACGATTTTGTGGGGTTCGTCGACTTGGAGTGGATAGAAACGAGTGAACGAGGAAGTAATGAAAAGTTTGGAATAGGTGAGCAGGGGGTGTCAAATAGCGCAACTAAGCCAAGTTGGAAATCGGTGATTTCAGAAAATGACAATAAGAAAATTGAAACTGTCCTAAAAAGCAAAAGAAACGCAGAGGAAAGGAACACAATGCGGAAAAGGTGCAAACGAGAGAATAAGTAGCACGAGCAATCGCCGTAAAAGAAAGAATCTCAGAATACGTCGTAAAATAAAAAAAGAAAGGAAGACGCATAAAAGAAAAAGGAGAGGGTAATGAAACAAGCGGGAAAAACGTGTAGCGAACAAGGTGGCGACGAGCAAGGCGTGTAAAAAAGGGAACGAGCAACCGAATGGTGCGACCAGGTGGAATGTCAAAAATAAAAAGATATCTGGTTGGTCCAGGCGTTCGAGGATGCGCAAGATCTGGTACCTGGCTACATCGTGACCCGGTTGCAGTGTCCAGAGTGTACCAGAACGGAGATAAGATCCGCGCTACTTATGTAAAACACGAGTCGTCGCGCCCTGTGGCGGTCTCTTCATCTTCCTCCGTACCATCCAACCTTCCACTCTCTTTTTTCTCTCTTCATCTGGCTTCTTCACTCAGTCTCTTTCCACCGGAGTATCTTCAATCTCTCCTTACGTGAAAATAAAATTCAATGAAAAAATCTCGAACGCAGAAGCAAGTCGTTCGTGATTCTCGTTAATTCTTTCGAGAATAACTCGAAAGAAGATCTTTCAACTTCGTCTTCAGCTAGAGGCACTGGCTAACCTTTCATCGAAGCGAAGGTCGTCGAGAGCGAGCGATTCAAGGCTGCCGCGATATCCGCTTCACGGTCGAAGCTCGGCTCTCGATCCTGGTCTAATTAATTGCGGCAATTAAAACGTAACGCCCTGGTCGAGTCGCCGGCGAATTTACGGAAATTAGCGACGCTTATCGTCTCGTTGTCGTTCACCACCGACTCGTCCCTGTCCCCTTTCTACACCGACTCTAAAGCCGATACTGCGACAGATAAACAGGATTCTTGCTCCTGTAATTTACGAGACGAACTTTACGCGGTCCTCTAAAGATGCGACAGGGAAAGCTTTTTATCAATTCGTCGTTGCATGCAGAAAGGTATCGATTAAGACTCGACACGGACGTGTATCGTCGCGCGTTCTAGTAGTCTGGAATATGGAATATGGGAAGAAATTTACCGTGCATCGCTCAGAAGATGACATTTCTGAGAGCATGGGAATCTTATTTACAGATGCTGCGACCAATACACGTGCCAATTTTTACGATCTTATCGTATAGCAAAAGTACCATCGCGCGCGCTATTTTCCAATCGAGCTTCTTCCATTTCATTTTCGTAGTATCTTTGTTTAATCGCATGCGAGTGCTACCAAATGACACGAAATTTAATATACGTACTTGGAGCTAATTAATCGATATGCAAATGCTACGAAATTAGCATTAATTTGTCGCTATTTGTGTATCTTTCTCCGCTGAATTATCCTTCGTGAGAAAAAATGGTTCCACTGCGTCGAGCTTTCGAAGGAAGACGAACGAGGATTCGGGGCAGCGATCGAGAGAACGTGTCAGGAAAGCAACGAACGACAAGATCAAGCAAAGAGAAACTTCTTCTTTCGGAAGAGGCGCGTGTTCGCGATATTCTGTGCCGTGTGGTTTTCGCACGGTCGACCAGTTCCATCTGGAAAAGCAACGGGGGTCTGTCGGGCGTATCGTACCGTCGTTGCCGGTCTGAACGATCTGGTAACTTTTCATCGGTGAAAACAGGTCCCACCGGTGTGTCCGGGGAGGCTCGCCACGAAAAACGATCGATAAAACCGGAACCCATCGACGCACGAATGGCCAACAGAATAGCCAGCAGAATGGCCACCGACGCCCTCTCACGCGACCAACCTCATCGCGACAAATAGTCGCTCAATTGCTCGCGGATAATCGAGGTTGAATTAGAACGACCAACCAAATCGATGATGTCCGATCTCCAATTGCTTACACATGGCTATTGGATCGTTTAAAACGTGTCCGTAGAGAAATGTAACCCTGTTGCGATCCTGCAATATTTATATTTGCTCTAATTTTTGCGATCAACCAGGATTTTCAATATAGTTTAAGAAAATATTCGACGTAAAATTATCAGGAAAAATTATGCGTGAGAATAACGACGTTTTCGTATTGTGTTCCAACTTGAGATTGATCTTTTAACATCAAAAGAAATTCAATCGAGTAAAAAATGAGAGCAGATCGTGTTTTGGCCTGTAATTCTGTAATTAAATCACGTTAGATCAAAGAGGCGCAAGCGTCTAGCTACTTTTGAACCCAAGCGTACGTACGATCAAATTACGCATAGATTCGATTTATTTGCCAATTTACCATCGTTAGAGTTAGATCCAATCCACTATGATACAGCATGCGTTTTCGTTTAATTCAAACGGGTGTTATGGATGATCAGTATTATAATTGGATTAAGTTATGCTAGCCGTAAGTTATAGCCGATCAAGCAACGCTTCGACGTAAACTTATGCAAGCATCTACACGGTGTAATTTCGTCTAAATCGTGATTGGATAGGTCCTCTTAGACAGCGGTGCACGTATCTGATACCGTGATCTAAATTACGCGCCGTCTCGACAACTTATACTCGCGATCTAAATTATATATACGCTCGGATAATCCTAAGTCACACTTGTATGCGGCAGATTATGCTAGAGACGGAGGATCGTGCTCCAATCAAATTGTATTAAGCTGTAATTAGGCTTAGTTCCGACGTACGCTGTCGCATCGACCTCTAATCCATTCGACTTAAATCCTGCCATTAAATTCTAGGTCATTTCATCGATGATCGATCGAAGTTACTCTAATGCTTGATAATTGTATGATAAATTATATGACAAGCTATGTGATACATAAATATAAATAAATTAACTGACGATATAAATTTCGGATCGATTTGAACGTTAGTATACTAAGAAGACCGCAGTTGTTTTTTGAATTTGCGGATAATTTAAAGATGTAAAAATAGGCAGCATTGCGCTGTACTATTCAAAGTGTAGTACTTGCCAAGTATTATAACAAACGATATAAATTCCTATTCAAATTTCATTTTATAAACTGTGTTTATAGAAACGTGAATTTTCTTCCACGAGGATGACAGGTCAATTTTGGTGAAACTTGGAACCTTCATAGTTTAGCCAATTAAATCGACAAACACAGTTACGGGGTGAAAACAACCCTTGAAGAGTTTGGGATTAAAAATTAAAGTAAAAATTAAGTAATTAAAAGTAAAGTATACGGAGAAGTATACGTAGGTGAAAAGAACCCTTAAAGTTAGGATAGGGAATTATATTTGTATCCTCCAAGTGCAAATACGTGGCTGTGCAAACAGATTTTGAAAGAATCTATTTTTTTAAAAACGATATTGATATTAAAAAGCATAACTCTCAGTGTTAAATTTTCTCGCCAATACTTATCGATCTCGCTACAGATTTTTAATTTCCTTGCCTAGATTATATCTCGTATTACAGTCCATTATGCAGTCCACGAAACGATCGATCGAATGTGCGTTCAATATTCCAACTCGTCGACGAGTTTAATATTCTCCTAATGATTATTACGACAACCCTGGACTGGCAATCGGCCGATTTCTCCGAATCAGCTTGGTCGGCCGTACGTTCGGAGATAGGGGGCTAGAAACTGATTAGAATACCAGGGATTTCCTCGCGGCGCGAGCGACTCCTCCCCTGCAACGTGACGGAATGCAACGCAGGCCGAGCCTAGTGCGTTCCGCGCCTTACACGCGAGATGAGTTTACACCGTACACCTTCCATGGAATTCCTATCAGTCTCTTACTAACGAGACCAGCCGACACCAAATGGGATCGATTTTCCATACGATCATTCGCTTTCAGCCTATACGCAAGTGTAAGAAATCACGAACAGCCTGTTATTGGATCGTGAATGATGACGAAGAACGTACTATAATATTTTCGGGAGAAGAGTGTCAAGAGGAACAGGGAAATTCAAATTATACTTGAAATCTTATTTTGTTGGAAATTAGGCTGTGACATCGAGAATTCACAGGTAGCACGTGATAGCTGCTCTAAAAGTACTTACGAATCAAAGTACATACGAATGTCTTGGAGATTTTGGGAAATACATCGAAAGTGTCGATCTCGATCATATAGTCGTTATTTATAATATTTCGATTAAAGTACGAGTAACTTGAAAATATTACAAGACAGGTATATAAAGTCTGACTTTCGATCATCCTTACGATCGCATGTACTTCTTTGCTCGATAAATATGTACTTGAAATCTAACGAAAGACAGGCTTATTATTATATACAAGGTATTATAGCTCATAAACATTCTCTTTTGTAAAATAAAAATCCGTATGTTTAGCGAGAAAAGATAAATTGGCGAGCAATCACCAGGCATTGTCAAACAAACGAACTTCCATCATCTCGCATTATCACAGACACACCTACTCGCTCCATTAAGCACACGGTATTACGTCAATTACAAATCACCGACGACGTACATACAAACACTTCGCTATCCTCTTGCCGACTAATTTACGATCTAAACAATCAATCAGCCGGATAAAACCACGCGTACTCGCCCATTAAAAAATACCAAAGCGGCGTTGCGAGGTAATTTACGAAAGGTTAAACTGAAAAGGTTAAGACGAAACGCGTGTTATCCTCTTTTCCCCTATCCAAGCAATCCGCCAAGATAATCCGTCGGTTTTGCAACTTTTCAGAAACGCACGGCGGTGGCTCGGCCAACTAGCGGCGTCCTCGTCCGAGATCAACCGATAATTTAATCGACGGTGATCGTCAGTCAGGCTACGCGACCTCCTGCGGACCTTTCGATGATCGCGGCAACGCGTAGCCCGTCACACGTGGAAATTTCGTAATTAATAAATCTGCACGGCGATCTAAACTCGCGATTCGATACCTATCGTCACGGGATACAATTAAATTAATGACCTGATGTCCTTATTAATTGACTTCGCCCCGGTTACAAATTACGAGCGCTCTCGCGCCGTGCCGGTGGCTGCTTTCATTAAAGCGTGGCGGATAGCGGCAGCTCGCTCGATCTTAACCGTGTGCTAGATCGACTCGTGTGCGGTACGATTCGATTACGGTGGCTTATACAGGCGAGGAAAACGTAGCGGAGGATTTGCGATCGAAGAAATAGAGTTTGGAAAGATTTAATTACTTTTAATCTGCAAGGATGTATGGTTTTTTTTTTAGCTTTCAGTCAGAAGGTTTCAACGATTTTTAATGTGAAATAGTCGAAAGAGTCGTAGGTTCGTAGAATCTACGAACAGTTCGATAGAATTTCGGGATTTTTAGTTTACAAGGGTTGAAGAACTTTCAGTTTAGACAAATTTTAATTTGGATTTTTAAATAGTTTGGGTATTTGAAGATTTTTAACATGGAACCGCTTTAAGGGTGAAAAATACACCTCATGCCTCGTACGCGGCAAAACATAATTCAAAAAAAAAAAAAAAAATACAACACGTCATTGAAACCGTAATACGAGCGTGTAATAGTACTAGGAATGGGTTGGAAAGAATCGATGACTCAATTAGAATGTACAAAAGTATCCGTCAAACATCGGATATCTTCGTAGATCATTCAAAATGTTCGCTTTCAATCAAACTAACGAGGAACGTTTATCTACTTCGAAACAATTTCTATGTCTAAGGGTTGCTCAACCCTCTGACCACTTTTTACCAAACAATCCATGGTCTGACGCTTGTTCGGTTCTCGAAAGTCGATTAATCGTCGCCGACGATTCTATCGCGATTGCTGTTAACGTTACGTTAAGAAGATTTATCGATGACGTAAATAATATGCAGACAGTCGGTCGAAGTGACGCGAGCGTTTGCTTATCTCGTGGTCGCGGCAAGATTAATGCGCGTGCCGACCGGCGCGTGTACGTCGGTTAATAAACATTGCTCGCAATAATAGTGCCACCATCCTCTAAGCAAAGAATTAAGAATCGCTCGAGCGATGCTGTCTGCATACACAGGAGCACCATGTCGAAATACCTGACCGTAGGTATGCACACTTCGAAGCGACGAACAACAATTCGTATAAAATTGATTAATATCAAACTCTACTATTTCCTATTCTTTTCTGTTAGCGTGCATCAGAAGAATAAATCTGAATCTAGAAACAGATTGTTACAACGTTCCGGGACAGATCTGAGTGGAAATCTTAATAATTTAAAAATTGAATAATTTAATAGTTGGAGGATTATTCGCGAGTCATAAAAATGATAGAACTTCGTGTTTTAGGACGAACCTGGGAACGACAGGCTGTTACTCCGATAAACAAAGTTCCATTGCTCTCTTCAACCTTCTACGCGAACTAGCCAAGTAAATAGTCACACGACGATGACTCCGCCAGCATTCTACGTTCACGATCAACCACGTTGCACGTTCAACACGACGTCTTCTATCTCCTTGCGTTCTCTCCTCGCACGAACGACAAAACGTTACATAAGATCGAGAGCATCGACAGAAGGATCGAGCGCGCTCCTCCGCGAAGGAAAATGTCGACTGAATTGCGCAAACGTAGAAAACGATCTCTTCCTTCGAAGAATCGCGCGCGCGCTAGAGAATCCTCGATCGGCGTCCTTGATCCTCGGCCTTTTTCTAGATTTCACGAACGATCAATCGGCTCTCCCCTTACCTTTTCCTGGCGTAGATCCTCCGCGAAGCGTGGAACATCGTTAACCTTTGAGATCATCCGAGCGCGAAACACGCACGCGTGCGTCGCGATGCATTCCACTACAACGTAATCCCTTCTCTCTCTCTCTCTCTCTTTTCTCCCTCGTTTGCGTGTTAAAGAAACGCGGTGTACACGGTTCGCGACGAGTAACGGGATCGCGAGGGATCGATCGTGGCGGAGATCGAAGGTCCCTCGAGAGATTCGATTCGATCGTGGAATGGCGAAGGTCGCAGGCGAAAGGGATATACCGTTCGTGAGTTATCGATCCGGCTGCGGAGATCGATGGACGGAAAAACGGCGAGACTGCGAGGGTCCAGAAGTTTCGAAACACTGTGAGACTGATCGGTGATATTGGCACGTGGGTGCTCACGCAGGTGCAAATTCCAGAATTGTCGATGAGATATGGAATAGAAGGAGGCTGTGATTGAAAGGAAATCTAAGCCCAAAGATCGACAAGTTAATAACTCGCGTAAGAAAAGTCTCGATTGGGTGATTCGAAGAAGAAAATGGGGCGAATGACTTGAAGATAATTAAGATTAGGAAAAGTAGGATTATCATAGTATCTAATGTACGTGGAATTCGGTAGAAACGTAGAAACGAGTCGAACATCTAAGATAAAATTCGTTCGTTCGAAGCTTCGTTCCCGCGAGAATCAAAGTTGAGGATACATCAACTATTCGATCAGGCCACTATACAACGATGCAAGAGGGAAATTATCTAGGGATCCGTAGGGATGCTCTGTGCACCTGCGATAGGGGTTAGTTAGTTCGAGATTTAGATTAGACCGTGATTGTTTAGTCTCGTTCAAGCGAAGTAACGAAACTTAGAAACTTAGCTTGCTCTCGTCCCATTATATACCAAATATACGGTAATTCAAGTTTGGAATTAACTTGAGGATAACGTTATCCAAGTTGCCAGGACCTTGAGGGAATTCCTTCCCTCGTTCGTTTGATTGATGTTAATTTATGTGAGAAGCGTGTGCAGTGTGTATCCTAAATTCAAAGCCAGCTCGGAAACATTACTATCCAGGCTAAGTCTTAGGACCTTAGGGAAGTTTCTAACCGCCTTGCTATTATAGCGTAGGAAGGTTGATGCCACATTATGGCGCTACGGCGTGTCTCTAAAATTGCGGAAAATGATTTCAAGATGAATATCCTCGGGACGAAGCACTGTTTCGCGAACACGTTATGATAACTCGTTACGTGGGAATTCAACCGAACGTCCAGGAAGAGAAGTATTCCTTGGTGATTTTTGAACTCGTCGGATAATTTATGGACCGTGTTCAACTGTATATTAAGGCTTCGTCTCGAGCGCTTCCCTTAAAAGTAACCAATTACTTACTGGAACACAAAACGGCCTGTAACGCCAAGATGAAAAGTAAACATTCATCTTCGGGACTCGACGCCGTTCTTGCGTCACCGTACACGTAACGACACACACCTGTACGTATGTTTCGCTATGAATAACTGATTGAAAATCTGGGACAGTTATCTCGCTCCTCTTTCCTCCGTCGCACAAAGGATCCTGTGGCAAAAGTAAATCTAGACAGGATAGGAGTTTATTTATAGGTAGATTCTCTCAAGTAAATTGAAGGGGACAGGATAAAAATTAATCACTGTCGAGAATCGACGCTTGGTTCGTTTAACACCTTCGAAGGTGTTAATACGGTGTCGAGATTTATAGAGGATATAGTAATTTTAGATTGCCAAGTCAGTGAGATATCGAATTCTTTACCGCGTGATATCCAAATATTCCAATTTGCAAGTTTTCTAAACGCGGCTATGAATCAAATAGATTCGATATTTATTTGTTTTATGAAATTTATTAAATTCTCGAGTTTCGTTATCTGAAAATATTCCACATCCGCGCTATCAAATTTATAAACTTTAGGACTCTACAACGATCAAATTTCCCTTCTTAAGATTTGTTCAAAACCCCATCAAAGACGCTGTATATCCGACAGTATCTTTGCCATATCCCATTCTCATCCCCTAAAGAAAGACAAATCAAATCGAAACTACAAACGACTGTGGACAATCATGCAGCTCCAATCAGAAGCTTCGTACTCGGACATCGTGGATCGAGCATAAATCACTAAAATCCGTGAAAATTAATTTGGTTCACGGTGCCCATAGGCCAGAGTTCGTTTGACTCTGCGTCCACCTTGAGCCGGACGCTTGCTTCGTTATTTCATTATCCACGACAGCTATGGTCGGCTAGCATGAGAGCCAGGAAAATGGGTTACCGTGGCCGCAAGATTAATGGTGCCACCTGCTCGCAATTATAGTCGCGTAGCGAGACTCGCGCGCGTGCTAGCGCGTGGATTATCTTTCTGCCCCAGGCTCCACGGGAAATTCCTGTCCTCCTGTTCCGCTTCTGTCGAAGGTCCTTAGAACGCACGCTCTATGATTATTCTATATGCAGTTACTCGCGAAAGCCTGCACGTATCCCTTAAATATAATCTATTATAGTTAGCTCTACGAATTACTTTGACACATTAAGACACATATCGCTAATGGTTTCGACATTTCTGCTACAGTGTTATCCTAAGATTTTCTAAATTGAACGTTTTAATCTTTTGAATTGCTTTTGAAAATACCTTAATCATAATTCTATCGATATCTAAATAGAAATAAGTTTGTAGCAAATTTAATCTGCTGAAAATCTTTCTACGCAGTGATTCAATTTAAAATAACGAAAGAGCAACGACGTTATTGTACTCCAAGTGACTCTATCGTCGTCAAATATCCGAATCTCCTCCAAAATGCTCAAAGTACAAATTAAAGATACTCTCTCTTTTTCAACATATACCTCGTTGCACAAGCTGCATGACCGCGAAACATTTTCTTTAATCGTTTACAACTATCGTGTTCATGCGACATTTTGTACTTGCCTTTGCACGTAGATGGACACGAATTTATGAATCGCTGTGTACAACGTGACCTAAAATCTACCCTCGTAGAGAGCCTTCCTATCATTTCAAGATCAAAGATCACAGATCGCACTGTGTGGAAACCACGCTACTCCCCTACAGGCACGTAATTAACGCGGAAGTTATTGAAAAGCATTATGGTCTCGGTCACGTGCAGAACGCTCGCGAACAGCTCTTTTCAAACGACGGAGCACACCGTGGCGTCGCCTCGTTCCACCCCGGGTTAAGTGAGTTTCATTTAATCCCGTCATTAGCTATTTGCCGGCGGAGAACGGAGGGCGAGGCGTTTCACCTTCTTCCTTCTTCTTCTTCCGGACGAAGGCACGACCTCCTCCAGCGCATCATCTATCTTGTATCTTCTCGCTGTAGTCGCGGCGAGAGAAGCGGCAGCAACACCGCCGCCACCGCCCGTGGAACGTCTTAATGATAATCTTCGGGGTCGAGCTCCAGGAGAATAAAGAGCATGCATTACGCGGGGCAACAACGAGCCAGCGAGAAGAGAACCTCCACTGGGTGGCTGCCGTTGATGGCCTGCATCCACCGCAGTGGATCGATCGGTCGAACGGACTTTGAAACGATTAGTCGTTGGAAATTGAATGGCCTGGATCGTTCCGCCAGACCATCGTTCCCGTTTACGACCGCGGTGATTGTATTGGATGTTCCGAATGCTCCTCTGATAACCTCGTGGGATGATAAGATACCGATGCGCCGTGTCATCGCTGTTTTCATGGGTGGGCTAGGGCTCTGCGTACGAACGATGGAAAAATATAGTGAATTTTAGGAGTATCGTGTAGGTAGACATTGTATTTAGATATGGTAGACTTCTTTGGAAACACTCTGCAAGTGCTATTCGTCAGATTCAAGAATTGTAAAATGGAGACAGATTATGGTGTGGACGAAAGCATAGATTTTCTTTGCCTTGGAATTTATTGTTATCGTTATTCATACCGATTCCTTGCAACGCACGAAGTTAGGGAAGTTAGTGATTTGAATTTTGATTTGGATTATTATTAGGAATATTAATTGCGTATTCGAGTAACGAAATTGAGAAATTTACGAAAGGTGTGGTTCATTCGAGTAATCTGGAGCAATTCTTTTTGGGATGATTTAGATTGGAAATGCGAAACTTTTGGATTAAATTTAAAACTGCTTCCGTGGACGAACGTAACGAAGAAACGTGGAGAATTTTGTGAAGGAAAGAAGATCTGAGGTTTACACGAGTGTGAAAGAAAAACAGAATATTAAATATACGAAATCGTGAAAACTTTCATCCGAGTATCTATGCTACTTTTGTAGATGGATATAATCAGAAAATGTATAGATCTTTTTCGATTATTGAATTTTAGAACAATTTAGAAATGGTTTGTTTTCAGAGATTTAAATTGACGATATGTTATTTTTAAGAAGATGAGAAGCTGCATACTAAATAGACAAGATTCTTCGAATATTCACGTGCAAAGTATCCGTGGTATTTAAATTCAAGGAACGCGCGCATCACGCAGTCGATTTCTTCTAGTAATGCATAAGCTTACTCATTGTCAGTATGCAAATCCCTGCCACAAACAAGTGACTGTATTTCACGGGGAGACGAGATTCTTTATCCGAAAAGTAAGTAAAATCTACTTGCCGTGCTTTAACCACTTACTTTGCTTGAAAGCACGCCTGCTTCTTTCATCTTCGCGAAAGAGAACTCCGAAGTACGGCTTTTTAGTTGGACTTCGTCAACAAAGCCTAAAGCCAGACTTCTATTCTTTCAAATGCGCCCTCGAGGAAAGATGTCGAGGTTTAGAAACTACTTGCACTCTTCTCAATTCTTTCCTTCGCAATTTATTCCACGTTCAAATTGCTTCGGCTGCAGTTGAATCGTTCAAGAGTCACATTGATCAATTCCAAGATTGGGAAACAGTTTTTCTTTTAAATTCGCTTTGAAATTTGCCGCTACTTATGAACAGCGAACAAACCTGTGGAAGTAAATTGGTTGTTTCTTCAGTCGCGTAGCTATACGATGTAATTGAAAAATTAATAAGTTTAGCTTCCGAGAACCTCGATTTATGCAAAAGATTTCCAACCTTGGAACAATGCATAAAGAAACCTTCCGATTTTTTCACTCGCAGCTTATTATTATCTGAATCGTCCAACTGCGATTCTCGCGCAAAACTCGCAGAATCCGAAATATTCATTCTGAGATCTAACTCCGCCCTTTCTCTGAATGTTCGTAAACCGCTGAAGCTTAATAAGCAACCCGAAACGGTTAATCACGGAACAACGCCCATTTCCTTCCAACTATATTATCCGGAGATCCATTACAATCGAGGAATTCCAATAATCCCGCGAGACCGCCGAGTACCACGGTGATCCATCCGCCAAAGGAGATCCAGTCCACGTATATTCATATACCAGCCAATGGAACGCCAGTGATGTCCAATACGCGATCCCAAATGATGCACAGGCTGTACGATCGCAGTGTACGCGTATTACGTACCTGCACGAGTAAGTACAGTACATAGAATACACGTAGACGCAGGCGTGCTACGTTTCCTGGTTGCTCGCCTATGGTTGGGCGTGTCGCGATGCTGGCTGGCTACGTGCACGCAACGCAACCTCTCTACGATGTTCGATTTTGAAGCTATTCGCGTCATACAGCTTCGATGAAATGTATCGCATAGGTTGCTTTCTTCCAAATATCTCGTCTCAATAGGAATTTCATCGTTTTAGCGATTTTAACGAACGAATACTTGTTCTGTTGATGAATTTTGCCATTATTTTTTACCACAAATTGAAAAAATAATTATACGCGTTACATGTACGATATTTTTTATTAATCCGATTGACTCGTTTTAAAGATTTTTTAGAAAGCCTTGAAAGAGGAGTAAGATTGGAAACAATACAAATTCTAAGTCCAGGATTAAGAATACGATAATACGCGGTCCTTAATGGTACAAACATCGAGGAGAAATAAAAGCTATTCGCTATATCGTTGCACCAATAACGAGAATACGCGTCGGACTTTTCTTAAATCAAATCCTTTGTCACACGTTGCATTTTCAACGTTAATATCGCTCGATTACGGGGAAATTGGTCGGGATTGTAGCGGGGCTCCCTGGCGTACCAATTTCGCCATTATATTGTTACAGGCAAGGTAACCGGCAATAATGTTCGCCAGAGTAACCTTATTCGCCGACAGTTTCCAATGCTATTACGCAGTTCGGTTTCACGCGGCGCACCGTTATTCATCGTTCTCGCGATCGTTTACTTTGCCGTAACGACGCTGTTCGCGGCCAGCCACAGAGACACAGAGAACCGTCCGGTCTCGGCGTGCAACCAGCTCGAGACACGGATAAACGAGCCATTGATTCGACCGTACCGCGAATCCACCGATGGACACGTCCAACTCATATCCAAAATCCTATGTAACAAAGACAGTCTCGTGAATAATAACAGACTCGTATCCTGTCTGATAACAATCTGAAATATTTATTTGCAGACTACGTTATCGCAAAAAATGCTCTTCACATTATTCAACATTTTTAAAGAGGTTTATGAGATGTAAAACATCAAAGACTTGGCCGAATCCTGGAACAATTTCAAAACGAACGAGATCGTGCATTTGCAAAGCGATCTGTCGTAATTTCGACCGTACCGCGAATTCACAGATGGACACGTCCAACTCGTATCCAAAATCCTATGTAACAAAGATAGTTTCGTGAATAACAACAAATTCGTATTCTGTCTGATAACAATCTGAAATATTTATTTACAGACTACGTTATCGCAGAAAATGCTCTTCACATTATTCAACATTTTTAAAGAGGTTTATACGATATAAAATGTCAAAGACTTGGCCGAATCCTGGAACAATTTCAAAACGAACAAGAATCGTGTACTTGCAAACCGATCTGTCGTAATTTCGCGACTATTTAACCAAGAACTTACGCAAGTTCTTATCTCTGTCTCTTTATCTATCCTTGAAACAAATGGAACACACACGCAGTAATGTTCATTCGAGTCTTTATTTAACTGGAAATAACATCATTTCGACATTCCGTCTTTTGTTCCCTGTTGAATCTCCGTTTTTTTTTTCCAAAAATAATGTGAGCAGCATATTGAGAACACGCGAGGATGAAGCGCGACCCGAATATACTATGATAGTTTAGTCTGCGAGGAAGTAGTAAAAGTGAGTTGGCAAGCATTGGGTTTTAAAGCACGCATTCTTCAAACATAGTAAACGAATTCTTCGTAGTCTCGGGATATGCGTACCTGGAACTATCAAACAGGTATTGACGTTTTTGAGCAAAGGCTATAGGTGACGAACACATCGCAAAATTACTTTAAACCAGTTTTATTATTAATATTTCGTATTTCATTCAGGTGTTAATCAATAAATGTCGAAATTATAAATTAATAGAAACCGAAATGAAGGATTTCCATTGAATAACTTTTTAATTCAGATATCGGGGAATTTAATCTTTTCTTTGTTTTATCGGAATTTTTGTTGCTCTCGGAACAGCGTAAAGAGCAGAGGTTACGCGTCTCTAACGCTGAAAACACAGTAATTCGCGATAAACGAAATTCCCATTTCCACAATTTGGAAGTGAAAATTATCGTATAAACTGGACGAATTAAATTTCGAATATCAGAGGCGGAAGGGAACGCGCGTTTCCCGGTTCCTGATCGGCCAGCATCGAGTTCGAAGAATAAAACGAACGAAAGGAAATCAACGCTAAATCGAGATTACTTTCACCCATTTATTTTTCCAATTACACCCAGGAAGAAGTAATTTACGTTTCACCTTATATTCCGGCAATATCGAAGGAGTCACGAAAATTCCCTCTGCTGACCGCGGAAAGAATTCTTAGTTCACCATTTGGTTAATTGGCAGGAAAAATTGCAACAGCAGAAGGAGAAAAGAAATCTGCCGATGAGAATGGACGTTCTGATTAAATTTCAAATAGCATCGCGGGTTTATCAGGGTCAGTATCGTGCGGAGGCACGCACTTTCTCATTCCACACGATCGTTTTGCTTTCGTCGACTGGTTTTTCACGGGCTGATGCAGAGACGAAGTGGAACGGCGGTCTCACGTGCAGAAGCGTCATGCAAATGAGACGGAGCCTTCACAATGATGCTTTTTGTCTCGTGAAAATGTTGCGACGACGATGGAACACTCGACTTATAATGCCGCTGGGATTAAGCTAAAAGCGTACGCGGCAATTAAACGGAAATTGTTGCTTTTGCCGCTAAAGACCGGCTAATTGCGGGAAAAACGATGGAATGCGTCTGTTTTGCCAGATAATCGAGGTAGATTATCGGAATTTCAAGAGGCAGGCCCAATTTACTAAGCAACGGACTATGTTAGGCGTGTTGGTTAATTAAATGATGTCTTTATTAAGTGAAAATATTGGTCATACATTTACGAAGTTTCGCCTTTTAAATTCCATGCCTGCTTTTAGAAGCACGAAGTTCGAAATGGATTCAGAGATTCGAAAAGACCAACATTTACATCTTATTATGCAAAGTTTAGAGTAGAAAAAGTGGGATCCTGTTTTTGATTCGGAAATCGAAATTTTAGATTTGAAGATCCGAATTTTCTACAGAATCTGAATCACAGAATCGACGGTATGATTCTTAGAATCGGAAATCGAATCGTTAAATTCGCAAGCTCTGAATTAAAAATTGTCTAACTCCAAAATTTCTATTACCACGCCAATTGAGATTCTCAGTACGCGAACGAAGCTTCAAAGTCCAGCGTCCGAACGATCATTCCGACAGATTTATTCCGTGTCTGTCATCATTATCAACAGGAAGGGGATGCATAATTCCTAAATCGTCGTTACAACCGGTCGTTTCGGTAATTTTCGTGCCATAAATTTTCCGTTCTCTCGACGAGCGCGGCTACGACCGGCAAAATGTTCGGTGCAATTTTAGGACAGGGCGATTCCGCGAATAGACCACGCAGGACGAGCGGTAATCTCTGACACGCGAACGACTCCTGCGTTCGTTGCATCGTTTAAACCGTTTCTATCGCATGCTGCCGCAAAGAGATCGTTAACCTTTGCCAGCGCGATGCTCAATTACGCTCTGTGCGTTACCTTCTTTACGCGCCGGCTACTCAACCAACGTATTAATATAAATTTACCTGCGACTACTATTCTACTTTTGCTATCTCGAAACGAACGAGCACGTGAACTGAACATAAATGAGACTGCAGTCGTAAATTTTTAGAGGCTCATCGGTGAAAATACGCGGAAATCGATCTTTAATCTTACGCAAACATACTTGGAAATTTTACATTCTCCAGGTAAATTGAATCATTTACACATAATTTTTTCACTACTCTAGGTTCTCCAGAGATGACTCAGACAAATTCTGAGATTCTTATCGATAAACTTAAAAACGCATAAATGTACGTATAGAACGTACAAACGCATGTAAAATCGATGTAACGTCTTGCTAATTGTAGCGTCAAATTTCTGCAAGAATCGACGTATCAACAATTTTATTATTCTTAGCTCTAATTTGAGATTTCAATGTGGAAGTAGATAATAAAACACGGGATGTGTATTTCATTATGGTTAAAGTAACAATAGATTGTACTGAAATGTCGAGAGTTTTAAGATACAGAGCCTAAACGCGGAGGCAAACGTCTTCCGTTCGTTCGTCCCGAACAATTTTGTATTACGTGCAAGCGTTGCGATCATTACCCCCTCGGCACGGTAATGTTCGGTAATCAGGTGTATTTTAACGAGTAGAAGCAGCGGTTTGCGACTTACTAGATGCCATGAACACATTTGCGTGGCTACGTTGTGCAGGTGTACGTATAGCGGCCGCTGAAATGCCATTTCTGAACGACACGAGATCGTTGCACTCGCTCGGTCGAGAAAACTTCCTTCGATGGCCAACAAACTTACCCATTTCCTTTTTTTCCTTCCCTCTGTGTAACGTTATTTACATAATACTGTAATTTCAGCAACATTTCAATAAAACAATCTATAATTAAATCTCGGTTTTATAACACAGGTCGAACGACTGGCTTTACATTTTTCTTTCGTTCTCTCAGGTTATTCTGTCAGAATTTCTGAACAATTCTACTCGAATTCTCCGCAATTAAGTATATCTCGTTTTTGCAATTGAATTTTGCTATTAACGTGATTTCGATTTTTCTCATTTCAAAGACTCATAACCGCGATTCCAAGTATAAATAAATCTTTATATTTTATACACAATCTTTTCGAGATAAGTTTCCAGTCTAATATTTTACGCTTGAATTTCATTTCTTTAATTTACGTCGAATGGCCACACATTCTATAGATTCTCATTTACATACTATCGCAGTTTAGGAAAATTCCGTTGAAACGATCTGTAACTCGATTCAATTTCTATCCAACCGGCATCTAACTTTGCAATTTTTCCAACTTTCTTAATTTCAATCTTTCTAACCATTGCTACATCGCCCGAAACCATAGCAAATTAAACGCGAATCACGTAACTCTGGATATAGGAGCAAGTTTACTTCCTTTCCTTTATTTCTCTGCTCTATGCAATCTTATTTGCTACCGTATATTACTATCATATATCTATACACGCTATATACAGACACCATACTGTCATAATGTTAAGAAAATTCCATCAAATCGGTCTATAATTCAATCGAGTTTTTCTAATTTCAAGCTTTCCAATTAACCGCGTTTCCAGACCGAACAAAACTATAACGACTGAAATTTCACTCGCGTCTAAATATCACCACCACTGAGTAACAATTACGTAAGATAAAATTGCCCCTATCTATAGCTTTCTTTCGTCAACCAATAAAAGACGACTTTTTTGTATTTTAAATATTTTCATATGACGGGTTAACCGTTACATGCCAGGTTTATGTTCGTCCATGGAAAAAGCAAAAAAAGCTGTGATAAACGTCGAAAAATTGGCGAGCATGCTGTTTCACGGAGCAAAAAGCGTTTCATAGCCAGGGAAATAATGACGGCAATAACTCGCCACAATAAGGTACAAACGGCCCGTTCTGCTAATTAGGAGTATCGCGTTAACAGTTCGACGAGCAGGAATGTATAACCGAAGATACGGGGTCGTCGACACACGACTGGCCGCCCCGTTACAATGTAAATATCGTACGCAACACACACGCAAGGAACGTGCTCCTATTATACCTTTCTCCGTCCCTGCCAACCTCGCCTAACCGAGGCAGTAGGAGTAATTAATATTAATGCACGAACGTTGCATGGCATATCTAGCAAAGTGCTCGCATTTTTCCACTGATAACCAGTCGTAACGATGTTTCGTTACACCTAGACTCGATAATTTTTCGGTGAATTTTTCTACTTGACCCGTTACATAATACGTTAATACATTGCCACGTGAAGTTTATACGTTGTAGGAATCGCGATACATTAAAACTATCAACGTAACACTTCATTTTTCTCTCACCGTGTTATCTAATTGTGTGTCATTTACGTTTTGCTGGAGAATATTTATTCCGCGAAGTTTGCCTTATTTTAGTCACTCTAGAAACTTTAGTAAAACGTGGCTCACCGATGACCACAACAGAGCGGTAATCAACGCACTGAGAAGCATGCGATAAACGAAACATTTTTACGTCTGCTCCGAGGATATTCACGATATCCAATATTCACGAAACGTCGAAACAAAACGCAATGTATCGATGAAAACGCAATCGAACGCCGAAGAATTAGAAACATCTCAAATAGGAAAATGCTTGTTCGTCGATTTAATTAACACGATCGACTAACGTGGCAAAGTTATGATCGAACCGTGGCCATGCGGACGATCGTTTAAAGACTCGACATCCTCGACAGCTTCAATCGCTGCACGGAGATCGTACATCATCGAACAGGAAGAGGAGACAATCGGCCGAATCTCGATAAGTCTTGAATGAAACGACCACGTTCGCGGCCCACGAGCCAGACTTGTTCACGCGGTCCTGTGCACGTGACATTGTGCTAGGAACGGAACAGCCGTCCGTCTCGACGTGGTTTCCATGAGAGCGACGATGCGTTTCGAAGTGTGCCACGTTTGTGTCTGTCCCACAGTTAGCAGCGTGGGTCGGCCATTGTTCCCCGTAGTCCACGGACACGCCGTTTCCCAGCGAAACGTACTCTCGACTGCGAAATCTTATTTGCGAAATGCGATTTACGCGCGCGCGTGTACCAATGACACCGATAATCGCACGGCGAACCTTTGCTTTCTCCTTTTTTTTTCCACGGGAGCACGTCGATCGGGAAGCGTACTGTGCTGTAGCTTCCTTTCGAGACGTCTGCCGAGTTCTTGAAGGTTTTCAGTTGTGTGACCCAGTAAGTGGATGCGTCGTTAATGATTCATCGTCTCATCTTCCGTTCCGAGGAGGTCTCGCAAGAAACGAAGAAGCGCGAAGCTAATTCTTTCGGTCTCTCGGTAATCTTTTAGTCTTTTGATGCGAAACCTTAATTGTATTTTGCTTGTTACGTTACGAATTTACGCGATATATTTAGCGATACGAACGAAAGATTTATTCGACATCTTCGAATTAAATTTCGCGATTTATTACGACGTTCTTTCTCGATGATACGATTCCAAGGAAATAATAATTTCTTTTAATTTATTTCTAGTCAATTTACGTTATTCTGCTCTGTTAAATTAATATAGCGATTACGAAGAAGAATTCCAAGAATCTGTTAAGTATTTCGTTCGCTGTTATTTCTCCTTTCAGCTGGATCCTATAACTTTACGAAGTTTATGAACATTCGTAACGGTGAATGGTTAGGAACGATAAAGAAGATGATTTAAAGGAATTAATGGTGAATCTGTTGCCATAGGGAGAACGCATTGCCGGCAAGCGAAACATTAATTAGGACGAAAAATTAGCGTTGCGGAGTTGGTTTCAACCGAATTCCATATTAGAAGAGAAACGTTTCAACCCAATGACGCTCGCCTAATGACAGTCGTGTTAATTACGCTCTGCTTGCCGTTAATTACATCCGTATGCTCGTGTGCGTTTTCACGAACGAATTGGGATTACGTAAAAGCCGATTCCCAACGAAGCGCCCCGTTTCCTTGCGCAAGAATCGGATCATCAAGAAGAGAATATCAGTAGCAAATCAGGAAATTCAATTCCATCGTGTTAATCCAACCCTTCATCCGTAATACTAAATCTTAAACGCATAAAACTGCTACTTAAATGCAATTAAAATACAATTAATCGTTGGGTTCGTTTCTCTAGTGAAACCATCAGAACGAAAGATCAACGACCAAAACGATGAATTATTAACCAAGTACTCTAATTTTTCACGCGAGAATCGGATTATCGGAAAGAAGATACGGCGATAAATCAAACAAGTAAATTGTATAGACTCTACGATCGTATATCAACCTAACGCTAAACTATAAAGTCATAGAAAATTACAAATAAAATACGATAGCAAGTTGAACAAATTTTTAATAACTTCCAGGTTATAAAGTATCTACGAGGAAGCAAGCGTGTGTAACGATTATAGGCGCCAAGGTGAAAAAACGATGAGAAAAAAAAAAGAAAGAAAAGATGGGAGTTCCAACGAAATCTGTCTGGCGTTCAGGTTTTCTTGCCTGTTCCTGGAGAAACCCAATCGCCAAGGATCTAATGCCTGCCGATGCACGTGAACGGAGAAGCATCTCAGGGATTTCTTCCTTTTGCACGCGTTGTATCGATTTCCGCGTCGCGGAAACCGCAGAATCCCCGAACAAGACCGGCCGGTTTCGACCCGAAACTCTGAAACCTGAGACGCCCGATGTCTCCTCCGAAGGAACTACGAAATAAAAAGGATCTGGCGTTGCTCCTGCGCCGACCACCAAACCAATCTTCGTCGTTATTTATTGTTCGTGAACTTCAAGTTACATCTCAATCCTTCTCACATTGTCGCAGAAATTTATATTTACGTTCGATTATGTTGAAGTGGTTACCACTTCTAAGAAAACTCTACATCTGGTCTTTTTAGTTTTCTCAATCAGTGAAGCCATCGACAGCGCGTAGACAAAAGACTGCGACGAAGTCAGACCATAAACAGTAGACAGGCGACGTTGGCTTCGGGGTTTTCAGTTATTGGGTAACACAGCTAGCGTGCGGATCTGGACCAGCTCAAATTGTATTCTTATTTATAATTACACTTCTATTTAAATATATTTTCTGCCTTACAATTTATCCACGTGTTTTCTCTGTTTACACATCGAATAACCTCAACAGATTAAATATTGTAAGCTTATATCGCTCGTTGTATACGAACTTTAAATTACATTTGAAGCCCTGAAATAGTAAAAAATCTGTGCTTCAATCGGATTTGAAAGGAAATTGAAATTTTCATCAAGTTTTGAAATAAATAACGTTCAGAATAAAATAATCTCGATAATATTCGTTATCTTCGATTGCGTAACGCGATACGTTTTCCCTCGCCATTTCTCGCAGCTATCTTCGACCACCGAAACGTGAAAAAGCGCGTCCATCCGGTTCCTCCGGTTCGTCGGCGGTGCATGTCCCAGCAATTACGCCCACGACCATTCAAACTTAATTTCTCGTCAATTGTCTAGACGGTTCGGTTCTCTCTTGTCTCGCCATTGCGCCGATAAATCAGATTCCATGGCCGTTCTCCATGGGACCGTTTCTATAAATTTATGCCTGGCTCGGACAGACGAGAATTCTCTGTCACAAGTCGCGACGCATCTCTTTCTTTTGTCTCTTTATTTTTTTACCCTAACTCTTCCTGAAAACCTCACTTTTCTTTACTTCGCGCAGATACGCGTCGTAGTTAGTCGAGTTTTGTATCCGACCACGTTCCAGCTAATAACGAAAATAAGACGAAAACGCGTGCGCTATTTTTAAGATTCTACTACGGAAAATAGTACCGTTACGTTCTTAAACCAATCAGTTTCTTCAGCAATTCTTTCACGAACTAACTTTCCATCCGGGAAGACGCGCGATTATGTTTGTGGAAAATGGTTCCATCGCGTTCCAAGCCAATCAATTTCTTCTGCATTGCTTCCGTTAACTGACTTTTCAGCCGCGAACGAATGATTACTCTCATGGAAAATGATCTTGTTACATTACGAACCGATCAACTTCCTCCGCGCCCCCTTCCATTCGCTAACTTTTCAACCAGGAAGTTTTCTTACTTTGACGCGACTCGCCACTCTGAAAAGAGTCTCCGTCTGAGAGCCGACGGTGGCGTGGCACGAGGTGGCGCGGCGTGGGACGAACGCATTGTTCGACCCGACGACGGCCTCAACGATATACACCAGGAATAAAGAGTACCGGTTAGTTTTCATGGGTGCTGCCACCATAAACGCCAAACGCTATTTGCGGATTATAATTTGTACCCCGATAATGAAGGATAATAAAGCGCCGCGTGGGATTAGCGACTTCGGTCTAGTCGAGAGAAAGCCAGAGACGCCTCTCTTTCTCTCGTTTCCTTCCTCGTTAATTCCTCTTTGTTTATTCTCCTTCCTGCTTTATTTTTCCCTAACGTGACATTACCAGGCAATTCGAAATTACCAACTCAAGTAGCCGGTCTCTGAATCGTCTTGGCAGCCGAATCAGCGTTGCTCGATCGTCGATTCTATGAATAAAGAAACTGCTAAGCTCGTCTTGGCTGGGATCGTCTGAATTAGCTTAAGGTAATCGAAGGATCGGCCTGCGATGAGTATCGGAGTGGTTCATGGATCGATTAGCTCAGAATTGATTCATTTTATCCTTCTTTTATTAATTTTTGATTAATCTTCTGCGAGAATCAGAAAATTTTCCGGCTATATGAACTTTGAAATTGAGATGGAAATTTATTTTTCATCGACTAAATTCCAAGAATCGAAGCAATGTTTTCTAAGGAACGACGAGACGATTCGGAAATAGAGGAAATTTCTCGAGTTAGAAAGTGATATTTTACGAGATCGAAGCGATACTTCTATCGAAGCTGTCCTCGGTTCCATGAGCGTTAAAATTGTAGAAAGTCTGTCTTGAGAAACAATAAAATGGCACCAAAACTTCATCGCAAGCAAGTCGTTTCGTACTCTGAATCGCGCAATTGAAATATCCCGCAGACATTTCGCTGCAAAACCGATATTATGATCAAAGGCGTTGCCACTCGGTTCTCATGCGCAACACGCGCATTGTATGCAAACTACCCTCTACGAGCCATAATCGTCCAGTGCATTCTACTTCTTTTCCGGCTATCCGACGCGTAATTAATATCTTGTAGAAAACCACGAGGCGAGAAACACGATTCGATCGTATAATCGCTACGAAACCGGATGCATTCGTTTCTTCGTATTGTACTTCGTGATTTTCCTCGATTCCAACGAAACTGTTCGTTTCAAGCGAGCAAATAATTAACACCGTATCACCTTACAATTTCTTTTCCAAGTGAAACCAGCGAACGATAGGTTGTTACGGATGATCGATAGCCAGGATATCGATATACGAAACGAGATTTTGCAAGGCTGATCCGAGATCAGGGTCGAGGACGATCGTCCGTGATTTGCAACAGTATAGCAGTGTTGCCGATCTCAATTAAAAGATCCGATAAGTGGCACGCCGTTATCGCACCCAGCCACAGTTTTATAGCCGACGTATCGGAAATTATAACGGTCGATTGACGTTCGTTTAATTATCCACGCGTCGCTTCGTTGCTGTTTGCTGCCCTCCCACAGCCGGAAATTAAAATTAATCGCGAGACCAGGGCGAGAGGCTGCATCGATGCGTTTAATGAAAGCGAGCTAGATAGGACACTCGTAGCAATACATCGACCGTTATTGCTGCACCAATACTTTCTTCCATGCCGATCGTAGAATCGTAGAATGATTCTATTTCCATCGTTTTACGCTCGATATATTTCCATTCGTTCCTCTTTTACGTTCTTCGTACAGCGTTTAAAGAGTAAGTACATCGGTTAAGAAATTACGTGGAAGATGATCAAGTCGATTACACGAAATGTTAAAGGATTGATTGTAAAACGTGAAAAGTAGAACTTCTCGAGCACTAAGATTTCCTCGAGGAAACTTTCACGTTTTTACCTTTCTACGGCGTAATGAGATGTCGAAGAGAATAAACGACGTAGAAAGTAATTATCGTCGAGACTACCGTTCTGTGTTTCTGCTGTTACTGGCATATAAAAAATATGTACAAGTAAAAGGAGTGATTAATCGATGCAACAAATTTTCTAGACGATATTCCACGTTCCAGAAATTTTATTACGAATTTCCTTCTTTGTGTCATGTATCTTAAAAGTATACGGATTTCTCTGTAAGGCTAGAAATTAATGATTTCATTGCCTTGTGCAACGCTTTTCCTCGGAACTCGTCGATTAATCCGCGCGTGAAACAAACAGCAATAATTTGCAATCGTACGGCTATTACAGATAAATTGACGAAGGTTGTCTGAAAAGGTACCTGTGCTCGTACTTGTCAGCGCGTAATGTACGACCCATTATGCAATCCACGGCCAGGTTGCCCACGTGGACGGTAAGGACAGTTACTTGCACGAGGTGAGTTTTTACACGCTGGTTTTTCGGTGTCTCAGTTTTGACGTAACGCGTGTGACTTTCACTCGCGCGATCTCGACCGCGTATCTTAAGCTCGTAATGGCTTCCCTATCGGTTTTTCTAGATAGTCTGACGCTTTCCTCCACGAGCACAATAGGATTCTTTGTAACACGGGAGATACGTTCCGCGTTATACAAATTTCCCACTTACTTACGTTTTTATTTATTCAGTTGTAGGTTCGCAGGATAGACCCTTTGGTACAAAGATCAATTTATTATCGATTCGTATTCCTACGTATATCATTTCGATCAATCTTTAATTCATGCAACGTATATGTAAGAGTTGTCGAATAAACTACGTACTCCGAAGTACAAACCGATTACGTGTACCGAATAACGCACGACTGAAATGCCAGTACGATTTCTATTAGACGCGATTTATGCTACACATGGACACGTATCTCACGATTGAACTGAATTCTAGCGACCGATAAGTCGGCTCATTTGTCCGACCAACGATCGTGCAATTGACCGATTATAAAGCTATAAGTCTGGACTTTGAAGCGAGCGAGTGAAAAAATTGATTATCTCACGATCGATATGCCGATTGATACGATTTGGATGCCGTAATGCGTAATTGAAGCGCTTCAGATTGCAAGAAGTAGCAGTATGTTACGAAGCATTAGCATTTTATCGAGCGAGGAAAGCATCGCGGTACGATTACTGCAACGATCTGTAAAAACTGGCAGAGCTTGTATAATTTATGTTGAAATCGATTTGTGAAACGTTTATTTCGGCCATGAAATCAACCTTTTCGGTAATAAATTGGATCCAACTTGCGATAATTTCCCATCTACGATCTACAGCTATAATTACGAGAGCGAAATTTCTGCATATGGTCCTAATTCGATGTCCAGAGGCAACAAAATCATTATACTCCCGTATCAAGCGACTGTTTACAAAAATCACGACTACCTGGGATTGTTGTAATCACAGATCGCCATCGGTTTACGACATTTTCACTTATCACGTAGCTGGGCCACGCGGATCCGCGGACAATCTCGCAATTAGAAAGTATGCGCGTATTCGCGCGTAATCGTCGCCGTGAGATAATATCGCGGCGAGTTTTGCAAGCGTAGAAACGCGTACGTACGTGTCTCTTTTCCCCTCTCTATCCGAGTAACGTTAATGGCGAAATTACAATGGGCCCGAGGAGCGGCGACGATTAATCGATAAGTCAGGACCACCTTCTTGTCGTCTGTTATTAGACGTACGTGGACGTCGCGGACGGTAGGTGAAACGAGCCGTTTCGACGCGATACCCTGCAATTGAATTGTTCACGGTATCGCGGAGGTTGACTGCGAACCGGTGGAAAACAAATTGACGCCCACGAATTCGAGTCTCTTTTCAGAGATCGTACGGTAAGAGTTTAGAAGTCGGTGAACAGCTGGTTAAATGATCGAGTTGCTTGGGTAGGTTGTTATCCGTCGTGGCTACTATTCACAGGATAAAGCTACAGTGATTTATTTCGAAGGAAAAGTCCGAGTTACCTGCTGAAATCCTGGCAAATGTTTTATGCAGTGATTTTACGCAGTACCTGCTCATATGAGAGTGAAGACGCACGAAACGACTAGATCGAACGACGCACAGAGAAAATTGAATTTTTATAAAATATACATCGAGTTATTAGTCGTTGAATTTTTCATTTTAGAACGTTTTATCTAGTCATTTGTGTTATTCGGAATTATTTTCTCCACCATATTCACCTTGCCTCGATCGTTCTAAAATATTTAGAAACAGCGGTAGGCAGAGCATTGTAATTATTCGAGTGACTTTAAAAGCCTATAGATATTTCATAAATATTAGGTAACCAAAGAAAGTGTTGCGTCATTGGCGTTGAAAAACTTACCTACCATTAAACCAAAGAATATTCACTTAACATATAGAATTCAGAAAAAAGAGCTTCGACCGTTGATTCGACGGCAAAAACTCAAGCAATTGACCAAAGTGGAAAGGATGGTACCGATTGATTTCGTTGGAGCGAGTGGCAGCTCGAAGCTCGAAGCGATTCGAGAAAGTGGCTCGATCCTGAAGATAATTACTGTTATTACGTGACTTTGTTGAAAGCCATCGTCCTCCATTCGCTCTTATCAATAATTGTACGTCGAGAATGTAAATGACGAAAGGATCAAAAGTCTCCTTCTCTCCTTTATACATCTTTTTATTTCTAACGTTGTTTCCTATCTTTTTATTCTTTCTGTTAATAGTAGCCGATGATCGAGGACGAAAGGATCGTTGAAAGACCGAAGAAACAGGAAGATCGTGATCTCAGTTGTCTGGATGAACGGATCCTTGGTGAAGGTGTTCGGAGAGATCGGAACGATTTCATAAGATCGATAGGAAGTAGCGATAAGAAAATGGTAGCCTGCTACCCGCTACCATTTTCTCACGTATGTTAATTGTAATCCAGTTGACGAGTAGACATCGATTTTGACGTCTCCCAGACGATCGAATAACAGTGTTCCCGTCGATGGCGTCCGATTTGACTAGTTAATCGACTTTATGGCGGATCCATTGGTGGAATACCAATTTCCTTTTCCAACTACTGTGGATCTCGTTCGTGTGGACAGCAGGTGTCTTATAGTCGTCGTGAAGTTTGCAAAGCTGCGACTAAACGAAAGTCGAAATATTCTTGCAGAATTTTTGGACTGCCAGAAATAAAAACACGATCGATGTAATCACGGCCATTGTAATCATGCAAACGTTTCATATAACACGTACGACATATTCGTAAAAAGTGTTCGAGTAGCTTCGCGAGCCTGTGTATTTTCCAGCATTGGTAAAGACGAAAAGAGACGAAACCGAGGTAAAAAAAAGAGAAAAAAAAAGAAAAAGGAAGATAGGCAGTAGGTGGTCGCGAGAGAAAGACCACGTCAACAAAGAGGAGCCAAGAGAAGGCGTGACAACGGCCGCGCTTAGCATAACAATATTTACTACTAGAAGACACTTAAGAGACTTGAATATTCTATGCGCCAAGCCTCGCCCAGTCCTTGCACAACTACCAGGTCCGTATAATTATGTGCCGAGGATGGGACAGGATCGTTGTGCTTCGTCGAGAGAAGATCCAAGACGAGGATCAAACGTATTTGATAGCCGGCGAACGCCAAGGGAGGAAAACTCGGCGTCGACTTTCGCGAATAGGGTTTTAATTGATAGCCGCTATTCAGACGTCAGTCACTCGATGATTATACCGCTATGAGACTACCGATGGAGTCGTACGTGCAAGTAGGATGATACTTTAGACGAGTCTTCATTGATTCTGACGTTATTGAATAAGTGGAGAAATTTGAGACACGGAGGAATCGTGTCACGCGTGGGAGGATATATTTCGCTGTGAAATTAATATAAGTGAGGAGTTTGTAGGATGTTTCTGGTATGAAGGAATTCGTTCTATCGGGCGTAGAAGGTTAAGTTTGAGCAAAATGGATTGAAAATTAAATTAAACTCTATTTTCAATCCTCTCACGATCATCGAATTTCTATACTTTGATCTTGTTCTTGCTTAAGCAAATTTCTATAGAACTTGTAACGTTTGAAGGGAAAGATTTCACGTAATATACGAATGAAAAATTAGGAATTGCAATTCTTTCGTATTCGGTTGGAACCCAAAATTCCTGTTGGATCGTGGATAAAATTGTTTCACGAAACATCCACCGCCAAATCCTGGCGCCTGAAAATAAGAAAAGAACCTGATTGCCCGCCTCAATTGGCTCAATTACTCGATCAATCTTCGAACGTAATCTCTGAGTCGTTTCAAGGCACTTGAGCGCAACATTGTGCTTCGATCTCGCCTCGATCGAAACGTTCGGCTAAAAATCACGAAACAAAAGCCAATTTACTTTCCACGCAGACTGGGATATTCCCGTGGAGCACGTAGCCAAAGGATTAGAGGTGACGCAACGCGCGTACACGAGGATGAAAACGAGCGTCGCGAGTCGCACGACATTTGCCCGAAAGCCAGGAAGAGACCAGCAGAAGATTCCACCACCTCTGACTATCTCCGATTGCGTAACGGTGAAAATAGGGAGCCGTGGCACGACCTGCGGAGAAACGGTCCTGTCGCAGGTGCTCTCGAGTCTCGCGAGGCCGGATGAATCATCGATGAACCGTCTAATCGACACGCGCGATCTACGCCTCCTAATGAACGGAATTCTCCACGAATTCCACAGAAAATTGTGCAATATCCTCGTTCGTAGCGAGACCAGAGTGCCATTTATAGTGGCAATTGTTGTAAGTTCTTACTTTAAGGTAAAGGTAAAATTGTCAACGATTTGCTGGATGTTAAGCAAAGCGCGAACGTAGGAGGATTTATTCGTACAGAGATTATTGGAACGAATGGTGTTCTGACTCGCGTGATTATGGTACATGCCAAATTGGTTGCAGTTAAAAGAAATACGTAACTCAGACGTAATTCTGATTGCACAGCTGTGATTTATTGATATACGACACCAAATATTAATTGAAATTTCGTGTAAAATATCTATGGTATTTTATTCGTAGAAACAAAATTTGTAGACAAATATTTTAAGAAACAACGATATTTTAAAGATACCAAGCACTGTCACAAATCGCGCTCAAGAATATTCCAAACATCCACAAACTCGTCAAACGAACACACCAATTAAAATTGACAAGTTCAGTTGATACTTCTCGGAACAGTTTCCAAGCAATTCTGAAAATTTCAGTCGACAGTTTATCAAAAAGATGGACCTTACGATTCACTGATAAACCGTGTATTGCATGAATATTGTGAAATTATGAAGCGTCACAGGTCACGTTCGAGAATATTCCAAATATGCACAATCCCATCGAACTGAGACACCTGTAAAGTCACGCGAAATCCGCTCGTAAAGATAATGATCGCATTTACGAAGGTGTCGTAACCGCGTCCTGTCGTTAACAGGATCGGCCAACGATCCGTCGTTTTCGATACGCTCTCTCGAGAATCCCGGCCTCGATCATCCTCCGCTGCCGCGTAACAAAAACCTCGTCTTTCCCTCGATCTGCCTCTATCTACTACTCCATGGACTAGAAAACAATGCTCGGCGTAGAAACTCTGACATCTTCGACGGGAGGCTAGAGAGAGCGAGAGAGGCCAGGCATTCCCGGAGGAGCCGCAAGAAAACAGAATTCCACGGTCCGCCTTTCTAGGAGGTGCACAGACTTCCTGCTATGCCCAGACAGTTTCGCCAGAAAGGCGATCATCCCGGTGTTGGCGCGTTACGCCGCCGTGGAAATCGTTTTCCACCTCGCATCTCCCAGAGATGCCGCGAGACTTTTTGCCTTCGAGAATGGAACACACCGAGGGAACCGCCTTGCGGATCGAACTGTTCTTTCCCAGAACAAGTGCAGCTCTTTGAACTCTATTCGCGAGCTGAGACAGAAGACTCTGATCTGCTACTCGCGATGGTCACCGAAATATTCACGCTTGTTCGCCGTCTGTAGTTCTTAGGTAGCTCGACTTTTTACGTAGGTGAAACGACAATTTTGTTCGTAGAAATTCTCAGGTTTTCAGTTTTATTCTACATAAGCGAGCGTTGTTTGACGATCTTATGCCGGCAATCGGAATAATCGCGCTACCTGGATATCCTGATGAGAAACGCGTACCTTTTTCGTTGACCTACTGGAATTAATTATAAAATTCAGATGTTTGATATATTGCGCGAAGAATTAACTCTCATCTTAAACGTTCATCTACTGAATAACCTACCGCAGAGCGCACGATTGAAAAGAATTGTTTTCTGTACCCTGTAGACTCCGAGATATTCGAAAAAGTACATTTTCATCCTTTCAACAAATTACTAATAAATTTAAATTACCGACAATGCCCAATACCTGTCTTTCGTATCAATATTACCAATATTCCCATTTTCGGTATTTTCTTTCCATAAACCGCGCATAGAACAGGTGACGTAAAAAGAAAAAAAGGTCAGTCGAGAGCAATTCTACGATATTTCCATAAGAACACACGAAATGTTTTAAAGCGGAAATAAGAAAAATTGCAGATGCCTGGCAACGTAAGAGCCAGAAGAAAGAACAGGGGCGAACAACTGCTGAAGAAAAGTATAGAAGAAGAGCATAATACAGGGGAAAAGAGGACTCGCGGAACGGATAAGCTTGGAGATAAGTAGCGCGAACTGCGTGGCAGTAGGTAGAAAGAGTCTAGCACCGGCTTCGGGCAAGAAACTAGTGGCAATAATAATTTACAGTACGCTCATTCCCCTTCTATCTCTTTCCTCTATATCTTACTTCTTCCCTCTTCAGTTTCTTTCCACCCTGTTCTACCTTCGACGTGATGCTTCGTGGCTTCCACGGTGGTTGTTGCGTGCAATCCCATATTAGGAGTCCTGCTGCTCGGTTTACAGAGATGCGCGTCGGCCTATTGAGACGTAGTTACCCTTGCTCATCCTCTCTCTGCTCCAATCCTCCCGCTGGGACCAACAGCAGATGGAGACGAGGATGGAAAGACGCCCGGCGATCGCCTTGTGAAAAGGGGGAATCGAAAAGGTGAAACCCGATGGGGCTTTGTTGCGCGCCAACCGATTCGCCAACGAGATGGAGAGTGATTCTCCTTCAGGGAGATTCTGGATGTACACGCTATGAAATATGTACTACCTCGACGGAGCCTTCGATCCACTGCTCCGGGTATTAGAGCTTTCTGTAGGTTTTACGACGCGGAATATGTTATCTGGCGAGGCAGAGTCGAAGATTTAGGTGTGTTACTTTCTGTCCGTTAAATGGACGTCTTGGTTCTATTTTAGTCGAGGTTTCAATGCGGTTCAGAATCTCAGTTCACCTAGGGTTTAATAAAGCGATATAAACTTTTGCCGATTTATCTGATCGTTGAAAGAATGTTTTATGTGTTCTGCGATCGTGCTTATACGTTTCTATCGTTCTGCTTGTACATTTTTAATAGGCAAGCTATGCAATATATTATATTATTCCGTGCATTAACAGTACAGCTAAAGTACAGTACAAAATGAGGAATTTCAATCTGCTCTTTTCTTACGATCACAAAAAAGTATGTTGGTGGTTGTATTCTAATAATTTACACTCTATAAATGTTTTGCCTGTTTCATGGTAGTACCTATCGAATCAGTAACATTGCTTATTTCACGTATTTTATTAGTATCGTCTATACTAAAACGATAATTGGATTTATAAATATCCTATCGTACTTTCGTCTATCGACTAAATAAACCACACGCGTCAATCAACTTCAGTCGGCATCAACCTGTCGTGAAACTGCACAATCGATGTTCCAGACATATTATCCTTATCCCTTCGAGCGCACGTTACACGTATTTTCCCAACATGACGTCCTGACATCCCAAACCAGTGCACAACAACTCTGGTCAACCACATTAGATGCTGAGGTACATAGTTCGTGTAAACTGTTTCTATAAATTATCAAGGCAAAACATGAAGGTGAACTGACGCGCAGGTTGCTGAGACACGGTTGTGGCAATAAATCGCGGTCGGCATTCCTCCGTGCCTAGCTGCTGACGAATTTTCCAAGCCAACGAGCCAGCCCTATCGCTCTCGTTTCAACCTATCTTTTTTCCCTGCGAATAACAAGAGATGCTACTTTGTTGCGCTCAACTGGAAACCTCTTCTTGCCTGGCTTCTCCGCGGAGAGATGTTCTTTCAGCCGAATAACATTGTGTCAACATCGGACGCAAAAAGTTAGTGTACGTCGAGATTCATCGCATTCACTCTTATCAGATAACGAGCTTTCTCTGAATGAGTTTTCTCTAGTTTCTTCGTGGTCAAGAACTTCTTCCATCTTGGACTTTTTCAAGGCGGAATAGAAAGAAGAAGAAGAGGGATAATGTCCTTTGACATCATCTTTTTCTTCTTTTCTTTTTTTAATGAATCCCATTAAAGAGCCACAATTGAAATGCGGTAACCGGAGAAATTTTACAAATCACAGTTCACAAATTATACTAATAGACAGGTACTAATAGATCTTCTTATCTAACTGTAATAAATCTGGTAATAAATCGAGCGAAATTTTGCAATCAAATTTTCCAATTACGAAATTATAAGAGAGAAATCTATAACCTACGGGTTGTAGCTTGGCGTAATTTATTAACGTTTCTAATAAATAATAATTCACTGTGTGAGAAAATTCAGATCGGCCGGTCTATACTTATCGAGAACAACCGAGTACTTATATCACCGTCCATTATCCTATCTAGGAATCATTCTATTACAAGAAGTTTGTTTCTTAAATGGGATTTAACGCAAATTAATATCATTTATAATAACGTTTCTCCATATTTTCCGAAAATAAAATTCCACGAGATTCTCAACGATTTTTCGCGAAAGAAAGAAAAACGAAAAAAAACGAAGCATGAATGAAACATGATTTCAAAAAGTACGCAAAAAATGTTCAGCAACATTAAACACTGTAGCCGAGGTGATCAGTGAGACCTCATCATTCATCAGAACCACCCCATGTTACACCGAGAGAACACCTGTTCTCGATACCACCAACAAACCACTTGATAACCAGCATCCATCGAAAGACTTGCAGTGGTCGAGCCACGGGGACGCATTAAAAATCAAAGAAAACCAACAAGTGGTAGCGGGGGAACGTCGAATTAACGAGTGACCGGGACGAGAATTGATGAACGCGCAACCGGAGCTCGCGTTTAAAATCGCATCTAAATACAATCAAAAGTGTATTACACGCGATCACCTGTTTTCCCCGGGGAACCACAGTCGAGAAAATAAGTCACCGATGATCAATCGAAGAGCCGACATACACGCGAAAGGGAGGCTGAAACGCGGCGGTTGGTACTACTGCTCTTAAAGCTGTGTCTACACCTTCTCCTTTCTTTAAATTGTTTATTTACATAGGTCGCATTAACAATCAGATCATTAGCGGTCACATCTTCATACAAATAACGATCTTTCTACAATAATTTTATACGTTCTTATAGTAAAATAGTACGCCGATAGGCAATAGTTTGATTGATACAATTGTCGCGTATGCTGAGGTCTTATTAACCCTTTGCACTTTTATTTTGCAATTTTATTTTATTTGCAATTTCGTTACCAGCAGCTCCCAACGCTTTTAAGTATTTTATCTGAAATTTACTTTAACTAAAAGATAAGACAATTTAAATAAATAAGGGAAGAAACTGTTGAGAATTGT
Source organism: Bombus vancouverensis nearcticus (assembly GCF_051014615.1). Classification (NCBI taxonomy): domain Eukaryota; kingdom Metazoa; phylum Arthropoda; class Insecta; order Hymenoptera; family Apidae; genus Bombus; species Bombus vancouverensis. Next base: position 17,227,324 of record NC_134913.1, on the reverse strand, counting down.
GGACCTTAATTGCCGAGATAAAAGTAAAGGAACACTAAGGTTACACTTAGAATTCCTATTAAAATAGTTTTAGATTTATTTAATAAACGATTTCCAGGATCTTCGTCGATATACGTCTCAGCACTCTCTTTGTCTCACCATCTTCCACATCACACTGCCAACGGGACAGTTACATTCATCTGTTTCAATCTAGTTTAGCACAGAAAATTATACGTATCTCAATAGAAACAAATTCGCTTAAATACCAGTTTTATTCACACTATTGTTGTATTTTGTAATGTTTAAGTGTACGATATATCTTGAAACAATTTCCACGACGCAATCCTGATTTTCTAGGACGTCTGTTGATTCGAACATGAAAGAATATGGAGTGGGACTGGACAAAGGAGCTTCTGAGATAAAAACTGATGTCGAGTCACACTCGACATAGGAATGCAAAGGGTTAAAACAGCGTATCAGCAACACGGATAAGCACTGCATCGTTGCGTATGAAAACCTGATACCGTAGCGCGGGTGCTATCGATTTCCCTGCGCAATTATTATTTATTTACGATTCTAGAATAATAATTCTGGCACATACGCGATTCTCTTGATTTCGATAATTTCATTAGTAGCTTGCGCTTTGCTTCGTAGTTTGTTTCTTCAGAACCGATCTGAAGACGAAGATTTCGTGTCAGCGTGTTTCTATCTATATCCTTGCCGTGTGTACTCCTCGCCAGTCGGATGGAACGACTTTGACGTTCGGTGACCGTCAAATAGTCGCAACAATACAAAGATACGCAACGAGTGTACACGCGCCTTAAAATATCGCCTCACGCGATTTCTTCCTTGATGACTTGGCAAACGAGATATTAAGTGGCGGACAGTAAAATATCGCGACCCGACCGCTCCACCAATTAGGATACGTACAGTAGTATCGTCCAGGTACTCTCGATGTTATAACCTTCGGTTGGGGATGCGAAACGAGAACATGGGTGGGGGGAGGAGATGCTGGGAAATGATAATAAAGGGGTATAGTATGTTGGCGTGGTATTTATAGCATTTAATGTTGGGCATGTTAACGTTTGTTTCTTCAGGGTGGAAAAATACGAGAACTGTGACGCAGTAAAATATGGTGAGCTATGACGACGACGAGTCTACTTTATGACATTGTGGGCGGCCCTGTCCCGAGTAAATCTTGATCGCCTAACGGTTAAATGTTTGGTGAACCGGCTTTAACTCGCGCAAAAGTGTAAATAGATGGCTTTGTTAATCTAGGAAGAGTCGAGACCGCAGGCAAAATAACAATGAACCCTAGACGATTTTTCAATCTTGTGCCATGGACGATCTGTCGTCGAAAGATCGTGAACTAGTCAAAAATAAAGATGAAGAGGGAAGGAAGAACGAGGATGTGGACGAGTATCGAGGAATGCAACGGTTCTGTAGAGATTTCGAGTCATTTTAAATAATCGTAATGACCTTTAAAATCGTAAATAAATGAAAAAAATAAATCCCTTGCGAGAAGAAAACGCATCTATTGCATTTATCTGCCCGTTGAGTATTAAACTTTCAAATTGCAATTACTTTCTCGTTATCTAATCTATATCTCGATCAATTACTTCGCTTGCAAGCGACTGATATCCCGTATCCACGTACAGTACGGAGAAAACATTAACATTATACGCGATGGTATTTCAATCTGCTGGCACTTGCTGATGTTTCTATCAGATTCTACGAAGGCAATCTACCTTTACGCATCAAGATCTGGCTATTTTTCTAAAGTTAACAAATAGCATCCGTGTTTCTTTTATTTTTCTGTCTGGTTTCATTGGCATGCCGGCACAGTCACGCACGATTCTCCACGCGTAACTATAAAACGCTATTCAAACAGTTCGAAGGCGACTCGCTGAGATTTAGAGAATGGAGAATCGAGGGGCAATAAATATCCAGTCACCCTCTCCTTTTCCACGTGACACCATCGCGGTTGGAACCACGCCGTGTTAAACCGTCGTTAAAACGTCATTAAAGTATCGCCGTCGATTAATACTGGCACGCGAATCGCGAGCCAAAGCCTTTTATCTCCGCGCTCGGTGTTTCCCAATAGTTGGTTGAAAAAAGCTTTCTATAATCCTACTAGATACGTTTCAATTGATTGTCTGATCCTCGAATTTATGTGGTATCGAACGTGGCTTATGGCGATCCCAGTTCGTTCATAGATTATCGGTTATTTGTGCTACACCGGTAATTAGGTCGATCCCAAGTTATACCTTGGATCTGATACTTGATTCGTATTTGAATCGATATCTTGAAATTAAATTATACCAAACGAGTACACGCAGTTAAATATCTTATGTCTATCTAAAATTAAAACGACAGGATGAAAACGAATAGACATATGAAACTACGTTTCTGTCTCGATAAAATCATCAGCAATTCCTTGGGAATCGTAACTCTGACTAACGTTACACCGTTAGCCTTCGTTCTCGAACATTCGAGAGAACATCTTGAATATCTAGTAGAATAAACAAAGATCGCAAGAGTAAATCATCGGCTCGAAAACCTACGAACTAACGATCAAGACAATATCTAATTTAACTTACAACTATTTACTTAACTCGTAAACTCTTCTATGTAGGTACTTGGCAAGCATAAACCAAGACGGAGCTGAGCGTAGGTCTGCAATGACCCGGATCGATTTCATGGATCTCGCCGAGGAGACGTCGGAACAACCGTGCGTTCATTTCGACGACCACCCACGACAATCGGAAATGGTCCGCGAAGCGGTCGGGTTGGCAAACAGTGATCTAGGTAAGACGACTCGTGTGGACCATGTAAATGAAACGAAAACGAACGCCTACAAAAGGGGCAGAAAAGATGAAAATACGCGGAGGCGAGGGCGAACCAGAGTTGCAGAGTCTACGTGATTACCGATTACCAAAGCGATTTGCACCGTACGCCGTGCAGGCGATTAATTTCTGTAATGGAGTCGTACTGGGGATAAGATCCTTCGTAGCTGCAGCTGGCCATTAAGTCGATTCTCGATATTGAATTCGCCTCGATATCGAGCCACTCGAGCATTGGATTTCGCTCGCGTGGTCGCATCGCGTAATTCTCTACGATACGCCCCTGTAATTTGTTAGTTCACGGTACAGCCAGGTTCCTCGAGTTTTCAAGACTTAGCAGCGATTTAAAGACGAACTTTCGAATTCATCGTGGAGTAGACATGGTCAAGTTCGTGGTTAGGTTTAGGTAAATGTAATTTAAACGATATAGCCCCATTGGGATCCAAGGTTTCTTAAATACACGATTAACACATACGTGTCTGGTCTAAGTCTGTGTTCGCTTCGTTTTGCCCTAATTTAAGTCTAACTCGCACATTATTTCTCAGAGACTAGGTTTAGATAGTTTTACGTTTAACTTTCTCCAATGTTATTCCAATGTAAGTTTAATTTAACCTAACGTAGGTCTCGATGTAGGTCTAACTTTGTACCAGTCTAACATAAACCTGACTCATTCTGGGTCCAGTGAAACTAAATCTATCAAACTTTCCACCGTCATGAGATCAGCAGAATATGTTTGCAGAGGCAATACGACTGTGCGGTAACCTACATTAAATTAACCTCGTTTCACCTTAATATTTTACCCTTACCTTTATCTTTTACCCTAATCTTTCGTTTTAACCTAAGTCCATACCCTAAATCCATCTTTCGTTTTCATTCGCACGAGAGTCTCGATCTTCGACGTAGAATCTCTTCAACGTGAATTTACCTCTGCACCTGTGTAACCTAAATTCAAATTAAACCGAATGCAATAAAACAAGATCTGTCGTATTTTATACATCGTTTTACGAAGAAACGCCCACCGTGCAAGGCAATCTTCTCGTCGATCCGACCAAGTTCTACCCGATGCTAATTCGTATCGAACTTCGTTTTCATCCGATAATAAGTAACTTCTGAGGGTCGAAGGGAGGAACGGAATAATTCCGATGGTTTCTTGCGGGCAAAGTACGCGAGGCTATACGACCCGACGAAGTGCTTTCCAACTATATGCACCCGATTACCAGGAACAAGACCGGCCTTTCTTGTTTCCACCGCAAGCCAACGAGCGTGTTCCGCTCTGACGGATGATGACGACGGACGATCTCAGCGGGTAGCTGCTCCACCTCGATATCCTCGTGTTCGTCGAAACGAGGGACGAGCCACGTACACATAAGAATCGTACTTGGCGTGCGAGAATCATCGACGAGCCACGGTGACACGTTTCGTGCGATTATCCAACAAACTTATCGAATTCTGCTCGCGTAGGCTAATTCGTATTTCGTTAAGAATAACAGAAAATAGCGATTTGTTTATGCGAGATCGCGTAATTTCATCGTACCGTGTCTATGTAACAATAAAGTTTGTAGAAATGTATTTTAAATAAATACATCCTATCTTAATATTTAAATATCTTTTCGCTAATATCATATTAATCGCATAGACTTGTATATCCACAAATAAGTGGTTTAATTATCCGCTATAAATTACAATGTTCTTATTTTAACGAATTCTCAAACCGTGTCGAATCTCGCAGAAACGATCTTCTCCCTTTCATCGAGTTCCATTTACGTCGCGAATTATTCTTTCAAGTTTTCAATGTTACCAAACCTAGACGACAAGTTACGGTAAACAAACTTAGAGCTATCGGTTAGTACTACACGGACATCGGCTACGAGAGTGGAAGAAGTTGGGTAATTTAATTTAGGATTAGTACGAATTAGATGTAATTTAATTTTCTTAATTCAGGTCTAGACAAATGGGGTCTGAGAGTGGAAGTTAACTTGGTACAGGCTCGCACCAAGAGTTTCTGCTTAATTTAATCTAGATATAACGTGGACTGGAGGATGATAGAGCTTGGATATTACGAGCTAGGTGTAACTTAGGTTTACCGTAGTTTAGCTTTAGTAGGACTAGATTTATTTACCAGTTAAAGAGTACTTGTTTCCGAGGCTCACTTTCACTGCGTCTCATCTATCTTGCTCATCTATCTCGTCTATCAATCTCGAAAATTATAATGATCTTTCTGACGAAGGGGTGCTTGGAGGAGTTCGAGGAATATAATTCATTAGAACACCTACAACAGACGAGAATTCAACGTCTGTGAGCAAACAGAGAGGATTCCCTCGCAAATCAACTCGACGCCTCGCAATCTCTTCCTTCACTCGTCCCATCTTCGTAGCCAAACCGTCGAAATATATTTTTCTCTACTCGATATTACGCGAAAAGATATAGTGAATCGATTTCTCCAAAACCAGGTGCAATTCTACGCTCTGATTTAATAAAATACGAATAATACAGTAATAAGGTTGAAGATAAAAACGACAAAGATTATTTATCAACTTATCGGACGTCCACGTTCAAATTTTACTCTAATTCTGCATGTGATTTACGAAAAGGAACGAAGCAGATGGCAAAAGTAATTTGAAGAGACAGAGGAGCAATATCACAAAAATTCCTGACAATTCCAAAGTTTCAAATCGTAAAACCACTTCTTGGTCGATACGCACGAAAGAATCTGTTGTTCGTTGCAGAAATCAAATGCCACAGTTTTACCAGCACAGTTGTCATTGCCAGCCTCGAATCATTAAACGCGTTTCTCGTTAGCACCAGAGACGCTCTATCTGTCAACATAATCGTGAGAAAACGATCTTTCTGTCGTCGACGTCTATCGAAATAATTCTCTTTCGTTTCGATGAAATACGGAACATGGTTGAAACCGGTGGTCAGAAACGCTATGAAGTTTCCGAGAAACTTAACACGATTATTTATTAACAAGAGGAATCCCGGAAGAATACGCGTCGATGCACTTTCACGAGCATTTGGGATGCGTTCAGCCCCGCGTTCGAGCTTCCTCGTCGGTCCCTTTTTCTCGGTGGCGTGTCCACGGACGATATTCTCTTCAACGAGCGGAGAACGCTCGCGATTATCCGCATCGCGCCGATTCCGCTACCACGAGGAACGCGGTAAAAAGCGTCGTTGGCGGATCTCATCGTTAATTGTCCGCGAGCGGTTTCCTCGTTCACACTGCCTCGATTGCCTCGCTGGATTTCTTGGCGTTCTCCTTTTTACTTTGTTCTTGGGTTGCTTCGACCACGCGTGCTTTGAAGATAAATTCTTTCAAATATTCGACAAACACACTAGGGTTTCAGTGTGAATTTAAGCAGTTCGACCAGAGAGATCAGTATCTGCCATAATACGATAGAATTCTGATTCTGATGATGGCTAATTATCGTCTTAGTTTCTCACAGCTATTCTTCGACAATTCATCGCGGAATAATAACGAGCAGATCTTCGATTGAGAGATCAGACAGATGTCAGAAATAAGAGGATTATGGAAGAGAAGTGCGGGAGCCTTCCATTTCGCAAGGGATGCGGCAGAGTTGAGCGAAGTGAGGCGAAGTCGAAGAAAGCATCCAGAAGACCATTATCCGACGTAGTGTGCGTTCAACCCGAGCCGGGACCATTACCATTTATCCTGGTAACCATGTGCCGGAATCGGAATTCGTACTTTTGCGGAGAACGAATCGGCTGAATTTATAATAACAAGCAGCCTCCTTGTTCCACGGTTCGCAATCGGTATCATGGCCTGCCGACGATATACTTTGAAAGCTGAGTGAAAGTTTCGACTACACGTCCAACGCTATGCAATTTGATCGTCGTTCCGTGTCCGCGTCCAAGTTCTCGCCAATTTACGATCTATCGGTTGCTTTTTGTCATTTTTATTCGATTTTGTTGCGTGGTACACAACATTTTTCACTTGGATACTTTATACTATTTCTCACGATCTATCAGCAAGTTCGTCCCTTCGAGCAAACCACCAAAGTGTTTTACGTTTTTGCTATTAGGTAGACTACGTTTCGTAACTCGCCGATATCGTTGAAAATCAGATTCCCTGCTCTGGAATATTTTCAAACGCGAACAAACGTAATTTCGTCTCGTGGATTACAAACTCTGAGACGTTTTTGCCAAACAGCAAGGAATTCTACACCTTCGGCGTTGATCCGCAAACTCGTAAATTAAAATACTTTCCGCGATCTTCCATAACCAACCAATGCCATTTAAAATTCAATGCTGGAGGCAGAAACGCAGGCAAACATTGTGAGAGGCGAACAAAGGTAAGTTCGTCCCTTCGACATCGAAACGTTGGGATATTTGCCTTAAACGGCAACCGGAAGACACGCAGTGGCCGTGCATTTTTCTGGCCGCGTGTCGGTACAGCTCGACAAGGTATCGAAGGGAATCGAAGGTGGAGGAGCCAGAAGATCCGCGGCGGTGCGTGAGCATTGTCTCGACGAGACCGTAAATACTTCAACCCCGTCCTCGTGTGCTCGTCCTCGTCGTCGTCGTCCTCGTCGTTGTCCAGGAGGGCCTGTGAACGCGTCCGCCAGAATTTTTCGTCCGCCAACACCGAACAATTCTGACCACCCAGAAACCGGCCAACGATACGATACCAACCGGTGTACGATAAAATATCGATTTCCAGCCACCAACCACCACCACCGCCAGCTTCCTCTCGTTAATGTACGATTTACACGGAACCTCTACTTGCTTCGAACGATCGCTTCGAGCAAACGCACGATTTACGCCAGCCAAAGGGTAATTAACATTGGGCAAGGAGAAAGAACGAGTTGGCTTATGGGCTGGGAAATAATGGGGTTTGCAATTGTGGCAAAGGTGAAACGAATCTCGTAGCTCCATAGAAAGTCCGAGTGGAGTTTCTTCTTTCGTACAGATCGATTTGAAATAGAAAAGTTTAAGCTATATAAATAGATGTAATTTGAAACAGTAAGTGTGTTAACTTCTGAGCGAAACTTGTTTGAATTTGTACACGCGAAAGACTTACAGAAAGAAACGAGAACACTGAATTGAAAGAAAACTAGAACAGTAAATGTTTAAAGAAAGAACTTGAAAATTGTAAACTTGTAAAACGTAATAGTAGTTGAATGATAGAATGAACTGTAAAATTGCGCAATAGGAATAAAATCGTTAGAATCTACAACTACTATTACGTACTATATTCCAGAGGATTTCCAGTTCATATTATATAGAAAATTAACGTGCGATAGAAAGACACTGTAATAGCGCGATTATCTGAAATACAAATATATCCGACAAACTCGAAACTTGCACGGTAAACAGCCATAACCCATAACACAATTTGCTGTGCAACAAATCGCCCACCCTTGCCGAATCAGCGCCAGATCCCCAAGCAACAGGAGCTGAAAAAACACGAAAGCTCCCCCGAGCCTAATAGCGAAAGAGGAACACGAGCGTCAGGGACGTGGAAAGGCGTGATAAATCGCGTGGCAGTTGGCGGAACGAACGGGAGCACAGGGTCAAAAAGCACGGTCATACGTATGTGCCGAGCCTTGGGCCCTTTGGTCGCCGCGTACAATCAGGAAAGCGCGACTGTTCTCGTCGGCGACCTTCTACTTCTCAAGATGCTATATGACCCTCTTAATGAAGTACGACAGATCGCGAAGTGCAAGCACTGGTGAAGCATGGCGCGAGGCTCGTTGCACCGCGATTGTAAGGGACACCGCGGTTCTTCGATACAAACGCGAGTAGGCCACGCAAAAAAAGAGAGAATTCTTGCCGAAGACGATGTTGAAAACGCGAGCTGAGATGGCGAGGTGATAAATCTGACGATTTTTAACTCCTTTGTACGACAAATTCCGGTGAATATCGCTGGAAGGGTTGGGATGAGTTATGTTCGGGTGGTGAATGTATTTTGGTTTTTGAGAATCTTCCAGGCGTGCCTTTGTGATTTATTTCTGAATAAATAGGATAGCTAAATGGATGACTTTTGTAACGAGTGGAATCTCTTCTTCTTTTCTAACTTATGGAAAAGAAATATATATAGGACAGATAGAGGGATGATTTTCCTAACGGATAATTCCTAGAGTTTGTTATTCGCGAGTTACGTAGCCTGGGGCTATTGGATGGAAAAACGAAGAAAACGGTAAGCTTGGTTAGAAAAATATTCGTATTCTCATGGAAGATTCCCTTCAAAATGCTACAATCCCTGTACCGTTACGTACCTTACACGATTAATCACTTCGTCCACGATAGAGTGGAAACATTAAGATGTACGACCCTCCGCGTGCATCAATCTCTTTGAAGGATTAAACACCGAGACAAAAGAAGTTACACTCTAACCTCCCAGAACTTGGCATTCATTTTTCTTCTGTCTTCCTGTTCGCGAAATGGAAATCCGACATTCCAACGGAACAAGTATTTAAAACGTAAGCGTGTAAGAATAAATTTTAATAAATAAAGAACCATATAAACAAAAGAAAATCGCAGCACGGACGCATGTATACGCTCGATGCATACGATTCTAACTCGATCCTCGAGCTTTCAATTAACGCCGTTCTCAACGAACTTATCTACGTGCTCTTCGTGTTTATTCCATTGAATAGTGTCGATTAAAAGCGGCAATGCTAATCTAATTGGAATGCAAGATCCAGGTCAGGCCGACCTGCTGCTTATACCTTGATCAACACCAGCGACTACAACACGGTCCTCTAATCTAATTAGATGCAATTAGAGAAGCCGGTAACGCGACCAGCCACTGATTGGCCATTGCTGCTACGTCTAATTCGACTGGCTCTGCTGGTAGCGATCTCGTGTCGGCTACTGCTTCTCCAACCTGTCGTCCTCCGCTAGAGTTTTCGAGGACAACGCGCCATCGACGATTGACTCTCGACCCGTTACACTGCTGGGACAATGGTACGAGTTAACGAAGCCGATTCGGCGAATTCGTTCCCGTTCATGGAGCATTGCATTAATTTGCAGCTTCGTAATTACGTGTTCGACCGTGGAACCGTTCCTCTCGAGGGATGATATGAATGGAATGGCTCTCTCTCTCTCTCTCTCTCTCTCTCTGTCTCTGTCTCTTGATCGACCTCTGTTTGGTTGTCACGATTCGAGGGAGAAAGAGAAAGGAGAAGTTGCGATTAGTGGAGTAAGACGAGCTTTCTTCTCGGATATTCGAGGGAAGAGTATTCCCGTTTTAAACTATAATATTGGATCGCCTTTGTTTTCGAGGATGTAACGATTGTGTAAGATGAGAGAACAATAGTGGATTCTTCTTTAGAGACATCCCTGGGAATATCGTAGTGAGAAGAAGACACGAGATAGAGATATTCACTTTGTCTAAGTATGAAAGATTAGATAGAAGCACAGGTAGTAACGCAATAAGAATATCACGCAAAATTAAATAAAAATCAGACTTGTCGTGCTCGACGACTTCAAGACGTTTGAAAACGTCGTTTCTTGCGAGATCGTCGTTTGTTATAGACAACTGCGCGTCGTATATGATAGATGAGCGATTGAATCCAACGCGAAAGGACCGCCAACTTGCTAAAAGTTCCAAAATCCAGCAAAAACCAGGATAAGACAAGACATTCTGTCGGAAATATCGGCTCGAGTGGACCGCGATTCCCGCTCGTTTCTTCGTCCGCGTCCTTTTTCGGTTTCGAGCTGGACATCTTCCCGGAAGAACAAACGGTGCATTTCGATCGAGCAGCTCACGCACGAGCGCGAGGCGGCGCGATTTAAACCGAATTCACCGGCTGCCAACGAACGAGTGGCAGCACAAAAGGGCTGCTAATTTGCCGAGCCGCTTCAGCAACGAGGAACACGCGGACTCTTTTCAGTTCCGCACATCAAAGGAGCCTTGGAAAGAGGACAAAGAGAGAGAGAGAGAGTGAGACAGAGACAGAGAGAGGTTATTTTCGTGCGACGCGATGAAAAACCAGCGCTGTCACCCCGACGCAAGGAAACGCGACCTCTTTCATCCTGTTTTCACGCCCGGAGATGAGCAATCTGCGTCGAGGATTGTTTCTAGACCGCATCTCTCTATTCTCTCTAAACGCCCTTCTTTTCGGCCTCTTTCGAGTTCATTGAACGAGGAAACTCAGACGCTAGTAGCTGTGCTATAGAGGAAATTGTTCGAGCAAAGAGCGAATACAAAAAGTAGAGGGTTCTCTGTGTAGGTCAGCTTTTAGAACTCGAGAGAATAATCGCGGTAGATGTTCCGTTTTTTTAAATCGCTTTGACAAAGATACGAATTTGCACGAACATCCACGGCCTGATAATAATCCTATCACACTTCGTATCCAAAATCCTTAAAAAGCTGTTTAATCCGCTACAAATCGATTTCCCACCTCGCCAAAATCGGATCGATAGCGTCAAATTCATTCAACGTATCTTGCAAATGCCTCACCGATCCACGTAATACTCTGCTCTAACCTCGGTGGGCCATCGATCACTCCTTAAACAGTGCACATAAGCGAACGTACCTACAGGTGGATCAACGTGTAGGACTGAAAGGATCGCTTTCGTCAAAAAACCCGACCAGATAGAATCAAAGAGGACTCTGACCGAGGCGGTCCTCTTCGACTCACCGAAGCCATTCTTCGTGCTGGGCGTATCTGACGTGTACGAGGAACATCAAGAAGGTCTCGAAGACGTGCGCGTTTCACGCAACGCGGACCCCAGCCTGAAATTATACCAAGCAGAGAGCTCCTCTTTTATCTAGGATGATCTGGAGGTCCGGCCCGGAGTACAGAATTCGCACGAAACACACGGCTCATCCTCGTCAATCTGGACAGCTGGTAAATTGAATTTTTTCGTGGCGTGGCCGATCCGATTGGCCGAATCATTCGTTCGAACGATACACGAAACGTCGGAATGAAACGAGCCAACATTTCGAAATGTATATTGGGCTCGATTATTTTTACTGGTAACTATGCTGCAGGTTGTCATACGCCTTAAAGGCTGAACATATTTCTTAGAAAATGACAGGTCCAACTTGTCCAATGATTTAACATTGGTTATTTGCTTCTCTCTGAAACGTGGTTCAGAAAATTCAGCCGATATGATAAACCACGGAGTAGAGATACCATTGAAAGCAAGTCGATCAGTGTGTATTATTTTTACAAAAAGGAAGATAAAGCTTGGTCGACTTATTGAATCATGCTGTGACTAAGGACTATGGATCGAAGTCATTACCTACCCGTTAAATACGCAAAATATATGTACACCCCAAAACCAAAATCGAAACGTGTATCGCAAACGCTTGCGTACGTCGTTGAATCTCGAGATGGCTTTCAGCTGTACCCATATAGAAATATACCAAAATATATCGAATATGGCATTTTGAGTAAATTGTATGTATTATTTAATGCTCGCAATTTCCAACACCGAAACCAACGAAAGAGAAGCGGAACTCTGAAACACAGGTAACAGGTTACTTGGGTTCGTTTACTGAACGAGTGACTCGCAGTGTCTCTCGATAGAAGACATAAGGATTTTACGTATGTACTACAAACGATCCTAAGTTATACCTTTGTATATATACCTTTTTCCCTCTTCTTTCCTCTCGTAACGTAAGATATCATTGTAATGAAAGTGAATTGGAATGTTTGAAAAGATATAAAGTAGGTGTGAAGGAATTCGAATCATAAACTCCGACACTGCTAACATCTTAAGCCAAGAATCTTAAGCCGCATAATCCTAGGATTAACGCTCGATTCTGCGACATAGTAGTCTTGTAGATCTCGCATAGTCTCGTGCTACGAGCAATGAAAAACCTAGAAAAATTAAATTTACACCGCGTAAATAAGAAATCAAATCCGAAGTAGCAACGTTAAACTCCACCCAATCCAACGCGAGTTACCAAACCCAACAAGAACAACTCCACGTTCAAGGACTACGAGGCCACGACAAACTATCGAAAAAGCAAAGAGAGAAAGGGATAAAAGCGTCACGCGGAATTTATCATGGCGGAGATCTACAACTGTTTTGAACGGCCGCCGTCCCGACTCGTAATTCGTCGCCGCTCCTGGCGTAGTTTCGCTCGTTGTAAATCAACCGATTCCGCGAATTTTCACCGGTCGAGAGGCAAACGATCGAGGCCCCCGTAGATCCAGAGGAACGCGCACTTCGATCGGAAATTATGCGACAGGTGGTTGGGCGCAGCGCGTGTCGGCTTAATCTGAGTTACGACGACGTTGCGTAAAGCCGAACTGCTTCCACGCACGATGGTCCTCATTGACCAATTTTTTACGAGTTCTGCATCGCCTTCGGCCAATATATACGTACATATATATATGTGTGTGCGTGTGTGCGATTTCGAAAGATTCGCGACAAACACGCTAGATCAATTGAAATAAAATGATTTTAGTTAACGACGTAAAGTAGATAGATTTACAGTATTGATACAAAAATTGTAATTACTTCGACGATTACGTTGTATCAACCTTCCGTTGGTTAGATGTGTTGCAAAAATGTGTGGTTAATTCGAGACTGATATCATAGAGATCGCCTACGTACGCGCAATAATAATATGAAATTAATATAATAAAGGTGAAGCGCAGAATGTATATGCATAGTATGTAGAAATATATAAAATGATAATAAAATAAAATATATGAAATGTTGAAATTACATTTCGTCATACTGATACATAGGTTGCGTTGTAATTCCGAGGAAATTAATTTTAATAATGAAAACAAACGAGTGATTCGCAATCGTAACAACGCATCGGAAAGTCCAACGAGCCACGTCATAATTTTCTGAAAGTTTCAGATATCGTTTGGAAGTTTTAATATACCGAATTAATTAAGTTTAAGATGCTAAGACCCAAACGTACGTAAAATTCTACGAATCTCAGGACAGAAACAATCTACTGCCCCAAGCCTCCATTAACTGAGACTTCGCATACGCCACATTGAAACCTACACGATCAGTGATTATACCGCGAGACTTCTATCCTAATCAAGAACCTGTTACCAGGTCGCAAACATTAAGCAACGTCGTCAAAGCGTGGTTCAGGTCGAAAGTCGCGATACGACCGACTAAAAGGAGCCTCGAGGGTAAGAAAAGGAGGAGGTGAAGAACTTAGAGCGAGGAACTGGACAATCAGGTGCGTTTAGACGGGCCGTTTTGCATCCTCGCGTGTTTTCGCATTCAAATGCCTGGCCGATGCAATTTAAAACTCGTTTGGGCGCCACAGTGGGGCCAGCTCTCACCGGTAAGAACACTTCACTGATTTCGTGCAGCATCTGGACCAGAGAAGACGAGGAAGAAGAAGGAGAAGAGGGACAGGAGGGGGAGGAAAGAGAGAAAAGAGCAGGGCCACCAGGCAAATAAAGCCCTGGAGTGGCTGAAGGCCAGTTTTCAAAAGGAAGATGAACCAACGTAGAAAGAAGCAACCTCTCATTGTCCTAGTGAACAGTCCTCTTTCACCGGTACAAAACCGACGATTCGTGAACCCCCGATTTCGTTTCCTCAATGAAATAAAGAGAAGAAAGGATTCGCTCGAGGGAATTCGCTTCGGGGTTCTTCGCTTCTTTGATTCTAACAATTTCGGTGTAAGGAATTTTTAGAGAAACGTCGGATGGAGACGTGTTATTTTCGTGACATGATCGTTGGGGTTAACAATTACAACGAGTTTCTGGTTCTCGAACTTTTGCTTATGACTTTCGAACTCTTTTCGTTTACATCAAACAGGATACCGCGATCCTGTCCCCTCAATCGCCATATGCAGTGAAATTAGCAATTAGCGATTTTCTTCGATAGGCTCTTCGTTGAGAAGCGTTACGAAGAGATCGAATTGTAAATCAACGTTTTCTTCGGAATTTTAAGCCTGACGAAATACGTAGCGGTTGCAAGCTTCTAACCGGTATTTCTACTAAATTCGTCTGTAGCACAAAAGCGTACGTTCTTCGTGTCAAACCTGAAATCCACTCTCTCAACGCAGAACCGCAGAGCCTTAAAAATCTGCATAAACTTTTAACGTTCCATCGCCGCTATACCAAAGAAACCCCTGAAACCAGCGGAGCTCTCCGAAAGCATGCAAGACAAAACAAAAGCACAGCGAAGCACGGCCAAAGAAACAGAGAAGCGAAGGAGAAGCTAGAAGAAGGCTGTGGCGGGCGAAACGTGGCTTCGAAGGGTGGAAGAACGTTCCACCGAAGGGTATAGATCGAAGTCAACGATAGCTCCACGTAAATATGTACGCCGTGGCTGGTAGATACACCACCGCCTACCAGAGATACGTCTGTTTCGTAGCAAAGGTCGAGCCGGGAGATCGATTTGCATGTCACTGATAGGAATCCGCTCGAGTAACGACGTATACGTGGCTGTGCACGCTGATCCGAGCGTACACGCGCGCGCATGCTCGCGAGACCCAGTGACGGAAGCGGCAGACAGTTCGAGACAAACGATCCGATATCTCCTCTGTGCACACACGCGGGGCGATCGAGACAGCCAACCAAGAGTGCAAGCGGACGCTCCGGCCAGCAGACGAATGAGAAAGTCATCCATCGTAACACGATAATTATTATCATCGATGCTCGCGGCCGGCTGGCGAGCGAGCTGCTCTCTGCCTCGACCGCTGCCAACGACCGCGAGAATAATCGCGACCGTGCTCTCGCGGAGAAGAGCTACGGGATCGTGAGCAGACGCTACACGTATAGGATGGCGAGGAGATTGGAATTTTTCAGAAGGTAGCACAAGGGATTGAGATTTTGGCAGATTGGACGTACGGAGATGGAAACGATGGTCGAATTTTTCACTTTCTAAACCTCTAAACCTGCGAGTCATCGAACTCTTCGATGTTCGAGTCCTTAAAACCTGGATCTTTGAATTTTTGAACTCTTCTCGACCATCAAACTATCGATGCTTCGAATTTGTTAATCCTCGGATCTTCGAGTCTTTGAGAATTTTTTCGATATTTTTGAATCGAAGACGACAACCATCCATCGACTTAGCGACGACTTCGAAAAAGACCCTTACCTCCTTTCCATTTGCTGGGTGCAGCAAGCACAGGGAAACTGAATCTGCTGTGTCTGCGTGATTGTGCGTTCGAGGAGAGGTAACGGAAAACTGGCGATCCTGGTATGATTCAATGATCCCGTGGGGTCACGTACATTCGTTCATGCGCGACCGGTCATCAATATGGCGGCGAATAACTGTCGCCGCTAGAACGGTCCCTCACGAGGCTATCATTACTGATAATTGCGGTTAGCTGACACCTTGTCCCACCCGAGGATCCCCTTATCCACGGTCGCGGTGTGTTTCTTGCCTCGTCCACGTCGGATCGAGCCACAAATGGACGGGAGCAATACGACAACAGGATGTCTGCGGGAAAAGGAAGAAGAAAAAGCCAAGACCAGAGGTCGACCAGTCTTCTGACCGGTCGGGTCTACAGAAAATTTGACAAAGGCCGTTTCGAGAAAGAGAACTACGACCGATAAAAGATCCAGCTGCCTTCTGAATCTTTCTTCCTTGGATCCTTTCTCCTACAGATTCTTTCCAAGTGTTTGTGATTTCTGAGAAAAAAGAACGCGGTGTTCGAGAGGTAAGATTTATCGCGAGGATTTCCACAAATTGGATTTGTCGTCGATTTCTTTGCATTTTTTGTTTCACAGTCGAAGTTCGACGACTGTCGCGTCGCATACCATAAATTTCCGGATCTCCATAAAACTTTTTACCACGTCGTCTATCGTTTCTTTTTTCATTTTACAAGATGCGTCGAAATATTTGAAATTCTTCTAAAGTAATAACTAAATATCTTAAATTAAATGCAGGAAAACGAAAGATGGTGGAAAGAAAATGACAAGACCCGAGTTTTATAGAGTTTGGAAATGGTAGACGGCTAAATACAATTTCCTTGGATGTTACAGATTGGTTTTCAAGCTTCGAGAACAACGATAAGTGGTGCTTGCAAGATTAGCGTGGCACAAAAAATTGAAAAGAGGAAAGAATTCGAATTAGGACCAGCGACAAGCCCGGAGGACCATACGGATAAAAAGAAATTGTAATTTATACGTCGCTGTGCCGTCAACGTGGACAATAAATCCGCTGGCGCCTCGGATGGGTTTAGTCGGTTGGACCAAAGATACCCGGGCCGCCTAGGGTGTCCATTATTCCCAGATAATTACATACTTCTCCCTCAGGAATTTTTGAAATGAGTTTCAGCCCCGCTACGTGGCCACAGCTTTCGTCCGGTCCGCCTTCCACTCTCGATACCTGCGCCAATAAGCTTTTCTCCCTTCGTGAAAATCCTGCAACCTTCTCTAGAAATCTCGTTCGCCGTGGAAATTCGATCAGCCACGCTACTACCGTACAAATTAGAATTAAAGGAGAAAGGCAGTCGAGTTTTCCAATTTCTCTTACGTTAATGCCAGATTATGTAACTAAAATCGTTAGTTTAAACACGCAAACAGTGATTCTAAGCGTCTTAAACTTTCCGATCTATCAAATAACAATTTTACAAATTAACATTCAACGAATCTAACTACTTCAAAATGTATACAACATAAACGACACATCTTCCCAACGATCAAACATCTTGTAGACTAACCAAAATTAGCCTAACAATTGCCTATCTCCAATTAAAACCCAACGAATCAAAGAATCGCGAGATGCTCGCTTTAGAAAGAAACACCGTTAAACGCCAAATATTAGGTTGTCCGACAAGTTTCTTTCGTTTTATAAGGAAATAATAGACGCACAGTGTCTTTCATTTTACATCAGATTATTAAATTATGCACGAACCTAATAATAGAAATAGAACGAACCGGGTCACACCTAATTCAATAAGACAATATAAAACAGAAATTGTTGTTCATCCATTATCACCTTATGAAACGAAAGAAACTTTTCGACCAACTTAATACATCAACGTATTTCCGACTATCATTACAAGTATCTTCTGCAAGCCGAATATTTCGTCGAATCGACAGAATCGATCCGATGGTCTCCGATCGCATTCCATTGAACCGTAAAAGCCAGCTTCCGTGTTCCGGCTAACTGTTCACCATGAGGGCCGTGCATAGCGCGTCTAGAAGGACGAACACGAAAGAGAAACGGAGGAAGACGTGGAGTTAAAGGGACCAACAAAGACCGACAACAGAGGGGAGTAAACGTTGCTACAGCCCGTTAAGCTACAGTCTCCCGTCGCTGGTTCGGTCTAGTTTCAAGCCATCGTCGGACGTCGAGTCTCGCGTGAGCCTGATTGCGGTTCGAACAGGTTGAAGAGTTGGGTAATGGACGCGCCCACGTCTCTACGTTAGCGGTACCAGCTTCTGTTATCTTCGCCGCTTCGAATCAGCTTCGAGCCGACAGTTTCCGCTGGACGATAACGGGCTTCGTGGAATAAGGGAGGATCAGGGGCTGTACCAGAGCACCGGAATGGGGTATTAAACCGGTAGATACTCGGCGCGTTATCGGCAATGGGCCATTGATCCGAGTATAGGGCAATACGTTGCTTCGCATTGGAAACGTATTTTTGTACATCGGAGAATGGGGAATATTCCGAGGATGTTGGATAATCGTAGGATCGAAGTTTAAAGATTTCTATCGCGGAGCATGAAGTTCCCGATATTTTCTATTGTAAAGTATGGCTTTCTTACGAAAGTTTTCGTTCGAATGGATTTGCTAGCAGATTTACCGCGAATACGTTGGTTAGAATTTGAGAAGTATGAAACTCCGGCGTACATAAACTATCCAATCATTTCCAAGACGTAAAAAATTAACGATGCAATTCAAGCTGCGTTTGCACCTGCTCGTTCACCTTTTCCGGTTTCGCTTGACCTAAGACCAACGCGGCGGCGGCGGCGGCGGCAGCGTTGAGATGATAACGGTACCGTTTTCCCAAAAATCTAACGTTATGGCTGCGTTTCAGCGCGATAAAACGCGTACGAAATACGATCGTCGCGGCTTCGCTTTATCCGCTTCGAAAAGGACGTAGACAGTCGACAGCATCGAGAAATTAACGATACTACGATGTTTACACCTGGTGAGTACGGTTCGTACGTGATTCTCCTATCGACGTAAAACATCTGGCTTTCTATGATTTGAAAGACAGATTCGTCGAACTCGTGCTGTCTCGTTGATCGTATTCTTCCTCTAATTATACATATAATAAATACTCCATGTTGGATCTGTTGAAGTAATTACTTCTAGAAAAACTCTACATTTTTCTATTGTATACCTGTTACCCGATACCGCCGTTACGTTAAGAAAATAGAATTTGTTGAAGTAAATAGAACTGAAAAAATGGAGAGGTCCATATTATTGTGCCCTTGAATATGAATGTTGTTTTGGGTTACAAGGTCTAGAAACAAAGAGCTATAAGTAGCTTTTTATCGCTGTGTCTTGTAACTTTCAGCTAGAGTTACACACCAAGGTTAATTTTTTTGGTAATGTAAGGACATTAGCAAAGCAAAGGTGCTGTAAATGTATCAACATGCTTCCTATCACATTCCATGGTAATGTAACACTGTTAAAGTGAAGATCTGCATCAACATACACTATACTTACACTTACTTCTATATACAGAGTGGTTGGTAACTGGTGGTACAAGCGGAAAGGGGGTGATCCTTTTTTTTTTTTAATTTTTCCATTGAGACAACTATCTATTGTGAGATCCGTTATAACGTACCGCACGCGTCCCGAGCGAAAATTCAAAGTCGATTTTCTCGAAAGCAAAGCCTCAAATGAAAAATTTTTATTCTATATTTTCGACTTCTTTTTTCGCGTAGAATCACCCGCTTTCCGCTTGTACCACCAGTTATCAACCACCCTGTATATTTCTATTACAGATTCATCCACGCGTTCCTCCTTATCTAATAAGATAACATCAACAGGATCGAAGCGTTTCCCTGAGCAATTATCTCGAAAGCACAAGATCAACGTATCGATGCACCGTTATATATGCATATAACTAGATACAAGAAAAAATGTCAAAAAATTCAAATCACAGACACGCTGATTATTTTCCCTATAGAAAGCGAAGAGACTCGACACAATGACGTCTGAACGCAAGCGCTTGTTCTGCCGACACCGCAAAGCCTCTTAAATTCCAAAACCATTTTTTATCACGATGTCATAACACAAAGCAACGCCCCTCTTGGTTGAAGAGGCGCAAGATCGCGGCGCATCCCATACGAAGGGTGCAGCCAGGCAACGCTTAATGGCGCAAATCGTCGAACAAAAGTCCCATCGAATGGATCGTTTTCACGCTGTCGTTAACGTGATCGAGCCGTCTGAGGCCGCGAGACTAATAGGAAACGTGTCGTCGATGAGGTAACGTTGCAGAACGCCAGAACGACGTCGAGATGACGAGGCCGATAACGACATCGAACAAACAATGCGAACCAGCCATCGTCTTCTCTCTTTTTATTCTTCCCCCTCGTAAGGCTCTGTATACGTAACTACTCGCTCGCCTAAACGCCAAGTTAATCAGCTGACCCCAATTAAACGATAGCCATCGGCCAGACCAGGCGAGACGCAACGGTTGCGTCGTCGATAAATGTTAATGAACCGTGCACGTAATAGCGTGGAGAATAATAACCGGGGGAAAACGCGGCCATTAACGACGCCTTTGTTCCACCTACGATTCTACCGATTATCCTACCGGTCGCGTTAATATCGTAACGGTGCTCCAGCGCCAATTACAGTACAGTTTAATTGCGAGTAACCGTAAACCCTGCTGACCAAGTTGTTCGCAAGATGACGTTAGATGGAGGTGATGGTTTTGCAGAAATTGTTATTTACGAGAGGACTGCGCGTTCGCGATTCTGTATTAAGATGTTATTCGCGTTTCACTTGCAAAATACGAATCACGATTACGAATATTCATTGACACTTTACGATCTACAAATTCTGCTAATGCTACTAAAGAAACATTAGCCAAGCCGGAGTGTTCGTCGAGTGTGGTACTTTCGAGTTTCAACGTCCCGCTCTGTAACATCATCCCGGGAACCATCGAAATATATTATAAAGAGGCTACGATCGACTCGTAATTTACGCCGGTGTCAAGTGGCTAATTCATTTAATTAGGCGCGCGTAAATCAAGCGGAGCGTAGAAGCTGGTAATCGGGGCGAGTGATCAGCTCGCCTCGAGAGGCCATCCTCAGCCATGACGAAAGAAAGCGAACGGATCGAGAAAAGGAAGAAAAGACGCAACAACGACGACGACGAAGAAAACGAATCGTTCGCGCTCTCGCGGCTTTATCGCGAGTAAGTAAGTACTCGTGGTAATTAATGGCGGATCGGCCGATCCAATTTCTTTCTTCGATCTTCGAGCAGAAAAATCGCTCTGGCGATAATTGCGAGAACCGCATCGATCGCTCGCGTAACGCGGTTAATCGTTTCCAATTCAAACGACTAATCCCCCGCGCTTCGGTTCGTCCTTTTCCCGTAAGAGGATTTGCATAATTGGCCACCGGTGGCCATTTCGCGTAGATACGCGCCAGCCATTCGACGAACGAACAGGTAGCGAGAGGAGTTCCCTTGAGAAATGCCAATTCCAATTAACTATCGATTATTAGGCCCGCGCCAGCCCTATCGAACGGATTACGCCTGTCCCGTTCAGAGAACCTTGATAAATGCTCGCGACGGGACGCTACCATTCCTCGTCTACCTTTTTCGATCGGTGATTCGCTGGTTGCGACTTCGCGTGGAACAGAGGAGAGAGCATTTCGAAGATGCTGGGCTTAGCGAGAAGAGTTTTCGTATTTACGTGGTCGAGCAAGATGCAAGTGATCGAGTATGCTTGACTCTGTGTACGTTTGTTTGACGAAGGAGGATTTGGATATTCCTGTTTCTGAAGTTTCGTTAAGTTTCTATATTTACAATCTCGTTGTCGTTCGACCGTGGACGTTTATGGAAATTAACGTTTTCGTGGATAAAAAGAAATGGAACCTGAATAGAAAATTGTTTTACCTGTGAAACGCTATAAAGAGCGCCGTACTTTGAACATCTTATACGTATATTTTCGCATGTTCTATACACACAAAGTCCGCCGTCCACTAAATCGTCTACTTAGTTCGAATACATTTTTTTATCTACTCGGAGAGAAATTTGATCGGAAGAAGTTTAACAAAGCAAGATAATTAGAATTTTTGTAAATAAATTATAAATAAAACGGGCGAAAGGTTGTTGGCAACAATGTACGAAGCGCCAGCAACGTCTGGATGATTCCGACCTGTTAGCCCAATTTCACATTCCATCTCAAGGACGCCCAGAACGACTCGACGAAGAACAGGGCGAGAAAGGGAGAGACACGCATTCGCCGTACGTAGCGCATTATCTTTTCGCATTTTTCGACCGAGATTATTCTCGAAACGAATGGCCCTCTTAAGGCTCGCGACCGAACCATTAATCTGGCTTCGGTGATGGCCAAGTTGTCGGGCGCGCGCGCAAATCGGCCATTGCGAATCCTTTAACACCGTATCGTAATGCCATCCCCCATCAAACGTCGTTATTTTAATTTCGTTTTCGCGTGTCGTGGCGCCGATAATAAACTACGGACCGCCTTGGTATCCAGTTAAAAGTTCGATCCTCCTCGACCAAAGGAAAGTGACAATCTCTGTATGGCAATACATTATCGAATGCATAATATGGTAACGCGAGTCCTTAAGATCGATGTTGTTGAGGATACTTAACGTCGGTTCGTCGAGGACTCTTTGTCGAGATCGATAATACGCCACGAGATGATAATTTTATTTTTAGATCGAGATCAGCAATCGTTGTATGGGAAAATAATATCGAGACGGAGACCTTGAACGGTGGGATAAGATTGGTTCAGGTAGAAAGCTGCTGATATTATTATTTTCCCTTTTTTGGTCAGTCAGTCGACTTTGTTTTGAAAGCAACAATTACAAAGTGGCGAAATTTTTAAATCGATACGCGTTTCGCAAGAAACAATTAATTTTAAAAAAACAGCTCGAATCGACTGGTGAAAAACTTTGATAAAATATCTGATAATTTCTAATCGACGATGAAATTAGATTCGATAATTAGAAAAATCTCCGGCTATGTTATACTGGAATTCCATAATTTTCATCGACGTATATGTCTCGATCAGTGAACGCGTAAGAACACGTCTAAATTTACAATTTAGCCATTCAGAAACCAGAATTTGCAAAAAGACTTCCGACGTATCTGTCAGGTAAAGTACAATGTCCATACCGTTAAAGAAAACCGCGGAAGACACGGTTTACGGTCTTTACTCAGCCATCAGTCCGGGTTTAAATCAATTCTGACGGTTTCCAACGTAACCACGGCCATCGACGTCAAAGAGGAAGAGTCCAGCAGCGAGATTCGCGTCTGTTCCGGCGTCCACGTCGGCCTAGACGATGTCGATGGTATTGATGGTGCTGACGATGGCCGTGCTTGGCCGCTAACTACAATTGACTCCGACCTCTGCTGCTCCTAGACTCCGAGGGAGCCGCTTCAAGGGGCAGCTTTTGATTCACTGCCTGCCATAATGTTCCAAGCCTGACAGTTCACGATTCCTCAACGATGATAACCGTCAGCTATTCGCGCCGCGCCGCTTTGTACGCTCTGGAATATCGCCTCTTTGCGTTAGAATTCGCAGTAATATTGCCGTGACTTGCATTTCCCATTTTTTGATAACTCGATTACGTTCAGTTAGCTAGGTCGAACGAACGAAATATTTGGAAATTTTGGAAGTTTGGTAATTTAATACACTTCGTATATCAGGCTTTGGAAATTTTTTCAGTAACTAAAAGAAGTATTTTGAGGGAATTTAATTAACGATTTCGACGGCAGAAATTGTCACAACGAAAGATAGAAATATTTTGGGGAAGAATAATTCGTTCGAATCGAAGCTTCGTTTAGTTACGAGAAAAAGATTAGAAAAAAATGGATTAGAATTTTTCTCTTTAATCCAAGTATGGCTATTATCCTTGCAGAAGGACGACCGCATAGTAATTTGCAAGAATTACAGAGTTAAATAGCGGGGAGAATATTTAAAGAGTGTCTAAATCAATGGACTTTCACTCTCGACATGGCTGCACAATGAGTTTCCTTTTTGAATGATACGCATCTGAACGTCCTTCGTATATCGAGCACAAAGAGCCATTATGATCGTGATAAAGGAACGCAGAGAACGTTCATTCCGGTTATGACCGTTCGAGTGTTAAAGAAAGACCGGTGTTTCGTGTTGTTAACGCGTTCGAGTGGTACGCTGAACGTTTCGTTAGTGGAACGATCATTTTCGCTGGATGAAACCGTATCGGGACGCTAAACGGATCTGTCAGTGGCAAAGTGGATTTCGACAACGCATCGATTGGCCGTTTGCAACGAGTGTATCGAATCGAGAATTTGCGTTAAACGATAATTTAACGATACTCACGTGCTCGTCCACCGAGTACGTCAGCTCTCCATCGTCGTACAAAACGAACCATCTTCTCTGCCATCTCTGAAAAATAAATTAAAAAGGATTTATCAGTGATATATTTCGCGAACAAAAATGCGATGTTTGTTTAAAATATTTACGACGAGTTCTGCAAAATTAATAATTCTTTTGATAACTTTGCAGAACTACGTACCATCTATGTAATAATACAAGACAGAAATTTGATTATTTCAAGAACATATGACAAAAAATTCGGCAAAATTGATCGTTTTTCAGATTATTTTATATATCACGGTGTATCTTCAACGCGAGTAGTTTTAGAAACTTGGAAACGTGTTAAAAGGAACGATTAGTCCGGAACAAGGGACGAAGAACGCGAAGAATTCACTTTCGATGACACCCGGTCGTTTTCGTGGAAACGCTTATTGCATCAAGTGAAAAGAATTCCGCTGAAAGCGAGGTCGGACTTGTCCAACTTACATGCAGGAATCTCTAAGTCTCTGGACGTGGCAGCTGGACAATTAGCACGCTGCGGTCGTTAATTAGGAACGAAGCTCAAGAAAAGAAGCCGTACAGCGTCAGCCCGTCATTCGTCGCGAGCTTCCCTCTATTTTGTTAACTTGCCAGGTTCTTCGCGCCACTGTCAATCCACGTTTCTCAAATTGAAGGAAAATATGAAAGGATCGTAATCGAGAAATCTCCTTCGTTGGTCAAAACTAAAGCGAGATTAGACCCAGAAAAATCCAACAACTCCGGCTACTTCGTCCAGACGCTTGAAAATTTTCGCACTCCACCGACGCTCAGTTTCACTTTCGATTATCGCGTTAACAGTTCACTGCGATCGCCCACTGATCACCTTGAGGTGGATAGTAGGGTCAGTGACAGTGCTGCTGCTGGTACATGATTTTTGTCTTCATCCGGGTTGCCTTCTTCTCAGTTGGGAATCGTGGAGAAAAAATCGGACTACGAGTGTCAGGATTTGAACCTGGTCTGGAACGTTCGCAACCAACGGCGCTAACCACTGCTCTGCCGTCGTCCGGTCATAGTTTGCTATCGAGTGCCACTACAACCTACATCTTAAGGGCTACATTTTCCGCGGCTTCGCGTCCCACCACGCTATCTCAACGATATCGAGGCGATAAGCGTGGGCGCGTAGAATGAAGCTATCCGGTGGAAACTTAACCGCGTAACTGTGACTGGTTTTCGCCGGCACCCTGCAAACGGTTACAGTTCACGAGGGGTCGATTCTCGTGGGTTGATGATTCGCGAAGGGACGGCGACGTCGTCGTTGTCGTCGAAACAGGCAGCCTAGGTACCGTTGCAAAATCCTCCTCCATCCGAGAACGAACAGAAGAAGAAGGATAAGAAGAGGGATACGGAATAAAAGAGAGAGAGGCGAGATTTCAGCCTACACGAGGCGGCGGTATCTTCATCTGGTAATTATTCAGCGGGCCTCGTACGCGAGAGCCGCGGCACGTGCGTGGGAAGATCTGTTCGTGAAGGAAGAGGAAGAAGAAGCGGACGAACAATGCCGCGGGATTGAGACGGCGCGAGAGAAAGCACGGAACGAGCCCGTAATCTCTTCCTCGTGGAACGCTCGCGAGCTAGCGAGCTGCAACGCTTCTCCGCGCCGTGGCTTCTCGCTTCAATAGACCTCGTGGGGAACGTGCGAAAATCCGCAAAATCCCTCTCCCAGTGGCGCACGCTCGGCTACTGTGCCATACTTTGGAACAGTTTGCAAACGCGGCTTTGGATTTACGACTGCTAGACTGCAGATTTTTATACAGTATCATATTTTTACGTTACTTTCGCTCGAAAGTTTCCAACGCGTCTATCTACGTTCTTCTGATAGACAAACATATTGCGATTGCAAGCGTCGCTTGAAAATATTCATCGCAGTCGGAATGCCGTAGCAAAATCGTGTTAATAGCGGCATTAGAAATAAAATATTCGTTTGCTTGAGGAAGTCGTTGTTTCTTTCCAAGTTCTAACGCGCTTTAAATTTCCAAGCGGCTATGCATGTGCGTGACAATAGGGGAAGCTTCGTGAATGAAAAAGGAAAGGGGATGGCGAAGTAGGGTCTAATGTTAATTTTAAAATCGGGGTTGGTGTTCCTGTTGCTCACACTGATTCAGTGTGATCGATGGCTCGAACTGTTTTGAATGCATAATGGTAGTAGTTATATTCTAAATAGAAACTGTTTTAGATGAAGGAAGAAAGAAAGAGATAAAGTAGGGTCTGACCTTAAAATTGATTAGGTTGATGGTTTATACCGTTTGAGTGTATAGTGACGTAGATTGTGTGCAGGTTAAATTATTCGTTAAATTCTGCGTAGGATGGATTGCGTTAAATATTTAAGGACGAAGAATTGGTACTTTCGATACCAACGATGTTTTCGTAGATGATCAAAATTCTAATTTTACAGACAATGGGTGTATTTAGTAAACGCTGAATAGCGTGGCAAAGAAGCAGAGAAAAAAGTAGTTAAGGTGATTGGTAATCAAAGTCGGTCGACGTTGTGTAAGGAAATAGGTCTGTTCTCGAGCGTGCATCGTAATTTCGTGCATCGAGGGACCCGCATATTCCTGACCTACCACATCTTCCTGGTTTGAACAGCCGGTCGTTAACACCGCCCACCAACCAGGCTGTTTCTGGTTCAACCCGTTCTGTTCATTTCGATCATCGATGAGTAAAATCACCGACGTTCCAACAGTTACGACCGAGATAACGACCTGGGCTCATTCTCTTAACACTTGTATCTGTCCCGCCAAATGCGTTTCTACGAACGTACCGCGATAAAGAACAACAGGAAACGAGATTTGCCTCGTAAGATTTCTAGATCGCATCTTATCTCGCAGTCCTAGAAAATCGCTCGATCGAATACGAATGAATCGAAGACGCTAGAATACCAAAAATATTATATGATTTATAATACTTTTTAGCTTCGATTCGCTGAAACTACAGGCTAATCGCTTAATTTTAAATCACTCAGTAGATTAATTTATCATAAATCACTGTGTTGGAAGAAAAGTAAATATTCCAAATAATCGGAAACAGAGAAACGTTTCGTTGAATGATATCTCTTAAGATTATAGGTAACTGCAGGTACTGAAATACCGAAACTTGTACAATTTTTTATCAAATAACGGTAATGAAACCACGGAGAGTATCGATCGGTCCGACACAGGCAACTTCGGAACGCTGACCTACCGCACCTTCTTCCGGGTATAGCGACGATCGTTTTGCATCGCCCACGGATCAAGGACTTCTGGTTTCATCGGCACACCAGCGTCGCGTCGATCATCCGGGACGGGATGCTTCCTCGAGGGGGAAGCTGGATAAAAAAGGTGAACATACCACTTTGTCACCGGTGACACGCGGAATTTCGCATCGCTACGATCCAGAGAACGCTTAGACACGCTTTTAGACACGTCTCTAATTTATGTCAACTCTATCTCGTATAATATAGATTCGTACTGACGCGTTTACGAGTGAACACACCACTATTGATAAATTTTTTATCATCGTCAAACTTTAATCCTTCGTCTTATGATCTTTTATTTACTACTTCGATTTTTCGAGACCTCTTCTTTTTTTCTCCTTTTTTTTTTTTCTTTATTTTTTGTCCAAGTAATTACAATCACCGCTAATAATACACTGTCGTATCCTGAATAATTCAAAATTATTAAGCGAGAGATTAATAGCATGCTCGTTAAGAGCGAATTTCAGAATATTGAAATATATCGTTGATAATACGTGGTCTTTCATGCAAAAATCTGCCTGTAAGATTTGAATAATGATTCGTGTCACGAAAGCAATGAAGTTTCGCATAATTAGAAGCTTCAGCTTCCCGCGTACTGCACGCCGTGTACAACGATGCACAGATAAGAGAAATATAGCAAAGTCATAAAAAACATCAGAGAACGAATACAATAGAACGTTTGAGTATGATTCATGTATCTCGTTACGTTCCTACATGCAAATCGTATGACTAAGACAAAACCGAAGACACGATTTTCTTGAGAAACTACGCGTCGCGTCGTCCACGCTGCTTATAACGCTCACAGCGAAAGCATTAATCCAAAACATCCGACTGTTAAACCTAATGAACACTAAACTCACACTATACGTACTTGAATTTTGCACGATGCCACAAGACTACACACAATCGTTGCTAAACTGACTACATCGTATGCCAAAGTTTCTAGTCATAGAAATCGTGCAAAATGAATGCAGGCAGTCTAGATGTTTCATAGAAGAGAGATTTTAGAATTTAATACGCTGTCAATCAACATCGATTCTCTAAATTTGATTTTGATTAAATATACAGGGTGGTTGGTAACTGGCGGTACAAGCGGAAGGGGGGTGATTCTTTTTTTTTTTTGTAAATTTTTCATCGAGACAACGATCTACAGTGAGATCCGTTATAATGTACCGCACGCGTACCGAGCGAAAATTCAAAGTCGATTTTCTCGAAAACAAAGGCTCAAACGAAAAATTTTTATTCTATATTTTCGACTTCTTTTTTCACGTAGAATCACCCCCTTTCCGCTTGTACCGCCAGTTACCAACCACCCTGTATATGTTTCTGCCACTCTTTTCAACGTTTGAAAAATATGAATAACATCAGTTAAACATACGCGATTGTGTCATAATTTAAAAGCTCTTTTGATAAAAACGCCATAAAGAATGACGCTTTTCAATTTCAACGGTTTTCGACAAAGAAAAAAGTAAATTAAAAGGGTTAGGGGAAAGTAAAAAGAAAAACGGCTGGATAAATTAAATCGACTAATAAAAAATAAAATTCGTTAAGAATAGCTCTAGATAAAAATGCAAACAACATCACAATCTGCATAGTGAGTAAAAGGATGGTGGCATCGCGAGCTTATTTAGTATTCGCCGGGAAGGTTTCCTCACCGAGCGTTGAAATCACCGGTTCCCGGCCGTTCTCCGCGGCGTTATCGCGTCGCGATCGTTCCCTCCGCAGATCCATCGATTACGGAAGTTAGAAAGCGGTCCAGTCAGCGGGGACCGGCTACGAGGAGGCGAGTCGCGCTTCCAGAACGAACGCGGACGAATTTATTATCGTTGGAGCACGCGTTGATGCGCGCTGATGTTCAGCGCGAGGATGCACGTAACGTCGAGCGATACCATCACGATTTAGAGCAGAATGGTTGGCGCGAAACCAACGTACGTGTAACCGAGGCGATCGTATTGGATAACATCATTAAAACGTATATACAATATTCGATAAAATAAATTCCTGAAAAAAAAAGACAAAATTAAAATACCAATAACGAGAGGAGTCTCGGATTTCAAGGAAAATTTCAAGGAAAACTTCAGGCAAATTTAATATACCAGTAGATCTATACGTACAGAGATAGTTGTTGTAGACACGTTAATATAACACTAGATAGTCGAGTAATTATGAACAAGTACAATTGATCGGATACAATAAAAAAGAAACAAAGTACTCTAATACGAACGTTTGTAAAAATCTTATCCCGATCGAATTATTCTTGACGAAAAAGATGACGATAAAAAAAGAATTCCTACGTTACTCCATAACGTGAGGTTCTAAGAAACATCTGTTAATAAAGATTAATAATTATAACGCGAGGAATATCGGGGAAAAAGAGATCTTTTAAAAGAAGCATAGAAGGTGTTCGTGACATGGTAACTTGGCACCGAACGTCTCGACTTCCCGTGCGACTTCCTGGTCACCGATCAGCTTGTATCTTCTTCGACTCCGTGTCCGTGTTTACCTCACGATTCTCGCGTGGCGTGGTCATAGCGTAGCGTGCTACCATGCATAGGCTGCCGCTATCATTTAAGCTCCCGTGTACCAGCTGAGAATGGGTGAGGTTGCTGAAGGGACCAATCTGACCTCAACGGTAACGTGACCTAACGATACTGCTGGCGATTTCCCTGATCAAACAACTACGACTCTAGTCCATCCTATTTCCCGGTGATCCTCGAGGATAGTCGTGCCGCAGGAATTTCAACATTCCCTACCACGCCAATTCAGTACCCCGACTACCTTGTCTGCTTCGATCGAGTTCTCTCACAGATTCGCAACGTTAAGTTGAAACGGTACAGGAGCACGATCCAATAATTACGCTTCCGTCTCGATAACAGTCGATATTAATTTTCCCTAGGAATTCCAAAAATATTCTAATCCAATACAATCAGTAAATCGTCGCAATTCGACAACGATAAAATTTGATAAATCTTCTAGAACACCCAATTACGTCCGAATTCAACGCCTATTCCTACTTATCCCTCTCTTACGAACACGTATCATAAATTTCTGTAAAGTACGACAACGATACTTCCAGCGAGACAACGATCCTTCCACATGATCGAACTCACGAATAAAACGAATCGATTCGCGGCGTTCTCATCGACCTTGCGAATCAGATCTGTTATCCACCGTTGGTCCGATTCAGAACGTTCCAATTTCACCAGGGTACTTCCTGGTTATCGATTATCTTCGACCACCTAACCGTCCATAAGGAGTAGCGGGCACCGAGGCCAACGTTTAGTCACGGTGTCTTATCAAGAATGTAGGCTACCGGCGTGGTTTTCCTGTTGCGCGAATATATCAATTTACCGTATGTATCGCGCGCCACGATCTAGCCGGCCCATCGGTGGCTGGAAACACCCACCGTCATCGTACGCGTCGGAAATCGATCGATCGAACATCTATCGTGTCTCTCCCTTTTCAATCGTCTTTGTCTCAATCGTTATCTCGTCTCTTCTATCGGATGTGTATCGATTCGTGCTACGAGACCAACAACGATCCATTAATTAATCATTACCGCGTTTTTTCATCGGTTCATGCCTGCTGGCACTCTTGATAGAATAATCTACGACGAGATCGGTCGTTACAGCTTTACGTGCACTTCCTAGCGGTTGATCATCGTATCCGTGCAACGTATATCCGTCACGATCGACGCAGACTACGGCCATGATACGTTCTCGTATCGGGAATCGTCTCAACATCACGACACTGTCCACTCGTGCAGGTTTTCGATGCTTTTGCTTTTATATAATAGCGATCGCGTGACGTTGGATCGGAACATCGATCGTTTTATGCGCCATCAATGTCGATCGCTTATAATTCTCGTCGATACGATAGGATACTCGCAGAAGAAGAAAAAACTTGAATCAGACAGATCGTGCAAAGATCGTTGCTTTCAATTTTCACGAAAATCCGCTACAAACTCTAATTCGAGATTGCCGTACATAATTGGCCGGATTTCTATTACCATACTCGATACGATGTGATTCTTTACAATTGAAACTTCCAAACGAAAGGACCACTGTATGGAAATCTCGAATTAGAGTTGGTAGCGGATTTTTGTGAAAATTGAAAACAACGATTTTCAAATGAACTTTGCCGTACATAACTGGCCAGATTTCTATTACCATACTCGATACGATGTGATTCTTTACAATTGAAACTTCCAAACGAAAGGACCACTGTATGGAAATCTCGACTTAGAGTTGGTAGCGGATTTTTGTGAAAATTGAAAACAACGATTTTCAAATGAACTTTGCCGTACATAACTGGCCAGATTTCTATTACCATACTCGATACGATGTGATTCTTTACAAGTGAAACTTCCAAACGAAAGGACCACTGTATGGAAATCTCGACTTAGAGTTGGTAGCGGATTTTCGTGAAAATTGAAAACAACGATTTTCAAATGAACTTTGCCGTACATAACTGGCCAGATTTCTATTACCATACTCGATACGATGTGATTCTTTACAATTGAAACTTCCAAATGGAAGAACCACTGTATGGAAATCTCGAATTAGAGTTGGTAGCGGATTTTCGTGAAAATTGAAAACAACGATTTTCGAATGAACTTTGCCGTACATAACTGGCCAGATTTCTATTACCATACTCGATACGATGTGATTCCTTACAACTGAAACTTCCGAATGGAAGAACCACTGTATGGAAATCTCGAATTAGAGTTGGTAGCGGATTTTCGTGAAAATTGAAAACAACGATCTTCAAATGAACTTTGTCGCACATAATTGGCCAGATTTCTATTACCATACTCGATACGATGTGATTCTTTACAAGTGAAACTTCCAAACGAAAGGACCACTGTATGGAAATCTCTAATTAGAATTGGTAGCGGATTTTCGTGAAAATTGAAAACAACGATCTTCAAATGAACTTTGCCGTACATAACTGGCCAGATTTCTATTACCATACTCGATACGATGTGATTCTTTACAAGTGAAAATTCCAAACGAATGGACCACTGTATGGAAAAGTTCATTTGGAAATATTTCGTACAGTATAACACGCAATTAAATACATTCGTAGAAGAAGCTGTGTACAGGTGTTCGGTCTACAGTACTTTGATAATAAGCCTGTGTACGAACAAAGGCGTCATCTATATTAATAAATCACTATTGCTACTTGATTATCGCCGTGCAGCCAAAGAATTCTCTGTGGAAGAATGGGAAATATGTAGGAGACAAAGATCTACTTGTTCTCGTAGGAGGGAACGGCTACCGTTACACGCGCGGCTCTTTACGTGGAATCGATCTCGATCTCGTTGGTCTGTGCACACAGGTGCGAGCGGTCACGTTCGACGCGCAATCGATCCGAAATGCAACGAGCCGATCGAGTCAACGCCGTCCGACCGCATTTAATTAAAGCTAGACAGGTGCATCGGAGAAAGCACCGGAGGACTCTCGTCGTCGAGTGAAAGTCGCCGGCAAAGTCAACGACGAATGTCCCGTGTACTCTGTGAACGCTCGTGTTCGCTTGTTCAGTCGATGTCTTGCTAATCGGTTAACGTTTACCGGGCTGAACCATTGTGAGGAGCGGTTAGGATAATTTGAACAGTACATAAACATTTATTGGCTGTGAAAATGGATGCTGCAAAGAAATATTCCGACGAATATCGTTTCATCGTCTAGCTTTATTCTTTCTAGATTCTATTAAATATTTATTGGATTAAATGATAAAAGATGAATAATCGAACGAAATACTCTGACGAATTAAATGCATCGTTCTCGTAGACACATTCTTTTTAAGCTACGATCGAAACGATTTAATTGTAGAATTTGCAACGATAAAGGAAAAAGTTATGCAATGCGTTAGCACTTGAAGAATTTGATCGTTGTTATTGAAAGATTCTTGTATCACGAGTTTCTATTCACGCTGAAAGACCATAGACGGTGTACGTTTACCTGACCTATACTAAACCGATACAAAGCATATTAGGGACCGCCCCCGATATCGGGAAACCTATAATTAGACCGGTTTGTATACCTCTCACCTATGAATACAACCCTGAGGAAATCTCATAAATGCTAAATACGAGAATAGTAGGCCATTAATACCAGTCAATTTCTTGAAACTTAAATACCAATAGATTCTCTCCTTTCTGTTAAACAGTATTTAGCCTCTATTTTTCTCTACTCGATAGATTTCCACAGGCAAATTACACACCGCTAAATTTCTTCAACTTCTAGTACGTGTTTTACACGTACAGTTCCTACGTGCACTATGATTTCCACTTTTTCATCCTCCCAAAAGGTACGGTGGTATCTTTCCTAACGCTAACCTCTTAAAAATCGAAAGATTCCAATTCTTCCATCCTCTACGGATTAACATGTTCCCATTAATTATCTGCAAATATCATATAAATTTGTCAATTTGCCGATTATCTAAAAACGAGAATGCAAAAATTAAGATCCGCGTGCAACAACGACGAAGTGGAAAGAATAGCAGTGTCAGCCCGTTTCTATTTCGACTGGCGGGGAAAAGAGAAAACATCGTCTGCAAGAGAAATCAGCGAGGTTGTTTAAAAAGCAGGGGAATCTGGAGCCGTGTGGTCGGGAGCAGGTTCGACGTTATCAGCCCGCGTATGCAAGAGTCGAGGGAGAGAAATCCTCGACCTTGATGAAAGCGGCGCGTAGCCACGGTGACTAACTGGTTACAAAATATCTGGCGTGTTCATCTAACGCGTTGAACGACGGGGGGACGTTTTCTCTTCGCGGGAAAATCGGCGGCCTCTCTAATTAAACCGTTTGTTAAACGAAACGCATCGAGGGCTCAGCGCCGCGAGAGCCAGCCAATTAAAACGATGCGATAAATCATCGTAGAGAAGGTCGCGCTCGCTGTGTTCGGTTACCCGATGATGAACATTCGAGGGCTCGATTATCGAACGTAGCCTGATGAACGGGCTGGCGAGTCCTCGGGGAACCTGTTCAACGCGAAACACGATTGCGGAATTCGAGTCAACGTGGCCGATGAAGGTTAAACAGCATATGCAAAAGATGATCGTTATTCGAGGGAAATGTGGTTGAAGATGAATATTCAGACTTCAGTGTACAAGCTTGTGATTAACCCTTCGACAGTGTAATAAAGCGACGAACAATTTGAAGAAATCACGATTTAGGAAATGTTAGAATTATTAGGTCGTCGGAAAAGTTTCTTTCGTTTTCTGTGCAAATAATAGACAACGTTTTTTGTTTTATATTATTTTGTCGAATTACGTACGATCCATTTTGTTCTGTCGAGATAAACACCGCGACAGACTTGGTTTCACGTTTGTATGAACGTGCATTGTTGTGAAAAACGCGTTTGCGAAAGAAAGACACTTTCCGGACGACCTAATATTTCCGTATCGTCGAGACATCTAGCAATTCGAGACAATTCGAGATAAAACGCTTTATACCAACCCTTCGACAGTGTAACAGAGTGGCGGAAAATTTCGAACGAATTACTTTGAGAGTTATTACTTTTCCACGTATCTTACATTTTCGACAAACATTTGGCAGTCTGCTTGTCTCGCTCGAGAAAGATAAGAGAGACCAGACCTGGAACGAATGCAAGAAGGAGGCAGAATTTGAATGAACGTAAAAGATGAGAATCACGGACTCGCAGCGAATATAGAAGACGGGTTTGTGCAAATCAAGCGAACCCAGACCTTGAAAAATTACAGCACAGCTCAAGAAAATGTGAGTCACGGCGATCCGACGAGTCTACTAAACATGCAAAATAAAATTTCTTGAATTCCACCCGAGTCTATAAATGAAACATCACACACGGGTCGAAACGGATAAACACGTGAGTCGTAAAGCACAATATAGAAATATATGCACATATATACATCTGCAACAAGCGAAAGGACTCGTTAAAGGATAAATTATTAAAACAAGAAAACATTTAACCCAGATTTTCATACAAATTCCCGCATTAACTTTGTTTTCAAGAAAACGATGATTAATTTTCTAAGAAAAAGTAGAAGAAATGATCCGGTACACAGAGTAACTACTATGGTATTAGATCTCAGTGATTATACAAATTGCAAGAGCAATCAGCGGTCCTGTTAAAAAGAAAATGAAAGACCAGCTTAACAAGCAATTGAAGAAAAGCAGGTCGTCGATCATTGTTCGTTTCCACGCTGTTAGCAATCGTCGCTGGAATTTCCAAGCG
Organism: Bombus vancouverensis nearcticus; assembly: GCF_051014615.1. Classification (NCBI taxonomy): domain Eukaryota; kingdom Metazoa; phylum Arthropoda; class Insecta; order Hymenoptera; family Apidae; genus Bombus; species Bombus vancouverensis. The sequence continues at coordinate 17,191,644 of NC_134913.1, read as the reverse complement.
GGTTACAAACGAGCGTGGTAACGATATGGATCTGTTTATCCAGAAACGGGCAAGTGGAGTCGCGGGTCACCGCGTTTCTGGCGCTATGGCTCGCGATATGGTTGAAATAGCCCGCGAATTCACCTGAGGCGAGACGATGATCAACGTGTCGACGACTCGTTAATTTTTACCTTCACGGTCTGCCGGCCGTGTACCGCGATAATTCGTCGCTTTACGATTATTTAACCGGCCACACCTACGGGAAAGATCAAACGTGCCGATCGTTCGCAAGCTTTCAACGATAATTGTACGCGCACTCAATTTTCTTATCCTACGATGTTTACTATTTATTGCGATATTTAATGAAAACTTTGTACTGGGTCTCGTACTAACACACTTGTACTAATTAACTAAAACAATAACACCGTAATAGAATAATTTACACGCAAAAAGTTAACTTTAGTTTCTTCGAGTTCCAGTCAAAAAAGATACTACATCTACGTAAGTCGTCAGAAAGTTTCTCTCTGACCTAACGCGCTTGAAAGTGCAAACAATACTAAAAACATTCGAGTAAATATCTTGTAAGTTTCATGGTTTGTTCGTCAGATTGATTTCCTTTATTCGTCCCATATTTTTTATTTCGTTTCTACTCGGATTAAATTGTACTCGAAAGTATGAAAAATCGACCTACGTGAAATTGACTTTTCATAAACATTTCACTTCGTAATTATAGAGATCTCCGGTTGACGAGCAAAGTGAACGACAGGTTAACATTTTTGCGGTAGAAAGTGCGCCGGATGTTTCTCTACTCTGCGCTTCCGAATGAACGTCGCGTCGCGTGGTTGCGTTGAACACTGCTCGATAACCTTTCACCCCGATTTCCTTTTCCGGCCGCTTCCGAGTTCTGTCTCGGATGTAAATTCGAAATTTCGCCGTGGAGGCAACATTCCGCCCACGTGGGCTCAACCTCGACATCCACCTTGTAATTTATTCGCGCCAAATACGTCGGATTTACGAAGCCACGAGGACGATGACGCGGAAGGCCTCGTAATTTTCTGCGTTGCCATAAGCTTCATAACCAACACGGTGTACCGTTATCGTAGAACAAGAGAGAAACCGTACAACACTTGACATTGGAAGAGTTATATATCGTCCGTATCTTCGCGCGAATCTACCATTTTGATGCTTGCAAATTGTTGTACTTCTCTGAACAAACTACTTAAGAAGCTAAATTTAGAAATCTACGCCGCATAATGGAGAAACGTACGTTTGCAAGCAGATAAAAGTAGCAGCCACGCGAATTACAAACTTTCACTCATACATGCCTGGATCGTAAGAAGAAGACAATCCTTTAATCTTTCGATTCTTTACGCAGATTTCTCTAAAGGTCTCCGCGAACACTGCGTTTGCGTTTGTAAACTCGTTACACCACGCTAATTAAAACCTCTTACTCGGTATACGGAGATGTCCATTTCCAAAATGTCAACGCGAGTAAATATCGTTTCTCGGAAATTAACTCCGTGCCTTGTATAATAACAATTATATCGTGCCTATACGAACAACTCGAATCGTCTTTTTCGTGGCTAGAAAACTCGATCGACTGCATGGAGCATAATATAATCCATATTTTTATGAACGCGTCGAAGAAAAAGCGAAAGCCAAATAAGAATTTCTCTTATTCCCGCTAAACGTTATAACGAGCCTTTGTATATTTGGTCCTTTTGGTACTTGAGTCCTTTGGATATTTCGTACGAATTTTTCATTCTACGCGTTCCGTGTATTTCCGCGTCGTTAGATTTCCCACAAACGCGTAAATCTGCGAGGCCCAATAGTAACTTTCCGGCGAGATACATCGCGATACCAAAAGCGAGAAATTCTCAGACAATAAAATAAATAATCCTCATAAAGCGAATAATCGTAGTACATCGACGAACGCAAGGATAAGACCATGAAGATTCCAGTGTACTTCCCTCGCCTTGCGCTTTGTTCGTTTCTCTTCGCCACAGCTCATCTAATTAATTCGCAAACGAAATACGGTTACTCGAGGTGTGGAGCGGTCTTTCGATTTGAAATTAAAATATTGACGCGCAGAAGCATGGAAACCAAATCGAACAAGCTATGGCCGTGTGCTCTCTCGCTTGATATATTGGTTCGATTTCTAATCTTCCGCGGTCTATGCTTCCGGCCCCATAAAATATCATTGGTCGTACGTCACGGCCGAACCGTGTCCGCCGCTGTAATTGGTATTGCATCGCGTGGCAACTTCCTTCGTCGACGTCATCGTCCATGGTCGCCTCCATGGCCGATCTGCATAGACGATTATGCGAAAATGTCGGCCGAGATGCTAGGACCGGTAATATAGGCAGGATAAATGTGTCGCCGACTCGTGTTTTCTGTGCGTCTGGCCTCGGAGGTAGAATTATTGGCTTCCAGAGTATCCCCTTTGCCTCGTCACGTTCGGAACACGTACGGATTAGTCGAGCTGCGCTTTCTTGTTCGTTCGCTGTTAGTAGGAAGTGAATCAAGGCGATGCCACGCTGTTGTTTCTTGCTCGTTCGATACAGCTACGGCGAAGAAGATGGTCGGTGTTCAAGGTTGCTTCGTGCCGCTATGAGTCGCGCGCACGTTGCCACGGATAACAAGAATTTGATAGTTTCTTCTATTAATTAATTCTTCGATAATATCGCTCTTGCATATTATTTCTCGGAGGATGGAGTACCAGAATGAATGGTCGACTCGTGGTGAAAAGTTGCAGCCTCGGTGGATTTCTATTTTCGTTCTAATTTCAATAGAAACTGGCGACCATCGACGCGTAAATTATGCACCACGTTCGATATTTGTTCGATTTTAACTTAGCTACCGGTGAGGATCGTAAATCAAAGCGTAACAGCGAAGATTCGAAGAGAACGAGAAGGAATAAGAAACGAGGCGAAGGAAGTAGGATTCTTGAGTCGTTGATACATCTAGAGCTTCGTTCACGCTAGTTGCTCAAACGTCAAGTAGCGCTTCAAAGTATACGCTTGGTGCTTGTAAATACCTTCTTACAAATACTCGTGCACGAACGTGTAAAGAACGATCCTTGTGATATCTCTTCCGATGATGCATCTGGCCTGAGAAAGTCGAACGCCCTCGTTCGTAGAATCGAAACAAAACAAAAAGTATTTAAAGTCTCTTGTCCCCTTTCGTTCCCGTTCTGCTTCCCTCGGATACTCTTCGTCTTGTTTCTATTCCGCTGCTGGCATTGTCCTCTCGGCGCGAGGAGTAATGTAATGGGGTCCCGTACGAACGGGCTACGCCATTGTGTCGGGATTTATTGGACGCGGCCGTGGACAAAGGTTTGTCATTGCAAATTATGATTCGTGCACGCATCCCCTCTATCCGCGAGAAAATCACCGACCAATTACCGTTCTTCTGCTTTACGATTGCGAATCTCGTGCCCCGTTAAAATTTCATTTTCTACCTCGTTCGCGGTAAACTGTCGATACTTGTGCAAATTAAAATTCTATTTTGTTGAATATATTTTATGTTACTGAAATTACAATGTGGCTATACTATACTAAATATCACAATTGTGGCTATACTTTCGACGTTTTACTTTCCCGTATTACTTTCCTATATTGCGTGTATTTTTCCACTTTCGAGTATCCCATAATCGCATAAAAATCCGCGGTTTACTCGTAGAAGAAACAATATTCCAGCGAACTATCACGATGGAATAGCAATTAAGAAATAGATCTGGAAATAGATCTTTGACTGAGAGAGATTGATAAAACTGAAGGCAGCGAGATGAGCTCGTTTACAGCGGAAAGGAATAGGATTTTGAACAGTTCCAGTGAAACGCGAGAGATCGTATACCGTTAAATTAATAAAATCCACGGTGCACGCAGTGGAGCGCGCGTTTATGCAGATATGGTGCACGGCCTCCGCTCGTAAGCCGCATTTCAAGAGAACTGTAAACAAAGTCGTAAGACACGTTCCACGCGGCCAAAGAGAAGCAGGTATATAGCTGCTGGCTTAATAAAATGCCACCGATCGGATTACTCTTGCTGGCTGCTGGCTGTTGCTCCGTAACTCGGCTAACATTGCTCGAAACGAGCCGTTACGCAACGAATATTACGAAAACAGAATGGTGCGCCGGCTACGTCCTGGCTTCGTTCTCTTCGTCACACATACGGCGAACGTGAATGAAATCCTTCATTCTTTCTCGACATAGGGAACGATCTCGCGAGAATCGCGCTTCCTTGCGAACGAAACGCTCGTTAGAATTGCGTCGCGGACCGTGGAACGATGCAGAAGTAGATGCGAAGAACGAATGGTCGTAAAAATCCGAGATCGAAGGATTTGATGAAAGGATATCGTACACGTATGATTCTTTCGGTATTCTTCGATATATTCTTCTTTTATTAACGATTCTTTACACTTGCACGTTTAATCGAGATCTGTTATCGAGATTTTCAATTTATGCACTTTGGAAAGTTCTAGTCGGATACTAAGGAGAATATTATTTCGATGCGTAGATGTGGGAAAATTCGATGTTGAGACGAAGCAAAATTCTCGGTATTCGCTACGCAATTGATTTCGCTAAAACCAGACACCACGGAACAGGATACACCAGAGAATGGTAATAGTCATAAAAATGGATTGCGAAAAGTACTTGCCAGAAAATCATCAATTTCTTAGAATCCATTCTTATTCCAACTTAGCCCATTCTCGTGAAGCGTTCCACGAAACGTGTCTCATTTTATCTTTCCACCAAACTTCCATCCTCGACGAAACGCTTCGATATTCTACTTTAGAAATGTGAAGATACATTTCTAAAACCTTAATACTAACCAAAGTCTAAAACTACTACCAGAAAAGGGAAATATATTTAGAAAGATCTACAGCTCGAGAAGAGAACCGAGTCTCTATTCAAACATCTTAAAGGTCCCTGAAATCACCGACAGATCTGACAAATTTCTGCGAAAAATTATTGTTAAGAATTGTGGATCTTAATTGCCGAAATAAAAGTAAAGGAACACTGAGGTTGCACTCGGAATTCATATTAAGATAGTTTTAGATTTGTTTAATAAACGATTTCCAGGATCTTCGTCGATATGCGTTTGCACGCGTCTCAGCACCCTCTTTGTCTCACCATCTTCCATACCACGGAACAGTTACATTCGTCTGTTCTTCGAGACGCTGTGCAGACACATGCTTCCACACTCTCATATTCACATACGTGTGTCACTACTACGCGACTGATCTAGTCTAGCACACAAAATTATACATATCTCAATAATTATTTATACTTTACCCTCGCAAGTTGCAAAAGAAAAATTGTACGTTTCTATCGAAAGAAACATCGAACAGTTGCACAGAAGGAAAATTGTACATGTACATAGCGAACTCGAGTAACGATCGGTGGCGGGATGCAAATTCGACGGGAAGTAAAAAGTCTGTACGCAATTGCCGACGTTCTTTATGGGGACGAAACTAGCCGGCATTCAACTGACCGGTGAAAAGTGGCCGCTTATCTGTCCTAGCGGACAGGGCGCAGAGTAGGGGTCGTTATCGCGGCAGGATGTCCTGCGAGGGGACACGATCTAAGTAGCAAAGTGTGTAAGGCATGTCGAACTATCGATTGGCCGACGTATCGCCGACAACGGAAGGTCGATACGCGGGTCCCTGTAGTCGAGCAGAGACCCACATGAGTCGTCGATAAAAGGACGACTCTTTCGAGAGAAAAAAAAAAAATGTCCACAGCTATCGCGCTACTACCGTTAATTGAGGATACAGGGAAAAGCGCTACTTAACGATTCAGATTAAAGGAACGCATTTTTCTACTTCTCGAAACAGAAATTCCTCGAGTGGAATACCAACTGTGTGTAGTTGTTTGGTTCGTCGCAGTGCTTCCCAGATAGGCACACGAAAAATATGTTACTCGTAAGAAATTGTGTGTGTTGGGAATTGTGGATCTTAATTGCCGAAATAAAAGTAAAGGGACACTGAGGTTACACTTAGAATTCGTATTAAAATAGTTTTAGATTTATTTAATAAACGATTGCCAGGATCTTCGTCGATATACGTTTGCACGCGTCTCAGCACTCTCTTTGTCTCATCATCTTTCATACCATACTGCCAACGGAACAGTTGCATTCGTTTGTTTTTCGAGACGCTGTGCATCCACATACTTCCACACACTCGTATTCACATACGTGTGTCACTACTACGCGGCTGATCTAGTCTAGCACAGAAAATTATACGTATCTGAATAGTACGCTTCGAAGGGAGGGAATTTGTGCGAACGAGGAACAATCGAGGATCGAGCTGAAGTATTCGTTACGAATAAACAACTGTTCTGAGAATACATTACGTACGTATAGGGGTTGGAATACGCGATACCACGTGGCGATCATGATCGATCGCGCGTGCTAAGAATAGTGTACTGTGCGTGTGAAACGCTTAAGAGTGAAATGCGATTGAGAAGCGAGAAAGTTGTGAGAGAATCGTTCGATTGCGAGAGTCGATCGGAATCGGAGTAAGGAGGGAGAGAGTCTGAGCAAATGTCGTTAGATGTAAGTTCGGTTATTTATTAAATTGTATGTTATAAGTAATTACTGTAATTTCAGTTGTTTATTAGAAAGTACCGTAGGTACAACGAATGTATTTATTTAAATTAATCGTGTAGTTAAATCGTTCGTGGAATTAAATTCTCGTCTTGTATTAGTTGTACGTTTAAATTGCTGTATCGTTACACTAACGTGAATTATCGAATTATTATCGTTAAATAGGTTAAGCAAGTTTTTTTACCGCTTTATCCTACATTTCACGAATATTTCCTCGCATTCCGGCGATCTTCTCGAATAAATCATCAGAGGCTGGAGGAAACACCGAAGGTTGAAATTTACGTAAAAGCGATAATAGGCCTTTTAAATGAAAACGCTCACAGTCGAATGTAGCATCTGCGTGACACCTTTCAACAGGAATGACGTCGCACGGTCTAAAGACTGTGATTTCAATCTACTCTAGCCGACTGATTTGCACGTCGTGTCTCGTCGTTCGGTCAAGCAACGAGCATAGAGGTTTGCCCGCGATCAAGTCGCTTCGCGATGGTTACGTAACGCCTGGAGGTTAAAGGACGTTACCGAAGATCCCGGACGTTGGAGCGTGACACACGAGAAACATGGAACATAGCAGCACCTTGAGCTGCAGTTACGCAACGAATTACGCTGCACAGGCAAATACTCGCTAGAGTTCTAACGAGGCGACCTTTCAGGCTCGACTACCGCGTGGAATCAATCAAAATTAGACATTCCTCGGTATGTGGTAATAATCGGAGAAAGTAGAACCGAGAATCGCACTGAAAATTCTCTTCGACTAACTCGATCGATTCCACTGACACTTCTAAAGTTATCGATCCTGCTAACTTAACCAACACCATTAATTTCTTCTTAATTACATCTGTCGTGTACGTATATTCGTATTATACCTGTTACTGCGTCGATATACGTGTAGTATCGGGGAGAAGGGCCTAAGAAACGTCGAGCTAACTACAGACAATGTCGCGAGAGCCGAGGCACTGTCGGCTCCATCAATGCATTACCGGGTCCTTCAAATAAATAGCTTTGCCGAAAAGACCTACTTGACTCTGGTTACGAGCGTCTGCAGAACACGTGTGCGGTGGGCCTAGCAAAAGACAATAGAATGCTACAACGGCCAGAGAGTCAGTCGAGAAGCAGAGTGCGAGTTGAGCGGACACGGAGTGTGAGTCGGCGTGCGACGATATTGTAGTCGGTCCTTTTGTTATTGAATATCACTTACTAAAATACATTAAACTTTAAACTCTACCATCACTTGTCCTTACTCTAAGAATCCTCCAGTTACTACATACGTGTAATTGTATCAATGTTTTTAACCCTTAGAGTGCTGAATACTCGAGGCCTATGCGGTCCGTACGGACGGCGCGCGGCCAGCGCTGACCATCGCTGTGTACGGAATACTTTTTCGCTAGACTGAACTCTGTTAATTGACTATTCAGAGCGTAAATCGTAATAGGTTATAGTAATTCTTTTGCACGAGATTAAATGATTCGAGAGCGTTATTTTTTAGTATTAATTATTTATTATAAACATAAAAATTTACGATAAACTAGAATTTGGGTAATAAACTAGAAAACGATAAACTAGAAAAGTAAATTTGGTAAATATAACACAAGTTAATAATTCAGGTGTGTGTGAAAAATTTCAAAACAATTATCGATACATAATCCGACATCGCATTTTCTGCATTCGTATTGCCTGTCGCTCCTTCTCTTATTTTTCACACGAACAACGCGTTTCTTCTTGATCATTGTGTTATGCCGGCGCGATTAGGACATTTTGATGGAAAATGCCTATCGATTAAACGAAATGGTAAATCCTCAGACTTTCTCCTTCCTCCTCCTAACATGCTTCTACGTTGGAAATATTTTCGTAAAATGTCTCTTATCAACGCTAAATGAAATTCACTAAATTTTTGTTTCGAAGCGGTAGATTTTTGATATAAAATATATGCATTATATATAAGGAACGCGTTTATATTTATCTCACAGAAACGTAATAGTATTACTTCTGCGTAGGTGTTCGGAAAAATTGACAAACGCATGACGCAAACGTTAAACAGAAATGCACCTACTTTTCCGTTGCGTAGTTCGAATCTACGATAAAGCGTTAGGATAAAACGCTAGGAAAACAAATATTAGTTCACGGTACATTTTGAGTAAAATAGAAAATTCTCGTTGAATCCGCGAGAATAAAAATCGCGATCGAAACGAGCTAACGTACAAGCTGGGCGAGTGTAGCATCCAGACAACCACCCTCGAAACATCTAACGAGTTATCTGATGTAACTTCGAGACGTTCCTAAGCTCCATCTAAATCCATTTCTCCCCGAAGAGAATTAGCGTGGAAGGAAAAAGGGACGAACGACGTACCAGGTTCGAATTAAACCAGGAAACAATGCCCTCGGAGTTCACGTAGCTTCCCTGTAACCACGCTACGCCCGAGCAAGGGAAAACAAGGTAATTCCAGGCGAACGAATTCTCGTGGAATTTGCGGGTGAATTCTTTGGCGCGCTGCCGAAGCTGAAGCTGGCCTGGCGGAAGGGGGCCTGGAATTCCTGGCGCGTTAAATAAGGTCGCGTTCAACCTGGAAGCACCCCGCAGCGGCGCGCAGAAACGCGGACGTCGGGGCTGCTTGGAAATTGCCTCGGAATTTTCCGCGGTGGAATGGAATTTCGCGCGATTTTTATCATTCAACAGCGACTAACTTCTACGTCTCTCTTCGTCCAACCTGGGACCAGCTTCAGGCTGGAACTCGACGTCGTTAACGTAGCCCTTTCAGTTTCCACGATCGAGGCAATTAAGTCGAAAATGAGATGATCAACTATTACGCTCGATTTTAAATGACTGGATCGTGCTCGTCGTACTGCGATTAAATCGTGAAAAGGGTAGTTGGGGCAGGATTCTACAGGGGTTGGTTATGAGCAGGAGCACGAGATTTTTGAGAAAAGTGGACATTTTTGTTGCGTCTCGTGTTGCGACATGAGAAGTACACGAACGAGCAATTAAAATTTACACGGGGAAAATTCTCACGATCAGCGAATCTCCGATTTTTCAGAGTCATGTCGACGATTATCCTCGTCGTATCGGATTATCTTCGGTACGTTCAATCGACGCGAAAACACGGAGATAATCACACGGGAGAAGTACCAGCAGAAGAGAGTCTGACGATGAGGGAAAAATTGCCAAAGGAACAAGGCTTATCGCACGATACAAAACGACGGTCACGGCTCTGACACGTAAACTCATTTAGATGCGTTACACGCCGCGAAATAACAGTCCTTTAAGCTCGTGGCGAGCCGATTAATTGTCCGAGCAGAGGTTCGCTAGCCCCCGTTACACGCGAATGCAAATCGACCGCCGCTGCAGGTGGAAATTACGATTGCGTTCTACGTTCTACGCGGAAATCAGGCGGCCTCGCTTTTAAACAAACTGTCCTGGGGCCACGTGAAATCTCGCGAGCAAGTGGATCGCTTCCGAGTTACGGTTATTTCGGGGAGTTTGTGATTTTCTTCTCGGTAAGGAGTTTGATATGAAATATCGATTGATATTCAAAGCGTGAAATCGATTTTCTTACGTGTTTCAATCGAACAGATTGGTATTGCGAAAACGTCACATTAGAGTGGTTTACAAGCAGAAAAGCGTGACAGGAGGAATACCGATAAGAGTAGAGTGCACTTAGAATATTGAGAAGAGATAATCGAACGATTGTACCTATGGTATCTATTGTTGTCTGATTCGTTGTACCTATACCATCGTTGTTAATCGTTATACAGGTTTTATTTTAAAAAAAAAACCTTTATAATTCTATCACATTAATTATTCTATCGGATCTTCCGTCCCAAAAATTCGTAAATCATCCCTGTCCAGATCTTTCAACTACACCCCTAACTCTTATGAGACGGTTATCGTGTTCGTTTCTACAAGTTGTCTTGATAATCGTGTTACGATCGATTTGATACTCGAAAACGAAGTAACATAAACATAAAATCGCATCCTATATTTTCAATGCATTTTCTCACATAGAATCACCATGACCATCGCGGCATATCCTGTACAAATTTGTACGTACTACGGTACATACAAACGTACGCTAAGATACGTATACTTTTCACACGTGTGGCAAACTTCGAAGTTTCTCGTGAACGTTCAGCGACAGTCTCGAACGTCGAAACAAAAGGTGTATTATATTATCGTCGTTTAGCTCCTTCTCCGCGAAGAAATCGCGCGAAGCGGGTAACCTTCGACGCTCTTATATCCTTCACGGCTGAGATCCTGTCCACGGGATCTTCTTTCCTCCGCGGCTCGTTATGCAACACGATTCCATTCGACGCCGGACCGTTAATTTAATTCGCGCTTTCCACTTAATTAATCCCAATTACGCGTGGCGTCGAGGTATAGCAACGGGGCTCGTACTCGACTCGCGCGATATCAACCTCTCTCTCTCTCTCTCTCTCTCTTTCTCGCTCGTTCCACACGCTCGCTCCACACGCTCGTTCCACACTCTCCTCCACCTGAATGCCCCTTTAATCCGCGAATACCCAGGCTCTCTTGGCGGGCCTCGCGCGCCACAGGCCCGATAAATTAATGACTGACGGCGGTTATTGGCCGTTAAGTCGATTAATAGTTCCGGGTTAACGAGCCGAGCTCGTCTTATCCCGAAAGCGTGGCGGCGCTCGCACCTCGTTGCGAAAACGCTGCAGAGCTTAATGCCCTCTCGGTTAATACAGCTCTCCTGATGCTATAAGAAGGAACAAGCCGGACTACGTTACGGACCAAAGGTTTCTCGGAAGTTGCACTCGGAAGTCTACTGCTCTTCCTGGAAGTACAGTAAAACTGCGTTTATCTGAATTTGTTTATTTGAAAGGGAAACAAGCTTAGTTACAACTAGTGCTCGTATAACAACAGTTATGACTGACTCTCCTACGATCTTTTTACGTGTGTCCATTTTTACGATAGTATCGAATCTGTCAGAACCGCGCTCTTACAGAGACACACCTTTCCAACTTTGCATAGCACATCGAAGTATTAAGTTGTCCGGAAAATGACTTTCTTTTACAGACACGTCTTTTACAACGATGCATCTTTATACAAATATGAAACCTAATGTGTCAAACGTTGTGATCTTTAATCTTGATAGAACAAAATGGATCGCACGTAATTCGATGAAATAATATAAAACGAAAAATGTAGCGCATCCATTATTTCCTTAGAAAACGAAAGAAACTTTTCGGGCGACCTAATGCTTGTGAAAGATAAAACAAAGAATGTTTTTTACGTTCTAAAGCCGAAGGAAATCTCGAATAAGTTGCTGTAACGTCCATTCCAAGTCTACGTAGAAGCTATAAATGTTCGATAGCCAAACTCGACTATCTGCGTAGCCACTGAAAACCGATATTCTTGCAACACGTCGCTCTCAAAGAAACGCTAGTTCGCTGATTGAAAACGCGACTGCGAGAACAACTTAAGACTCCCTTAACAAAGGAGACAACTAATCGCAAGCGATTACGAAAGAATAGTCAGAATTCCATCGTAGGACGACTTTTGCACGCAGCAAGGTTGGAAGTCGGATGGCCAGGCAGTCGAGTAGTTTTGCTTCTGCAACGGACACAACGAACACGACGAGACGAACTATGGTTGTGCACGTGCTCGTTTTCAATCAATGGCACCCTCGTGTAAGAGCACTCGACATTCTCCTCGCACGTGCCGATGGCAGTAACCTCGAAGACAATGACATGCCGACGACGAGCGCGTCGCCGCATGTAAATGTAACCTTTTGTAAGCCCGTGGAAGACGACGCGCGGCTGCCAGAGAGAGAATCGCACCGAGTGAAAGGTGCACGACGTGTCTCGATTCCGACGGACCTAGCCCCGTGCTTAGACTCCTCTAGGGATTAGGAAATGTCAGCTGATGCCACTGCACGAAAACATTCCGACGTTACTCCTCTGTTCTATCCATTTATCTCGTAGTTCGTTGTTCCGAAGAAACGGAAGATAACGCGGTGCGAAATGAGAAAATTCAAAACTCAATTGTAGTTTTGTTTGAAAGTACGCTGGAGATACGCGAGTTTCTCGTAGTAAGGCAGGAAGAATCTTCGTTCGAAACTGCCGAAGAAGATAACGCGAGAATGAGAAGATTTAAAGAAATCTTTAAGCTTTTCCTTACAAGTATGGCAGAACTTAATTCGTACGAACGAATTGGCGATCAACTTTTAGATACGTACAGGCTATCGCAAAATACGTGACAGAACGTAGGTACGTTGTATTTTTATGGGGGTCGATGTTAGGCATCGAAACGACGAAAGAAGCTCACGCTGAAGAATGTCGCTTGAGGTTTATCGTTCGAGGTAAAAACAATTTGATTTTGCATCGGAGACACGCGGTTATCGAAAAAGAAGAATTAAAATGAATTAATTAGAAATCAAATTTCGTTAATGGTGTATGAAATCTGCTTTAAATCGTCCAATTTCCTCCTGACACGTGACAAACGAGGCTGTAAGCTGTCGCCGTATTAATCAAGGCTCTAAAAAATGGCGTACAACACATCCCGTAGCCTTTACGCGTCTTCTACTCGTTTTCTTGGACCGTATTACGCGTGTCGGCCGATTATTCATTCATCGATGAATTATCTGAGGGACGATGCTCGCGGCACGTTTTCCACCATGGCGAAGAATTCCATGTTCCCGTGGGGGCTGCTAGCGCGGTCGGTTATTTATCGTCTAATAAATTGTTCACCAATAAATAAAAGGCTCATTACAGGCAACAGCGCGTGAAATGCGCGGTGTGGTTGGAAGCGGTGAACCGACGATCGTAATCGACCGTAATTCGACATCGTGCACCCCGCTTCGGGGCTCTGGGGCAAAATGGAAACGGAAACGAATCGCCGTGATTCCCGCTCGTCGCAAGATCCTTCTGCTCCTTACGATCCTGCGATCACCGATCATTTGTTACGTGTGTCATCTTATCGCAGGAGGAAACAGAAAATGAAAACAGCGTTCGCGTAATATAGAATATTAGTGTACGAACGTTTACGTAGTAACAATTTATACGGCACTGAACAAGTACGCTATTCCCGATGAACGATACGTATCGTTTCAATTGGAGATGAAAAATTGAGAAAAATAAGGAATGTATTTGCTTATACAGGTATTCTTAGATTCCAATGGAGCGCTTTCAGATTCTATTAGGTTGTCCGAAAAGTTTCTTTCGTCTCATAAGGTGATAATAGACGAGCAACAATTTACGTTTTATATTATTTTATTGAATTAGGTATGATCCATTTCGTTCTATTATTATGCTCGTGCATAATTCAATATGCTAATATAAAACGAAAGAAACTTTTCGGACAACCTAACATATCTGTTTCATTTCTATAACTTCAAATTGTTCCAGTCACCTGAAAATACTATTAAACGATACGCGTTTCTTATAAACTCGATTACGTTATACATAAATACTTTCAACGTGCCGCTTCAATCGCAACTATTTAGCTACATTTTATCTACGTACGTATATTGGAAAATGTTAATTCTATTGTTGGTACGCATGTGCAACGAAGAAAAAAACGAGATTTAAATAACACAGGTATGTACAAATAGAACTCCTAAATAATAACGACTATTCGACGTAAGAGATAAAACATACAAGTCAGAATTAATTATTTATCAAAAGCTAGTTTCAGGCTGGCGCTCCATTAGATAGAGGTTTGTTGATCACCGGAAAAGGGAATGGCATTTCCTTTTATCGTTCCTGCGACCATCCAATTAATTGCACTGGTCGCCGACAAAAGGGTGCAATCGTGAAAGTAGCGACTGAACCGCGTGCCTCTCGGCCTTAGAACGGTTTCAGCCACCGGACCCTCCGATCCACCGGCAATTAAGCTAATTAAGAGCAATAATAGTCATGCGATAATTACGGGATCGTGCGAGTCTCTTGGTCAACGAATCGACCTTCCGATAATCATCCTCCACCGCGATAACTCAAAATCTGGGTGAACTACGACGATGAGCATTTCTAAAGAAGAACTAGAAGAGACTGTAAGGTGGAGCACGAACAAATGTGCACGAAATCCAAACTCGAAGTCAGCCATCAAGGAAATGTAAACAATTCCTCTAAAATTGCTCGTCGATCGTAACTCGCTTAAGCAACACCTACTTTTCGCCTATGGTGAAATTACACAAACGAAAAAACCAAGATTGCCGACGATTTAAGAAAGTCCCCTTTCCCGTCTTTTTTGTAGCTGGGAAAATCTGGATTCCTCCGGTCGAGCCAGTTTTTTTTCCAACTGCTATCATTATCTCGCATTAATTCGCCGGCCTTTCACCGTCAAACTTTTCCCTCTTCTTATTCGCTTCTTATCGACGCCTCTTTACGGACAACAGGGAGAGAAAGTCGCCTTGTCTCCGTCCTCCTTTCAATTATCGTAACAGTACACGTCTTACGAAGAATTCGCCTAGCCGTTCCCTTTACTTCGCCGATTTATAAAACAAACGAAATGTGCTCGAATAAAAATTCCCGCGATAGGATCAACGCGATGTTCTTGAATAACATTCGTCGAGGGTTATACGAAAAATGAACCGCTATACTTGGCGATACAAGAAAAATATCGGCGAACTATCCAGAAAATTTGTTGTCGCATGACAAATTTCTATCGCTGCAGATTTCTATACGATTTTTGCCCGTTACTCCGGTAATTTTCCACGAATGGAAATGGAATTGTCGCGGTGCTTTTCACGGAGAAAGCGCCACGTTCGGACGGTTTCCATGTTTTCACCGCGTTCGAGCAAGTCGCGCCACGGGTTCCGACAACTCGGCTAAACCGCTGCAATTAGCTGTACAATCGACGCAATTAGCGAACCCTCTGGCGTTCAACCCTGTGGTTTGATTCGATGCTCGTTTTCGTACGGCGCTCGAAACTCTGGAAACTCGGTTAAAACTAATACGATCACTTCTAAATATAGCGAGTAATTGCGAGTGACGCGGCCAAGAGATTGATGGTTTCTCTCGCGGCGGACAAAGAGGCCGTTACGCGATATCGAAGTCCGCGGAATTTTGTTAAATCGAAGTGGATAAAGACAGACGAGTCGTGCCGAGTCATAGGTTATCCATGAGGGACGTTGATTTAAATTTTGCTTCTCGTGATTGCTGTTTTAAGGTACCTTGTTAGATACGTGGTAAAAATGGCGATGAATTTTCAAACCTGCCTCGACCTTCTCATTTCTTTCTTACGATTTCGTGTGGCAAATTTTTAATTCGTCTGGAAACATTGAACCGTTTGCCGACAAACGCCGCACATATGTGTTCCGCATAAATCATCCATCTGGCCGATGAACTCATATATGCGTTCAGCGGAAACAACCGATAGATATGATACGGGTGTTGTGCACGAAATAGACACGACTTTAAGTACGATCGACTGTCTAAGAAAATCAATGAGGTCGTAGAAAAAATATCTTTTTTCATCTACTAGACTTATCGATATACGAGGCTCGCGTCGTTTACAAACGAATCACTGGCAGAAACGAAAAATTTAGCAAATTTCACGTTCTACGTGCGAAAGAAACGCTAGGGAAATACTCAGAGCGTAGAGTAAATCAGACAGCAATGACTGAATCAGAAAAAGATACTGATAATTTTCCTTTTCCGATAACGGACAGGCATTTCGTATCAAAATGTCTCAGACTGGCGGTCTCGGTCACAGTCTCAGTCGCAGTGTGTGTGGAGGAGAGTACTCTGCTGCTTTTGTACTTCTACTGTGCTTCCAAATAAAAATACAGTTTCCTCGAGCGTTTTCATTTGGCGGGGTGGAGAAAGAAAAAGTGTATTACAAATTAAAAATAATTGAGTAGGTTAGCGAGGATATTGGAAATAATGGGAAGATCAACAGGTGGATAGTGGCAACTGTAGAAAAACTGGACTCGCGACTTCATTAGCAGAAGCCGCGAACACTTTCGCCGACATACGGGGAATGCGCGACGGTTGTCGATAATCCGCGAAGACGACTCGCAAGGAAGGTAAACACGCGGAGATTGCAGCCAATAGAAAAATATAGAGAGTTCTCGGAGAATAATAAAAGCGTTTCGAGGAGAAATTCCACGAAACGTGGCTGAAAGTTTCTAGTATTATTCGCGTGGTAAAGCCAGCAATCATTCCTAGAAAGCGATCGTATCGGCTGCCGTATGACAATTTAATAAATCCTCCTAATTATTATTCTTAACGCTGCTACTATATAATCATCGTTTTATCAGCAATAAAGTCAAACCTCATAGCAAACAATCTTTAATTAGTGTACATTAGCTCACTCCAATTCCAGTAATTATGCGAGTGCAATTTTCGCGGAACAAGGGTAGCAATTTACCCAATCCGAAGAAAAAAATTATAAATTTTACGTATGACGTAGTCGATAGTTTGTCAAACACTGTCAAACAATCGCGTCGATGCTATAAAATTAAACAGCACCTGTAGAAAAAGGGCAACAATACCCACCAGATATCCGAAACCTAAATCCTAATACAAAGTAATACTACTACTAATACTAATACAAACATTATCGATCATTAAAAAATAAATTCACATATTCATGAAACACCATCGAATCGATGCCTCGTCTTAACCAACCAAGACGTTGCTGAAAAGACCTAATCTAAAACTCACCGTAGTTAATCCTAAATATCCTACCTTACTCAACAACAACTGGGTCTCGTATACACGCGAGTAGCGAAGAAGAAGCAGAAGGGCAAGGAATTGCGGTGTGTCGCGAACGTAGAGACGCGCGGCAGCCTGAGTCGCGGCCGAAGCGAGGAGAACTCTCGAGCAAAGGACGAAAAGAAAGGGAAAAGAGAGGCGCAGGAAGGGAAAGGAAAGGCAAGGAAAGGGCAAGGCAGGCCGGACAGTGGCCAGAAGCGAGCAATGTGGCCGGCGCGGTGCGCAAGCAGGCGTTCGTCTCGGTTCGTCGACCTCGAGTGGAAAAAATACAAGGCATAACCTACCGTAACACCACCACTAGCATCACCAACGGCACCGACGCGTCCATCGTGGCCGTCCACCGGTCCGCGCGAGAGAACCACCTGCGAACCAACCCTCCTCGACAAACGCAGTCCTTCTTTTTCTTCGTCCATCGCGAATGACTCATCTCGCGTAACGTGTCGTCCACTGTTTGCCAGGTGATCTCAAATACAAGGTACTCTTTCGAAGGCTACCGGATAGGCAGATGGCGAAGATTATGCAGGATTCGATGGGTTTGGTTTTGATGGTATTGCTGGAGACTTTTGAACAGGTTTGAATTTGCGTAGGTTTGCGTTCAGCCTTTGTGCGTTGATAATGAAGTATCGTTGCTAGGAATGTAAGATCCGCGGATTGTATTTCTGAGAGTCGAGACAGTATTCTCTAGATGCAGTCGTTCTTTAGATCTCGCGAAATGAAAATATTCTTGGGGGAAGATATCTTTGGATAGGGAAATGTCGAGTGATTTTAATTTGTCGGCATACGACGACGTGTAGAACCTTCAGACTGAGAATATGAATCGTAGATGCTAAGTTAATGACACTGAATGAAACATTATGGAAAGAATTAACCGTAGAGGAAAATGTGGTTTGATTAAATTTGCTCGTGATCGAGGGAGATCGAAAGAGAAAATTCGCTGAATTTCGAAGAGTGAGATGTATATCGGAACTTGATGCCACGTAACATTGAATTCTGAACATGAAAGAGCTAAAACACAGCCTCGCCCAAAGAGTGTATTCTTCGGGAAATTGTTACAATTTAAATTTAAATTTGAATTTCAAATCTTACGTTCGAATTTTTAAATCGAACGTATTAAACTATCGACCTATATCTCTTTATCGGCAAATCTATAAAAAGTAAATCGTAACAGTCTACAAATACAGAGAAAAAAATTAATTCCACGGTTCTAACGAGTTTCAGTTGCACATACAACGAAAGGGGAAAAAATGGAGGAGAAGGTTCTGCAGGGAGAGAAAAAGATGGCCAATCGAATTACGAAAATTCCACGACACGCGAACGTGCCACAGCAGCCAGAACCTTCGAGGTGGTCTTATCTGTATAACTGTACCTGTCCACGGCAGTCCGCGATTGCTCACCGCAACGACTATTAGTGATTCTCCCGTTAGGATAAATACGTGCCAGGCGCCACGAGATCGTAACGATTAATGCCCGATTAACCTGGCCAGCCGCGCACCAACGTTCCAGAATTTCACGGAAAACCGTAGTTAGAAATTCAAACGGTCCACTCCTCTTCCGTTTATTGTTAATAACCACGTACGATCGTTCATTTACTCGAGAAAATTGTACGTCTTGAGCCATGCAGTAGTTTTTTCTTTTATTCTTCTGCCTTATCTTTTTGCTCTTTGTGCTCTTGCTTAGAAAAAAGGATAAATATAATCGAGTAGAAAATCTTATGAAATGACTAGGGTCAAGTATCGTTATTTTTATCAGTCTTTTAATTAGAATTATAAAGATCAAAGGAACTAGAAAGATCTTTTTGTTTAAAGTATTCTTAAAAAAAAAAAGGTATTTTTGTCATTTTATTTTACCGTCATATTGTGCGTACGTATTTGTTCTATAATTAAAAAAAGATGGACATGACCGTGAATTTAGTCTTCGTCTACCAATTTACATACGAGACATCCACCCACGTGTTTCATCTGATCTACCTCGAGTCGAATTTAGAAATTTTTCTCCAGTTCAAAAACTGGTTTTATAAAATTTAATTTAATTAAATATACAGAATCTGTATATAACCCTTTTCATCCTGTTCAATAGCATTCTTTCCTTTATTCTCTTCGTACGAACTTCACAAATATCCCAAATACCCCAAACTTCTTAATCCTCTTTTTCCAAACTAATACAAATTCCAGCGGCAAACTTTCCTTCGGGAGAACGAATCTGCTTTGCTTAAGAAATTTCCGATGTAATTGCAGATTAATTAAGACACGGTATAACGAGGTTGAAACGCGAGCAAATAGACCAGAAGCCCAGATACTTAAGGCACTTTCTTCGCGCGCAACAGTTTCACTGAATGCATAATAAATTTCGCCGGACGTTTAGCATAACGCTGAGAGCCAGTTCGCACTGAAACTTTCATGGAGTAAATTCGCAAGGATCGATCTTCACGTGGCGTAGGAATTTCGTGGATCGACGATGATCGAAGCCGGTGACGATGAAGCTGCCAGCGAGCCAAGTATACAGTTATAGAGATAAGACCCACCTCGAAGGATCACGATTACAAGCTGCTGCGGCCCCATCGTTCAACAGGATCTCCAACGGATCCTACGTATCTCGGTTATGCCGTTCTACCTAATTCCAGATCCTGTTTACAAACGGCCAGCGATAACGGGGTATCGCGTAATAAAGTGTTACGTAAACATACAAAAAGTGAATTTTCCATGGATAAATTATGGCTGAAAGGTCAGCCAGTACGACAGTGCACAGAGTGAGTTTCCTAAGTTCATTAGAATTTAAGATTCTAAATAACTCGTTTGCCTACTGTACTGTACTCGATGATTAATGAACCAAAAATTATTATTTTATTTAGAAGAACGTACGTTACCTTCGCCTTGCATTATCTTCTAAACTTATTCATATATATATGTACACTGTCAGATATTATGGTTTTCACTTTGATTTCTTGCAATCCTCTATAAGCACTTTCTTCTGCACGGTATTACTTTTGGAAATATTAGGTTGTCTGAAAAGTTTCTTTCGTTTTATGAGGAACTAATAGATGCACAAGGTTTTTTCTTTTATATTATTTTGTCGAATTACGTACGATCCATTTTGTTCTGTTGAGATAAACACCACGACATTTTACAGACATGGTTTCACGTCCGTACGAAGATGCACTGTTGTAAAAAACACGTTTGCGAAAGAAAGACCCGTACGTACCTGTGATTTTTATGCATTGAGATATGAAAGTATATTCAAAGAAAAGATTGCACGTTGTGCAAATTCGATAAGATAGATTTTCTATTATTTTTATCTATTTTCATTTATTAACGAAAAACCCCATTCGTTAAGAAATATTTATTTTGATCGTTTTATATATCGAATAATTTGTTTGTTTTTCTCACTCTGTATATTGTCTCAAACCGACTGCCTTTTTAGTTGCGCGTTTTTTCAACGAAAAGAAGCCAACCACCTTGGCGGTTGATGGTAACCTACTTGTACAACGACTTGCTTGAGTGACTCACGATCGGTCGTTTCCTAAAATATCCAGTATCTTTTTGCTTAAAAAAGTTGATTTTCCGTAAAGCGTGCGACTCATTCCTAAATTAGATCACGTACATTACATGATAAATTAAAATAAATGAAATTAGATGATAAATAAGATTCATTCGTCTGTCGCCTAGATCTAGATCCTTAAAAAGCTGTTTTCGACCAAGCACAGCTTATTTTCATACTTCAAATCGTCGAGTAACGTTTAGATGAAATAAAGCCATCGCTCCCTAAATACAGTCAAAGCATCTGCAAGTCCGTGAAACTTAATAAACACCGTTTCCACGAGTCTCATTAAGTGCCTCTCTGATTCTCGGGACACGAACCAAGGGGCATCATTTTTCTAAGCGTTCGTGGAAAGTTCGCGCGCAAATTCTTCCCGTTAGGCCCGTGCCTAATTGCAGGATCGAGGAGGCGTGTTTGAAAGAGCAGGGGTTACAATATAGCCTAATGACCGCGCCACGGAGCAAAAGTCCATCATCAGCTTCTTCAAACGCGCGTCTCTCTCTCCTTGGTTGTTCGCGAAGCGGTGCGCTGACCGGAAGTCTCCGGGGCACTGCACTTAAATATGCACGTACACACGATGCACGGGCTTCCAAGTCCTCCAGCTAGAGAGGAACATTAATGGAGATTCGCTTTCACCGTTTCTCGTAGCCGACTATGTCTATCCTCGTCGTGAAGTTTCGCGTTCGTCGTTAGCGTTCCTCCTCCTCTTTCAACGATTCTTCTTCTTCTTCTTCTTCTTCTTCTTTTGCTTCTTCTTCTTCTTCGACCAAAGAGATCGGTGAAACTGGCACGACCTTTCGCAGCCACCTCCTTGTGACCTTTTCAAGGCAACGTTCTAACGACTTACGTTCTACGTGATGTACTTGTTTCTTGCTATGTGGAGCGAATCTGCTTCTTCGCTTTGCAAACATGTCACTCCGAGCTTCAAACCTCGTCCTATCACGTTCATTCTGTTTCCCAAATCCTTCTGCTCCTCGTTTCTAGATTAAAGCTAATTAGATTCCAGTCACTGATTGCCGATCCACGTATAGTTAAATGCAGTCCCATAGTTGCGGCATTACATCCGTATACTTATCGTTTGTTTGACTGTTTGAAAACGGACAAGGGTGAATAGCATTAAATGGATTAATCGTGTATCCGATACGCGCAGTATTCCGATAGTTGAAAAAGTACGATCCATCGGTTTAGTTTCTTTCAGACTCATTGATATATATATATAATACCAAAAAGCTTACAGCAACTAATAAAAAGTAAACAAATAATTAAACGGTCATAACCTGTTGTAGGAGAATTACGTTGATCGAGCGATAAAAATTCCTCTACGCATCAGACAACGATGAGATACAGAGTATGTCAACATTGCTGATAACAATGGTCGTTACATCGCCACCGATTCATTATGTAACTTCGTTATTGTTCGCTCGCTGAAACGAATTTTTCTCGGCTGGGCCTATTTATCGTTTGAATGGATTACAATTGCAATATTACTCTGTACAGGTGGATCTGGAGATCGTTGTATCTCGTTTGCAATTGTGACTTTGAATCGCCGGAGTACCACGATATATACGAGAAATTCTCGTTCAACGCGTTGTTTGAGGAGACGATGTGGATCGACCTTCCCTGCTCGATTCTTTGTGATGTAACACCACTGTAGCATTATAGTAGTGTAGAGTGGTTACGTGGATCGGTTGAGTCATTCATGAAAAGTTCGTGTATGCCTATGTAGATACGGTATAATACTACTGCGTTCCATATCTTCCTTTCGACGTAGTAATCGTGACTTCGTTCTTTCTCCTAACTCGTTTGCTTTAGGTCTAGGTCTGAACCTGTTCTTGTCTCAATTTTTAGATGCTCACCTTGAAACAGGAAGTATATACTAGACGATGTCTGTTCTTCTAACAGACGATTCGAAATTCCTAAAAGTTCACCGTGGAATATTTTCTCTTAGCTTTCTGCGTTTCGTAGCTTGAAATTTACTCGTTTGGTTTAAATTCCAGCATTTTTCTGCGCCACACAAGATCCGAATCGATTCATAATCCGATTCTCTTTGCGATCCGATGATTCCAGTATGCAGTTTTGTAAATAAAAATGTCACGTTCTTCGTAAAAAGAAAAAAAAAATTAATTTCGTTTACGACTTAATTCCCTGTATATGTCACGATTCAACGATTCCAGTTTTCTATCTCTCGCAACGCTCTATACAGCAATTCTCGTCTTTCAGAGATGATTTTACGAACGAATCGAGAAACCTGGAAGCCTTCGCGTGACGATTTACCGCAATCAAATGGTAAATACGAATCTTGCAAGCGTGTTTCATAAAATCGCCTGTAATACAAGTTGATAAGCTGGACGATGACGCACGAGAACGGAGAACGAAGATTGTCTTGCAACGAACGTTCGATATTGCAATAAAATGAGCAAAGGCGCGTAAAGAATTCTCGCGTCTCTGGTTCGCAGGTCGGATAGTTTTTTCGCGAAATCGCGCTGTATCTCAGCCAAGTGGAATGTAGTCCTGGATCGAGCCGTGACTCAGCCTGTCATCCGAATCACCTTGACGAAAGCGATTCGAGAACGACCGGGATTCGCTCTCGCTCGCGATCCTTCGCATTCCAGGTTAAGATCGCGACACGACATCGCGGATCACGCCTCGTAAAAACGTGCGGGCTTGTTAAAGAAATTAGTCGAGCCACGTTGCCGTGACACGATCGTCCAGCATTTTCCTTCGAAAAAGTAATACTCGATCGAAGGAACTTCGGTCTTTTCTACTTCCATGCGTCAACTCCTTGTTGTGACGATGTTTTGCGCTATGAAACTACTCGGAAGTTTGTCATTTTTTTCTACGGTGTTTCGTAGTTTTGCTTTTTGGATTGCTTCGTGGAATGGCATAGACGACGATCGTTCGGTATATGAAATATCGCTTTCTAAAATTCGAATTCAAGGAATTCCGCGTATTAAATTATTAATCGTATCAAGAAAGAAGATATTTGTTATAAACGACGAGAATATTTACGTCATTTTCTTGTACATACTTAAAGTTAGATTTAATATTAAATACGCCTTTGATCTCATCTAGACAATTTTTTAACGCGTATTATTTCGATAGAATTTATGATACTCGGAAAAACTGTGTATGACGAAAGCCCAGTTACGATGCCAAACATTCTAACGTCCCATTCTATTCCAAGGAAATTCTATGCTTCGAAGCTTGCAATCTGCACGGAAGAAACACACGAAAGAATGTCTTCCCTCTACCGACTACAAAATACAGTTACATCACGAAGTTACATCCTAACGTCCCATTCTATTCGATTTTACGGAACTTTTCCAAATTCCACGCTTCCTACTTTCCACGCCTACGCAGAACGGCGAGACATTCCTTGCGTCTCTCCTTTTCCAGACGCGAATCCCGCCATTACCACGCGGAATATCCTGCGGCACCGTCCCAAGCGTCCACGGTGGAAACAAAGTAGCGCAATGACTCTTCGGAAGCACGAATTGGAGTGGACTGGTGGAACGATGTAATATTGTAAAAGGGTATGGCTCGCGCGCGGCTGCTTTGAGAACCAGCCAGGAAGAGGAGGCAGCCGCGAGTGAGATCCTATCGGCTGATATTCAATGCGATATAACTCATTCTAGGTATGGACTATCCTGAATACACAGACCTTGAATATTCTTGTATATGCACGCAAGGATTGGTTGTGTGGTAGGATACGGTTTATTCAGTCCATAAAGCTGCCGCGATGCGACCACACGATTTAATTCGAAATCGAGGCAAACTTTCGTGCACCTTTCTTCCTCGAATTATATCAGAGATCGTAAAGAGCTAGTCGATTTGGATCGTTGGTTTTTGCGTTTTTTTTTCTTTTTTGTTTTTTTCTTTTTTTTTTTTTTTTTGACGCGTGAATCGGATACGATTTGTCCGAAATTTTGGAAATTACCGAGTTACGATGTACAATAGGAAAACATGTAAATCGGTTCGGTTCGCGCATACGCGTTTCAACTTGTAAGTAGAACGAGCTCTTACGCGCACACCGCTTATCTCTGAGACGAGTCTGAAGTTTTTCACATTGCTTTGTGACCTGTTTGCACTTGCAAATTCGACCGGTTCGTGTCGATTTTCAACTAGTTTGAAACATTCTACTTTGAAAGTTATATTTAGCTTCAACGTGCATCGTCGATTTTCCTAACTTCTTTATTTTCGCACGCATCGATCGATTAAGGTGCCTTTTCAAATCATCGAGAGAATCTTTCTACAACGTAGAACATTTTATTTTTAGCTCACTGTGATTTAATACGAGGTATTTTGTTTCATATTATTTTATCGAATTACGTTTGATCCATTTTATTCTATTACTACAAAATGGATCATACGTAAATCCATAAAATGATTTAAAATAAAAACTATTTTGGCGATCTATTATTCCACTTATAAAAGGAAACTTTTCGGACAATCTAATAAATAAAATACCAAATGCAACAAGCGATGAATAGTTAAGGCTTAAACACGATGGAACTCGTAAACCAATGTATCAGCTTTATAACGAGATCACTAGATCGTTCAGAGATTTATACGAATCAAATATTCTTCGTGACAGATTCTAGCCTACATTCTCTCGAGTAAAAAACATGTATACCTGTAACCACAGCAGATCTATTACGGAGTATTTCATAATTATACACATTCTCCCGGTAAAATATTCAAACCACTCGATTAAAACCTCAAATCACTCGGTCATTTATACCCTGGAAACGTAATTGAGCTTGGTAAATCGAGAGGTAACGGTTATCACTGTTGTCTCGCCTCCTTTCAAGTATCTTCCCTCGAACGTAATCCGTTAGTGGCCCAAATAAATGTCATTCGCGAGTCCCGCGAACCGATATGAATTAATTAAAACTTGTTAATGTTGCTCGACGAGAATCGAAGACGGACGCCACTTTCCAACCGTGTCCGTCTCCTCCTCGCTACCGTTACTCGATCCGAATTAATTCCGACCGTTCCAGCTGCCTCTGGCTCAATTAGCCTTCGATATTTCAATTATTCGTCCCCCGAGGACCTCGTGTCCTTCTCCTTTTTCTTTCTCGCTTCGCCGTCTTCGCCGATTTAATTGAATGTCAACCTCGACCCAGTAACGATCCATCAATATTTTCTTCTTTATTTCTTGTCTTATTTAATTGTTTATCTTCTTCACGATGCTAATTAGCTATATTGATTTTTCTCGACATCTAGGTGGGTTGGGTCAAGTGAATTTTTCGTTCAGAAAATTTAAGCTCAGATCGCGCTGTAATAGAAACTACTATCAGGTTGTTTCTTTCCTTTTATCAGGAAATAATAGACGCACAACGTTTTTTGTTTTATATTATTTTGTCCAATTACGTACGATCCATTTCGTTCCATTGAGATAAACATCGCGACATTTCACAAACTTTGTTTCACGTTTGTATGAAGGTGCATTGTTGTAAAAAACACGTTTGCGAAAGAAAGACACTTTCTGGACAACCTAATACATATACGTGGGTATAGAGTTAAAAAGTAGCGACGCCCTATCGTATTTATTATTTATTTACATATTAATTAATTAGGTCCAAATATATGACATTTTGTATCGTTTAATTATGCTATCGTAAACCCACAAGAGTTTGATAGTACGCTTGATATTATGAATATATACCTATATATGAAAATTAATTACTACACTTGAAAATAAAGGTACGTGGAAATATTTTCTATAGTCACTGCAGTCTCTAACGATCCCTGTAATAACCTCTGATCCCTAAAATATAAAATAAACCATACAGATCACTGTCCTCTTATTTCCTGTTCTCATCCCCAATTCCCCTAAACGATAACTCACGGAAGACACCTCAACCGCCTAATCAAGCAATACCTGATCGCAACCAACCAAACTTCGCACAATCAGATAAATGGAACACCGTCAGCTGTTTAAGAGAATCGTCGACACGAAAAACTGAAATCACGTCGGCGAAAACTTCACCCGTGCCTTCGCGAAGCTTCGACATCGAGGCCTCGCGTCGATTACATTCTATTTCCGCTTGGGACACGCGTGCTCGTCATTTGCGGCCACCTGTTCGCTCGTCAAACGACGCACCTCGATAAGGACGCTCGATCTGATAATCCGCGCAACACCGAACGCACACGTTTCTGCGTACGTGTGCTCGTGATTAGCAAAAAGTTCCGTTAACGGGCCTCGACGAGCACGGTGACTGGACGCAACGAGGAACAGCAAGAAATCAACTCGAAAAGCAACTCTTGGTTAGAGGTAGGAACCTCGTGATAAATGGCGAAGGTGCAGCGGTGGCACGTGGCTTGCGAAACGTTGACTATCGCGACTGCTACTTTGTTTTACGTGGAATGTCGTGAAATGGCGTTTGGCGACTAAATGGTCAGAACGCGTTCGTTGCCACATCCATCCTCTATCGAATTATCGACTCTATGGAATATCGTGCCTCCGCCAAACACTGTCTCGCGAAAGTACTCGAATCCTTATTGTGGGAAACATTTACGTCGATATTGTGCGTGTTATGTGAAACGTTTCGAAATTTTATCGCCGCTGTAACGACATACGACTGTCGAGATTACGTTGGCAAAATTTGAAAGCGATCCGACCATGTATATAGAAACTACAGAACATTTATTGCAAACGCATGCGTATATACAGTACAAAATTAGCATACAACACGAACAGCGATCTCGAACGTCTAAATGTTTCATAATTTCTATGAATACGTTTTTCTATTTGTTTCCAACTTCGGCGTATCTCTTCGGTCGTGGTAATCGAGCCTCGTTACGGTGTCAAACGTAATTTCAGAATGTTTCGTACAACGTACGCAATATATTCGTAAAAAGTCTATTCGTGAAAAGTCTACGAACGTTCGAGTAGCTTCGCGAGTCTGTGCAAGTGCTAGGGGTGACACTGGTGACGAAAGTGAATTTTTAAAATCGGGGTCTCCGGCTCGTACCGCGGAGGACGTCGACCTTAATTCACTGCTAACGACTCGATTGTTGTCTGCCTACCTTCTTCCATTACAAATGGCAAAACGTTCTCCACCAGGGGATCCTGAAACGCGTTCTTTTTTCGCGTTCTCACGGTATTCCGCGCGCAAGTCAGTTTCTCAAGTGCCGTCGGATCAAGCGCAAATTATGATCCGCGGAACAACAGCATCACGCCAGTGCAATAGGTTAACTCAGCTCTGATCCTGTTATCGCCGCTGTTCG
Organism: Bombus vancouverensis nearcticus; assembly: GCF_051014615.1. Classification (NCBI taxonomy): domain Eukaryota; kingdom Metazoa; phylum Arthropoda; class Insecta; order Hymenoptera; family Apidae; genus Bombus; species Bombus vancouverensis. Next base: position 17,163,616 of record NC_134913.1, on the reverse strand, counting down.
ATCTTTGCGCGATCATGAGCTTTCCTATTGCCACCTCGTAATCATGTTCAACCACCGACACTCCCGTGTTTTTTTTTCTTTTTTTTTCTTTTTCTTCGACCTTCTTCCTTTCACACCGTGAACTTTTGTCTCTGCGAGTTTCGACGTCTCGTATTATGAATAATTCCCTTTTATATCGAAACGTCCGATCGTTTCAACTGTTTATCCGATTGTTAGACCTCGTGTCTTTAGATTTGATTATCGATGGTTAGAGTACGGGATTTCCCTAGTTCTCCCGTTGGAAATCGTACTATTGCTTGTTTAGCGTGTTGCAAAATAACGATCCAATGGCGAAAACCGATTCTTCTTAACATTTACATACGCCTTTTCCAGAAAAGCAAAAGAGTATTATATTTAATTTCTGTTCGATACGTTTCAATTTTCTGTTGGAAAATATTCATCGAGTCGTATAATTGTTATGTTCTATGTTCATATCATAGAAGAATTCTACTTAATTAAATCACGAAACTGTGCATGTGACGATGGTTGTTTCTATGGAAGCAGTTAATTCTCACTGGACAAAAGTTCAAGACGCGGATCGTTCTCATTCGTAATTAATTTTTGACTTTTAGAATTTATTATTATTATCTGATTAGTTATTATCTTGTCCGAACAGTTTTTATCTGAAGAGCGGAAGATTCGAAAAGGACTGTTTTTCTTGCGAATCCTTCGATTTCTACGTACAATGATGAAAAATTCGAATCGCCGTGGGCAGTTCCATTTTTCAGTAAATTTAGTAAAACTGTCGCGTTAAAAAGAACGTCATCGTTATGTAAATTAATTACGCAGTTTCATAACGTTTAATTCATCTTGTTTTTTTACACTTCGCGTCTATCGTACGTGTGTGAGCGTGTTGGTCGTGGGACAGTGCTCGCGTATCCACGAGTTGATCTGAAAGAGCAAACGGTATGCTAATTAGATTTCCACCTGCCAGGGATTTAAGGCGAGTACGCGAGACACAGAAAAGCACCGCCCGGAACTGGTTACTCGATTACAGTCGTGCTTCAAATAGGAACGTTCGACGTTCTACAAATATTGAAACAGTAGAATCGGCAAACGGTACTTGAGACCATTTTAGCGATGAATGTCTGCGCATGACGCTCTTCGTATATTAATTTAGAGCACATCGTGCTGTTAATTAAACGGTGTGAAAGTAGGGCATAGAAGCAGATTCGTGAAGTAATTATAAAGTGCGATATATATTATACCAGGTTATAACTTATAAACTGATTTGCTTCTATCAATTTTTTAAATCTTTATTTTTATACGTATAATAACGTAGAATTTCCTTTCATTTATATAAATAAAATATATATGAACTTAACCCTGTAATTATTCTGTAATTTGAAACGTTAAGTTTATCGTCGTCTAACCGAAAAATAGAAAAGCAGCATTCGTGCCACGAATAGTTCGTATATGCAAAGTTCTGCCCGTATTGCTATGCGTGATATAGTTAATAAATACAGGAAACTACTGATTATTACGAGATGTCGCGGTATCGTTGATAAAATCTAGAGAAAAAACGTTAATCGTTCCAAGGACGATAGAAAACGCTAGTTTCAATTATCCGGCTACCATTTTCCAGCCGTATAATATATTATACGAATGTTGGAGCGTGGAACTCGTGGACCCTGTACTCTCATCGTAGCGGCTTCATTAATCACATCACAAATGTAATTTCCATACCCGGTTCAAAGCGTGATTGATTGCGCGTATGCGAGAAAAATCCGCATTAGCCGCAAGTTCACCCGTCTCATTAGCCAACGCGAAAAATCAACCACCCCGTGGTAATCGTGCGATCAAGAAGAAAAATTCGACCAACGTCAGTCTCTCGATACTCGTCGTTTTATACAGAAAATCGACGCGTTATCTCCATAAATTCGCTGTTTACCAAGTACTTTGGTATCGAGATCGTATTATCGACTGTTCCAAATTTTCGGAATTTTCTAACTTTCCATCTACGTTTAGAAAATCTAATCAGTCAATCGCTTCGAAACTCGAAAGCTTAATTAATCGTGCCAATCGGGCGAAATTCCATCGATTCTCGCAAACGTCTCTTCCATCGTCTTCGGGACTCGTAAACTCGCTCTCGTAAACTCACCATTCACCTAGTACAGATTTTCTATCGAGATACCTGTTATTCGACTGTCTTGAATTTTCTAAACTCGTTAAATTTCCATTCAGTGAACTACATCAGTCGATCGGTTCAAACTGAAAACCCCGATTAATTATTTCTCGGGAGCATAAAGTTGATACAGAGATATTCGACCGCCTGGAATATTTGAAATTTCCATCGAGTAAAAAATCTATATCGATCGACGTATCGCAACACAAGAGCCCGATGAACGCGTTCCAATTCTCGATGCTCGCCAACTGAACATCTCTCTAACTCTGGTTAGTTCGTAGAACTAACTTCCCACAAACCCACAATCCTTGACTCTGCATCGAAGAGGTGCTGCCCGATCGCACGTGTTCCACGTGCAGGTTGGATGCACTCTCACGGGAAAAGGCTTTCGAACGGTTTATCCTTGCGGTTTGCGTCGGTCGAGTTCGTAAATCGAGGATCGAGACGGTGGTCGAGTGAGACTTGTCCGCGAATCGTCCAAGCTACGTGCGGCGATAGATCGCGTTATCGGGCCAGAAAACAGCCTGTCTTCGAGCGAAAGATCGAACCGTGGCGATAGAGCCGAGGAGAAACGGACAATTACAAGCGGCCTGTGCTCACCGATCGGCCGGGTTCCCCGCGCGTTTCCATCGACGCGTGTCCTTTTCGTTTGGTCGTTCAGTGACGCGTAAAACGCCGTGCGCGTTTTATATCACGACCGATCGAAGGAAGGCTCTCGTTGAGATCGTTTTCCATGGACGGGAGGAACGCTTTCGCACGCTCTTCGCTCGGCCTCCTCTCCCTTTCTCCGGACGTCGAGCCTTTTTTTACCATGGGAATGTGTGCCAAGTGCACGCTCGCGGAACAACGTTTCGGCGGATCGCGATTTCTTCGGCCTCGAACTGCTCGCTACGATTTTATTCGATGACTGTTTCGACTGACTGCTTTTAACTCGTAAGCGTCGAGATACTTGGCGGATTGAAAATTACCGAGGATTTTCAGAATTTCACTCCAGCCGGCTATATTTATACTCTCAAATGTAATCGTCCTTTGAGTCTTGTAATTAATTGAATTATAATTTTATTCAACGTCGCCATACGTTTGTACGAAGCGAAAGGATATAACGATTTTTTTGCGATAATACAAGCAGAACACATTCTCAGTCAGTGATCTGGCGTGAAAGTTTTATTCGTCTGAGGCTATGGGCGAGATGTTTATTTTGCGTAAAAGAAAGATGTGGCAAGAAAGTGGTTTTATTACACGCGCCGAGTGGATTATAGTTTAATTACCGGGCTTCTTCGAGGTTTTTCGGCCTCAAACATCGAGATCGAGATTCGACAGGATAACGTTTTATTTAACTTTATCCAATGGAACGTATCTCGTGTTTTAATTAAAAAAGAATGAGGAGAACTATCTTTTCGACGACAAGTGGTGACCATAGCGTTACAAAACATCTCATTCAAAAGGTCACACGAATGACATTCGATAGCAAGTAAGGGTTAAGTATTTATCGATGAAGAAAGTAAATTTAGGTTGAGTATTCTAGATGGATACGAATTTAGGACTTGCTCGAGTCAATGCCCTTCTAATCGATGCCTATTCAGATCTATTTCCTGTCTATAATAAGCAAACAGCACTGCATACCAGTACGCGTCGTGTTCTAGCTAATAATAGTCGGGATTCAACGATGAGTATTGACATGTCGGCTTGTTTCAACGCTATTGGATTATAGTCCGGAGGAAATCGATTCTCGTTACTATAGTTTGTTGCTACAACGTTCACTGTTCTGTCGCTCCACTTATTTTCAATCGGAGTACACGAGCAACGAAGCAGATTTCGAAGACTGTCAATTCACAATTTTAACAATTTAATACAAGAGTTTAATAATAGTAGGGTAATTTAGTAATAATAAAAAGATGATATATATATAATAGAGTTTCTATCGTAATAAAATTCAACATTAATTTTATCAAAAGCATGGAAACTCCTGCTAATCGTGAAATACAAGCGTCCGCACGACGCTTATCGCGAAGAATGGAAATTTCACTCGCAAGATCCTGGAATCACAAATTTCTCCCAATTACGAAGCATAAGAAACACAAGATGGGATTTTCTGGAAATGCTGCGAAGCAGAACCGAAGCAGAGTCGGCGATGCAACAAAGAGATAACATCGAATCGTACGCCATTCACCGCGGAGCCGATCCTCCTTGCCCTGTTACGAAGGTTTTCTTCTGTGGCGTTCTTCCGGGTCTTCTTGCCACTTCTCCCGGCTCGAATTACCGATCGAACTAGTCACCGAGTCCCGGAGACCGACGGCGATCGTGTCGTATTAACGAAGAGGTTTTTGCCTTTTACCCGTGCCAGAGAAATCCGACGAGTGGTTGGATTGTGCAACGAAATTTCTGCCTCTCTCGATTTAATGCCGCCTTCGCCACACGAACGCGAGCAGAACGAAGCTGAAAGCGGCGGGGACAAGAAACCTTAGGGACGTGTTCTTCCACGAATTAGATCTCTGAAAAGTCGTCTGTCTAAGCTGAGCACAGTTTACGCAATTTCCCGTTCTTCCTGCTACGCGTTTCCGGTTTCCAGAAAAGGTCACGGGTCATTTCAGACAAAGAAGAGCATGAGAATCGTCTTGAAGACAGATGCGGGTTAAAGGGGAGCGTGCGTTTCATAGAAGTAAGTAAGAAAGTTCAAGAGTTCCTTGAGAGTATTTATTTTAAATATCCCGTGACATCTAACTTCTTGATAGAATGGAATTCTATCTTTTCTTTTTTTCTGACGTTTAGAGATAAACGAGAAAAAAATAGAGAGAAAAAAGCTACTAACGTGGTGCTACCGATCAAAGTTTGGAGAATCGTGGAAGAGATTGGATTCTAATAGAAAAGTCAACGCGCTAGTAAAAGACAAGAGATGGAATTAAATCGGTAGTTGCCGCCTCGGTGTCGCAACTAGCGCGAAGAATTTTAATACCAGGCCGCGACAAAACGTTGTAGAAAACGATATCAGCCTGCCGATTCGCGGCTCTCTGTTCCCTTCTTTTCACGATCGAATTACCGCAGATCAGATTCGATCTTCTTTCCTCACGGTAGGTGCCAGGGCTCGCGTGTCTCGATATTTCATACGCGTACACTCCACGACAGCAGTTCTGCCTGTACAATCGTAACTTTCATCCTGATCAAATACACGATAGAAATTATTCCGATAGATCGATCGTATGTTTTAACGCTAAAATCGACGAATTTTCACAAAATGTCAACCGATCGATTTGCCCCACTCGCCTGTGTTTCTGCATCGACGTAAAATCATGTCCGGAACAATTGCTCGGCGGCATAAATCGTCGAAAACGTTTTCCTGGTTAATTCCGTGGTGAAAGGTGGACGAGGAACGGCGGAAAAGCGAAAGAGTCAAAAGAGAAGAAGGGATAGGCGAGGTCTATTCGTAGAACAATAGGCGGCATCGAGGTACCAGACGATGAAGTCACGACACACTCGTGTTCCGACATTGTGGACATTTTGCCGCGGCCAAATAGCGCCGATTTAACGCGCAACACACAGTTTCGCGACTGGCCAACAACGGCGTCCTGTATTCGCGACAGCTACGAGCATCAAGAATCGACTTGAACATGCCCGCATCCCATAGAAAATGGCAACTACGTGGAAACAGAGCGTGTCCTGGTAATGTCGCGACACGAACTCGCAGAAGCGCGCGTGTCCACGAGCACTTGTTCCTTATTCGCGCAGGAAATTAACACGAGCAACGCGAATGTAAGGTAATTAGTGGACTACAGATGTTTATGCAAATTCGTATCTTTTACAAACGTTATCAGAGAAATAGACTGGAAAGTCAGGGAGAAATAGAAAACTTGAAAAATTCGTACACGAGATGTTTAATTAACGTAGCAACGATGTAGCAAAGTTTCCTCTGCAATTTTGTTACTTCCCCCTCGAGGATCTCTTCAACTCGTTCCGCAACTTATCAGACTCTGACATTCTGTCAGGTGGATTCACTAGGAAGTACCCGAAGAGCAGAATTCTCTTAATCACGCGAGTTTCGATCGACAATGTTACAGTCGAGTGGACGAAATATTCTGACCGCGTATCAGCCGTTACCTGAATGGATCGCTTGGAAATGCAATGCCGATTCCAAGGGAATCCACGGTGACTCGAATAATCCCGCCGTGCACGACGAAGCCACGCAGATGAATAAAGTCCTCGTAATTGGCTGAAACGCAGCCCCGGCACGACATTTTCACTTTCCGCGGATCGTTGCCCCGATAATTACGTACTCTGTCGCGATTTGTTCCGACAACCAAAGAACTGCGATCGAACGAAAGCACCGGTTAAAATTGTAAGATCTTTGGTTTAAGAGCGCGAAAATCCTCGAAAGTTAAAATTATTAGATTGTCCGAAAAGTTTCTTCGGTTTCATAAAGTGATAACAGATGGACAACAATTTCTGTTTTATATTATTTTATTGAATCAGATGTGATCCATTTCGTTCTATTTCTATTATTACGTTCGTGAATAGTTCGATGAACTAATATAAAACAAAAATCATTGTGCGTCTATTATTTCCTTATAAAACGAAAGAAACTTTCCGCACAACCTAATAGAACTTTGTTTTCTGAGTGAACGATACGTTTAACTTCCGTGTTATCTCTTTTTTATCGGAAAGGTTCGAGAGTTTTGAGTTTCAAAGCTCTAAATTTCTAAAATTCAAAAGTTACAAAGTTTTTAAAATTGTTAAGCGTAAAAACGTTGTCCCCTGGAATGTCAAGATAAAAAGATAATTTACACGCATTTCCTTTTCTCCAAACTTTTCACAATTTGGATAGACACAAGCACGCACGCGATATCCAGTACCTGAAATTAAGGCGATCATTTTGTAAGCGCCTAAGGTCGCATGAAATTACGTCGATCGGAATAATAACCAGAGTACAGAACCTGACAGAAATCCAAATGAATCGCATGTCGAGCACTTGATTTATCCGTCTGTTCGCGGCGCAAACGCGACGAAATAAAAAGTGGAGTCCCTACGGTGTCGCGAATTAAACGATACCTCGTTAATCGCGTTGATTCGACCTATCGGTCGTTTAAAAATACCTGCAAAATCACGATCGTAAAATTCATGTTTCGAAGAACGCGTTACACTAGGGATATTCCAAGTATTCCACAATTATCCAGTCGTATTTGCGTGATTTTAGGTTATACGGTAACGAATATAAATCTTTCGATTATAGTTTAATCTCTTTCGCACTTTTCTTTACGCTTTTCGACACAATGGAACACAAGTTTCTCCGTTGTATCCCCCAAAGTTTCTCATTGCATTCGAATCATCGTTATAATCTTATTATCGTGAAATTTCAATATATCGGAGGAAAAGTGGATCGACCTAATTTCTAAGTATCGCAAAAACTAATCGATTCTATCACGGAATTACAAATCGTACGTCGTGGCAAAGCTCTGTTAACCCTTCACTGATTGGATAAAACAATGGCGTACACGGCTCGCGGCAGTCGTTTACCTGAAACCCTTGCGTACCACTACTCTATACCCCGCTATCGAACGTGAAAATATCGAGTTACCCAGGAGACAATGAACCGAGGCCCTCGCCAATTATCCCGACTTCCACGAATCTCGCGTAAAATCCTACTTCGGAGAACGTGTATTATTTCTTCGATCGACTCTAAAGACAATCGTTAAAGAGATCGATGCGAACCTTTTTTATACAATTTTGGGTTGCCAACTAAGCGATTGCGAATTTTGTCATTAGATGATAATGACAGTAGTTTCCCAAAACCCAATAGTTTCCACTAAACCTTCTATTAATCGACGCGACGACAAGACAGCCGCGCAACAAATCTAGTTTCCTTGAAATTAATCATCTTCCTTCGGATTTAACTCTACGTACGTACGAACAATCGATGCATCCGTGTACCACGTACGAACAGTTGAAATCCTCTTTCAAAACCTATACACCGATCACCGGTGATACTATCGTTAATCGGGTCGGTCGATTAATACTTTGACTGCCACGTTGTTCATAAAAGACAGGTTTCTCCTGTGACGCCACGGTGGTCATTGGTGATCAACCAGAGCGATTGAACTTCTTACGATTGTAAAAATTGAATGAAAATTGACAGTTAGGGCATTTTGAATATAACCGATAAATAAAACATACTTTGAGATAAAAAGTACTCCTATTGAACGATTAAACATTTTTATTAGAACATCGATAAAAAAAAAGAACGAGAACAAATGTTGCATCTAACGGTGCACCGTGTTAAAACACCGTGGCATCCTGAGCGAAACATGTGATTTCGGCGTGGCAGTCAAAGTGTTTTAACCGAAACAACGAGCGAACAACCGTTCGAGTGGCATTTCCTCGAAATCGCGATCGCATAGGTAACACGGGCGAACACAGCGCGGAACAACAATCGGCACCTCGGGTCCCAATCGAAACTGCTTTCTCTCGTGGCCGGGAGGTTGGCATTACCAGAGAGCCGTGCAGCGTTCCAGAGATTGATTGCCTTATCGATAATTAGCTTAGCACGAGCAACCGTGCCGGACCTTTTGTTTCACCGTCTGACCTCAACAACGCCTTCGTCGGACTTCTGCGACCACGAGAATTCCTCTCGCGTCGAGCCACCAATGGCTCACTTATCGTTTCGTACGTGCTCGTTCGAATTTCGTCGTCGAATCTCGCGAACCTGCTCTTACGGACTGGCTAGCTGGTAATTTTCGTTTCTCACCGCGTCGCCATTTATCAAACGGCGAGTTACTAGTTTGCAGAGTGACCAAGGCGAATGTTTCCACGAGCCAGCCGATCTCAGAGTCTTCCGACGATGGAAAGCGAAACGGAGGCACGGACGAACGCTTGCCAAATGGAGAAGCACAGGCTGCTTCTTAAGGAAAATTCAGTGAAAACAGGTTAGATTCGATGGCTTTTCCTGGGCCGTTCGAAGGAAAACTCGAAGAGGGATCTAGATCGATTCTAGAGCGGCGGATCGACGTTTCTCAAACGAGTATTTGCGTTCCGAGGAATCTCGTAATGTTCTCTGTTGCGAAGCGTGGATTGCAGAAGACCGAGATTTCTCTGGCTCCTTGAATCGATCAACGTTTCGTCAAAGTAGACGAACCTGTGTAGTTGTATGGGAAGTATGGTACTATGGTTCTGTAGCATGGTGTTGCTTAGGATCTTACGATATTCCATACTGCCAAGAACGAATTACGAGGAAGCAAGATTCCCTGGAGACTTGCGCGACATTTACAAACAAATTGCTTCTTCATCGAGGTAAACGAACCCACTGAAGGATCCTAAAACTCGGCATTCCTCGCGATCCAGCAACGTCTCACGTTGCGAAATCGAAATTCCAAAAACAGCAAGATCTCAGCGAGACTTCCACGGCATCTTTGACTAATCGGTGTTTCGTCAAAGCTAACGAACGCTCCACGGTGTAATTCGACAAACAATGAACGCATCGATTAGCGGACGCGTAGGTGGAGACGAGGATGAAGGCGCATTTGCACGTGTCGCACGTCCCTTGGGCGCCGAGGCGACGACGGGGAACCTGAAGGTAAAAATACGGGAGAGAAAAAAGAAAGAAAAAAAAAACGGCGACGAAAGGAAAGAGGTGGAAGAAGAGAGGAAAGCAAAAAAGCAAGAAAAAAGAAGAGGACAGCGAGGAAACGAAGAGAGGGAAGAAAGGAACGACGCGTGCAGGAAGGGCCGCCTTGAAGCTTTAAGAGGCAGCTCACAAAGGGTGGAGGAGAAAAAAAAAAGAAGCAGCGACGTGCATACGGGGCATAACTTGCGAATAATGCGCCGTTTTATACGGGCGTACGTGAGCGAGCCGTAAGCAAATGCATTTTGCAGCAGCGGGCCTTAAACCGCGCTCACATGTACAGTCCGTTGCATAAGATCGTCGATGCAAATATCTCTGTATGGATATTTTTCTTCATCCCCTCCTTCTTCGTTATTTTTATTCCCCTTCCTTTTTCCTTCTCCGTCTAATTCCAATTTTCGCTTCCTTCCCTTCTTCCTCTTCTGTTTTCCTTCTTTACATTACCTCCATTTCTTCTTTTTCCCTTCGCTGTTTCCTTTATATTCTTTTACCTTCTCCTTCTTCCGTCGCCTACCCTTTCTTCCTTCCATTTCCATCCTGAGCTTTCAATCTGTGTAAATCTTTAAGAAAATAACAATAATTTTCACAAGATCATCCCTTCCTTCTCCTTTCTTCTTTCACTCTCTTGTCTCTTCTTTCTCTTCTTTTCGCCTGGAACTTACGTAACGCCGATACGCATAAACGTTTGTACAAAAGAAAGAAATTAATTTTCACGGGAGGAGACACCAAATTCACGATCTTGCGTCGCAGATTGCACACGTATGGCCCGTGCTCGGTAACAAAATGCGATCGTCCTGTTCGTCGTTGCGATAAAAATACGCTCGTTAAAGCCTCGTGCGATGAAAGTTGCACGAGTTCCATCCACGGGAATGTTTAACAAGAACTCGCGAAAGACCACGATGACTCGTCTTCATTCAATATTGTTCAATTAAAAGCTCGTAAAGTTCTTTGATACGGAGATGGGGGCACGGTCGAGTGGTCGGGTTCCGAAGATCCGCCCTTATACCCCGGATAATCTTCCGTGGAATTACAGAACGATTTCACATGATGCCAGCAATTTCACTGGAAACGACGCGGCAGAGAAGGAGATTCATTTCTTTCTTCTTTCTTTTTTTTTTTTTTTTAATCCGGGGATTACGCTGCAATTTGGGCGCCATGGAAAAGGACGATAAAAGAATAACTTTGCTGGCTCTTTTTTCATTCGAAGCTTGTCTTATGAATATTCGTTGTCGTTTTATTAACGATGCTTGTAACTCTAATTTCTTGTAGATTGGCTTATAATTTTACTATGTTGTATAATTGCCTACAGAATTTTAATCTCTCGTAAAGTTCCATTTGAATTATAACGACCGTGTTGCTATTCAGGTTAACAAGTCTAGAAATTTCCAACATAAGTATAAATGTTTCTTTCGTTAAATTAATATACGTCGTTCACAAAGGCATTCTCAAATCACTGGCTCAGAAAAAAGAAACTTCTGCAACTTGAATAGTCGACGCTACAGATTTTCTACCAATGATAACAGAACAATCTTCATTAAAGAAAGAATTTTTCTGTCAAATATTTTCAACGCCCCGATAAATCTAACATCCAAGGCCATTGGCCTACGAGTGACGCGATCTACTTGGCCCGATTCATAAATACGATAGTTTCTTTTATTCAAAAGTCTCTGTTCTCGTTTAATATTAATGTTCACGGAATAACTGAAAATGAACCATCTTCCTTCGTACGAGTATAACGTTATCCCATCCTTTCGAACGATCAAGATTCTGTATAAACTGAAATACCATAGAGGCATAAAGGCAACGTGTACACGTCTCTTTCTCCAATTTAAAACACATCGTTTACGAAGGCGTGGAACGCGACGTCCTCGAATCGCTGGCTCGGAAAAAACGAAACTTCCACGCGACATAGATAGCCGATGCTCCGGATTTTCTACGAATTAATATGATTAGCCACGTAGAGCCACGCTTCTATTGTGACTCCCATTTGCAGTGAAAGCATACCATTAGAGACGTGCCACTTGCTTTTCCTCGAAGACGAAAAAGAAAAAGAAAAAAAGAAAAAATAAAGAAAAGGAAAGAAGAAAGATAGAGGAAGAAAAATTGGCGAGCGAGGACGAAAAGAATGGGCAAGAATACGAAGAAAGCTCAAGAGAGAGAGAAAGAGACCGGTTGCGATCGTGAGGGGACACGAGGCGCGTCCATTATGATGCAAATTAACGTTACCCGAGGAATTTTACGCTCGGCCTCGATTTTTTTCCCGCGTATTGCAGGTTCATTAGAGTGTGCCAATTTCTTCTGGCGTTTCTCGCAGAACCGTCTGGGAAAATATCTTTGTGCGCGAATTCCCCGGCTCGATCCAGGCCAGTCCTGCTCGCGAGAACGAATTAAGCCAACGTGCACGCGTTAATTGGCTAATTAAACGGGGCCATGGCGTAACATGCGATCGGTTTCGATCGATTTCGTCGGTTCGATCTTTCGACGATCGTTCTGCACGCCGATGAACAACGTACAACTTATCGGAGATACAATAGGGAAAAGGACGATTCGACGAGCGAGTTTAACGAGAGTCGCAGCAAGTGTAACCCAGATCGGAAATAGCCTGAACAGAAACGGTTCTAGACTTGCTTTAGATTCGACTTTGCTCGTCCCGCGTCACTGGCCTTAATGGATCTTCGGCTTAACGACGTGCGATCTTCTTTAACTGGCCACGCGCAAATCGAAATTTGCATAATATTCGCATGCTTCGTCCTTTACGATCCTACCTTGACTGGCTCGATTTTTTTAAATTACTGTCGAGTGAGAACTCGATTCGGCAGAAATTTCGATGTAAGTGGATCGTTGGTTAGGAAAGTATAGCGATAAAAGCAAATTGCGAACTGTTTTTGAAAGGAAATTGTGAGAAAAGGTGAAATACGAGCGAGGTTAAGCGTAATATAAAGTTAAGTAGTTAAGGACTGCGCGAGTCAGACATAACGCGACCTAAATATGTGCCAATTTGGCCCAAGTCCGGCATCGTTAAACTCATCGAATTAAATACAACCCACGTTCATAAAGACAACTTTACGCGTCACGAGCGTATATTCCATTTGTTCTTAATATCGTCCATTAAACCTGCACGAAGATCTCAATCATAATGCAATTATCCTACGGGATTACCGATTTACCATTTTCGGAACTTTCTACGCATTTCATTCGAAACAAAGATCTCCAAGTAACGTAATATGGAATTATGATACGCGATCAGAGCGGATACAGGCGGCCGTTGCATCGCCACAGTCCTTAGCGGTACGCACGCTTGATAAACCATAAATTCTGTTATGGCGGTAAGTATGCAATCCGCGTGGGATGAGGCCAACCGACAAAAGGAAAGCGCTCGTTCTTTCTTCACCTGATAAGACCGTGTTTTCTCTGCTACAAAGAGCCCAGGCTAACAATGAGGTATGCCAGGGTTACGCAATAGAACGCGTCTCTGTATTTATACACGTTTACGTGTGTTTGAGTACGTACGACGACGATTGTGCAATATGACGCCGGTGTACTTAGTATAACGCAACGTTCCCAAAAGAAACACGAGCAGCGTTCTTGTATCCTGATTGCGGCTATTATTTAACGATCGTCGAAACAGATACGGGAAGAACCAGCAGAAAATCGGTTGACAAACATCGACACGTGTCGGCGGTTCCGTGGTGTACGGCCACCGATACGATACGCAACACGTCGACATGCTGATTTAGCAGGTATTATGCTTCGTTTCGACGCACACGCTGTGTCATTATCGTTATGCAACTAATCGTTGGTAAACGACGGATAGGATATACAACGAGGGACGAAATTACATGTTCGTACGGTCGGAACGTGGAAATAGAAGAAAAGAATATGTTCGGTGCTGTTAAATAATATTGAATAACGCGGTTCTGAAAGATCGAAAAACAATGATTATTTTCTTAATTGTAATCGTACGATGAAAAAGGCATGGCATTGTGATCGTGTTATCGGTGAAGTCGGCGTCTCTTATCGTTGGATACGTTACGATACCGAGGCCACTGCAATATTCGTTTACTTTATTACGCACGCGGTATAATGTGCTCGATGACTCTACAAATTCGTTATCGCGATTAATGCACCGTTGTTCCCAGTTACGCAGTTTTATGCGCACTCAGCCTTAAATACTAGTCGAGTTTCTTGTGCTTTGTCGACGATCAATGCGTCATTGATGGCGTTTAATTTGGATAAAAGATTGACGAGGAGAGACGCGGTCGGTAGCTTCGAAAGAAAGTTTATCATTCTCTAATTAAAATATCGTACGATTGTCTGACCTGAGAATTCTTTAAAATTCCGACAAAGATTTTACAGCCAAATGTTCGAATTGCTGTCGAAAAATTCCGAGAATATAACTCGTGAAAAATATTGGAGATCGAATAAAAGCAATAACGTACGCAAGAGGAACGTACAGATTGGAAGAAAACGATCAAGGTGCTCTAATTGTCCGTCGTTATCTAGAGAATCGTCAAACTGAAAAAAGTTCTAAGCAAACAGGCAAATCTAGAACAAATTCCATATCTAAAAGTACAACTGCTGGGAAAAAATTCCGTAACCGTATCGCGCGATTCGCAGAATATTCCCAAAATGTAATGCTAATGAAACAATAGTATAGGCAAACAAAATGGACAAACTCGATGAAAATCAACATCGCTAAACGCATGAATTAGCAAGATCCACTTAATTAAGGAGTCTCGTCACGATTGTGAACCGAGAGAAGACGGTTGTTACGCACCGTTCGTCGTTTAGGCTTTAAAGGCCTTTAAGGCCTTAAGGCGCCTTCTAATTATTCACTTTCTCCGACGTCTCGCGGTGAAACGAGCGAGATTTACAGGCTCGCGTCTCGCTCGATGTAATTTCCACGATAGTTTCAACCTATTGAGAACGACAATACACAGAGCCGCCGATTCCCACCGAGCTTCCGGGTTGTTCGTTATTCCATGATGCCCTGTTTATCGGCCCGTATAACGATCGGTGGTGCCTACGTTTGTTTTATTCAGCTTGAATCGTTTATTTTCATACTCCTATCGAACAGCCATTAGAGAAATAATTGAATCGTTCGGAACGATAACGCCGATCGCGACTCCGTAAATTGAAAAACGTTCGTAAGGTTATTGTTTCTAACCTACCGTAAAATTTGCTGCTGTTTTCTGTCATTTCTTTCCGATAAATAGGCTATTCAATGTTTGTGCGAATTTATACTTTTATAAATGCAACTAAAAGAATAAGCTGTTCCGCTCGCGAAATTATATTTCGTTTTTTGTGCATTTCGTGTATTTTATCTCGTGGTTTTTCACTTCTTAATTTTCTACAAATTAAAAAGTCAAAAGTTTGCAACAAAGGAAGTCTCGAACGTACTGCTAAATCGTTCGTTTCTCGAAGAACGAGCATTAATCGTGTTACCCGAAAAATAAAATTGAGAAACTCGCAAAAAGCAGAGTTCGTCGGCTCAGCTTCTGAGAGGCTCGATTCGATTAAAGCGCGAATTGGGAATAAATCAGAGGCTGAAGGTCGAGGATGTATTATATACAGGCATCCTTTTCATTACACGAAACGATAGCGGTCATCTAATGAGAGTAATTTGGGGAACAGACAACGCGAACTCTTAGAATCAGATGCCTGGCTTTCGAGATGATATATGATCGTTTATGACGTAGAAAAGATAATTCGAACGCTGGGGAACTATTTTTTATTGTAATTATGTAACGCTAATCATATCTTTCTCGTGACGTCGATACACTTCTATGGTTCGTATCGTTGTATTACACTTTTTTGCTTCTATCATATTTTATAATTTTGTCTTTATCGAACATAGAATTATTGATTCTGTATCATTTTTTATCTAATCATCTTTTTCTATAATCGTGAAAAATATGAAGAAATCGTCAATATAAGACATTCCTCGTTTCCATACTATGGAAAAATATTGTTCAATTTGTTATCTCGCTATTTAAAGAAATTGAAAGTCTTTCCTTTCGTTGAACAACGAACAAGATCGAAACACAAAGATGTATAAACCACGATAAAATTGCTGAGAGAAGAAGAAAGAAGAGATCTACGAACTTGTAGAATTTAAATCAGAATTTTTGCACAGCGAAACAATAACGAAACAACGACAGATTCGATGATTATAACGAAAGCGACACCGCGATCAAGATACTGTCATATTCTGTATGGAAGAACGTCTGCCAAGGTGAACGATGACTGCGAACCGGAAGAAGAATTGCCATTATTCGCGGGACGGCGAAAAACTCGCGGAAGAGCAGTCACAGCTGTCATAGAAAATCAAGGGAGAGTTTGTTGATCGAGGCCAAACACGGCCATCCATGAAACCGCTTTCTATTCGTGCGTTTCTCGACAACGGGCTCCGCAACGACGCGTCGTACAATTCGATAATCGATCGTTTAAACTCGCTCTTCACGCATCCATTCGACGCTGATCGAATCGCGAAACGTATACTATAATAACGATATACACGCTTCTAATCGATTCGTGTTGTACGATAGCCATCTCCGGCTAAACGATCCTGCGATTTAACAAACTGTTCCAAAAAGACTGTTAAGACTGACGAGTTCGAAAAGCCAAATTTCTCTTTCAATCTTATTTCTTGCTTTTTTTTTCTTTCTTTTTAATATAGATACGTACGTAGAATGAAATTTCGACCAACACATAATGGATTCGATAACGTATATTCGTTAATTATTGTTGCGAATTATCGACTAAAGAGCAACCGGTCAGGTCAAACCGATCGGTCGATATCGCGTACCTCGAATGAATTAACGCTCGAGGTGGAGGAGGTTTAATATATCGAGTGTTAGAGTAATCCAGCGCTGTGTTGAACTAGTTGTGTAAACGTAACGTGTGATGTGATGCACGGTGGTGGTAAGATCTTGTTGAGAGTGAAGTATTTCACCAGTACAGTACGATATCCGATGATAAACCGTCCTTCTACGTTGCTGATTTTCCCTACCAGCCGTTGGGTTTCTTCTGTCCATTGTGCCCTTCCGGCTGGTCCTTTCCAGCGGTTTTTTACCTGACCTCGGAGTCGTTAGGTTTACAGCTCGGGGAGGACATGCAATTCGTAATTTCCTAAAGAAAGGAATGGGCCTGTCCGTGCCATAAACGGACAGTCAGTCAAAATTCCGAACAATTATACTCGATGACATTTTTAAATCAGTTTCTATCGTTGCCCATTTGTCATTGAGTTACGATCGCTCTTCGTCGATACGTATAAAATGCGAGATATCTCACCGATAATCTTTGGCGGCGGGATACAAAACCAGATACAACAAGACAGCTTAGAAACTATAAAAAAGTTATACAAAAAAACTATATCGCCAATAAAAGAATCGGAGAACGATCGTAGACGAATAGATGAGAAAAGTTATGGTTCGCATTGGTTACAAGTAACATCCTGATGGTATCGTTAGAAAATTTGCAATGAAATTTCAGCCGTGATAATCTCTGGAGATTAATTGAAAATCTTTATCCCTCGTTGGGACATCGGTGACTCTTGAGCGCCTTTGTACGCGTCGATCTCGCGGTATTTAAGCTTAGGCTACGGAAGCGTGGTAAAATGATCGGAGCTGGAGATCGGAAATGCCGCGTCTGAGCCATCGATCACTTCCGTTTCGATGCCTCGAGCTACGTGGCGCGTTATCGACAGTCTATGATCGCGAGATCGTGTTACAAGATCGATCGAACCGCACAATTTTCTCATTATCGAGAAAGCGAGGATAACCGTGCAACCCTGCGCTCGATCTCGTTGTGGATCCTTCGTAACAGTGCTGAAACGATCGATCCCATTGCCTTCTCTTCGCGTTTCCATTTCCATCTTCCCATTCTCGATATCGCTTCAACGAACAAATGCTATTTGATTCGCCACGACCACCGAATCAAAATTTCTATCAATATACGAGTGGTCGATATCAAAGGATAATAATTACGATCGACAGTACCATTGATGACTCTGACATTCTCCAACGATCAGGTAGCGATTCGATAAAATTTTAACAATAAAATTTAAAAAATAAATCTTCATCGAATAAATCACAAAACACATCGCAATATAAATTTGCTATTTTACTCTATCGTTGCAAATAGAAGATGTAGCAAGCTTACTCTCATCGATTTTATTCTTTACATGCTGCAATTCTATTCCTGTTATTATAACGCACAGACATACGAATGTTGTAAAACGACGTACGAATGTTTTCTATAAAATAAGTGTCCAAACACTTCCACCAGACGCTATACCGAAACTTTAAGAAATAGCAGAGAATGATGGAAGCAGCTGTTCTCGAACAACGTGCTACGTACCTTTTCCCATTTTACGGTAACTGCTCGCGTACGTACGTGACTACGAATTACAAACAGTTCCCGCTGGTTACCGATCGTCCGGTTTTTTCTTCGTTTTATATTTACGACCGCGAACTGCGAATCGGCCGTTCCTTTCTAAACTTTCTCCGGCGAACAGCGACGCACGATTCTTAACGCTTCGTATCGAATTTTTGCCGCGTCCAGATCGATAAGAGAACCGCCGATTTCGCTGTCCTCGGAGCGCCTGGTGATCTCGGCCACCGCCGCGAGTCCTTCATCGAGACCGCCGAGATTTATGCCGATCGTGAGCTCCCGTTCAACACAGAACCACGGGTATATTAATTTCCACTCCGTTATCGCAGCGATTCTTCTTTTCCGCGTCGTTGTCGGTAGCTTGGCGCTAAGAGAGAAATCGGTGTCCTCGAACATGTCCTCGAATCGCAAATCTATTAATCGTAACTGGAGAGCGTCGTTCGCTTCGTCGATTGGAAATTATTTATTTTTCAAGAATTTCTTCGGGGCAAAATATTTGATACAATGAGAGAAATAAATTTCTAGCAAATATTTAGAGATGAATTCGTTTGCGGCGCATAAATTAAATATTAGAGAAATTCCACTTTCCATTTGTTCGTTAACACCTTAGACACGGTTGATCAGGTGTAGTAGCAAACAGAAGAAAGTCTAATCCTACTGCCTTCTTTTACTATCGCAAGATTATTCGTAACCGACGCAAACAATCATTTTCCTAATCTTTTTATTCGAAACTTTTATCAAAAAAAAAAAAAAAAAAAAACGCGTATACTGTAGCAAAATTTGATAAATGGTGACGTTAACGTAATCTTCTTCGACGATAGGTTTTAACGGTGAAGCGGAAAATTCGTTTCGTTTCTCTTACCTTCGTTCGATTCAGCGGATTCGAGAAATCCCAGCCCGGGGCGACGAACAGGTACCCGCATTTTGAAATCTTCCTCGTTGCCTGCAACATAAATATAGATCGTGTTTAGTTTTGACGTTGATCGATACTAGTAGCTATCGTTAGCTCTACAAATAGCCAGCAGGCTTATTGGTATTACGTTATGTCGGCTAAAAAGAATGTTCACTGGATCGAAGTTATAAATGTTTATAGATATAAATGCAGTGACACCCGATGAACAGTGTAGAGATAGTACAGAGACGGTACAGAGAAAGAAAAGTCAATGGTTGGTGAGATCAGAATGAATCCAAAGAAGTCACACTTCGTCGCGTGCATTATGCGTTTCGTCACGTTGCATTGAACTTCTGACGTCGTTATTATTTCTATCGAGTACAAAGACTTTCTACGTAGTTTCACGTCGCGCTTACAGAACTCCTCGGCTGTAGGCGGACACCGGAGAAATATGTACTGGCGAACCAAAGAAATATGAATATCGATGACACAGATTGGACATTGTAAAGCGAGACTTAACCTCGACGAATATAAACGAAAAACATATACTTCTAAATCTATGCTACGTTTTATGCAGCAGTCTCGTTAACTTGTTAACTCGTTCCTCTTCTTCTACGTCCCTTCGACACCGCTCTGATAATATATTTACACATCGATCTTCTAACGCGAACAATAGAGTACGTGAAGAAACAAACATATACCGAACGAAATACAATGTCGTTTCTTTCTTTTATACGTATCGACTTTATCAATTTTCTATTTTATCGCTCACGTTTTCCGACTAACCCCCTCCAGCTCCATCGTAATATCAACGACACTCGAAACTTAACCTCGATAAATAAAAATAAGGAAATACATAAAAAAAAATACATATTCTGTTTTACATAACAGCTCATTGACTGTCTAACTTATTCGACTAGTTCTCCGCCCAACCACTACCAACACCGCTATAATATCCACACTTCGACCCTCGAAACGAATGGGAGAGGGAGGGAGAGAGAGAGAGAGAGAGAGGATGAAACGAGATAATTATTAAAAAAGTTCCGGCGGTGTCCATCGACGTCGACATTCCAGAGAAAACATAAGCGGAATATCAACCACGAAAAGCAATCTCCCGTCGCGTCCATGGAACGAGCTTCTCCATGCAGCGAGCTAATCAAACTTTCCAACAACGCCGCGGCTGCACGCCAGATCCTCTTCAAACTCTATTATTATGTTTAGAGGAAGATTTAGGGGCTACCGTCCAGGGATAGAAAGAACGAGAAACAGTGAAGGAGGGAGAGGATTGGATCGAAGGGTTCAAGAGAGAGGAAGAGAAACAGAAACGGCGGCCATTCAGATGGAAAGGAAAGTCACGTGAGCACGTACAATATCTTCGAGGAATCTAAAATCGGTCATTCATCAGGAGCAAGCGTACGTTTCACGTGTTTCACGTGTTTCTCGTAGTATTTCCTCGATTCATAGCGATATATTTATTTCAACGATCGACGAAAGCCACTTCGACTAAAAATTCTCTTCCCACAGAAAATATAGAATGATCGTATGTTTGTTCTTTTTGACTGGAACTAGGATTAAACGGATAAAAGCGCGATGATTGGGAATTTTCGACTGTACGATTCGAGAGCTGTTGTCTGGAAGATCGAATTTATTTATTGGAATTTCTCGGGAGGGAAAGGAAGAGATCGTGCTCGGAATGAGCTGATCGAGAATCTGACATTTTCTTGTATATTCGTCTTTGTAATTAGAGAGCCCTTTTATAACAGTAATATTCCAATGTATCCATCCTGACTTCTTCTTTTTTTTTAAATAAAAATTGCTCGTTATAACCCTAATTCCTTGTAAACTCCTCCGTTGTGGCTTCATCATATTCTCATTACACGTCTAAAACAACGTATATTTAAAGAAACAGCAAGGTTTTAACACATACTCGTTACCGAGTGCATAATTTTCCATGTTTTCCCCGAAGGAACAACTTCGACGGATCGTTTTCCTTGGAAATATGATAATGAAGCTCGCGTGCACCTCTTTCGCGTTACATTATTCCACGGGAATCGCTTCCGTTGACGCACGGAAGCCAGTTTTCGATAGCTTTACACCGCGCTTTCCAAATATCTCGAAAAAAAAAGACGCGATATATCGAGGGGAAACAAAACGACCGTGCGTCACTTTCGCTCGTTACGAAAGTTGCATCCCGAGAAGGGAACGAGCCACGCGAATCAGCGAACGGTTTTTCCTCTCGCTCGAGAACTTTGTCGTGGAATTAAGTATACATGTTCGGGACGATCGAGCGATCTTCGACAGCTGAAGAAATTTCACCTAGAATGATGCGCGACGACCCAGATTTCCCGTGCTTAATAACAAGCCGTGCATCCAGTCGAAGGTAATCGAAGGTAGTGGAATAAAAAGAGAAAAAAAGGACAAGTACAACTTTGTCGATCTGCTGATCTTAATATGGCATCGATTAAAAATGTTTACGATCATAAGATACGAGATCTTTTTGGAATAGATTAGAAATCCGTGAAGTTTAGTGAAAAAATAAAACTAATCGCAATGGATTAATGTATAACGATATCGATTTTATTACTCGAGTTAGGAATTGGTTGTGGAAGGTAACCGTTGAAGGTTGTGGAAGAGTGGAAGATTTTATAATACAAGATACCAGTGCACGGTGGGCAGAAATATGATAAGTAGCCGTGAAGTACTTCATACGGAGGCTAATTTCACAGCAATTTACACTTTGCAATTTCTTCTTCGTAAATTGTTAGTGTCTCCTCATTTAAGATTCTACTTTCGTAATTTCATAATTATATATAGAATATAATGGTGTAGTTTCTAACATTCGAATGTTCGTTCTTTTTCTTTTTCTTTTTTTTTGTAAAAATGTAATTACACGAATGAAAGCGTGTTCTTTTCCTTACGTTATACAATTTCGTTTCGATTTCCTTGGTGCAAGTTTCATATTTTACATTCTTTCTCACGAAAGTCTTACAGATTTATCAACTTTGTGGGTTACATATAATTTCCCATGTTCTTCTGCGATATATAATCCATAGATAAAAATTTCTTTTCCCCTTCGCAACGTACAATTTCGTTTTGATTTGTGCGCTCGACAAGGTTCGTATTTTAGTCGTCGCTCACTCTAACGTCAAAATCGAGACTTCTATTTAAAAGAAAAGAAAAAAAATAGAGAAGAAAGAAACAAAAGACACTTCTACCTCACATTCGCGAAACATCTTTAAAATATTCGACATGTAAAACCGAAGGAGCAAACCGTAAAGGAGCTCTCGCGCGAAGAACAGGGACGAAAAAGAGTCCGCAGGACCGGTAAGAAGAGCGATACGTCTTCGTTCCCGTGACTGACGATCATTTTCCAGTGCGTGGCAATCACGAAACCAGGCGATCATCTGGCCTGCGCGAGCAAGAACGAGAATTCACTCGGCTTTATGGAGAAATAAAGTCCCTCGGCTCTCTCCCCTGCTCCTCGCGGAAAGAGGAACGCCGTGTTGGCGTTCTAACCGTGAGCGCGTCTTTCTTTGCAGAAAATTATGGTGTACCCTTGTATGGGCTAAACAAAAGATCACGGACACCGGCAAAAAGCCTCGATGCCTAAACATGCGCGAGCCACTGCGGAATTCCACTGTGAAATGGGGTCTAACAGAAACCTTGTCCACGATAAACTAATTTACGCCGCGAGATCTCTGCCGTGAGCGCAATTACGCTCAAGATAAATGAACGGCAACGCGTTTATTCTGCTCACGGTCGAGAAACGCATCGAACTTTACGTTATAGGGTAAATTAGAGGAGCATTCGGTGATTTTGTCTAACGTTCCGTAGCATTGTGATTCGACGAAGATTGAAATATTTATCGTTTATAGATACAATTTGTGTCGTTATCTTTTAATATGTTTCGATTGACTATCGATGATCTTCATAGCTGGAGAAACGTATAAAGTGACGCGCGTTGTACGTACGAAGAAGGTTAACAGTCAAAATTATACTAATCCGATTGTATTATTCTTTAAATTTATCTGTTTCTTAATTCGCATTTTATCTTTCGTGTGTTTAATTATATGTATGATTAATAAGAAGTTGTTTTACTGATTAAATTAACATTGTAATGAAAGATACGAAATAACTATTCTTGGATATTCCTCGGATAGGATGATAACAGGCGTTCAAAGGGAATTTATGATTTCGTTGGTTTTTGACGCTGTTATTATGTATCGTTACCATGGTATGCAGTGCGTAATCGTATCATCAATTAAGGACCAAATACGATGTTATATCGCTGATAATTTGTAGCCACATTCGATATTGGCATGTACTGCGTTTTACTACAACGAGTACTAAAATTAAGGTCTGTTACAAATTAGTGCACGCTGCAGTAAATCTAGCATAACATTATGTTTAATTCTCGATGTGATCGACCTGGAACCCGTTTAACCAATTACGTACCAAGGATTTCGCCTTATGTACCGATCGAAGGTTCAGTATACTGAATTCAATTACGCCAAAGGTAAAATACGAATGTTGCTGCAACATCTACCACGATCCACTCGTCCGAGCGTTCAGCGAAATTGAAAAATATATCAAACGTACACGCGGTACACTGGTGCAAGATTTTTACCACGAATGTTCAAATATTTTCAATATGATCGAGAAAGGATGGAAAACTTTTGCCTCGTAACGTGCTTCTTATATGGCGATCAACATCGAAGAAAATGTCGGATCGATTTCGGTATTACGAAAACGAAACAAACGCTGGTAATACAGCGTGATCTTTCTTTCGCAAGAAAGGAGAAAAGTATGCATAAATTGTATATCGGTGTTCCGGGAACGAGCCAGTCCGGATTCACAGTCCAGTTAGCTTATCGAGGACGATTAGAATCGCGATTCCACTAAGAAACGAGCCAATAAAATCGCGAATTCCTTCGTGGCTATGGCTACAACACACCTCTATGTTCGATCTATCCACCGAGATAATTCTAAAGATCCTGTATCTTTCTCTCCGTGGACGCTGTGCTTTTTGTCCGGTCGAATCGATCGCATCGAATCTACGCTCTGTTTAACCGCTTTCCGTCCGGGCGTCCGCTGATTTCCTGTCGTCCGTCGCACGTTCACAATTGACTTCCGGCCAGTCGACTCTCCCCCACGCCATACTATCTCGCATCTGGACAAAAGCGCGTTGGAAAACTACCGCAA
Source organism: Bombus vancouverensis nearcticus (assembly GCF_051014615.1). Classification (NCBI taxonomy): domain Eukaryota; kingdom Metazoa; phylum Arthropoda; class Insecta; order Hymenoptera; family Apidae; genus Bombus; species Bombus vancouverensis. Next base: position 17,139,358 of record NC_134913.1, on the reverse strand, counting down.
TTATTTTGCGCGTAAATTTTATCGCGTTTTATGCGAGTAATAACATGGAATGAAAAATTCGTATAATATAGAAATATACAGAAAGACGAGGATAGAGCAACGTCTCTTGCATTCGTCACCTAACGATTACCAAATAATCTTGCCAGAACGATCTCGTAGACATATAACCTTAATATATAACTAACGTAATAAATATTGCTAAATAAGCAGAAAGATTACGAGCATTCGGCAACGCCTTTTACATTCGTCGTTTCGCTAAACAATCTTCCCAGAACGATATTCGCCGTCTCTGTTCAGCTGACCTAATACTGCGAGATCCCACGAAGAACTACAACCGATATTAATTAACATCGTAATCTCCATCGATGTCTCGATAAATCATCTGAACGACAGGCTCTGAGAAACATTTCCGCCAACTGTGGTGCCAAACTTTCCGACATTTGCTCGCGCAACAAAGATCAACGAACGTCGATGTACTAATCCAAAGCTGAAAGATCAGTCGATGACCTGCCGTGGCGTCGATTGCGCAATCGAGGGACACGTTCGTCTCGGCAACTGGCAATAATTGGACAACAGGTTGATCGTTCGAGGCAAAGAGGTCTCTCCTTCTCTCGTGGCTTTCTCGCGGTCGTCCTTGACACGCTTCGACCGAGTCCTTGCCAGTCCTTAAGCTCTAAACGCGACCGAGATGCGGGCCCACTCGAGACCAGCCGCGCTAATCTCTAATAAAGTCAATCACGCAGAGGTGTAGGTGCGCCCCGACGCCTCTCAACGTCTAAAAGGCCAGCTTGAAACATGGCGAACAACGAACGTCGAAGAAACAAGTCGAGCTTTATGAAAGCAATTAAAAATCTACCGCGTCAGCCAACTCGTTAGCCAATCAGACCGTGTCGTAGGCGACGCCTGGTCAATAAAAAAAAGGTCCCGTTGAAACGTTCTCTATTTTGAGGACGTGACAAGTATGGTAATAGTCGCGTTTCTGGCGATACTCTGTGAATTTAATAAAAAGGACGTGCTAACGAAAAATCGATACTACAGATAGGAAGACTCTGTAAAATCCAATCTTTCTTTCCTATATGATCTTTATGTTTGCATGGATTTTCAAAAAACACATCATCGAACATTCTGGATAAAATTAAACGGAATCCTAGAATCATCTTACGTTATTTCAAAATGAACAACTTACGCTATCCCGTTGACGCGATAATCGAAATACGAAATAAAATATGCTACTAACATAACGTGTCACATGGCAAGCAACGTTTTAATACCTAGAAACGTTACTTTCCGATCACCTTTTTACAAAGTTAGAAGACCATAACTTTAAATTACCTATTACGGCACTTATCATCGGTAATAACACGCTTTTATCTGTAATTTAATTATTACATTGCATTGTGTAGAAGGCAGCCAGGTGTTGTCCGGATACTTTCGCGTGATGGTGTACATACACTACGTGATCGTATGGCCGACGTACGCTGTCGGAATACAGGAAGCCAGGCAAGATAGATGTCCGTTTAGATTCAGTAACGAGGCGGATCTCTTATTAGAGACGGTTTTCGTTCAGAGAGAGAATCAAGAGGAGGAACGGCGAATCGTTAACGTTCTATCGCCGCGAATTCATTTCTTCCGTGCGGTAATCGAGTGTAAATGCGATTCGACGATTCCCCTATCGCGGAACTCGCCCATGAAATCGTCCGCGGGCAAACCAATTTACATCGTCGAGTTTCTACCCGGCAACGTAAATCTGACGTCTTTCGAACGCAACAGGTATTGCCCTCTGACTGTGTCGGAACAGAGCGACGATTAGACTAATGCCGCGTTAACTGTTCATCGCTATCCTCACCCTTTGAAACTAATTTCGTGATGCACGATGTTTGGCTCGATTTCTCTCCTCTGAATTTTTTATTCCAACAAAGAAAAAAAAAAGAAAAAAAGAGGAAAATAATCGTTTCTACATCGTCGAAATGTCTCGCGTCTGTGGCAAGAAACGACGTATCTTAAATTTCAAAATCGCTAAGAAACCATGTGTGTCTTGATAATCGTCCGGACAAGATCTCGACTCGTGACCATCTAACAAAACAACGCTGTATACTGCCACGATTTCCTCTTAATAACGATTAATCGATGCCGTTTGACATTCCCAACAAAAATGTGTTAACCCATTGGCGCAAAAATATTTTTATCTTCGGAGATACTTCAATTCTGATATTGCTAAGAATCCATATATATATGTGCGTCTTGATAATTCATCGTACAAGACGTCGATCCGTGATCATCTGACAAAACAACGCTTCTACGATTTCTTTTTAACCGCGATTCCAATTCCCTTCTCTCTACATGCACACAGATTCCGTTCACCGAGCAGTGTTTGCGGTACGATCGACGATTTGTCGAGGCAGCATCGAGACTTCTACGTGCAGCAACTGAACACCAAGAAAGAGTCTCACCTCGTCGTAGCTTCGTTTCTCTCTTACCGGTCTCGAGACACGAAGAACTCGCTCGCGTGCATCACACGGGGAATCCCACGCATCTCGTCGTCTGCATATCCCACATCCGGTGTCCATTCTGGCCACCTCGACCAACCCTCGCTCTTGCATTTCTGCTTTCCTCTCTCGTCCGAGAAACCTGTCCCCACCTAGCATCCTGGTATCGAGATATTATCGCGACAAGAAATCGATCGACGAAAAGATTAAAGAGTGAGTTACGCGTCCACACGTTCGTTTTCACCGCCGCAGAGAAATATCTATTACCGATCGGTACAATTTTTTTCTCTTTTTTAACAGCCTAGGGGATCAAGGACGAATCGGTTCCACCTGCGAGATCGTGTTAATGGAGAAACCATAAAACGACTTCTTGAAGAGTTTCTGTCGAGAATTCTGGATCTTAATAGCCGAAATAATGTTATAGGAAAGCTGAATTTACACTTGGAATTAATATTAGAATAGTTATATATTTATTTTATGGACGATTTCTAAGATGTTCATCGATACACACTTGCACGCGTCTCGGCACTTTCTTCCATATCCGACTGTTAACCGACTGAACAGTTTTTACATTCATCTGTTTTCGAGACGCTGTGCACATACATACTTCCACACACTGATACTCACATACAAGTATCTCTACTACACATCTAACCCAGTCCAGCACGCAAAATTATACATATCCGAATAGTTTCAATACGTCGATTGCCGGATGAATTTCGTATGGCTGGATCGTACGAGTGCTTCTTTCAGCGTGAAATTTTATCACGTATTTCGGCACGATACGTTATATAAACCTACCGAGAGATAGCATTTTCGATCGGAACTTTTAGGTTCTCATCGCTGTATCTACGAATTTTCGTGTAATAAGAATACGAATTGAAACAAATGGATTTGTAGCGTTTAGCTACTGGCTATATAAATAGAAATAAATATGTAGGTATTTTGTACATACCAAGTTGCTGAAAGATGTTTTTACTTGCCGTTACACTTTTTCAATAAGCTTACGACATACATCTTAATAACGAAATATCGTAAAGTAATTTGAGCGCGCCTGGTACGTTACGCCATTGCCATGGTAATAAGTGTGCTGAATTTTGCAAATATGGCTATTTCTTGAATTCAAACACTGAGAAATCTGGCGCCTGTCGCTAGTAATTTTCACAGCGTTCGACTTCTTCGTGCAGACTTTTTTTAGCTCGCCACGACATTCAAATAATCCACGGACGATTAACACGTTCGATTCGAGGTAACGCATATAGGAAATGTTTTTATCGCTTGTACGTCCATTGGACACGGAATCGTATCCCTTTTTATCTTTTAAATTGTACTCGATTCTAGCCTGGTTTTGCCAGGTATACGTTACTTTTTGCCTGCAACAGGTAAATCGACGTAAAAGCAAGAAACAGGCATTCGACACGATAATTGAGAAGCAATGTGAACGTGAAAAATCCGCAGCCTCGATTCCAAACGACCGGACCGTCGAATAATCGATTCCATCGACTAAATTGATGACACTAGCTCCACCGCGGGGCGTCTCTATCCGCCTCAACGTTTGACACGCCGACTGATTTCCAGTTTCAGTGGCTTTCTACTCAATTAACTTAGCGACCGCGTAACAACCGTGGAAAACCTCAAGAAACTGGTGTTGCCCTGCGAATTCCGTCACGGAGGAGGCCATCCTATCACTTCGTCGCGTTTCAGACTCTACTTGCCACGATGAGCCACATTTACGGCCTCTTTGCGCCATCGTCGACACAATCACGTCAAACGATCCTTTTTAATCCTATCAGCCCTTTGGTTGGATAGTCATAATGATAATCATGATGGCGCAATAGCTACCGTAATAACTGGCTCCATTGCCAGTTTTCATAACAAAAAAAAACGTGTGTACTGCATCTGTTATTATAAGAAGTTGATTATACTTTTACGAGTTATGAAAACGTGTTACGGCAGTGCGAAATTAATGGGACGATGCGTTTAAATGATAACGGAGGTTACATTAAGGTTAAACGATCGACCTAAATGTACCTATCGATTATAGGAAAAAAGAAAAAAGGACGGAATTCGCGTTGGAATTGCATAGCGTGAAAACCATCGTTCATCAGCGTAAAAGAAAGTATAGTTCGAGAAAGAACGAACGATCGACGCTCGATCGAGCAAAAGCGAGCTTTACCTAGTTCCAGATGCTCGGTTTTCGTTCTCAGCGGTTCTTCTCGTCTCCTTCCCACGACCGGTATCCATCGTATTGCTCCGTTTCCACGCGTAACCACAATTAACGAAGAGTTTTCAACGCGAATCCAACAATTAAGTGGTCGTTAAACCTCCGGCCGGGAAAAGCCATCTTACTCGGTCGTGTTGACTGAACAGGCCAACCTGACGTTTCCGTTAATCGATAGGTGCAAGAGGAACCGTGGAAAAACGAGCAGAGGGCGAAAGAAAGCCGGAGAAAACGAGGAGAAACGTTTTTCAGATGGACATTGTGCACTTACGGTGAATCGAAACAATTTACCAGTTAACGATCGCTTACCTGGTCCAGCAGGACCACAGGTTGTGCAAATATCGCAGAACCATCTTACGTGTCTTGTTTTTAAACGGCGATTACGTGAAACGGATCAAGAAGGTCCCGGGGAAAGTGAAAGCGATGCTAATCGATTCTTAAACGTCGCCGACGAGATACGAAATTTATATCGGAGATCGATACGATAAGATTTTCCATCATATACAGGAAATAACGTGGAGAAGAAACCGCGAGCTTCTTTAACTTTCCGACAACTTAACGTTTAATATGTAACGTTTTTGACCGCACTCGACTATCCACAACGCTATTCAACCTGATAATCAAATCCGTCAAAACTAATCTTTCACTGTTCGATCGTCATTACGCGCAGACATGCCGTGAATCTCTTAAAAACTACCCTTTAACGTCTGATCAACAAATAGTAATATCCAGTCACGGTGCGTGGTCTTTTTGTGTCGGCGAACCTCTCTGCAAATCCGCCAGCTTGAAAAAAGCAAATCAACGTACGATCGAATGCCCCATCGGTGGGGCAGTCGTTATTCCACAATGTCCCCTGTGAAACAGAGAAATCAGAGAGGGCTGGCGAGCTGTGGGGAAGTTGCTACTACGCAGCAGGCAAGCGTAGAATCGCAACGTATCATTATCATTGTAAAGCATTCGTACGATTTACCATCATCGATCATGCTCGGGACGCAAGAAATCGAAAAGCAGCGGCAGCACCGGCAACAGCAGCCGCATCGTACCAAGAGAGAATCATTACGTTACGCAAGATTAACCCACCTCCCTTGTCTCTCTCTCCCTGCCCTCTCTTCTCCGTCAGTTCCCTCTCCTCGCGTGTTACGTCGATTACCCGCTCGCATGTTTTGCAACAACAATACAGCTGTGCATACAAATGCATACAAATAACCCGGCTGGTTAACTTCGAAAGAATTGCCCAAGAGAAGCGTCGAGGAGGTCGAAGACGTGGGATCGAACGCAGCCTGTGTGTTTCGTCGTCGTTACCTCGTCGTTACCTCGTTGTAGCTGGAGGAAGAGGTAATAAGGAGAAAAAAGAAGCAGAAATATAGAAGCGGGCATGTATGAAAGTACAGGGTGTTCCTAATTTTTCTAACCAAACTGTAGGAGCGTAATCCACAAGTGGAAATAGAGGGAGAACGTTATACAGGCTGTCGCGAGATACGTAGGGAATATTTAGAAGGTGAAAATGTTCAGGCGCGAAAACGTCGCTGAGAATTATTTTCCAAGTTGCGAATAATTTTTCTATACGCCAGAAATATTCTAGTTTCGATTAATTAGTTGACGAAGCTTTTTTATTCTGTTGGATTTATTTGTACGATGTTCCAGTCAGTGTCTGATCGAATGAACTGTTCTACTTGTCGCAACGTGAATTCGTATGTGAACCAAGTCTCACATGACTGCTGTTGGCTGAAAACATTGGAAACACCCTGTATATGCGAAATAATTAGCTACAGACTCCTGTTGTACACCATTGTTACCACTTAAATCACTAACGAACCTGCGAGTGCGAGCTGAGAACACACATCCTTCGTTCGTGGCTCGCGCGATAAAAATAACGAGGAATCGTTGGGAGAGGAAGGGGTGGAAAAGAAGAAAGGAAGAAACACGTTGATCGGGTATGAGGCGGCTCTGTCTACGTGGTTCATTATGTAAAATGCTATAGCTGTGTCGGTTATTGACATTTCATGGATATTACGGCCCTCTGTTGCGTTACGTGGCGTTCACCGTGAACATTCCACCGCCACGTAACTTCTTGCTTTTCGATTTTCGAACACCGACAGGTGTTTGTGACATTCGACGTGTAAGCATGATATAGTACATAGTTTTGCTGAAAATTCAATATAATACAATAAAGCCTCCTATGTTCGATTTAATATATAGAAAACGGTATTCGAATAACGAAATACCGAAATAATAGAACAATTACTTTTTCGATGCTAATCTGCTAACAGTGGCAGATATTAAACAAAAACTGTATAATTCAAAGGTAAATTAATTGGAATATTTCGTAATAAAATAATACTAAAAAATAACAAAATAAAATAAATACTGGTAAAATAATTACTGACTTAAATTTGACGTTTGCGATAACTTCGGTGTCGCTGATAGACCCACGTATGTATAATGACGCGAGGAAGATCTAAATAATCTGTTATCGTTCGAAGGTGTTTCTATAACTGGTTATTTATCTGGAATTATCTTGCCTACAGATTAACGTCCTTCTCGCCGATTGCTCCCACGAGCTCGAATTAACCTTCTGCGATATCGTATCGAGGCGAAATCGACGACATACGACGTTTCCTTCTACACTTTCATTCCCATTTAGCCGCTGTTGGGCCTTTAATAAACGTACGAACGTCATTAAGAAACCTTTTTGCACGGAGACGTCGCGGGAACATGAAACGTCGCATGAAACGTAATTGTACATGAAATGTAATTTTATTAAAGCGTCCACCACTTTTACGTCGAAATATTAGCGAAGCTCCTTCGACAAAGTCTTTCAAGGTTCTAATTGTCTGATAATGTTGAAAATGACTGCGTGAGTTCGCGCTCGCCATCCATATACAGATGCGCTAGTTACAATGAATAGTAACTAGAAGATAGTTCTAGGTATACAATCAATAGATTTAATCTGAGGTGTAAGTGTTGTCTGTGATAATTGTTGCGCTGGCTGTAGATGTCGCTGGGATGGGATACTGCTATTTTTCTTTCAGTTTAGATGCGTGGAAGAAAAATCGGACTCCGGGTCACCGGGATTTGAACCCGGGTCCCGAACCCGGTTCGTAACCTACGGCGCTAACCACTGCGCTGCCGTCGTCCTACAGAAGTTAGTGTCGAGTGGCGGTATTTGTTGTCGAGTGCCGCCACAAATCGATAGGTTTAAGATGTTCTATCGTTTTTATCCCTAGTCCATGTAAGAGAGTGCAATAAAGGTTTTTCGGCTCAGAACGGTGTGATAGATTTATCCAAAGAATAAAATAATAGAAATTGTGATCCTACCTCTGAATACAGAAATAACAACAGTTTGTTTCAACGTCGAGAATCAAACAATCTCGTAAACGATGCATTTTACTATTTTATTGATAAATCTTCGACTTGTGCAGTCCCAATAAAACAATCGTGTAAAGCAATCGTACAAAACACAGGACCAAAAAATAGAGCAAACTCGTAAAGAGGCAAACATGGAAATCGTGTCAAGGTCAAGATGATCACACGATGCAACATCGTGGAAGAATCGTGAGGCAGACGGTTTCCTGACCTGACTCAAAGTCGGAATCGACTGACCAACCTCGAAATCCCGTGCCCCGCCGTCAGAGAGATACGAAAAGCGGACGTTTAAGGTGGATAAGCTTGGAAAACGTGGGTGGATGTAAACGTAGGTGTATATAAGGTAGACCGATGTCGTGATGCGCACTTGTCGAGAATGACTAGTCGAGCCTCCCGCTCGTGGTTGCCCCAGGGCAATCACACAGGTACAATGTGCAACTGTAGGGTCCCGTGTATGCCCCATCGTGTCAGTTCTCTACCTCTTTCTCCGTCCTTATACTCGGGTCAAACTCTTTTTTTACTTTGGTCTTCGTGCGGATACTTTCTTGCTATCGGCACCGCCATCATTAGGAATCACTAACAGCGATCCAAGTTTCTCTTATTCGCGCCAACTTTTGACGAATACCAGGAAATCTATGCTTGGTCGGGTATCGCAAACGAGTACACTGGGCAATTTCTAAATCTGAAATCGTCGTGACGTGCGATTCTCTGGTGTAAACTACGTGTGACCGCGTGTAACGTAGGATCGGATTTATAGAAACGTGACACGTTTCGAGCATTGTCAATTGTAATAATTTCTGAAGTGTTTACAAATTGACGGAATATTTGTAGAAATTAGGTGTACAAGAAATTTCGAGAAATTTGCCGGCAGAGAAAAACCTACGAAACTTGGCCAAGCTGCGAAAAAGTAAGAAACGTAGGAAGCAGCGCCGGGGGTGCAGAGAGGAACGTGCGCGGACTTCGATTCTCTCCAAAACAAGAAAATTACCGATAACCTGACGCACATGCAGAAGAACCAGCTCGTTTCTTGCTTTCGTACGACGAACCTCGAATACCAATATGTCGATACCCACGTTGTTCGATATCGGGTGAAAACAAATCGTCGTTGTACGAACGAATGAGCTTTCCTTGACTGGCGGCCAACAGACGGCCAACTTCGATTTCACGGTCACCCGGTCGTTGGAATTCTAATAAGAATTTAATGGACGAAACGACGCCAATTCCAGCGTAACTGGCCTCGGTCTCGGCCACTTTCCATCGAGGCCCGTTCCTTCGTATCACTTTCGTCTGACTCGCCGACACTTCCTGCAACCAGCGTTGCTGTTTGTTCGGTTTCTAACTTTGACCAGCTTCGTCACACGGTTGGAGAAAATTCCAATTTTTGGCAAAGATTTTAGCTTTACGACCATTTGGGTACCGACTGTCGAGTGATACGTGATTTTGTGAATTTTTAACACATTTAGACAGCGTACAATTTTACCTTTCGATTCATCGTATCTCGATAGAAAGTGCGTGTGTCATAAATCCCGTAGTTTCGCCTGGCAATTTCAACTTGCCGAGGGTGACTCTATCCCCCTTCTAGAGAAGAAACGCGCGCTAAAAACGAAGAAGAGAGAGCTCGAATTATTAAAAATCCTTGAGAGAAGACGGACTTGCTAACAAGGTTTGAACGAGACATCAGAGAGAGCGAAGGCTCCAATAGCAGTGGGCTAAAAATAGATTTAAGAATTAGATTCAAGGACCAAAAATTCGTCGATTTTCTTCGCCATCGCAGTAACCTCAAATTCGATGGTTTTTCAAACGAGCTACGAATCTTTGGACAATACCGTAGGATATTTCCCGAGTCTCCGGGCAACCCTAACGCTGTATCATAGCTCCACCGATCGAAACGAATAACGCCGACTTTCAACCGGCTAACGACCTTCCAATAAAGCGTGCACGATAAAATAGCGAGCCAACGGATAGTCGGAGAACGCGTGCACAGATAAAACAGTTGAATATCTGCGTTCCATCTGCGAAAAGGTCGTCGACGTCTATTTTTCGGTGTTCGTTATTGTCTCGATCGGCACGATCGAAGGCTGTTGGCGCGTAACGAGCCCTAAAATGTCGCAATATAATTCCGCTAGTGTGTATGGCCGATACCGGGCAATACGTTTCATTGTCATTAGCCTAAGGGTCGCCATAAGAGAGAAATGGAAATCGATACGGAAACAATCGAGCACGGTAGCTGGGATAGCAGACCGGCTTCTATGTACGATATGCGTGAACCACCGGTACCGTTACCAGAGTTACATGCCCGTTCACCTTAACTCGACAGTTGAATTCGTTAGCGGGCTGGATTACGAGTAATGTGACGCCGGAATATTCCCTTTTAGAACCTGGAGAAACGGCGCGCTAGAGCGAGCCCGGCCAGAAGGGAACCATGCAATAGCGCTTGTTTTCGCTGTACATGGCGATCGTTAAAACTCCTTTTCGTTGGTCGTCATACGGACGATTATGGTGGTTCATATTTTCTAAAGACGGCTCTTAGGATGCTGAGTCGGTTCTAACGATTCCTAGAAAGTGAAACTTTCGCCAAGTTGAGCAAAGACGAAGTATTTGGACGGTGTTTCCATTACTCGTACGACTCGTTCAACGAAGACGAATTCTTATAGCCCGAAACTGTATTGCGTAAAAGCGAAAATTTCCATGGAATTCACTTGAAGTTCTGACTTGTTCGCTCCACGATGGTGTAAACTTTGCCGGATCAATTAATGAGAGATCGAAGCGCGACTCGTCGATACCTGTCCTACGAATCCAATGGGATCACGAAAAGAGCAGAGATTTGCGTTACGTAGCTTCGTTTCTACCAGATCGCTTTTACTATTACGACACAGAGTGGTTTGTCGTTAAACAATTATTACGCTCGACAGGAATGAACTCGTGCCTTAAGTTAATATCGGGGGAATTCAAGTGGGTGATAATGAACGAACAAATGTTTACGTTAGAATATCGGTAATAAGTAAAAGGCAAATAAAAGACCTACTGATAGTCTGTACGCTATAAATTAGTATTGCATAGGTGTTCCTTTCGTGTATAGTAACGTAAGAGGAATGCAACAAAGGCAAAATTTAAAATATCTTTTTTGGTTACATCCCTGTCTGGTTATTTTGAACACGATCGTCAGGCATACCGACGTGTTCGACGTGAACGACACGCATCATAAAACATTTGGACGCTTTTGTATCGAGCACAATGGAACGTCTCCCGTCCCGTTACTTCAAATTAATATCGATCTTCGTTCGTTCGATCGATCGTGTCAGAACCGCGTGCATACGGTCACGTTCTTGCCACGTGGGCGTTTAAACGAGCAACGAAAGGACAGACCGCGAAGTCGACCGAGCCGCGCCGAGACAGAAATAGTAATTAGGCAGGTCAAATTAGGTTAACCTTGAAAGGAAACGCCGCGCGAGATGTTTCAGCGCCAAAAATGGTCTCGAAAGTGGTTCGAATTGCCTCCGGATGGACGTTCACCCGATCGACGCGAACGATTTTCCTTCTGGACGACGTCATGCGTCAGAAACTCGTTCTTCTTTCTTCGGGTTTTTCATAAAGAAAGTTGGTTATCTTTAAAGGTAAGATTTTCTATACGAGTCACGCGTTATTTAACTGGATAAGTTCGTACGCAAAGATTTTTTACCGGCGTTAAATACTTCGTTGAGATATATCGTAACTGGAGACGAGGTTTCTTCAAACGCGCGTATTTCGCTTCATTTTTCTACTGATCCAAAATTCCTTCGAACTTTGCTTCCAGAAGATAACAAATTCCAATCGTATCGAGAGAATTTGTGCGAAGTAATAAAAAAAGACGCGAAGCTCTTAAATGCCCCGAGAGAATCGAACAAATTCCAAATATTTCAGAAGGAAAGAAATGGACAAAAATTCTCTACAAACGTTTAAGAATCGCGCAAGGAAATAAATTTTGTAAATCTATCCATTCGCATTTTAATATTAAACACGATTCTCGTAATATTTTTGTACATTTCCCGAACGAAATTCTGCCTGTGCGTGTCTCGAACGAATCTGTAACTCGATGGATTCCCACAATTGCCAATTGCCCAGTTCCAAAGTCGCGCTACCATCTTCCTAAAACCACTGACACACTTGCCCCTATTCGCAAACTCTTGGTCGACCCACTGAGCGTGAAAACAGCGTGAAGAGCCGTCGCAGCATCCGCCGGGTACGGGAATAGAATCGTTTAAGCTTTGATACCACGGCTAGTTAGCGTCGACCGTTAACCGGTTAACAATGTCGCGACGGGTCGTGACAGTTCGACCGGGTCAATGAATCGGGTCGAATTCAATTTTGCTCGCTCGACGAGCCGACACGCGGTCGAAACGAAGAAAGTCTAGCTCTTCGATACCGATATCGATTTTAATCCGGTCGGACGAGTAAACAGAACGAAAGTAACCCGTGGACGCTGCCTGGTGTGTATCGACGTCCAATTTCTCACGAGAGTTTCTCGAATTTCAATTTCAGTATCGGTCGAGAGTCAAGTTGGGCAACGGTTAGCCTCCCATCGAATCTTTCCATCTGTCTGTCCCCCGTCCAATGTCCCTCGAGGCCTTTCACTCGAAAGACATGGACCTCGAAACAGTCTCTGCACGGATTCCTGTCTAGTACACTGTATTCAGATTTCGTCACCGAAATACGTACAGCGGTTCACCAAAGTGTCCGAACGCTTGTAGAAACTTTTCTTCCGAATATATTACGCGGATTGTATAAATGGTTTTGTACGGCATACGATGTGCTACAGTCATCACGATCACGTTGGTAAAGTTGGAAACAAACCGGATAGAGTCGCGAGACGCTTGTGGCGAACAGGCGCTTCAGAAAAATCGTAGAATTATTTAGACGGTCGATCGAATCGCTTGAACGTTCGTGTCGATCGACTGTGTAAATTAAAATTAAATAGAGAGATTAAAATACACAGAAAACTGACGATCAGAGAATATTTAAAGAAATTAATATCTGTTACTCGTGAGCGAAAACAATTTCCATAACCGATAATAGTTACCGGCAAGCAAACAAATTGTGGTTATTTATGACTGTTATTTCTGTCGAAAATCCTGTCAATTGATCTAATTTACGACTGTTATGTTTTCTGACATTTTCTATGCCAAGTATTCAAATACTGTGGCGAGTCACTGTGTACCTATCCGAGAGTGCGCTAAATTACCTCGATGGAAATCAATGGCTCTAGGGGAAGAAGGAAAAAAGACATCGAACTCGCGGAGGTTGTGAGAAACGTCCGAGTGGAGGAAACCGCGATACCGGAATAATTGACACATTTCAAAGTCGAGAGAAAATTCGCCTGCTACACTGGAGATCGATAACGTCGAACGTCTTGATTGCACCGAAATTTCGAAAGCAAACCGTGACTTACGTACCGCTTCTATAATAGTAATGGTGAGCAGCGAGTTGAATGTCGGAATTTTTTTCGTTTCATGGGTTCTCGGTAAATAACAGGGTTTGATCTACTGCCTCGTAATTGAGGGTAATTCGTTTGCCCTTTCCGCTACGTGTCTTGTACGTTTGAGGTACTTGAAGCTGAATATCGGATAGAATAACTTGGTTATTGAGGAGAAAAAACGCCTGGCTTCTTAAATCCTGAAGATACACCATCAACCAAAAGTTATGAAAATCTCTAACGCTGTTTATATCGAATCTTCTTGTTAACAATCTCGTGATTACTTCGAAATTAACGCGACAAGTATAAAAAGCAATTTTCTTTGTATCGTTAGATGTTTCACAGAATGGTTTGCCAAAGTAGCACGATTTTAGCCAATTATCTTTCCTAAGTTCTTGCGTTCTATGGGACACGCATCGAACACGTAGAATTTTCTGAAGTTCTTCGATTCGACGCAACATGTGGCATAATTGCAAAGTATTGGCCGATACCGTAAATATCAAACCACGCAAAGACCTAAAAAATAGTAGCAGTCGTAAATTACAGTTTGTCAAAATTCTTTTTCTCGCAGACACCAAAAGACACTTAAACGGAGAGCTAGGAGAAACGAATCAGGTATGGAAACACGAGCTTACCTACACTCGCATCGTCCCTTCGGCTTATTAGATGCTCCTTAATAAGGTCTTGGTTGGGCAGGTGCTTTCGAGGACTGTTTAAAGCTCGTTACGCGTTAAGAGGTATCACGTAGACGGGTCGTGGGTCGCGACCTCCGAGGCCGAGCCTCTTTTACGAGGAGTACTGTTACTGACACAGTGGCACGCTTAAGCACGACCTCTCGACCGTCTCGCTATTCTCGAAAGCACCTGCAGTCGCATACCCTGGAAGGTACCACGCCTTCGTCGTGTGTTAGCCCGAGATACGAAACCGGACGACTGGTCGGTAATGACACCTCGCGAAATGGTAATTGCACAGGAAGAGAGGGGAACGTCGGGAAAGAAAGAAATCTCGTTTTTCGCGACCGGTCTGTGTCAACGTACTCCACGCAGCCAAGTCGAGTCGGTAAAGTCTCCGGTACGAGTGATACGGACAAAAAAGGAGGAGGAAATATGAGGCGAGAGATGTGCAAATACAGGCAGTTCTCATTTTTTCTGTACAAAGTGCAAGAGCATGATCTACAAAGCGAAAATAGGAGAAAAAGTTTGGTAAAAAATTTTGCTGTGAAACGCGCACAGAGGTTTTATGTAAAGTGTTGTACAGAGTTTTGCTGTAAAGATTCCTCTTTTTATTCGAAATTATAAGTTTCTAAGCCAATTATAAGTTTCTTTTTTCAATACCAACTTATTAACACCTATTGTAACATCGATTACGAACCTTATCCTTATCTCGAAGCATAGTAATCGCAGGTCCTTCGCTATTCCCTTTAAATTTCGTATTTTTCTTACGAGTTGTAATAGAGAAACGATATATTTTAATATAATTTATCTCTGTAGATATATATATATGATACATTCTGCTGTATCAAGGTATTCTACGGAACCAGACAAGTCGCTAAAGTCTTCGATAGAGCGCTCGTGGAGGAGGCGAAACAGTGACGAAACGACGACGCGACAAATCTCGCATTGAGCAACCATCCGCAATTGTTAGACGCTCGTGAGACGTTCGAGGGGAAGGCATTAAACGAAGAGGACCCTTTCAGCGAGTAAACGAACGATTACGCAAGAAAGGAGCTTTCTTAACGCGGAATTAGATTCTCGAAATCGTGCGAGGGAAACCTTATTATCTATGCCGCCATCTTATTAAACGATTGTCTAACTCTCTGCCTTGATTCGTCTTTCTTTCTCTTTCTCGTATTTCGTTTCGAGTTTCATTATGGAAGACGATTTCATTACGAAAGCCTACGTACCGCACAACTCCATTTATGTAGATTTGTCCGGCGGGGGATAAATATTTTATATAATTGCAGTCCATATAATAGAAGTCTAACGATCATAATTTTCCATTCTCTCTCTCGTTTTTCGTATTTCTTCCTATCCGAAGTACACGATACTTTCTCGTTCCTTCGTTATTACATTAAAGATTAATGGCGCCTCGTACGAGTTCGATTCTTTTGCGCAAAGTTCGAATAACCCTAGCTTACTACTGTACTATAAAATAATTTGGACGAGATTTGCGCTACGCTGCGAGTTTACGTTCGCGTAAGTGGATTAGGAGTACTGCAAGACTTCGTTTAATCGGCCATTCACCCGTCAAGAGCCAAGCAATAGTTTATCATAATGTTACAGATACTTGGATACTTTTAAGTTTCATAAAACAACGTTGGCCCTTGAGCGATTAAGTAAAATTTCGTTCGAATAAATACAGTTCGTATAAACGGAGTTCTATCGTAGCGCTGTGCCACCAGCGTATACCCATTATCGAGTTTTCTAGCGATGATAGTGAGTAAATCGTAGTAGAAACACGAAGAACCAGTAGCCAAGATAATTTTTTCAATCCGTCGATGGAATAGCTACTCTTGAAATTGCCAGTTAACAACCTCTGTTCAGTTATCGGCGGCGAGGATCTTCAACGATTTTGATATCGAGCGTTATCTTGGCATCGTGCCAGAACCGAGACGCTGTGTCACGCTGTATCTTTGAAATTATTAAGAGAAGAGTCGATTACCGATAACGTTGCTTCCGGCACACCGTTGTTTATTGACCGTACGCTCGAATCAAATTTGAAGAAGCCAGAGATACCAACGTGATCGTGTACAATCGTAAAAGGTTGCATCGACACGTTCATCTTGCCTTTTACGATACAAACGAGACAACAAAAGAGATCGATAATCACGCGGCGTGACGAAGAAATAGCAGGCTGCCACGATGCATCGCCGAACGCGAAGATCCACTACCCTTCAATTTGCTACCAGTTTCGCACGTTTTCTGATTTCATTCTGATAATACGCGCAGCCATGCTCTTCTTATCTCGCGTTGTTAGACGAAAAAAGTAATTTCCGGTAGCCATCGTATGGCTATGGTTTGTCGGTATTTGGAACGCGAATCGAACGATGTTTGCGCATTTTTGGTGTTCGAATAGTTTCCGGAATGCGATGTAGACAGAATTAATTTCGCCAAGGGATTATAGATAGATGGAAGATATTTATCCGTTTGCGTCTACGATAAAATATCTAAAATACACATTGTAACGTTTACCGCGTGGAACAAACCTTCTACACGCCGGACGTACGTTAATATCTATGTAAAAAGTTTATTATTTTTATAAGAGAAATCGCTCGAAGATTTAACCTGCTTATACAGCAATTGGCAAAGTAATTGCAAAGTTCTAGCTGATGTACACGCATAACCACAATTTCTGCAAGCTTAGGAGAGATGCGTATCATTTTTCCAACTAATTTACTATTTTTCTAACCATTCTAAAATTCCTTCGAGACTCGATCCGCTCGTGTTGCGTGTACGAACATTGTACACCGGATGGGAAACTATTTTCTCCCTCTCAAAATAAAAAAAAAAGAAATAAGAAAGAAATTATCATGCGATCACACGCAATCTCGAATAACGAACGTTAGGCAACGTGTCTCTGTTTAATTGCATTCAGCTTAGCACGTGCACCCTGCCATTTTGTAACATGTTATCCAAGCCTAATGACGCGCAAAACGACGTTCTCGAGAGGTCACTATAGTTGGATATCCCGGAGGTGGAAATACCAGCGAACAAGCGACGTGTATACCTCTGGTACTGTTCGCAGGGGACCCCATCGTCGTTAAGGGGGTAAACTAGCAACGATTACGAAGCCTGCGGCACGCGATGACGTAAGAATGCAAAGTTTATTGCACCGGCAGTTTTCGTGGCGAACCGTGCGCGCCGCCACCGTTGCAATTTGCCACGACCCAAATGACGAAACTAAGTATAAACGCAAAGAAACGCCCACGTGCGCGGCCAGAAGGGAGGTTGACACGTTGGTTTTCCCCGATGAGCGCCTCCCTGTTCACGTATTCTTGGACTGCAGGCCGGAGAAAAAGAAATCCGCACCGATTCCACGAATCTGTGGCGGAATTAATACAGCCTCGTTCACCATCCGTTCCGTGTTCCCAAAAACCAAATGCTTGGAGAAATAAGTCGAGAAAGAAAGCAAGAATTCGTAGATTCGTTCGTGAATGACACGACGTCTTTTCTGTTGGAATTTGTATCGCTTTCGATGAAGAATCTCCTCGTTCCACGTAGATCTCCAAAAATCTATCGAATGAAGTCATTTCCTGGTCCGGAGTCTTACGCTTCGAAAAACCAAAAATAGCCAAGTATTCGTAACACTAGTCCCTTTCAGAAATGTACTTCGCTTTGAGCGAAGAACGCTCTGATTTCTGACATAGCGAAAACAAAATTCCAAGTCTACCAAGTAAAAGAGCGTGCGCGTGTATCGAGGATCTTCGATCTTCTTGCACCCTCGAATCAGCCTATGCTTCCTGGAAATTTCGCAAATACAAGTGGAGGAAGAGTGGAAGGAATTTATAAATCCGCCAAGTGGCACGTTGCCTCTGGAAATATCGAGCGTGTTAACGATCGTTGATTCATCGACTCGATCAGTTCCAAACCCGAGCGTGAAAGAGCCGGAGGAATTGGATACGCTCCAAACGATGTTTCTCCAGCTGTCGCGGCCGAAGACAGACGTCGCTTTCGAGACGAAAACCGCGCACGAGCGGAAATTTAATAACATCGAGTTGGTCGACGGCATTAATTAGAGATTTGTCACGTTGACGCGACACGTTGAACCACGATGTGACGCAAAAATCGAACCGGCTCTCCGGCTGGAGAACACGCACGGGCAAACGCGTGAAATTAGAAACGGAAACGCTGCGTGCCGGCCGAGCACGTGATCCCTCGCGACCATCAGCCACGTTTTTATCGGCTTTCGTGACGCGTTAATTGCGCTTAATTGCTTTTCTTCCACGCCATTCAGGGTTAACGAACTTTCTTCGCGAGCAGCTTCGAGATCTGGTTTAGAAAACGATAACCGACCGATTTAAGCGAAGTTGCGATATTTATATTCGCGGGAAGCCTGGTATTTTGGGTACAAAATTGGTATTGGGGTTTTTTTCGAGAAGTCCGTACTGATTTTCAATGTGAATAACGGCGAAGATATTTGGGACGAGTGACGAATATGTTCGTTCCCAACTTCTTTCTTGGAACGAGAAAGCGGTGTTCTGTTTCCTCTTTGCTGCTACGATCGACTATCAACGCGTATCTTTTTCAGCTGAAGAGAGCTTTGCTGATTTCTTGCTATTATTGTATCACGAGAAATTTTATCGACGCTTGATAATCAACGTATCCTAGGAATCATGACTAATTAGGAAAAATCGGACGATATATCCGAACGATAGATCAAATGGGACTAATTACTTGCGTATTCGTAAGTGAGCAAATGCGAGGAATATTAGCCATGAAATAAGCGAATCTGCTTCTTCGGAATGGATAAAATCGTTTCTCTTAGACGATAATAAAGTAGATGCTACGTTATCGATTCCGATGCATCATAGTTTTCGATCGTGTTCGAGCCACGGAACGTCAAATTCAAAATTCGATTGAAAATTGGTGAAAGAACAGTTCGTTAGAACTGATCATAGTTAATGGTTAGGAATTATAGATAGCGAAATTTCGAGTAGCAATAAATGCCAATGATAGCGTCGGTGTTGATACTGATAGTGGACTTGTTGATATACTAATCGCGGAGATAATCAGAAACGACGATAACGATGACGAAAAACAAATATTATTGTACCACCACTTTACATACGAGGTCATAAATAATTATTTTAATCAGAAGGAAAGAATTGAATTAATCCGTTAAAATAATTCGATTAATTCGTCGAATCCGAGTCTTCTCTATCGATTGGAATAATAAGATCGGTGCTCTCTACTATGTGAAACGTTGAACGTATGAAAACCAAACCTAGAAAAATCTCGATAATCCACGACAACTTGCGCATAGACGGCATGCGTGGGTCATCAACGTCCCGCAGGGTTGCACATATCCACGCGTCCCTTCAGCGAGGCCACGTCTGCCCTCTCGCATCGGGTTCGTTCGGGGATTGATTAAATTAGCGTCGCCCTATGCACGCGAGACGTAGAGGCGCACCTGCGAGCGCGAAGAAGCCAGTCGAGCTAGGGACGAGCGAGTGTCATTGCCCTATGCTACGCTGTCTAGTATAGATGGTACAGGAATAGCAGGCTTGGCCATCGGCTTAGACGTTGCACCGCTTCGTCGTCGTACCATCTACACGCGCGACCACGCTTCTCTCTTCGAACCGACTACAACGTTGTCCCCCGATTGCGTGTCCGCTGTGTCGCCATGGACAAACTAACAAATCAACAGCGTCTTATCGCGCCTTCTCGTTCACCTCTGTCCGCCGATGGGTGAACTTCATACCAGAACGCGCCGAATTCCTCACATTTTTCTGGTATAAAATTCTTGAGTTTCCGTTAGGTTCGTAAATATAAGTTTCCTAAAAGTAGTCCTAATAGTCTACGATATAAAAACACATATCTTACTCGACAAACCGAATCTTAACGTCGCTTATCGTCGGTTTTGCTTCTTACGTATTTCTTAATAAATCTTCTAAATAGACGAGATTCAAACGTAAAGGTTCGATTTCATTTGTTTAACGAATATTCTAAATGGCGAAAATTTGTCATTCTTTCAAAATTTTCACGAGAGATCCACGATACAATGCTGGGTAAAATTTTCATTTAGCCTGCAACCTTTTTATTCCTCTTTCTTATCCGCTGCATATCCTCTTACCCGAAGGACTGTTAGCAGAGGCTGGCTGTCTTCGCGAACTGTTCGTTACTGTCGAGGTGAAACGATTTGCTCGGGACTCTGTGGCGAACAGGACGTATGATCAAACAGCACTTGACAGCCTCGAAGGACAACCGCAAGTGTGTGCAGTGTGTACCGTCAGGCTGACACTTCGCGCAGCTCGAGATTAGATATCGACGGTAACAATCAGCGCGGCATGAAAATCGTCGTGCACCGTATTGCACGGAGGACCGGTATAAATGAAGGTTTCTCTCGCCGCGCCTATCTTATCCGCCTCTAATACCAGTGTAAACGACTCGCCACGCTAACGTGTTGCTCTGTTATACAGGGTGTCACGGCATATGCGTGGGATACTTAACGGGTCAACTGTAAATATCGAAAAGATGAAAAAAGTTCGTGCACAAAAATGTCGTTTGGAACATACTTTTCAAGTTAGGTAGACGATGGTTCTTTACGCTGGTAGCGTATCGGTATCGACGAATCGGCTGACGAACCGCTTCGTGTTTTTCGCATTTTGTGGATCTTAGAGCGAGAAAAGTGAAATTTGAGCGAGATAGGAGAAAGATATTATTACTTACAACTTGAAAGATAAGCCTGAAACGACGTTTCTGTGTACGAAACATTTTCTATCGTTCCGATATCTCAAATCGGCGGATATAGGCATAAATATTGCCGCATATTTTGTGACACCCTATATCGTAACACACCAGCAGCAGCGTGTACCCGCGCGAGCGTCTTCCTCCTAATGTGCGCGTTTCAAAGCAGTTGGAAGAACGAGGCGAAGAGGAAGAAAGAGCTAGACATGGATAGAGCCTTTTATTACAGATTGTAGAAGCGACATGGAACTGACTATTAAAACTGTACCATAGGATAACTGCACTTATATCGGTAAGCTATAGACTCGACAATGTCGGGGTCACGCGGGCAGATCTGCTTTTACTGGACGATAGCAAGCCGCGGCATACTTTTAACCAGCTTTCGTATTGTTGTTTCTGTGATAGGAGATTTTATGTCGAGATCGAAGGTTTTAACGACCGTGGACTCGTTACCATACGGCGAACACGTGCGACGAGAATGCAACCATGAAAAATGCAAGTTGAGACGGTTTAGATTGTGACGTCTGAACGTATTAATTTAGAATTATAAGAACGTGGAATCGATAAAAAAAAGTTTTATTAGGAAACTTTGAGACAATGTACGATTTTTTATTACGCTTGCGGTATAATTACCGTTGCAAAATATTTATGCGATTATTACAAGGACCCTGTATGACCCATTCGATGACGAACAAAAGATTTAGCGACGAATGGCGACGGCCGTGAAAGGGAACCCAGAGAAAGGGCTCGGGGACTTTTGCTTTCGCCTCATGGGCTCGACTGATTGCGATTGATGGCAAGATTAAAGCAACGTGGAACGCGACTGCGACCGCGATTGGAAAACCTCACGAAATGTTCCGCAACGACTCTGTTACGCGTTCCAAACCGGAGCCCACGATGTTTTTATCCAAGCGAACAGTACACGTCGCTCCGTGACTACTTTTTCGATTGCACAAAAGCCTTCTTTTCACGTGAAAATCATCAAGAACCGCGATATTCCCTCGTATTTCATAGCTGAAACGCTGTAACTCGATTAGGAAAACGATCCGGACGTGCACCAGTATTAGACGGAACCTATCAATTTTCTATGTTTTATCGAACATTCGATAATTGCCAGGTTTCGAAGGACAAACGAGAGCAACGATTATCGTGACAAACGTGAGTAGAGATAGGATCGAGTATATCGCGGATAAGTTTGAAGTTCATTGAGAAAATTAAAATATGCCACGAATATAAAAAAAAAATACGCTTCGAATATAAAAAAGAATATCCTCAAATAGAATTTACGTAGATTTTATTCGCTGTCTAAATGTTACAGCCTCCTACTTTCCTTAATTTTATACATTTCTACAGATTACGTGAATTTTGTGCATTATACATCTTTAGATTCCTCGTAACTGCGTATAAAATCTACTTATGCGTAACAATTCAACCCTATAAAGTGAAACTTTTGAACTAACATCGACTTAGGTTCACGGATTCACGTCGAGATTGATCTGTGAACCACAGGAGTCCAGGTCAAGTTGTGTCACTCGATATAAGTCTCTTTGATCGATCCAGTTCTCGACAAGAGAGCACAGGTGCTCGAGAGACTCTACGGCGCGTTGATCTCGTTTAGAACATTCTAACAAACCCCTTTTCCTCTTAATCCTCTTGAAAACGACGTCACGAGGTATGTGGCGCGATGCACGAGCACGATAACGCACGCTCGCAGCTTAAAACGCTCGCGACAATACATATCACCCTCTCACGAACCGAGAAACCGGCGGAGACCCGTGTGGCGCCTTTGTTCTTCCCTCGAATGCTTGCTTGGCTTCTTGCCACCGTTTATTGCCAATTCAGTCACGCAAAAACGCTTCCAGCCTCTGCTGCTCATGCGAAAATCATCCAGGGTAAACATCTCAAAATGGTGCCTTTTATAGGTCAGGCATTAAACGCGGAACATTCCCGGTACATTTATACGATAATAGACCCCGGCTCTCTGCTTTCTGCAAATAAGACTGGCGCACGGCTCTGCAGAGAATGATCTTTAAATTTATCTCGGGTCCAGAGAAACTTAAACTCTCTGCGTTATTCCGGTCATTTTTAACGTTCTCTTTCCTTGGAAGATCTTTCACGTTACAGCTACAGAGGCCACATTTTCTGAACGATTAACGTTCCGACGATTACGCCAGAACGATCAAATACGTAGATCCTTATCGTTCACGGTATTTCATTCGTCAAACATAACGCTTAGATATTTACTAAAACAAAGTACACAATACTCAACACCTCCGCTTCGCTCGTTTCACAGTCACGCCAACCTAACTTTGAAATACCAAAAAAGACAAAAACCGCAGCTGCGTTTGCACAAAAACCAGACTCTATTTCTCCGGAGTAATTCCAACCGATAACCGATTTCCATTGCTCGTTTCTAAAAAAAAAAACAAAAACAAAAAACAAAACAAAAAGAGAAAAAGGCTCGGAATACCTATATCGATCACGAGAAATCAAATACCCCGGCCAATGACGTGATATCCAGCGGTATAGCGAGGGAACGATCGATCGAACGATCAAAGGGATCGGATCTTGGACTGCCCGAGGGGCTCCTTCCGATTCCAGCTCCAATTTCCAGCCACCCTTCGCGACGCCGCGGTTTCTTCGAGGGCTCGATATTACAGTGATCTGTGCTACCGAGCGCAAACTCGAAAGGGGGGTTGGGTGGTGAACGTCTATCGATCGGCGCGATCTACGTGGCCAGAAGCCAGGGTGGTTGACGATCCACGGGATCGGGATTCCGCGGATCCGCGGCCAAGCAAAACGACCAGAATGTCCAACGACGGGATAACCATAGGCCTTGGCAGCTGCGAACAGCAGAGTGACATGCTTCTCCGCCAAGTTTCAGATTGCATGCCGCCATAGCGGCTCGAGGAGATTATAATCAACCGGCCCGGACTGAGGACTCAGATCCACCGAACCGTCGCGCCGCGTCCAACAGACGCAGTTCTAGCTTGCCACCAACTATGCCTGGAAGCCGCGAGACCACGTGTCCTTTCTCAGCGGTCATCGATCACCATCGTCGATAGACCAACCATGGAACTTTTGGAATTTCGTTTGGAATTCTCCGGTCTAGTATTTTCGGCAAACGAACGTCGTCGGAGGATTCTTTGGAGCTTGTAGCTCCGTGGATTAGATATTTGTTGCGAGTGACTTATGGATGGGTTGAGGGCGAGATGGAGTTTGTAGCGTGGTTCGATTATCGGACGAACGATTTGGAAAGTATATTCGACGATCGAAAGTGGAAAGTAGAGAAATGTGAGTAGTTTTTGACATTTATTTAACGCGAACGTACGTACTTGTGCGAGTAATGCGGTTATTTTTGAAGAGTCAGAGACGAAATTGAAAGATTTATGAGAGATACAGTCGATCGGATGATAAATTGAAATGCTTATTTCCATATAGTACACTGTAATACTCATTTTAATTCATTAAATATTACGTAGCGATAATTATTAATTATCGATAGCGTACTTTCCATTTTTCAATTTTATCTACTCGTACGTCATTCAATATTTCCTGGATAACGTTCGTATCTAGCTCAATGATATCTTCTTGTATCGTTTATTAATACTTACTGGTTACTAATATAGTCAGCGTGTGTTGATAAAATATTTATAATATTTATATACATACAGATAACTGTTCTAATAGTTTCTCTCTTTTAAACGTATATCGATGGAATATCAAAGTGCAACTAGCTGTGCGATTAAATTATCTAGGTATATAGATACATAAAAAATAGAATTACATGCATCTTATCTTGCATGCTCCCTAAGCTTTAACATTCCGCATACTTATCAATGAAAAAACATCGGTAATTACTGAACTTCGTATATTCAGTAAACGCTTCCTGACTTGAAACGTGCAATAAAAAAAGAATCGTATTACTGTACCAGTAATTAACGTCTAACTGTGCACCTTGTTGCGGTTGTCTTATTTAATTGCTGGTAACGATATCAGTCGGATAACACGAGTGTACTTGAGTCGGAAATACTTAACAAGAAGGAAGCGATGTGGGGAACGTGTTTCCGTGTTACGCGCCTTACTACTCCGACTCTATTCATATTTCTGACAATTAATTCTTGAGAGAAATAAATTAATAGATTACTTGGATCGATGCATAGCGCAGATATCGTCGCTTATCTGCGATTATGTGTGGATTTAACGAAATCCACTATTATTAGCAGAATACGAAAATTTATGCAAATTTATATCTTTAGTGTTACAACTAGAGACGTAACCTAAATAGAAATTCCCTTAATCCTTTAAATACTACAGTGCATTAGTTTGAATATTTTGGATATTCTTTATATTACGCGTATGTATTTTGCGCATTTTTAAATATTTGAATTTCATATATCTTTATGATTACAACAAGAGACGCGACCTAAATACGATTTTCATCCCTTAACTGATTTACGTATTGTAGTAGATGCACGTACCAACGTATCCTGTGTATATTACAAATAGAAGAACGTATTATTTTTGTGCGTTTTAGCAAATAACACAAATGTATACCGACTCCATAAGATAATAGTAAATTCAGCTTTTAATATTTAATTTCCATTTAATTCGTGCGCTCAGGTAAAATTCAAATCGAAGTACCTGGCTGCTTTCGAACGGTAGTGTAGGTATCGAGGATCGATCGATGTGGATCCGAATCGTGGGCGTGGCTGATAAGGCTTCATTATTCTACGATACGAGGCAAGAGCAGGTTTTCGCCCGCAATCTGCAAGTGGAATTTCTCGTAACGTGACTCGTCGATAACATTAATAACGGTAGCAACGTCGTAACCAATTCCTGTTTCCCTAGAAAAACAGGCCGTACCAGAAAAGGGAGAGAAACAACTCCGAAGACGAGTAAACGAAGAGCAGAGATTCGTCACGAAGAAACCACAAGCTTCTGCCAGCTCTTCATTCAAACGAAAGTGTCGTAGACTCGTTGCGTTTTCTATTTGACTTCGTCCTACAGATGGAAACCGCTTCTATGAATCTACAGGCCCGACAAAAACCCATAATTTCTACTTGATGATAGCTCTTATAAAGCTGAACTACTTTGCACGCTTATAAAACTTACAAAACTTGAAGTCGGAATACGGTGGCGGACAAAAGAAACTTTCAGATGTAATCGCTAGGAAAAGCACGGTAATTTCACGAAACCGGATTATAATTTGCAAAGACTACGAATATGATATAATTTTCAAAGTGGAAGGCTGTTAAAGTGTAAAAATGTCTAACGGCTAATGGTTACTTATATGCATACACACGAGTATCAATTTTAAGTTTTCTTTCGTATGTTGCCACTATGTTTAGAAAACGAAGACTAATTCTGTAAAATCCTACATTAGAGTTCCGTAATTCTACCCAAGCATCGTTGAAAAACCTTCGAACGAATTATGGAATCTAATTTATACAATTATCATATTTATCTCTTCACGGGTGTCGACAAACGACGAACATGGACGAAACAGAAATTTAATTTCGTTCTATGTAATTGACGAAATTACCAGAATATCCAATATACGAGTACTGTATAGCATAAAATTTCAACTCGGACGATCTTTCTTGAAACTTTTTAACAATTAACCAGGCTAACCCAATTCTTCCAAAATGTCAAGACGCTTACAAACAGCGTGTACATCTTTCAATTTGTCCACCGTTACAACGTCATCGACTCGACTTAACCCTGTCAGAAGCTCAACGCGTAAATTTACGACTCCTTAAACCTTATAACGCGCCATCCACGCGTCGCTAAACCGTCCTGTTGACGGACTAATCCGCTGCATGTTTCGAGGATCTCGCGAATGACACGGCGACGAAACGATCGAAACGCGAATCGTTTGATGTCTCTCTGCAAAGAGGGGTTCGAGTAACACGACGCGCTGCCCCCGACGCGCTATGGGTGCAAATCGTTGCCCGACACCCCGTACAAGGGGCCGAATGAGATGAGAGAGAAGATTATACGGTATGAAGCAGCAGGCAGGGGCATCCTGTCTATCAAGGACGCCTTCTATCTCACTGGCTCCTCCTCACCTTCTATGATCCACCTTCTTCGCTCTCTTCCACCTCTTTTCTCCGGCACCCTTCTACTTCTTTCTCTCTCCCCTGTTGCAACTCGTCCCACCCTATACAGACCACGCAGACACGTCGCAGCAGCCTGCTACCTCGTGTTACTCAAAGGTTATTTCTCCCAACCGCTCTGCCCCTCTTCCTTCATTCCCATCGATTCACCAAGGGAGCAAGGAACTGAAAGCTGGCAAGGATGTCTCGAGATCACGAATCACCTGACCATTTCTTCCCAGGATTCAGCTTGATTTTGTTGTTGTCGTCGTCGTTGTTCTTAGGAGCATCGAAAGTTCCGTGGTATCGCAGATATGCGAGTCTCCTGTGTGATATGAATGTCACGTGAAGTGAAACTGGTCGATGCCTGGGGGTTAAGATCTTGGAGACGTACGATGCATCCTACTATTTTAGGGTTGTTTCCGATTATGTGATTATTTACGGTGGAGGGTATTTCACCAAAAAATTACGGGTGTTAATTGTTATTTCTAGAAATTGAGAAACGAGCGAGAGGAATTCCAGTACAGACATGAATTTTTAATAGGTCTAGGTTCTAGAATCGTATTTGCTAATTTGTATTTCTATCGGTTTCTTTCTTTCGAAGCGTATTTTAATCTCTAGTATCAAGATCCATGTTATAATTAATGCCTCGGACGATGATCGAGCCATAAAATCAAAGGTTCTCAACGTGGTAGTCTAGAGAGAGCAATTATCAAGCTCTAAACGAAGTTTACATTCAAATTTCAGAAGACTTGATATTCCAAAAATCGCTTGAAGCACCACGCGATAACGACTGAGGATTACAAGTCATCTATGACAAATCGATTATTTCCGTAATTGATTCTTTTTCCCAAACGCGAGATTTAGAAGCAATGATTACAATTATTAAACGATAATCAGGGTGAGATAGGCATAGTTCGTACAACGATGTCGGAGTGTGTAGATACAAATCGTGACGCTTTAAAGAGCCGAGAAACGCAATCGTGTTCGACTAAAATGCAGTCACCGGTAGACGCACACGGGGCCAGGCCAGAGCTATCGATTACCGATCAGATCTCCTATCTATGTCAATATTGTATTACCAGTGGACGAACAACATCGCGCGGGGATTAACTCATAAAGAACACGCTGTTTAAAACTGGTTGTCGCGCCACGCACATTGCCCATACACGAACGTTGCGTTTGTCAATCTGATCGTCGAAAATGCTGCGACAAATTCGTGGAACACCACCATCTATAGTAGAAATATTTTTCGGACAAAAATAAAATAATTTTTCCAGGAAGTTTATTCGATTTCGTAACCGCACACTGTCATACTTATATCCTCCGATAGCTAAATTCTAAATAAAGAATTATATACATTTTTCGTAACGGAATCATCTTATAAGCAATAACACTCTAGCGATAAAAAAGCAATTCCAACATTTGTTAACATCCGCTTAGATCGTAATGGAATTGAACACGCGCCCAAACGCGACTATTGGCGCGCTTTTCAAACGCTGTTCGATTCGACGTTAATGGTGCGGTGGATTTCATCGGTTACAAGCAATATACGACTCGATGCGTTCGATGTTAAACCAACCGATCGTTTAAGAATCTCCTCGACGCTCGTTCCTTTTCTTTCTCCGCCATATCAGCAGAGACTTTTCGTCCTTACTTTCCCGTGTAACGGCGATGGTAGATGCCGGTTTTATGGACAGGACAGTCGGAATAGTAATAGTACTTAAGCGAGTTCCGTAAATGCGGTTTTCACTGGCAAAAACGAGCCACGAGTCGAATGTGAAACGAGAAGCCGTGCGTTTATTTACGTTTAAGTGCGTTGCTCCAAGGGATTATGAAAGAGGTTGAAATAGGTACGCTGGAACCGTTTTCCACTTGGAAAAATTCAATTAAAATGCCGCGACGGGAGAGGAAGATTTTTTACGCACTCTTAATCCTTTATCCTTCTGGGATACAGAATCGTTTACTCGCCACGTTTTTTATCGCACGTTGTAACGAGCTTTTACAAGATTCCTCTCATCCCTTACATCCTGAAGAATGTTCCAAAGAAGATTTTGAAGATATCTCGGAGATAAAATTATAGATGCTTCAACTCTGCCAGATCGTTTTCTACGTTTTGTACAATAACATCGAGGAAGTGTTTCGAGCTATAAAATACGTCCGTGATCCGAATACGTTTCCTTTATAGAGATCATGAACAAATGACGCAGTAGAATGATTGAAAGACACGAGCTCCGATAATCACGAACGACGAAGACACCGATCGTGTTATCGATGCAGTAAATTGCAAAAAATAAAATATTCAATTTCCCAATTGGCAAGAAGGTCCGAGGTAAACGACACATTTTTATTAAATGAAAATGACAATAAACATGGTGTACGTGAAATTTTGTCCATGTGTAAAACAAATTAATTCTGACGTGGTGTTAAATGTAAGTGCCCAAGAAATACTCTTGGGGTTCAACAAAGAAGGTTTATTTAACAATTAACAGACAACAATCAACCATCGACAATTAACAATCACGCTTCTCGAATGCGTTTGCTTCGCTGTTACGCTAGACCCTTCGCACTTCGCAGTTCGGAACGGAATGAATCTTTTGTTCGAAACCAAACGGATTCTTTTCTTTGTTGCCTCTCGATGTCCACACTACGCACGAACTTTGTTAGACGTCCTCGACGGTTGCCGCGTATGCATTCTTCCGAATATTCGGTGAAAGAACCGTAGGAATATCGATGGTACATTAGGTTTACGCTTTTGTGGTATAGCGCTTTGTGTCGCGAAGTCGCCGGAAAGTTCCGTCGTCGAGTGCCGCCAAAATTCTATCCCAAATAAGAAAGAAAATAAATTTTGTTTGATTTAAGCTAGATTCGTCGAACGAACTGAACCAATGGCAAAAGTGAAAAAGAAATAGAAATATTCGATTGAAATTGCATCTGTCTTATCACCGATTGCGACACCGATTTACTTGCGTTGTCTCGAATTCCCCGTAGCATCGTCACACCTTGATTGCTTATCTATTTATCTCTACAAGCTGTTCTCGTAAAAGGCACTTTGGTCATACCGAATTTCTACTCGCGATTCTCCTATCTGCGTGCTATTTCAAGTGGACAGAAAACCCGAAGCTTTTCTATTCTCACGAACGAACTAAATACGTAAGGACGATCATCCTCATCTGGTTATTTTCGATCGGTTCTTCGAAGAATCGATTGTCACCGGTCAATAATGTGATTCGACGACGATGAAACTGCACGGATCGTGGAGTATTTATCGGATGATTCAGTCGTCGACTTCGAGGGGATCGGAATGTTCGGGGTAGAATTTTCGAGTCGTGACTTGGGAGCGTATCGTCGACAATCGGCGTCGACGGAATACAGAATCTTCGCGTGCTATAAATACGTTTTCCGCTGGCAAGATGGCAGTCGAAAGACCTTAAAACGAGCGTGTGACGAGAGCATCGTAACGAACGAGGGAACCCTCGCGTCGTTCGCCTCATTCCTCGAACGTTTCCATTGAAATCACTCGCGGATAATAGCCGTATTTTCTGTTTCATCGGCCAAGCGACTGGAATCTCCATAAAGAATTCGTTTATCTCGCAGTATATTGCAGCAAATAAAATATCCTAATTTAACTGCCGTATTTCTTCAAGTTCGTAATATCGTAGGATCTAGATGAAAGAAGAAATACTCGCAGTAAATGCCTTAAATGAGCTAACGAAATTTCAAAATCTTTCCTACAGCATAATATATTCATAAAGGACGTGTACAAGTGTCCGAATATTTTCTTCAGCAACTCTATATACTCGCCATCCCGCAATGATTGGAAAAAGTATTTACGCGTATCCTTGTTCTCTGATAGAGCGTTTCCTCTTATCGTCTTTTACGTTTCATTTCCATAGCATGAAATTGTTGCGATCGTACAAAAGTACTACTAAACGACGCGAAGTCTAATACAATCGAATCCAATCGATTACTGTGCGATAATAAGTGCGGTAGAAAAAAACTTTTTGTAGCCACTGTACTTGCGACCAAAGAGCAAGCCACCACCGTGAACAACCTGCTGATACCGGCGTGAGAGAAACACGTCGACCAACGTCCGTGCGCCGGAGAACACGATCGATCGAGGTCTCTGGAACAACGAGAGTGGACGAGGGAGCAACGTGAATTGATCGAGGTCTCTACGTCACCGTACCGAGAACGATCCGTCCGCTGTCATCGCTAGGCCTCTCCGAGGAAATATGACCGTGGACAGTGTGGAAGGAAAGGCGCGATCCACAGAGAGGGCAAGATCAAACGCGTGCCGATCGCGAGAGCGCGAGCGCCAGAAAATGACAAAATGATCATTAATTTTCACCAGAGGCGACACACACTTCAGAACGAGACGGAAAGTACACACATTATATATACGCTGGCCGATAATAATAGTAGCGCTGATGATAGTGGCCAGTAACGTGTAACGGCTACGATAAAAACGTGGTACGCTCTTATGACTTGCCTCGAAACGGAATCTCAGCAAATAGAACGAGCGATGCTTTGGAAACAACCATTTCACGGACGGTAATCGATTTTTCAAGTTTAAAACGTTTGCAGAAAATTTTCTCCATCGATCGACGATTGCACGAAACTTCGAAACCTATACACAGACGTAAGAATTTCGTAATAATTTTCGCAAGAAAGATATTCGTAAGAATTCTCTATGATAAATGTCCAAATATTTCCGTATGTGGAGAAAAAATGTTGATACAAAGATGTTTTCAAAGTGGATGGTAAAACTGCCGGAGCAGAGAAGTTGTAGTACAGCGGAAGGAGAGTGGAAACCGAGCCACGAGCTTGTAAAACACCGGTCGATCTCGTGATTGGTTCTGGCTGAATTATCAGGCTCATTGGAACGGTTGCACGGAAGTGTAGAGAACCGTGCTTCTGGCCGCAATTATGGTAAACTACAATTAGGCTACTGTCCAAACAGGGACACGGTGTCGCGACGTACAAACCGCCCCGGGAGAGAAAACAGTGCCCGATCTGGAACACCGACGTGTAATAGCCGTGATTTTATTCCGTCGGTAATTTTCAACGGGTTGTTCGTGGTGGACGTTGCGTTATTATTCTCCGAGTGGAGAAGAGACACGGGGGGAGCTTGAAATTCGCCTTCAAGAACAAAACTGCCTATCGTATACTCGTGTTACTGTATTTTTTTTTAATGGTTATTGCGGTTAATGGGGGAATATGAAAACAGCCTACCGAACTCTCACACGTGTTTTCTTTGTCCGATCTTTCGAGGATTTACGAAACCTTGAACTTTGACGCTTCTTTGAACTTTGATTGGTATGTGTTGGGTATTTGTTGCTCCATAATAGAATTTTGATTGAATTCGTTGATTTTAGCTTACGCGATAAAGAATAAAAACCGCAGATTGTAGAATATAAGCGGAGATTGCAATTCGAAACCAACGCTAGTAAATACTATAGAAAAGTAATCTAAATATATGTATATATATCCTAAAAATAAGGTAGTTAAATAATTAAAAATCAACGATTATCCGACAAGTCCTAATTAAACAGCCTAAAATTAGTGAGCGATCGATCCTACCAATTAGCGGTTATCATAAAAGTACCTTGAGAATCTACTCTGAAATTGACAATTAATTATCCCACAGAAGCAATTTAAATGCAGTTCCAATCGTTACAACCGCTCACGACACAAGAACATCAGATAAAGATTAACATCTCGAGTCTCATCGGCAGAATTCCAAACTAACCGGAGTATTTCACGCGAATCGTGTTCGTCGATTAATTCCAAGAGATTCCTGGAAACGTGATAATCCCTAATCCAGCGTGAGACATGGCGAGAACAGAGAACGGGATTCAATAAAAGTCAGCGAGTCGTTAATTTACGCGGTCGTTTCGACGCGAGGCTAATTCGCCACTTCGTCGAAACAGCGACGATTGCGCAATCCTCGACGCAATCGCGCCAAAGAGGAAGCAAAACGTAGGCGTGTTACACCGGTGCACGACCATCGTAAAGCGACTCGTAAACGGTCCACGAACGGTTGTCCTTTCTCAGGAGGGAAAAGGACGAGACGAAGGGAAAGACTCTCGCGATTGCTCACGACACCAGATATTTCCGACAAACTCTATAACGGAAACACTCGATGATAATCATCGAACAGGTCGTTACGGGAATTTATTGGCGACAGGTGCCGGAGAGATCAATAAAACACGATGGAAATAGCGTGCGCCTACGGGGAATCCGAGATATACTTTCTAACTTGGCACTGACTAATTAAGGGCCTCCGGTGTAATAACGTACGTGATGAAACAAGGTCCTAAATTGACGCATTAATTAGCCGCAAAGGTTTTTCGCTAGAGATTCGACGCTTCAGTTGAAAGGATGATCGAGATGCGTTTCACTACGCAATTAACATTTTCCTGAATCTTTAAAAGCTAGTACAAGCTAAAGCAAATCACGTTCACTTTCGATCGACATCGTCGGTTATGGTTGTGTATGATTGTTTAATATATCTTAGACGACTAAGATTAGCGAGATTTTGCTTCATTTTAGGGCAATCCCTACAATCCCGAGTAAAAAAATATGTGCTAATTTACTAGTCATCTGTTCGGTATTATGGAGTAACCTAAAAATCGAGGATAAATGATAGTTCTATTTTTGGAAGTAACGGCTAGTGTTAGGATCGGCAAGTGGAACGTTATCTGCGATCGTGAATGGCTAAATACACGTCATATTCGATCGAGTATTCCGGTCTTAATAATTTCCAAAGAAATCTCCACGCCTTTCTCTTGTCTCCGTTTAAGAGAGTGTTGCCGGCCGATGAAGTGGAGCAGGAAGTGCCTCACCGGAGAGCCTGAGAACCGTTTTGCCCAACAGTTTCCTGCCTGGGACTGCGAATAATTTTCTCTGCGCCCCGGCAAATCCCATCAAAGTCCCGATTCTTATCGTTTTCCAGCTACTCCGCGAGTTAACAGTGTTGTAAATTTTAAACGTAGATCTCTTCGGATTAAAAACGTAAATAAACTTACTTATTGTTGAAGCGCGGCCCGCGGGAAGCATTAACAGGCTTTCGAAATGCAAGTCTAATGGAAGAAGGGAAGCACACGGGAAATGTATATTCTTATTGACTCGTGTCATTTATTCCGCTTACCTTTTCTTTATTCCTCCATTTATGCGTACAATTTCTCCGACCCTTTTACGTATTAAATGGAATATCGTACTTTAGGAAGTTACGTAATTGCAATGCCAGGAACGTATTTATTTTTGAAAAAATTGATCTCATATTTTAGCGCACTATCGAGGATACTTTCTCTCTTTATTTCATTTACTGTGTTTTTAACATGTAATCGAGTTATTTATATATAAACAGTTAAACACCTAACGAGTTGATGTTTTATACAGTTCGAGATAAAAAGGATTTAAACGTGAAAATTATAATTGAAGTTGCCGGATAGAAATTACCTACAAAATCCATTCTGACGATGATTTTGAATATCCACCGGGTGTTGGCATTCCGTAGCGTGATTACGTTACGTAACAAAGGTGTATAAGGAACTAGCAGCTATTGTAGAATAGCCAGGCTCCATTATCGAATATTTGCTATGGTTTTCAACGAATCATCGTCCGGCCGTTTCAATAGGCGAACCCCGGTGAATCTAGAGGCTGAATAGCCGACGATGTCCAGGCAGATGCTAAACATATTACGCTTAATGACTCATACGCTTTACTATATTGCGACTTAACAGCTAACAGTACCTTCGCGTCTATCGAGCGTATCACGTGAAACAACTCGTCGTTGCTTCAAACTCATTTACGTGTCGAACTTTCACGCTCGTCGATATCTAATCGATAATAATTACTTATATCTGAAAATCATCTTGTATTATATCCACTCGTTAATCAAAAAATAAATATACAGATACGATGCAATCGTCCCTTTTTCGATATCGATACACGTATATGCTGATTTTCGACAAGATGTAATTTAATTATGAAATTATAAATCGATAAGACCGTGCCAAAATTCTATTTTCTATCGTTAGTACGGCAGAAAAATATTCGTAAAAAGACTAACTGCGGCATTAATTAATACTTGCTCCAATTAATTGACGCGATTAGTTGGAATTTAAAACGCTCTTATACTACAATTTACTTTTCCTTACACGACCAGCGGTTAATAAAGATCATGTTTATATTTCAATTATGTGCTCATAATCCTCTTAAAATATTCCAACACGATTTATGAATGACGATATAAATCGCTGCTTCCAATTGCTTTCCTTCCTTTTCTATCTAAAATTCTACACTTTGTATCCAAAGCTTGTCTAGGATCCCGTAGAAAATAATTTACTAATCATTCGAAACGCAGAAAAAAATGACGGCCATCGTCCACGAATTATAATGATATTCCTCTTCGGATATCGTATGTTCGCGTTGTGCACGCACGACCAACAATCAAGTAGCGCTCTGGTTCGCGTTACGCAACATGCGTGTGTACGCGTGTGCGTCAAATCACACGTGGGAACGCGTATCGTAGGCGAGGATCGAGAGTGGCTCCCATAGCAAAAGGACGAGAACGCAGGAACTCGTCTAAACCGATAGCAGCCTGCCAGAGGAATCGCACGGTCTCTTCCCTTCACGACCACTTTCGTTACGATACTATTATGAAATTCCGTAATAACCCTGACTATACCAAGATCGTTGCCTAGATTCCGTAAGTTGTCGCTATGTCTTGTTTACGATGCAACCTAATGACTTCCAGACCTGTTCAAGCTCGTGTACGTAACGCAATTGCTTCCTGTTAAAAGTGCAGCCGAGAACACGACGATGCAGTTTACGAAAGACTTCAACTCGCGAATGCGATGACGTTATTGAAGAATCTTACGGTCGTTACGTCGATACGTAATTAAAAGGATAATTCCTTTAAAGTTATCTCTTACTTTGTCATCTTTTAAATAATCTTTATGCGTCGTGCGTAATCTTCGAGTTACGTTCACGAAACTCTCGAAGCAAAGAGAAGAATCAAACGAGGTTTCCCAAGAAAAGTTACTACTACTACGACTGGTAAAGGAAGAAAAAAACACTCTCGTACTTCGATAAGCAAGTTAGAACTTCCCACATAAGCTGCACCATAGAAAACTTTGATAACCATAGCAGCCGTGAAAACCTCGAAGCTATATCGTAGAAAACGATCCGCCTGCGAGATAGCTTTTCCAAGCAATGTAGCATCAGGGCGATCTTGCGGGAGAAGAAGAAGGTTCCCACCGGTGTAAGAGAGACAACTCAAGGTTTCCTCGATGCACAATCCCTTTATGGTTCCTTTATCACGGTGACGTGCCTAGCCGGAGGAGCCACGGCCACCGCGAGCGAGGGCCGCTCACTTTCTCCAATTTGTCATTGGCGTATGGGCAACGATATTGCGATATTAATTAATCTTCCGCGGCGGTGCACGCGCACATACTCGCCCTTCATTCACGCCGCAGGATGTAAACCCTCGTTCAGAAGTACGACACCAGAACAATTAGAACAAAATAAGATAAGCCTGACCGATGCTAATTAATTTTAAAAGCTTCGAGAATTAGTTAGTACAAGAATTGTTGTCGTTATATATTATGATGACGTATACACGCTTTGTATTATATTATTCTATCATATTTCTCGTATCGCAATATACGCGACAGAAGAGCACGTTAAGTCACATTTCCTATTTTTACAGAGAATCAATTTTTGAAATTCAATACGTTGCTAATTAAAGCCGTGTTACCAAAAAACCTTCTTACTTTTAGGGCATTGAACGTGTATTTTTGTACCATCCGTAACAGTTCGTCGTAACGTTAAAATATCGTAAAATACGATAATGATATTCTTACGTCTGTCCGCCTCTTGTAAATAATTTTCATCGCTTTCTGCCACGTACATTTCGTCGCACGAATACGAACTACTATTTTTTATCGATCGCTTTCTATTGCGTGTCGTACAAATTCCTGGTAAGCATCCTAATAATTATGAACGGGGATGTACATCAGGAGCACTGCGTACACGTGCACTTATGCATCACTCTCCCGCGTTTCATCGTTCGAGATAAGATCCAGAGCAGGTGGAACGTCTCGTGGTTCAGCACGCTGCCGCGTCGTAGTACGCTCCCATCCCACAGACTTCGAACCTGTTGAACCGCAACCCTGAACGCCGAAGGACGACCATGGGCGACAATAATTTGTCATCGTGGAAATACGTACTGTACGCTTACGATCCGTCACGGCGATCCGCGGAATTTGTTTCTCGAGATACTGATACTACGTATAAAAGTTACGAACGGTGATCTTAAAATTGCATCGAAGAATTTTCATTTTCGAGGCTGCGACATCTTTAATAACAGTAGATACCTTGATTTATCGGTTGATTTACATTTGGAGGTTCCATCGAAGTTAATTATCGTATTGACGTTGATCAAATCTTGTTTCATTCATCGAAACTATACTCGTTCTTGTTATTTTACCAGATTCATAGAAATATTAACACTTCAGAAAAGAAATTTACTACCGTAAACCTATATTTTAAATGACCGAATCTCCGATAAAAAGAAATCTCTACATAATCCGAATCGATGCATTCGAAAAGAATAGATATATTTATTTGCAATTCCAATGTCTCGTATCTTTCTCCTAAAACTCGTTAGAATAGGCGCATTTCTATTGTTAATAATTAATAAACGAAATTTTCCATATCTGAGAAAAGACCTCGTCCTTTGCAAGGCTTAAGGAACATTTGCAATGGTGAAAGAATAAGAAAATGCTTGTCTCGCGTATCGAGACGAAATTTAATCGTTGAAGAATAAACTACGATGAAAGATTGGGTAAAAAATCTCTCTCCTAGTTCCGAATCTCGGGGAAAAATTCCCTGTACGCCAATTCGTCTCAATTTCACCATGACTCAGATCGATTCACTGAATAAGACCACGCGTATCAACGTCGTTGCACTTTCAGCCATGCATCTGGCCATTCATAGTAATGCACGTGCACGGAGAGCTGGGTCCGCGTGTGCCGCTCAGACTTCACCGACCTGGAGAGATAAGATCGAGGACAGGTGGAAAGTTCTCCTCGGCTCCCACGCGACTATCCGTGTTTGACCACGTTCAGACACACGGAGCAGGGACGACAAGCATTTACCGATCCGAAGGATTAGAATTGGGAATACGTTGGTTCCATCCCGCGCGGATTGGATCGTAGTGGAGAGAACAGGGACGTGAGAATGATCGAGAGCCAGCGACGAAACTGGGTCGAGACCGTTGTCAGAAAAATAACCGAGAACCTCCCGATGTACGAAAGACTCGCGAGGGGAACCAGTTACGGCATTATCTTCTTGCTTTCGCTTCACGCAACAACCGCCATCGGGAAAAAAAAGCATCTTTACTTCGTTCCACGCCGGTGAAGGATGCAATCAGCGTTTTTACGCGTCGCCTACGTGTCTCGTACCTACGGGTTTCTGTACGTGTTCGAATTATATTTGAGAATTTATATTGTATCGTCGATGACTGGACTTTAATTGGATTATCAATCACGCGGCCTATCGCCACCATCGATCGAACTTTGAGCTTTCGTCACGCCGGCCTAATGACTTTCATTATTATGCTTCGCGAATTACGAGATGAAGTTCTAACCGACGATGCAGTGGAGTTCAGGTAGGAGCCAGCAACATGATTCTACGTGTATCCTGTTCAAGGTACAAGTAAATAAAACCGAGAAACGATCGAAATTTATCATCTACAGGATATCATATGAAACAGAAATCATTCGAGTAATTGTCCGTCGTGTCTCGTAACGAAATGCTTCTACGTGTAAAGGTAAAAAAATATGTCACTTTGCATAGCGTCTTATAGCGTAACCTTTTTGCGGTCGGACAGCCGTGTTTAACACACCGTGTGACGTCTCCTTTACTTTGGCGACTTTGCGATCGCGGGAAGACCATTCTGCGCCAGGTCAAAGCGATCCCAGAGACGCTCATTGATGATTTTGGTCGGGTCCAAACGTCGTATACTACAAGTCCAAGCAAAATCAAGCCTGTTCCTTTCTTGCGTGCATTACGGTACCAGAAGAGCCGGATTGTCGTCCGGATAGGTACTCGACACGCAGACAAGAATCGACTTTTCGCCAGCCGGATGAGTCATTACGTCGAAGCAGTAGTAGCTTATATCGAACCGCAAATGACGCGAAAAACCGCTTGCAAAGCTGGGAAGACGTCTTGCTCCGGCACATCGAACCGTGAACGTTTTTGCGCGTAAAAATTGCCCCCGTCTTGGACGATTGACCATTCGAAATGCGAATACGATCGAACCCGCGAACCCAGTGGTCAGACTTGTAAGCATAATCTCGTTTCTTCGTTGCTTCGATTAATTTTTATGCGACTATTTTTGGTAGACATTCTCGCAGAGATGAGATTTTTCCCCTTTGCGTGCTAAAATTAAGATGCTTAAACCACTCGTAACATTAAATCATCCTCGTAACGAACTGTAGTGGACTAAATATAAAGCGTGTAATAGGAAGAAGAACCTGATTCTGGATCTTACTGACGAATCTCTGTTTGTATTTCAATTTTCGTTTCGATTTATAAAATTAAAAATCATTATCGTTTTCGTGTTCTTCCATGGTCATGGAAGTTTCATGTTTTATGTGCGTATTTACAACGCACTGATCGTAAAAAGTATTTATACGTAGTAAAATGTTATACGAACAGTCTCCAAGTATTTAGAATCTAAAATAAAATCTATGTATCTAGCCTACCTAGAATAAAAATGGAATAACATGTAATAAAATAATATAAGAAGTAAGAACGAAGTAATTGAGATGGTTAAATCGTTAATTCGAGAAAATGGATTGAAACGAGAGGCAAATGCACTTGGTTCGGCGGCAACTTTCTTCGTACAGTAGCTTTATAGCCTATTCCACGAACGAACGACAAATTTCCTGAAGTGTTGCACGTTCGACGAGTTATGACAAGTTCGTTTCTTTCGCTGGAAAGCGCGCGCGATTGGCAAGACAAGTTTTCCTTTTACTTCCCGTCCTGCTACCGAGAGAGCCTTCTACGTTCTTCTGTCCACCGTGGCTCGTACCATTCCTCCAGGGCAAAAATGAAACAGAGAGCTTCCACTGGCTGTACTTTCCTTCGTCGAAACGTTTTGCAAGAACTATTAACAAAGAAAATTCCAGTCGACCACAGAACCTAACATCTCGCAAGAAGGATATCGTCTGATCGACAGCCAAGAACAGTCGAATAAATATCGTTGCAATCCTTCGACCGCCTTTACTTTGATACATCAACTATTAGAAACTACTCTTCCAAAGGTAACAGAATTCTAAACCAATAACTTGCTCGCGTTTTCAATTCGATATATTTCTCTAATAAATATTGGGTTGGCAACTAAGTGATTGCGGATTTTGTTAATACCATCTAATGACAAAATCCGCAATTACTTAGTTGCCAACACAATATTACAATTCCTGCGGTAGGGAAAGTTTGGTTGAAGATTTTAAAACCTTTTGCTTTCTCCGTAAGATAATTCAAGATGTTATCAACTATGAGGAATTGTCAAGATTGTAAAATTTCCAAGCCAACTTTTCCCGCCATAGAAGCTATAATATTTATTATCATAAGAATAAGTATAAGAAATAGATTTGCAGCAGTATAATTTCCCAAAGATAACTTTGTTGCCGAAACTGTTCAACTATAGATTCTCGAGAATCGAGCCAGAGTATCGCGAGAGAACGACGATCTGTATTTCTGTTTTCCGCGGGTCTTGGATCTTGTTCGACCTTGCGATCGGTGCATAAGCGATTTATAAATAATGTATGTGCGTTTATTTATACGTACGCGCGTACGGGGCCGAGTAGTCCTGCGCGAACTGGGCCGTGCAAGGAGCGTCAACGGGCAAAAAGAAGGTGTACCGGAGTGAACACGGGACCGACGAGGGAAGGGACATACACGCGATTGCCCGTATTCGTTTTGGTCGGACGTGATTCATTCAGATGTTACGTCCGTACTCCCTTTAAACCGGTCAACCGATACCAGAACGTGTAGTCCCTGGCGACAGGAAGCTAAGAGGTGTTCTACCCTCGGAATCTCGAAGAACCTTTAAATGCCTCGTTTGTAACGTCGTACTTTCAATTTTCTATTTTATTATCTCTGCTTCGGTGATTTAAAGCGCCGAGACCGAAGCATTTCGAAATTGTTAAATCTGCCGCGCTTCTTTGCGAAAGAACGTTCAAGCGTGTTATTACAAACTTTCAAAACTCGAGAAGAAAATGACCTATACGATATCGCGAATGTACTTTACGTTGAACGGTTTTAAAACTTTTCAAATCTTCCGCTTTCGGCGGCTGAATGCCAACGTTCCTACGTTTCTCGATGTTTATCCCAGAACATCGATCAAGTTCGATCTATTCTACGAAATTCTTTCCGAGGATTTGTCTGGTCCACGGAGATTCTCAAAATACACGAGAAGAGAGCTGCCGACCGTCGCTCTCGAAATACCTCGACGTTTCTAAACCTCAAGTTCGTCGGAGCTGTTGCAAGTTCAAGGCAACCGATCGATCCCGAAACATCCGATTCACTAACAAACGCAAGAGACGTCAAAGAAAGCAAAGCTTGCCGTCTCTTCTGAAGCCTCTCGCACTTCCCAGAACCCCGTTTGTACGCCGAAAAAGGGAAAGAACGACGGATCGAGAGAACGATGGCCGAGAACGTGCTGGAAATTAAAACCAACCAACCACGCAGACGGTTTCGGAAAACGTAAAACTTCATGACGCGATGAAAGAGAAGCGGACTGAGCAGAGAGGTATACCGGCTCTTACGGCGTAGCATAAACACCGGACGTTTACAAGCGCAGACTCGAGAGAAAAGCGTAAACGAAGCTGATGGAAGGGAAGCACGAGGTAGAAAGTACATTGGTATCGAGGAAAACGATACGTAGCAGTACGTTATGTCTGTTCGATTACAGGTAATCGATGCTCAACACCGATCCAACTTCATCGACCTATAAATCGACACGGGGAAGCGCCTATGGATGGTAGCCAGCGATCTCTACCTGATGAGATATCCAATCGCGCTAGGCGTAAACGTACGATTATTCTTTTGCGGTATACGTGTTCCGTGGATGTATGAAATTCCGTTCGCGAGGAACGCGTTAATCGCCGGCTATTGCAGATATCTCCTATCGACAATGGTTATCTTGCACGATTTCTCCGTTTCTATGTCTCTACGGGGATTTTTGAAAGCTCGAGACGAGGTAGATACATGGATGTAGTTAGGATTTAATGTAAGTTCGAGGAGAATGTATATAATCTACATTACCACTGATAAGTCTCACTCTCTACATCTTCTACTTCTCGTAAAGCTTTAGCGATGAATAAATTTGTTAATTTTAGAATTTTACAATTAAGGTATGTCATTATAACGTCACGTTATAAACAACATTTCTACGCGACGACTGTGCTAAATATTCTGAGAATAATATAGTATATACGAATGATCAGCGTTGCAGAACGTTTACGCGCGTCTTACTTTATTATTATTTAGGAGATTTCTATCGAAGGACGTTGATGGAATAAATCGGTATCGCTGGTTGTCAGGTGTCGATCTTTCTCTGCTTCTTTGTAAAATCTACTTGGTAACGATATTAACAGAATTATATCTTCGTGTAAAATGATTGCCACTTCGTTATTGGATTTGTTATTATTGGATCTATCTTTGGTTATCCGCGTTTAAGCAGACGCTAATTTCCACTAGACACGGCTTACAGCCGGAAGCCTTAAACTGTAACAACTCGTAAACCTTGTAAACCAGCGGAAAATCTAAAATTCTTCGTTTCCCGATAAAGCTCAAAATTCTGCCTTAGTTTACGTTGCCCGGTCGTCTGCGGTCACATCTGGTTCAGGTTTATTCTTAACGCCGTCAACCTCCGCCGTTTCCCTTCGTTCTTCGTGTCTCTAAACCCAAACCAACCTTAGCACATGTATATATGAGTGGTTCAGAAGTCGCATTAGTCAGCTGCATAAATCGAAAGGTACAGTAAAGCGACGATTAGACTGCGAATATTCATGGGAAATTTTTCAGATGCAAAAACGTACGGAATACACATAATACGCAAAAATAAATAGAACGCTGAAAATATGCTGCTATTAGCTGCTATGCTGATATCGAATAAACGTTCGCAGTCTAAGAACGACCTTACGAACACTACCTTTCTTTCTTATAAATATATCACACGTCAGGACTTATCGTTATTCGCGTCATGTTCTCGCGACGAACGAACTTACGCAATTAAGTAATTTGCTTCTCAAACGTTAAACATCAACCAATCGAGCATCGATCGTGTACTTGCGTAACGAGATTAAGGAATCGCTAAAACGTGGAATTAATCAATTAACGTCCAAGAGGCTCGTATTTATCGCCTAGATAACACCTTTAGCCATTCACGTTCTTTTTTTTTATTTTTTTTTTTTTTTATTAACGTGGAGAAAATCCGCACGGACACCAGGTCGCTTCTGGGGAAAAGCGGCGTGGCAGTGCCGGACTTCAACCGACTAAAACCTCCACGATGACCGTCCCGGCTGCGATCGAGAAGGGCCCGGGAACCGGAGCCATTCACGTTCTAACGTTTTCCTAACGTTCGAACGTTTTGCCAGCGAAGAGGATCGAAAAGCAAAAAGAGAGCAGAGAAGCGCGCGGCGTAATGAATTGTCGTTGTTCGGACAGATTCACCGGGAACATTAATCAATAAGTAGAACTCAATCAAGGGCCCGGATGATAATGGAGTTTCTGAGGACGAGAAGGAAAGTTACAAAGACGTCGGGCCAGCGGCGCGATCGCAAGATCACAAATTATCCATCCTGTACCATGAATGTCCCCGCTC
Source organism: Bombus vancouverensis nearcticus (assembly GCF_051014615.1). NCBI lineage: Eukaryota > Metazoa > Arthropoda > Insecta > Hymenoptera > Apidae > Bombus > Bombus vancouverensis. The sequence continues at coordinate 17,095,426 of NC_134913.1, read as the reverse complement.
CTCCTCCCTTCGATCATCGAGCAATATCTCATAGAGTAGCCGACCTGTGTTTAGCCTATCACGAAGTGGATGTCCTTGTCGTGACCGTGAAGCTAATTGCCGGTGGTCAGCGGGAGGACGAACGCCGGCGGAGGATAAATAGCAACGATGGTGGTGACGACGCACAAGAAGAAGGCGAAATATCACGCTGATTCCCCCTGCGATAGAAGTAGAAGGTGGAGAAGGATGTCGCCGGAACCGGAGGCGAGGGGTTCGGTGCTTTATTTTCTTCGCCGTTTCACCATCCATCATCGGGGGTCCTCCGAAAGGACGTTCCGAAGGTTGGATCCCGTGGCTTGCTCGAGAGCCGACGCTGACGCTCTCCTCGCTTATAAGCCGAGCGCGGATAGAAAAGATGGATGACTCGACTTGTTGAGTTTTTAACTCTAGTTCCTCCTCGGTAAAGGATCTCGGAGGGCTTTTTGCGAGGCGCGATGCGAAAAAGCCCGAGAGGATCGTCTTGGAGACTTTGTCACGGAAATTGGAGAGATTGCATCGATCTTCGATACGCTTTCCATCAGATTTAATTAATCCTTCGAAACAATTGCCTACATTATTACAGAGGAGCTATTATGGCAGCAGTAAATTCAGTAAAATCGAGAAATTCGTGCGTAGAATACGTAGCGCTCGAATGTCGCGAAACGCTTGTTCTCGAATCTTTCTCAGTCTCGAATTCAAATGATCGTTCGAGTTCTTGTCGTTTTCTCGAGTTCTCGTATTCGATGTTTCGTTTCTTTAAACATAATATAACGCTAAATATAATAGCCGAAAGATCGTTGGTCGAAAGTTTCCATCTAATAATTGTACAAACAGAACATATATCTTCAAGATATAAAGAGATAAAAAGACGAGGATACCATTGACAGATTCTTGAACGGGGAATTTTCTGTACCGACGATGAAACGTAATCCGAGAATACTACAAGTCACGCGACCGATTATTAACGGCAGGATCGAATGGATAAAAATCCGAAATCACGACCAAGTAGTCGAGAGGAATTGGAAGAGAAATTATAAACGGGAGGTTTATCGGGCGGAGAAAGAAAAAAGACGAGTCGCAGGGACGGGCAGGTAAGTTGCTCCGCTTCGTAACTACGCGGAAATCGCGTTACCAGGAACGAGGAGTTCTCGTTAAGAAGGAACTCCGTAAATGTAAAGCCGACCGGTACAGATCGTTCATTGACGTGGATCTATCTGGGTTTTCCTGGGAACAACGCCAGCCGTTTCGAACGGCTCGTTCATTGAAACGTTTTATTTTTCCATTAAGAATCGGCCGTTTAGACGTATGCAAAAATTCCCATTGACAGGATAATTATCCTCGTTAGTTCGTCGACGAAGAGGGAAAAATGCGCGCCAGGGAATAGGTGAAGTTAATTATCGAACCCTATTTTCCGCCAGAGGAACAAGAAATGCGCGCATCACGCGAAAGAAGAATGGAATTACAAGAAATGAACCCTCAGCGATATGTTCCTCGATCCTTCGAGCGATACCGCAGGATTTCGCGGAAGCAAATGAAATCGGTGCCTATGGCGTTACACGTAAATGCGTTCTTCGACTCTTCGATGCGTGTTAAGATGTATCAAAATTATACGACAAGGAAGGACAACTAATAAATCGTACAAAATCTCCCATGCAGGCTAATTAAACAACGTTAAGTAAAATTCAGCGAGAAATTATATGATTCGCGTGGATAAATTTCTTTTTTCGAACGAAATATTCGAGACGCGACTCTACCGTTAAGAAATACTTAAGATTACGTCGAACTAAATTCAAAAGCAAACTTTAATCCATCAAAGATGCGTGCAGATCTGCCAATTAAAACACCCGACGTCCCAAACATCGTTGTCCAGCGAATCCTCGTTTCCACTCAGCTACTCCAATTGACTAACGACACAAACCAAGAAGGGTACGACAACAACCCGGCAGTCGAAGGTTGGCCGGACTGGAGGCGAGCGACAGGCGCGTTTTCAATGAAGTCCTTATAAAGGCAAGGAGCGTGCGTGCGACGGCTTCTATGGCGAGGTAGAACGAGCGGAGGTTGCGCGAGGAAAAACCGCGTTTGATTCGAAGGAAAGGAGGAGAGTGGCCTCTCCGGCTTCCCAGATTCGATTAATCGCCGCGGGGCTATCGATCCAGGATGAATGCGCCGCAAGGGAGGCCACCGACGGTGCCTCTCCATTCACTAGGAACGACGGTAGCCACGAGAAGAGGAGAGCTTTCGTTTGAGCGTCGTCGCCACGTCTGCCCCAGCGATCTCCTCTTTTCCTCTTTCTCTTTCTCCGAGACCTGGCTGTTGCGTACGGTATACCGTTACAACTGGATGCCCCCGTGTCTTTACGATTTTCTGCGGCGATCTTTTTGTCGCCAGCCACCGGCCGCGGATCGAGATCAACGATCGCGACACGCTCGATTCATAACGATCCACTGCTCCATCTCTCTTCGGCTCGTGGTCCCGGAAAAACTGCACGAATACGCGTTAACTTATTCGGGTTTCCACGCGTTCAAATCAATAAGTTGTCACTTATAGCTACTTATAGTTGTAGGTTGAGTTTGGTAGCGGTCGAATGGTAAAAATGCAATCTTTAAGACCCAGTTACAAAGCTTAATGTTTACATATGGTTTGCGAAGATGGCGATCGTAACGAAGATGAAGGAAGAAGCATTTCGACGACGCAAGAAACATTGATGTTCATGAAGCAGAAAGAAGTAGTAAAGATCTACTTTGTGATGGAGTTACGTGAAGAAGATGATAGGAAGATGATACCGAGATTCAGGAAAGAAAATGATACTAAACGATATACTATGATACAGCGAACGAAGACTTCTTCTTATGCCTGATGCTGTTATAGGCAGCACATTAAGTACTTTTTGTAAATTGACAAGTGAGTCATTTAGCGTATTCATTAGGAAGGATCACAAAAATGATAACTTATAAACTAAGCGTGAAATCTGAAGAGACCGAAGAATCCAGCACCGTTTACTCGCCAGAAAATATAACATGGAAAGGCTAACTTACATTTACAGTGTCTACGTCGTAGTACGAATAAACCTCGACTAATCGTTCACAAAGTTGTCGTTCTTAATCGCTCGATTTTATCATTTTTTCACACGACCCAACCGTTTATAACGATAACTAAACTTGCCTAAACCTAATCTAGAAATCCACCGTGCGTGTTTATCGACTAATTTCACGGACTGAAAAGTTTTCAACGATGCGAACGCTGATTTACGTAACGCTGGCAGAAAAAATCTAATATTTTGCAAAAACTAGATCTCACGGAGCAATTAATATTCTGACCTATCGCGACTCTCAGGAAAAAGATACAACGTACTCGTGGCGAACCGCTCGACCTGTTGCTTATTTTTGCAAAAATATGGAACTACGCAAACATCCGCGAAATATCTATAATCAAGCGTATCCAGGAACGTCCCTTGACCCCTTAAGTTCGGTTACTTGAAACTCGCGAGACGGTAGCAACGGTATTTCGCGTGTCACGCTGTATTTCGTTTAATGGGGAAACGATCGTGGACGAAAACCGTGGTGTTGGTTAAGTGGCAATTTAACGGGGATGAATAACATCGCCGAAAGTGCCGCGAGATCGTCGTTTCGTAAGGCGAGAAAGAAATATCAAGATCGGTTGGGCGATACGTCATACGAGCACCACCGGACATAACAGTACTTCGCTTATGGCCGGCGTCGTAAGCAAAGTAAATATATGCGGCTAACAATGGACAGGTTACGCTCGACTGGTCCGTAGAAATTTTGTCCCACAAGCGCGCGACACAAGAATAACGCGGGTGAGACAAAACTTGTACGTGGACGCGACGGCGAGCCCAAAATTCTTGCCACGACGACCTTCTGCATACTGATGCCCTTTAAAGCGGCGGCGCCATATCGCTACGAGCATCGTACGAGTTTCGCATCCTCGCGCCAACTTTTCTCTTAACACGATCCTTGCGTGATGCTGTCGATCCTTGCGTGTTTCAAGCTTTTTCTATTTGGTATTTTAAAGCTTAAATAGATTATCGGAGAGTTTCGATTACGATGGTTCTGCGAGTTCTTCGGCTGGTGTCTTCGATATTTCAGTGTATCGCCAGATGATACAGCGTTAGTTACCCAAAGTTAGCATACACTTTACAAAAATAAAGTTCGTACAGTATCGATTTACCTACGTTTCTCGTTATTAACTTACATCTCTACGTACTTTGTATCTTCGCTTAATTTTCAATTATACGCGCAACATTGTACGTGCAAGGTTCTTGAACAAATTCCGTACCTTCAACAAGGTGCACGTGCAACTATCTTGTAATTTCTATACGTATTTTCAGCTTGGTTTCAAGATTGACCAATGTAATCGCGATAATCGAGTACCAATGAGATTTCGAAACTATTCGTAAAATAATTCCTAGCGTAATTCGTAAAAATATGTCTACGAATGTTCGAGTAATTTCGCGAGCCTGTGTAGTTTTTTATCCACGGCGCGTGGGATCCAGAGAAAGGATTTATGTTTTGATATACAACGATGGAGGATTGAACGTGTGTCGAAGAGCGGCGAGAACGCAAGAAGAGACCAGGACCGTTCTATGTTCCCCGCGAGGGCCGTGTCCGCTTGAAAACCGTGGCCATTTCTTCCCGGTGAACACAACGCGAACAGGTATTTGAAGGTTTTTGCGATGTCGTGTTGCACGACACGACCTTTCTGTGAAGCGAGCTCTCGATAACGATCTCTATTGCCTGTCCATAAGATCATCAATAATTTGTCGTGACTTGGGCGAAAACGACAGCCCTTTTTAAACCGATGAAATTTATGCCAGGTTGGCACGCAGAGATCGCGAACGTTATCGACATCGCGCACCGCTGTATACGCGCTAGTACCTACAGATAATCATCGAATTATAAATTGTATCGAGGGAAGATACAACACGGTGGAAGTGAAGCTGAACTTTTGCTAATGAGCAGATTAGATCTTCTTTCGTTTGGCTTTAAATCGAAGATCGTGAGCGAAGGGACGTTTGAGAAAATGCTTGTGGAATTCTGCAATTTCCCCTGCAAATCTGTTAATTTTTATCGAGGAAACTTCACCTTAATTAAAGAGTTCGCTAGAGTCACATGAATTATTCATCGATATTATCGTAATTTACTTTTAGTATAGTCTCTTAGACTATACTAGAGTTCTTCGTGACTCAAAAGACTCTATTACAAAGGTAAACGTTAATTTGGTGAAATATAGAAAAATGTATTTAACCGTTAAAATGTTTTACCCTTTTTAAAAGCTGCTGGCACGCGAACATTTATATCGGAAAAGAATCGGAAAAGCTACTTTTTCCATAAATCGTTGGTAGAATCGTTGTATGAAAGTTTACTCGTCGCTCGATAAAGATGTGAAAAGAAACGAATTGTAGGGAAAATTCGCAGTTTCGTAATGTTGGCGAGTCCGTATCGAATTCGATACGCTACATACACTCGTGTCCCGTTATCAAAACGGGCTGATTTCACCGGGAAGCAAATTGTTACAGATAGTTGCGCAATAACGCACCCTAATTGCCAGCGAATCGAAGAATCAGAAATTACTCGCTAATCACGAACACCCTTAATTAAGTGAATACCACAGCACAGTGATGCGCATTGAAAACAAATGAAACAACGTACGTATGAAGGTAGTCAATGGCAGAACGATATATCTTTCTGATCCCAAGCTTGCCTGGTTTCGTTCCGAATCGATAAGACTACGACGATGTATCGATACGCGGATAAACTTCTGATAACAAAGTACTTTCGTTGCTTCGACTACCTAGTGCTTGCGCTTCCTCAAATATACATACAATAACAAGTACGTGATTTGCCAAATATATTTCAGATTAAACTTGCACCAAGCAACTTTCTCTGCTAAGAAAGAAAACCGAGTTTATACCAAGTGCAAAAGATTCCTCGAAATATCTCTTTCTATAGAAGAATTTAAATAAGAAATTCGCTGGTCCTTGCTTCTCTTGGGATAAAAATACTGGAGAACAAAGACGACATTGGCGAAAGGTCGTCTTACGCAGACTGGACGCAAGAAAATTCAAACTACTGGCGATAAATTCCCAAATTATATCGCTGTGGAGTGTTTTCTCTTTCGACGGAAGAATTTAAAAGCGAAATCCACGATTATCCGCTGCCTAAGGTATACAAATATCTCGAAATTAAGACGTAGGAAAAGAAAGGTTTCACGGTGAATCGTGGACGCGTGTTCGCCTGAGCTTAACATAATCGATAGCGAAAACAGAAATATGTGCACGCATCTGCAGGCTCGTGCGGATAACGCGTGCACCAGCAACAACAACGGAGAACGAAAGAGAGAAAGAGACGAGGGAATGGTACCGTAAGGCATCTCGAAATCGTTTCACCGGATCAAAATTTCAGGGACTCGAGAATGGCCACGAAACCCCAGAGGAAATTATTTCTCGAAGGCCACTTACCGAGGCGCTCACGAAGAAGTAATCGGACAGAAAATACGGAGCCACGGACCGATAATGGTTGGTCGTGAACAACGCGGCCCCCGGGCTCCTTATCCATCTCTCAGCCTTTCTCTCTTTCTATCTTTTTCTTGTCCAGAAACAACAACGGACTTCGTACGCAACTCGAAGAATCCTTCGTCGATCTCGTAGCCTGACTCTCTTCTCGTTCGATACCGAGCACCCGGCTACTTTTCATCACTTTCTCACGTTCGCGAACCCAGAATCCTCGGACGAACGGGAAGCCGCTGATTACAGGAATTAAACCGCGTATCGAGCCACGAACCGCGCGAAAAGTCATAATTAAACGCGGTAAAACCGCGATCTCCGTTAGGCGATTCGATGGATCCGAGTCGAAACTCCAGTTCCTTTAGCTTTTGGGGATCGTCCGATCGCGAGACGAAATTTCCAGAGATATTTCCTCGTTTTAGAGTCGATATTTGAGTATAACGTTGTTGTCTATCGAGCGAATATTTAGAGAAATCGTCAGAGACTTCTTTGTGTTTCCTTCGTAACTGAACGTTCCAAGTGGTGTAACAACGCGGTGCAGCGTTTAGGCAAATTCGTGGAAATTCAATGAGATTTTCATGCTTCGCTTTTGAACAGCCAACGAGATTGACAGTGGAAATTATTTAGGTCTATGGGATTGATTATCGAAAGGATCTTTTGTTGCGTGTTCATCGTTATGATATAATTAAACGTGAAGGGGAATCGATGACGAGCATCGGAACATTTCCTTGTCGACAGGATGACTTCGAGCATCGTCGAAGTTACAACGTCACCGTAAGGACAACACGGTCGAACTTAATGAATTGAAATTGACAATGAGAACACAACATCGAGGATCCAATTAAACAGAATGGATCACACAGTTCAAAGTAGTTAACGAAGAGTCACATTTTTCTATTTCCAGTCGTTGAACGTCTGATCCACGCTGTGGAGGAAATAACGACGATTCGATCGCGAATATTATGCATTTATAGAAAACTTAAGAGAGTAAAAGCGTACACGAACATATTAGATTCTCCGTTTCTTTCGTTTTATGAAGAAATAATAGACGCACAACGTTTTTTGTTTTATATTATTTTGTCCAATTGCGTACGATCCATTTTCTTCTGTTGAGATAAACACCGCGACATTTCACACACTTGGTTTCACGTTTGTATGAAGATGTAAAAAACACTGTCGTAAAAAACATGTTTGCGAAAGAAAGACATTTTTCGCACAACCTAATACAACGTATCTGACGCAGAGTACTTCTCGTAGTATTTAATGAACGAAACGAATCCTCGTTGGTTGCGTTCGTAAAAATCTAAATTCGCACAAACAGCAACTTTCTATCGATGTCTTGTACCCGATATAAAAAAGAAACATAGAAACTGCCGTAATTTAACTGGAAGATATATCGATCGTGATCGATAAAAATTCATTCGCCAACGATTGCCCGATCTTCGAACTGCCCGATCCTCTAACCTTTAAGACCTACGTGGAATCGGTGTGGAACACGCGTTTTACAGGTATTCACGCAATCAGCTTGCACTTCCGCGATAGTCGTAACTCGTAGAAACGATCCGGGAGAGGGCCGCCGCGAGAAACGTTGTAAAAGGTCAAATTCCTTCGATTCGAGACTCTCCTCGTCAAATTACGAGCCGCGAGACGAAGAACCGTGCGACCAAGGGGCAAAGAAAGGTTGGATTGCGTATGCATTCGTTATTTGCGGTTTATATGGGGGACAACAGCGAGAAGTAGAGAGACAGAGGAAGAAAGAAAGAAGCCAAGAAACCTGTGCAGATCGGCGAGACAGAGAGGCGAAGAGGTGGAGAATAAACCGATACAGAGATACCGCATCCAGGCGAAAGCCGACAAGCCAACAACTCTCGAAAGGGCCTGTGCTGTTGGGGTGCCGCGAGAAGACGGCTGGAATGCACCGAGAACAGGTCGCAAGGCTGCCGACATTCCGAAATTTGCAACGGCCTCGGCACGGGCGACGTGTCCCATTGTACGTGTACGAAATTGTCCTGGCCTCTGACCGAAAAAAGCGTAAAAGGGCAATAGATTCGTGATCTTTCCCTTTCTCCTCGAGAAGCTCATAGATCGCGAGAATTTCACGACTACCCTCGCTCTTCTTCCAATTCTATTTTCTTTCTTGGAAACAGGAGAACAGCTTTTCAAGAATCTCGTCGCAAGATGCCGTACGAATTTTACGACCACCCACCTCTTCTTTACATTTTATTCTACTCGTTCGGGTTTTTGGCCATGCGATATAACGAGACTCGAGTCTCTTTGTACGATAATTCATTAATTAAACCGTTAACGACCAAAGTTTATAATACTACGTTAATAATACTACGTTTCGTGTCATCGTAGAATCTATGTGAAAGAAATAGCGAGGAAATGATATTGCGCGAATTTTAAGAAGTCTCTTTCGTAAACACAAAATATGCAAATGACTCTCGAGATAAGATAGAGGGGCAAGCGGTTATATTTCAGAGCTAAATCTCCTATATTTTCAATTTCCTATATTTCAATGTTCGTATGCATATTGAAAATTAATATGCACGCGCGTCACGCGACATAAACGAAATAAATTACGCAGCTCTGACATCGATACAAAGTTTCGCAAACATTTCCCAATGGAAACATCCGTAGGTAAAATCAATATATTATGCAGCGCGTTTCATGCGGCGTGCAATTTTCCTGGCGTCATTAGCGGAAACCAGAAACGCCGCTCGTCATTCATCGTATCGGCTATGGATATGTTTCTCTATACCGTATACCGCAAAAAGCGTTTATACCTATTCAAAGTCCCCTTTTCTCTTCTGGAATCGATTGCTGCGTAAAAACCAACCAGAGAGATACTCGAGAGCAACAGAAAAACGGATAATCGTGGAGAATGGAAGAAACTCTGGAGAATCGAGAGAACCAGAAACGAAACAAAAAAAAAAAAGAAAAAAAGACAATAAACGTCGTCTTATCGAACAGATTTTAAACAGACGACTGTTCTTAACATATTACACGTTCATACGTATTTCGACTTCTACGAAAACTTAAATAAATATCCATAATTAGAAAATTATCAAATCGTCTAGGAATTGTCATCTCGTTTGAAACGTCGAACATAAGTTGTAACACTCTTGTAACAACGATCTCTTTAATTCGACGTGACCAAGTTCTTGCTCGCATCTGTAGCATCTTTTCATCGCTGTGTTCGTCAATTTTGACGCTCGTATTATTTCTATCGTAAGTATTTACGCTTAATTAATTTCACGCGTATGATAAACGATTTTACGATACAGATTCAGACTTCGTATAAACTTCTCCATATTTCTTAAAAGGTGTCTACAAGTGTTCAAATATTGTACTTTCGCACTTGCCTACATGCGTTGAATCGTAGCCTCGCGCGAATACAAAATTCTGATCGATTAATCGTTTCGTTATGCTTTAGTTTAATTGTCGCGTTTCGCGCGAAAGCTGTAGGTGTCCTAAAACTTGAACGGTGTTCCTGTGCTGGCGTTTCGAGTACGGTACCGTACGATCCGCAGCGTGAATTGATTTTTAACGCTTTTATTCTGCGGCCCACCCTCACCCCCCTCGAGGGCTCCACTTTTACGAGGCAATTTTGCTCATCGACGACCGTACCGGGCCCCGTTGTAAATAAAAACCACAGGCAAAAGGAAGAAAACCGTACTATAAAGATTCCTGTTCTTCTTCTTTTAACGTCTCCTAACTTGTACCGCGTGCCACGTATTTATGTCCCGGAGCCCGTGGCGATGCTACTTTTTCGCGCATTCGTTTGTAAATTACTATTACGATTCAATCGAAACAGCCACGACTTCGAAAAATAAAGAGAAAAAGAACGAGGAAGAAGATAATCTCGAGGATTCGAAAAATTTTAGTAGAAAAACGGATGGAAAAGAGGTTGGGGGGAGGAATAATTTCGAGGATCCAAAAAAACTTCATTTTTTAGAGAAAGATACAAGAACGTTGATATTCTTGAGGCCTTCGGTCTATTTAAAAGATACATTTTGAAAGACTTGATCGGATTGATCGAGATTAACCTTGAAAAGCCCTCAACGCCTCCGCCAATAGCGATTTCTTCCATCTATCTGCGTCAACCTTGAATTCCACTTATATTTCACTTTTTTTTTCCTTTCTTTTTAACTCTACGGCGAATCAAACGTACCGTGCGTTTTTCCATTTACCAGAAATAGATTTCGATTATAACGATAATAAGTCCAACCTCGGTATTCTCACACTCTGGCTATATTCTAATACCAAATACAGATTATAATTGCGAGACGACGCGCATGGAATTGCGATAAACGAATCGTGTGTATATATACACATATATTCATATAGTTTCATGGCTGGATATTTATGCGAGTCAATATTTTTATGAACATAAGAAAAGACATTTATTTCGCTCATTTAATATTATAACGAGTAAAATGGACTGTCTATAAAACGTTATAATCTCTATAACCCTCTATAACCCTATTTTTCATTGTTCCTGCGATTTATCACTTCAATGGATAAACCGTACAGGAATTAATGAATGCACGTGATATAAATGGACTGTTTGCTGATAAAACAGTGGTATAACGATAATGGAAAATATACAATTACACGTACGCGATATGATACTTGAGAAATATAAATAAAATATGAATAGGTAAATAATTGTGAATCATCTGAAAATCTACATTTTTGTATACATCAACGTCATAATAGTTATGGAACATCTACCGATCCTTCATACTATTCTAAATCTTTTAAAAATATAGGTAATCTTCGTAAATAATTACACACAGATAATTATAGAACATCTACAGATTTTGTATACCGGAACTGGTATAACCTATATGATTCGTTAACGCGCGGTTTCTTACAAAACGCAACACACCCCTGCATATTATACTTTACTCATTGTACTTTAATTATATATCTTCTGTACATTTTTGCATCTTGAAATATCTCCGAAACGCAAAAACATCGACGGTCTAATCATGACGAACGAACCGCTACATCGGCGCGACGAAAGCCTGAAAAGAGAAGCTACACGGGTGTCTGAGTTGAAAACCGTTGGTTCGTTCCGCGGACTAATCGTGTTCACCGTGCACGCTCATCTTACATAACATCGACATCTCGAACGTCAGGACCTTCGTCCTTCTGGCTGGTCCCGATCACGGCAAGGAATTCGAGGGCGAGCAAGAAAGAGAAAATGCCGCTCGCGATGGACCGAGTACGCACGCGTGAGTAAAAACGAGATAGAGATACATACGCAACTATACGTTAGAGTGAGACAAAGAATACAGACAGAGAAGGATAGATAGCGAGCAAGAGAGAAGAAAAGGCGCACGCAGGGAAGAAGAAAGAGAGAGAAAGGAAGGGAGACAGAGAGTCCATCAAGCAAAACTCACCCTGTTGCATTCCAGAGCCTCCGCGCTGTGCTCCTCCTTCTGCTTGAAGCAGCTGCTGCACTTGCTCTTGTTGAATATGTTCGGCGCGAACTTCCTGCACTCGGCGCCGGTGCCACGGACGCCCGCCGTGCCGCCCGACATCGCGACACGTGCGAATTAACCGCGACGACCGGACAGCACCATCGTTCGTCTCTCGCCCCCTTTTTCTTTATTCCTCACCCTCCGGTTCACCTCCGTTCACAAGCACCGAAAACGCACCGAGCAAATACGCACCGACTAAATGCACGCCGGCTAAAAACGCGCTGGCTAAATACGTACCGACGAAATACGCACCGACTAAATGCGCGTCGGCTAAGTGCGCACAAACTAAACGCGCATAAACCAAATGCGTATCGATTTCGTACGACAAAAATCGGCTGATATCGATTACTCGAACGTGAAACTCCAAAACACGATTTCCCAAAGTTGTTCTTTCTGCACGCGATGAGACAGTTTTATCGAGGAGTGATTTTATTCGTTTAGAGTATTAATTTCATTTATTTAAATTTGTACGAATTCTGTATAATTTTGGCTTTTACACAGACGCGCGCCACCACCGACAACGAGTCAGTCCCCAGCGGCCACTCTCCGCGTGTCCGTTACGTTAACGGATCGAGTTAACAGGATTTCGTATTCTCGTTTCGCGCGAGGATCGTCATTTATCGAACTATCGACCGGCAACGATATGTTCTCGATATGTTTCGTCGATTTCGTTTGTATCTCGCGTGCAGTCAGATTCGTGACACGTTCGAGGATCGACCGTACATCGAAGCGACACTCGCTTAGTCAAGGAGAGCGAAATGTGCTCAAATCGGCGCCAATGTATGAATAGTAACGTATTATGTTCTCTCGTGATGGTTGACTCCGTAACCGGAAGAAACTCCGATACGCTTCTTTGCCCGATGTTTACATACGCTTCGGCCAATAATATACGTGCTCGACTCCGTTCGAATTTCGTAACATATACAAACGAGCGCGCTTGTCTCGTGCTTGTGTGTTTACAGTGTGTTTATATGTCACACGCGTTTAGGTGACACGTACCGGTTACCGTCGCTATTGCGATATTTACATGATTCGGATAAACGAATCTGGTCGAAAAAATACAATATACAGCAAGATGACTCGATCGATCCGATTCACCCTCGCGTCCCAATCGACTTGTTGATAATGTTCCCCTCGAATACTGTACGCTGTTCGATGCGAGCACGTGGATTACGCGGCACTCCGAATCACACGAATCTATTATTAGACACAATAGCATGCACCGCAGTTAACATGTCACAGCACCGATCTATCGATCGTTCGACTAATCGAACTGTTAATCACACATGATAGGGCGCGATTATTCGATCGAACGAAAGGTCACTTGCTTTTTTGGCTGCTCGAAACTCGCCTTGGATTGTGTAGAGACGTGGCTAAGATGTGATTATTCGTTTGCCACAGTTCACGATATACCAATAGTAGCACCACGAGCACCACGATCCTTATGTACGCTTATACTATATCGACTGTCACAGTGATAATTCCGTGATACGACCCGAAATACTACACACCCGACCACTACGGCAACGACCACGACGACGACGACACTCGAGCACACTTACGACACGTCGCGTTGTGCTCTCCATGACAGAACGCTCCCGCGGACGTCCATCTGCGATCTGGCTCGTTTAACTCGGCCTCTATGCCGTCCGTAGCGCTCACTCTCGCTCGATCGACCGTAGCACGCCCTCTTGGGTACGAGGCTACGCCAGCGCCAAACTAGTCCCCCATTCGTCCTCTGGAACATAGCGCCACGGCGTAAGAATTTCAACTAATCATCTCGCCGTTATTCTTTTATTCCATTTTCGTCCAATTTTCTTGATCACGTCCCTCTTACATAATAATTCACCAACTAATAATATTAGTAAACTATCAAATTGCAGGTTATAAATTATATACTTCTCCTTTTTGCATCGAATAGGATACTCAAATAATTTGTAACTTGTAAAATTTGATTACAAAATTTCATTTGCGTCATTTATTAAACTTGTTATTGTTATGCAAGAGAATTTACTAATGCTTATAATCTGCAACTTGTGAATTGTAAGATTTAAAATAAACGATAAATATTATAAAAACATCAAAATTAAATATAATTCATTGACAATTGATATCGCTTGTAAGAAATTAAACAATGTATATTATCAAACACATTAAGGTATGAATAATAGATTCAACAATTGAATTAATGTAACAGTTGAAATCATACTAAATTTAAGGCAAAGATTTATACATCTTAGCTATAAAGAATTTCATAAGACTTGATTTTAAAAAAGATACGTATGTATCCCTGATATGATCTATCGCAATTTGTATTTAAATATATTATTTGTATAAAATATAATGTACAGATATAAATATAGAGTGACAAGGTAAAAGATATATCTGCAATTTTATTTTATAATTAGGTATACTAGGAAAGTCACATTTCACAAAATACCACACACTATCCGAATGATATATATTTCGTGAAATGTGGTTTTGCTAGGAATGACCTAATAATTATAAGTACCTTCTTAGCGGATGATATCTCCCTTACTTTCCAAACGTAATCAAATATTGAAGTAAATGAAGAAATATGACTTTACAAAGAAGCACGTTTGAACAAACTTAAGTTGCAAACTACGGCTTGACTCATGCGAATGCTTAAATTGAATCAGCTGATTTTTACATCCGGTTCAATGTTCGAGATTTCTTTTCCGGTTCATCCAGACCAACGTTCCAGTGTTTGGAAGTCTGATTGTAAAGATGGTAGATGAAGCTGGTGACAGGTTCGTAGGCTAAATTATTTTCGGCTTTTTATACAAAACTTGATACTTCTAACTAACACTAATATACATACCGTAATATAATATAATAACGTAATAATTAATTTTGAAATGAAATTAACCTCGAATCTACTCCCTGGAATTCAGGAGTTTAATCTTTCATAATCTTTGCTACAAGTCCGTGAATGTTTTACTAATCCGTAAATTTCCATTTCAAGACAAAATTAAAGATGATTTCATTATAAAAATTCATTATTTTTATGTACTATGTTCATTTTTTTCCCTACACTTTTTTTTTGTCTCCTGTCAGTCTCAGTAACATTTTTGAATCATTAAAATGTATATTAATTTGACAAATATTGTTAGAATCCAATAAAATATTATTTAGACATATAACATTAAGGATAATGTTATTGTTTCTGTTATAAATGTGTTTGTATTCAAACAAATAAAGCGTTGATCACCTCCAAACAACATCTTACATAACACATAAAAGAATTAAGTTGTAAGAAGGATCATACCGTTTGATTTAAATTACACAATTGATATATAAAAATACATTTTTAACTTTATAAGAATGAGTACAATTTATATGTTTTATTGTGTATGTATAAATTATAATATAATATTATTTTGAAATGATGGAATTATATTTATATCTAAATGTAATTGCAATTTATATAATTTATGTAAAGTATTTATTTGACAATTAGGTACGGATTTCTTACAGGGATGATTCCTCAAATGTTGCCATCATCAAAGAGGTATACGATAATGAAAATGCACATGAAACATTTGAATATGAACTAGAAAGAGCATTAGAATCTGAATGCAGTTTAATTGTTATTGAGCCATCTAAATTAGGTGATGAAACCTCCAGGTGGATAGCAGTAGGAAATTGTCTTCATAAGACTGCAGCATTGTCTGGTCTTGCTGCCATAACTACAGGTTTTTAAAACTTATGTTTCATATTATATATGTGTATATTGAAATATTATTCTTTATACAAAGTATGTTATTATATATTTCACAGGTTTAATTTGGGGTGACCAACCCTATATTTGTGGTCCATTAGGTTTTATATCTGTAATATCCTGTGGACTTTATACTGTTTCTTGGCAGTTTGACCCCTGCTGCCAATATCAAGTAGAGACTGACACAAGCAAATTGCCACATGTAGAATTGTTAGCAGTTCTAGGACCATCGTCTCCAACATTTCTCGTAAGAAAAGATGATACAAGAAGAAGAATTCTTCACACGACTATTACATTGGTAGCTCTCAGCATCAGTGCTTGGAGAGTTTATCAGGCATTTAAATGAAATGTTCTTCTACCAAGAAAGAAAAAAATCTGAGTTTTAAAAAAGAGTAAGGTAGGCCATACGATATATTGTAAAAGATCGTAATAAGGCCTAGCATAGAAATCTGTGAATTACAATTTCATGTAAATTAGTGGGGATTGTTGAGTCACGCAAATCTATTTTTGTTTGATGTTTATATTTCTTTTATGTTTTGACACTACCTCACAGGTGGATGCTGATTTTACAATAAAAGGGAAAATATCTAATAAAACAGACTAAAAAAAAGCCTGTTCTAAAACCACTTTGAATCTAAAACATGATACTTCTTAAGGCTCCACATTGTTACTCTATGATCTTCATCTTGTTGATTATATCACAGTTAATATTAACACAAGAAAGACACAATCATATTCATGCAATCACTTATGTGATATAACTACTAATATAAGTGTTCTTAGATTTATGCAAAATTGCAAACGTACACCTGAAAGGTTGGACTTGAACTATATATTTTTAGAGTGTAAATAAAGTAGATAGAATACACTGCATATGATGTATTAAAGAGAATGTTGCCTAGATTTTCTCACCCAGTGATATAGTCCACTATGCAAAAGATATTAATATTCGGAAAAGCCATTCTTGAAAATATCTAAAAAAAATTTGTCCTAATATTATTTGGCAAACATCTTAATCAGCATAATACACAAAACTTTTGTTAATTACATAAGACTCTTATCATGCTATATACAAACACATGGGATATCAAGTTAAACGTCACAAACATTTCTGTAAGTGAATGATAATAATAAATATTACATGACGTAATATAAGAAATTTTTAGATACATTTTAAGTTGAGTAATGTGTCAAATAATTCTTGCAAATTACTTGTAAATATAAACAAAATATACCAACATCTAAGATTTTATGACTATATAACAGATATAACACAAAATTGTTATTTACATATTTACATGATATGTAAGGAAATCTAATTGCATTAGACAAATCTTGAGTACTGTATATCTACTTTCCCTTAACATAAACAAAATGTAAAGTTTATTTCAATCAGTGTATAATTTCTAATATTCATCTACATTGTTTCAATATTTAAAAAAATCTATAATATGAGGTAAAAATTAAAAAAAAAAGAAAATAAAATCAGCAGGCCAATACATTTTATGTAGAATTTAAGAGTTTAACTATCTTTGCATAATATCATTTACCAATAAATCCAATATAAAATATAGTTATTACATATGGCGTGCATTTTATGCACAATACAAACATATAATGCTTCATTATGTTAATATGAAAAAGTACGTGTTCGTATTTTTTTTACAATTAAGTTAACGTCAATTAGAATCTTTTAATGTAAATTAAAATTTACAGAAAATCGCTGATGATACATAACAAAAACTTAAATAAGTGTTGATAATCCTGCCATGACAGCAAAGTTCGTACCAATTGCTGTACATTATATGTCATACTTTGAATGTCTCAGTTATTAGCCAAATATTTGTTATGATACAACTTATAATATTTTATAGTTGTAACATACAAGAGAATATGCAATAAAATATCTACTATGGATAAAGATACATTTGACGAATGGTGTGTTAGGTAAATTTACTGTTCTGTAATTTGTAGCTTAAAAGGTCTCTATTTCTCTGCATTTTCAAGCATTTATTTTTCTATGTGAAATTTATGCAAGTATCTTTACTTTCTGTATATGTCTATATTTTACAGCTTTTATTATATTTATAAAACATAATTTCTGTAATTACTTATCTTTATATATTCCATGACTTTTCAAGTTTTAGATGACATATATTTTAATGTGCTTCAGTCTAAATTCCATTAACACGTTTGTAGTATTAAAATGTATATAATGTAAACATATTCCACCAATGACTGGCATTATAATAAAATATAATTTGGATATAATTTTGTCCAATGCATTCCATAAAATTATTCTCTTTTCAAGATTGCCATCAACTTGGCATAAAATTAAATCTATTACAACGTATATTTCATTTTAGTTATAACATAATAATAAAAGATAGTATAAATATAAAGATAGAGACTAAATGTTTTTATAAATAACAAGAAACAAATAATTGTCCCCTTGTTATAACCATATATTAAGTATTATGATTCTTTTGCCTTTTTAGCTCGTTTTTGCATTATCCAGAAATACAATGATGGACATAAAGTGCGTAAATATACTGCACATTTTGGAATAAATGGTGCAATAAACACATCTTTCTCTTCTTTCAATACTGCTTTTAAAATACGATCTGCTACATATTCTGGAGAATATCCCTCTTGCGTGTTTTTATCCATTACTGTAATTGCATTGATGTTTACAATTACATTTTACTAAGATTAATTAAGTTTCTAGTTTACAAACCTCCATAAATTTGCCCATTTCCTGTTAATGCATTCTGTGAAAGAGAGGTTCTTACATAACCAGGACTAACAGTTGTAACTTTTATATTTTGGTCATACATTTCTGCTCTACAACAATCGCACCAGGCTTGTAATGCATATTTAGAAGCTGCATATGCAGACCTGTCATATTAATAATGGTAATTAAAATTTTTTAGGAATTGCTTTCAAATTTAAATATAAAATATCCTAACCTGTATGGTATTGAAATTTTTCCCTGTATGCTACTAATACATATTATGTGACCTGACTTTTGCTGGATCATATATGGGAGGACAGCTGTGGGACACAGCAGACATTTTGATAAAGAATCAACAAATTTCATTGGATTAAGATTAAATAATTACCTTTTGTCAAAGCAATTTGAGCAAAGTAATTTGTAAGCATTACTTTCATATCTACATCCATATTTGTATTAACAACTTCACCTCTATAAGAAATGCCAGCATTATTAATCAAAATATCAATCTTTCCATGGATATCTATTATTTTTGAAACTTCAGTTTGTAGAGAATTGATATTAGTTAGATCTAATGGCACAATTACTGGAGGATGAGTTGGTATTGTCTAAAATAAAGTCAAATGGTTTACAATGAATTTTAGGAAAAATTTTTGTCAATGGATACATACAACATGAATATTCATTAGGTCATTTTTCACTCTTTGCAATTCCTCCTTTCTTCTAGAAATTAAAATAAGTTTACAGCCACAGTCATAGAAAATATGCGCTAATGCCTCTCCTAATCCAGAACTGGCTCCAGTTATTATCACAACCTAAAATGTCAATTGAAATATAGCAGGTGATTATTTCCAAAATTTACAAAATACAAATTCAAATGAGATATAATCTACCTTCCCACTTAACATACTTTTTCTTCTTTTTCGTTGCATTATATCAAAGAAATGATATATCAACCATGGGATAGTAATTGGAAATCCAAATAATGTAAATAACCACCATATAAGATGCCAACCTTTTAATGTTTCTTCCTTCATGATTCCAAATATTTGTATATAATTACAGAAAAATCAAGAGCTTTCAATAAGGGGTGTTAACATTTGAAACATACAGAATTAAAATGATAACTTATGTATTACGTTATAAACCTTAACCTCTATGCTCCTGAACTTTGACCAAACACATGGAGACCATACATTATATAGAATAATATCTGATAATATGAATTTGGTCATAATATACCATAAATAACATAGAATATAGATGTAACAGTCGTAGTTGAATATGTATTCGCAAAGATTCTTATCATTTCAATGTAGCATTCAATATTATCGATTGACAGTTATACACGTTGCATTCATATGCATGTCTTTGTAATTTTTTATTAGTTTGATAAATAACAATAATTGTAAGACTTGTTCCAAATGATTTTGTCTATAAAAGGATTGCAATTAATCTTAATGAATAAAATAGATATCTATTTTTTAAGGAAACTTTTGTTGCCTCCAATTATTAAATATCTATATCGCTCCAAAAATTAAGGAATTCTGAAAACATAAATTTAGACTTTAATAACTAAAATTTAGGCTTTAATATCTATTCATTTATTGTAACATTGTATATATTACCTACTCACAAAATTGTTGAAGACTGTTTTAAAAAGTTTACGTACATTGACGACGATGTTCTATTACACAAAAGCAGATATAGCATTTATATACTGGTTCAATTTGTCTTTTAATTTCTATATTAACGCTAACACATAAAAATATTTATCTTAAATATAGTTCTTAGCTTGTACCAATTTCCAAAAAATAATCGATTTGGAAAGTGATATCAATTATCAGACCTAACCATGGAGAAGAACTCCACTCGATGATTTATTTAAATGATTACCAAACGAATAATGTTATAAATTATAATGGAAATTAAATAGTTGATTCCATTTTATTCTAGACCCATATTTTGCTTTATCAATGCTCTTATCTTAATCCATTAAACATGTTGTACTTCCAGGAACAGGACGGAAAGTACCGCGAGACTTGAAAAAAAGCAAAAGTAGAAAAGGAAACATTGAAGTCTGTATTTGTTTGAATCTAAGAAAGCGGCTCTACTTTAGACGGTGGTTGATGATTGGTCAGAGTAAACGCGCCCATGTCAGCTGTGTGACACAGAGTCGCTAGTCGTCCGTCGTAGACGCGGATTCGTGCAAATGGCGTCACTGGCAGTATGAGCGAGCGTATGCCGTCTAATAACGCGTACGGGCCTCGTCCGGGCGCGGCGCCGCGCGGCCCAGCCTGACGGCGAGCGTGAGTGCGACGATATTGGTCGAGATCGAGGGAAAATTAATACAAAGAGATCGTTAAATTTCGTCGTCAAGTTACAACAGTGCGTACGTATCAACGACGAGTGGTGACACGCAGTGAAAAAGAGAGGTGAGTTGCCAGATAGAGAAAGAAAAGTCGACAATAAAGAATTCTGGTGATTCTTTATAAGAAGTGCTGTGTTACGCATACGTGTTCATTATTCACGAAATAAACGTATCCTCATCATGCATACGCTTTGGGTATGTTTTCGATCATCGACTAATTTTTTTTCTACGCGAATGACGAATCTATATTATGCAGATCTTTTGATTGCATCGATGTTTTTATGCAAGAAGATTTTAGTTAGTTGTTACAAAGTATAAGAAGCGCGAGATACAATTTCTACCACAGGGTAGTAAGATAAAGACGACGATTCAAAGCGAATTTCTAAGCGACTTTTAAACCATGATAGACAAACACGATGAAAGGAAAGGAGTAAAATGTACGCGCAGTACATACTTTCCTCGTTCGATTCACAACCATACTACATAGTGACAGGTGCCATGCGTGTATCATTGCCAAATCTATCTTCACTCTTCAAAATACTATATCGTTCTGTGTATATTTTCATAGAAACGAAATATCAAAAATTAGTATTGTTCTTCAGCGTGATTCTCATCTAAAGTATCATACGATCGTTACGTTTTATTGCTTAATGCGTATATTTGCAATGAAGCGTGTAGTATGTTTATCTTATACAATGATTAAAAATATTCTTATCGTGTTTTGTAGAAGTTTTTATAATACTGTTATTCTGACAAACTATTTGAATATATGCCGTTGTTATCATGTAATCAGGACGGCCATGTTTTTCCCAACTAAAAAACACGTTTCCCGTGGCCACGCGCACGTGTGGGCGAAACAGAATGTTTTTGTTTGCGCCGCGACGAGTTCCTAAATACGACCTATGGTTGCATAAGACATAAGACATAAGAGATCGAGGTGTGCCTATTTGAAAAGAGTTCTGGCGTCTTATAAAAACTCTCTAAGCTCGTTTCTGTCTTCGATACACAGCCAGCCTCGCGAAACGATACAGATTACAGAAACAGAAACGCGCAGTTATACTAATATTGCCTTTCCATACATAAGATGGGATGACAAGTGTTTAAACAAAATAGAATCACAATGGAACATTTGATACAGTACGCATGGTATGTATTTCGCGATTACGTCAGAAAGTATTGCTTGTTATCCTCGTGTACGATCGCGCATTTTCTACTCTTCTAATTTATCGATAGAGATAGATTATCGATAGAGTCTACGGTCATAGAACATGCTTTCCACGATAAGAAAATTTCAGTAGCTATATTAGCGATGCTTATTATATTTTGTTTTCTATAAATATAACAGAATTTTTAAAGCCACACGGGGGAAGGAAAAAACCTTCGTATACGAACGGATAAAGCGGTTAACCTTACCGATACCAAGTGACTCCGGGGTGAAAGGGCATTAACACTTTTAAGATAATAATATAGTGGAATATTAAGGCCATTTATTAAATAGAATTGTTGCAAAGGAAATCCGCCCTGATAAACTTGCTTGCGTAATATTGCAAAAAAAAAAAAAAAATACGTGGTACCGTAAACAATATTAGTAAAATCACGATCATTGTCAACTATGACTTTGGAACTTTTTATCAACGGCTAAATGATATTTTATTCGTCTGTTCGAAAAGTAGTAAGTACATTTTACGTTCATGCGATTGAAATTATAATTGCACGTATTTCATCTATCCTGTGGATAATGTTGGTAAATTCCAATGCGTTTATAAAGATATATCGTCAGCTGTTAATACCTAGTCGATAAATGGAAAAAGATCTACTCCCGAAACCGGTTATAACGGATCAACCCATAATTTGCGATATCGTGTATGCACTATTCAATGTCTATTAGAAATGGACTTCGATTTCCGTTAGACGTTTTCGTAACATGTATCTCGGTGAAGGTTTCCACGCACCTTTATTAGAGGTATCTAACACGTAATGCATGTTAAAATCGACGAACCGTTGAACATACGTTCAAGCTAACTCTTTTACAACTAGCACGATTCTTTACACTTTACAGAATTACGATTGGGGCCAGTCGGTAACCAAGTTGCGGGTTTTCAAGTAATTTAAAATTTTGTCATTCTATTCAAATATATGTAACTTGATGTAGTTTAAACAAAGCAGTATAAATAAGAAAAATGTGCATTATAAAAACACGCTTATATGAATAAATATTAGGCTTACCTAGTTCTTCTGCAACACCCGTAACTACATGTATTAGTTTTCTACGTTATGGCTCAGCATGTTAATTCATTCTGTCATTGTAATCAAACCTCAACTTTCTAATATTCATTGGATTTTGCTTCTAAGAAAAGCTAACATACAATAGGTAAAAAAGTTTATGTGCTTTAGAGACGAAGTAACGCTACGAAAAGACGTACGAATTGATGTGACATTTTTCCGTACGATCTTTAACCTATTAAGACGAGTTAACTCATCGCTCAGATTACCAACCTTTCGGACGCAATTTCTTTATTTAGGGATCTTTTATCTGTTTACATGTCCTTTTATTAAGGATAAATTATACTATATTTACCATGCGTAAAGACAAAATTCGAGCACTATTCCTACTTGTAAGTTATAGTACAAAAAATAAATTAAGTTTACTAAAATAAACATATGTCCGATTTAACATCGTTGCGTCTTATTCTAGTTACCTTATCATAAAGTTATCGTATCTTTATAACGCTACATTTATGATTATTTTCTTATTAAATCTTCTTAATTTATGAACTGCAAAACAAATTATATCGAGTACGATATAATCAGTAAAAATAAAAAAATTAATACGAATTATACCAAAATATGTTTTGTATCGAAATTTTTATTTTTTCATAAGAACGAGAAAGGGGGTTAAGGCGGTAAACAATGATGTGGTTAGGAAGTTAAGGTTTTAAACACAAAGAAAATTGTTTGTATTTGCCCGTAAATGATAGTTGATCTGCAAATATGTGTGGTGTCTAATTTTAGACAGGGGATATCTGCGGTTCTGTCGAAGAAGTCACTGACCATCGAAAATTCTGGCGCGCGGTCACGTTTTCATGGAAATAAGCGGTCGAAACGACGACTTTAACGATTCCCGGTCGTTCAACCAGGCATAAAGGTTGTTTACATGCTCTGAATTCGCACGTTAGCAAAGGATGTGTTCCAATGGGAAACGTTCTCTTTCATTACACTTAAAATGCTTCGTAACAATCGTAACAATAGCTTTATAAAATAAAATACTTAAAAAATTTTTTAATGAGAAGCTTCTTGCATATAATAAGACGCAGGGTTAACGGAAGTGAAGATGAAAAAAGAGCGGAAGCAAAGTTCATAGTAATAAACGAAAAAGATAGACAAGCGTCGAATAGAGAATTGTAGACTTATCAGTGGCCCGATAAATTTGTTGTGTCTGGCGGGAAGGATCCATCCTATCGGGATTGAACATGTAGACTTTGTAACCTAGAGAGATTTTGTGAAATGAGGTCGACTAACACCACTAAATTCTACGTTAACGGCCTTGTTCTAGATTTCTTTGTATTTCTTTATCACCCACTCATACCTTTTTCTTTCTAAGTCTTCTTTTTTTGAAGCTGTGTTGCTACCGTATTAAGAATTCCATGTCGTGGCTAGATTGCGAATATTTATGCAAATTTAAGTTTTTATTAATACAGCTAAAAAAATGAAATTGTTTCACTCACAATTAGAAAATATTAAAAGATGCTATAGTACTTAGCCTTAGGTTACAGTAATTTGAATAAACCACACGCCAATTCGAAATCAGATCAACTTACCAAACATACTACAATTTATAATCGGTTAATATTCGAAGTAAGAAACTTCTGGAATTTTTTGAACAACTTTTTACGGGAACTGTATCGTTCTTTCCCTTTCGATATTACCGCAAAACCTTTAAATTTTTTATCGATGCAATCCTATCGATCTCCAATAATATTCATCGTAAAAA
Organism: Bombus vancouverensis nearcticus; assembly: GCF_051014615.1. Classification (NCBI taxonomy): domain Eukaryota; kingdom Metazoa; phylum Arthropoda; class Insecta; order Hymenoptera; family Apidae; genus Bombus; species Bombus vancouverensis. The sequence goes on along the minus strand of NC_134913.1, from coordinate 17,070,555 downwards.
ATTGATGACCGAGAACAAATCCGAAGCTAATGAGGAACACGCGATTCGTATTAAAAAAAAAAAGGAGTAACAACAAAATTAGAGAAAAAAATGAAAATTTAAAAAATGGAAAATGTGCGTGAAAATGCGTATCGACGCGACTGTGATCCGCAGAGTGGCGCTGAAGAGGGATGCAGGCCGAACTGGTGTACAGAAAGCCGTTAACAATGATGACCACAACGTCCAGCCAGAGTTTTCATCGTCCTGGGACAGGGAGAAAAGAGAACAGCGGTCGAGACTCTCGCGAGACCATACACTCTGGTCACTTTATGGTCTCTGACTTCGAGGCGGAGGCCCAGGACGACGAAGATGAACTTGCTGTCCCAGTGCCTGACGAGGAAGCTGCCAAGATCGCGATTATCGCTTCCACAGGATTTTTACAAGAGAAATTTGCCACTAGCTCTTCGAACGACAAAACTTCTCAGCAACTCAGCATTGAAACGTCCTTGAACAAGTTGTTCCAGTGCATGTCGCTAGCATACAGGTGAGTTTCTCTTTTCCCTCGGTTTTTCTTCGGCCTGTTTTCTTAAGTTACCAGCAAGTATCGTTCATAATTTTTATTAAATCTCTACGCTTTCTTTCGCTTCTACCATTGCCTTGGCAACTAAGCGATTGCGGATTTTGGCATTAGGTGGTATTGACAAAATCCGCAATCGCTTAGTTGCCAAGCCAATATGTCCAAGCTGCTATTATATAAACACATACGATTCGTTGTCCAAGCAATGAATATCGATTATACCGTTCCAACTAGAAATTGTATTTAAATTATTCAAGAAATGTCCATCCATTCAAGTCGTTCGAATAGTCATGAGTGGTAATGCATGTATAAATTACAAATGGATCTTAATATACGGTAGTTATCTGTCTCTCCATCGATCATGGAATCGTCAAAGTCGTGAGAAATCGCGTTTCAGCAATAGAAAGGGAAATCGAACTTTATACCATCGTGCCATTGAATAGAGCGGAAAGTAGCGTCGCGTAGTCGTCTTGTAACAGTCTCGTGATTTCAAAGTGTTCAGACGTTTTGCAAGAACCCGCAAGCGAATGCGTGGCGTTTCCTCTCGCAATCGGTTCCCTCGCAAGATTAGTGGAACAGCGCAGATTCGATGGAACTGTATTTCGAGCTCGGCAACCGGACAAATGCCGTGCCGCCGGCATTCCGCCTGATAACGGACAATTGAATTAATGAAGAAGAGGCCGTAGAACCAAACGACAACACCGCAATTAAACTCGGCCTCGACGAAGCCGACAGTCTGCCTCCGCGACAATTTCCGTTTCCCCTATACGGGACCGTTCGAACCCCGTCGCGAAGACTTCCTTCAAATCCTTTCCACCTCTCGATCAACGAAGGCATAAATAAAGAAGTAAACTCGTAATCGATGGATCATTGTCCATATTTTGCAAAATTGAATGCAGCAATGTTGCGAACACGCTGACAAACTCTGATACAGCGATCGAGATTAACAAATATTTCTCTCTTGTTTCATATCGTTCTTTCGATAAATCGATTAAAAACTCGCGTTGTTTTGGAATTCGCGCGAATTCCTCCAGTTGGAAATATTTTTTCGAGTAAATTATTTGTCGCTTTATCGTCGAATCTTTTCGATTTTACTCTTGTATCTAATCGTCCACCATTTAACACCAGCAAAATGGATTAATTTGATCTTTTATTTTTTAATGGCCAGTTAATGTGCATCGATTAATCGGTCGATCGAAAGCCTGGATCTATCGAAAGTTTGATGAGCTATCGATCGATTACGGAGGATTAGCGCTTGAATCCAAGCATTAGATCGGCCTAACTAACGTTTTATTGAGATCGGACAAGGAAACAGGCTTATCTAGATTTCGTGTCTTTCTCGTCACTTTGCCACTTAGGTGTGTCGATTATAAGTTGGCGTTATCTGAAAACAGTCGATATCGAGGTCCTGTAATCCGAGCGCAGTGTAATCGAGAACAAGACTCGTTGTTTGGAGTATTTTTAACGTCGAATCGACCAGATGGCGAAAACACTTCTGCCCCGTGGATATAAATAAATATTTTGGTCGACGGTTTTATCCGTAATTCAATTTTTATGCCTCGCAATCTCGTTGTATCTTGCTCTTGCGAAAGTTGGCGAGAAAAAGGAGAAAAGAAAAGAACGTGTATATTTCTTTCGGATACACGAATTTGATCGCACGAATTTGCGACGATATTAAAATTAATTTTTTAACGTGATCGATCTAAGTAAGTCGATACTATCGAAATTATTAGATTTTGTACGCGATATGTGGCTATTTAAAACGATCTAGCCGATCGGAAACAACCTTTGTCCCGAAACGAGGTACGTTCGAAAAATTCCGTGGTTTATCAAGGCTTTTTATGTAATCGATAATTTCGAACGAACGATATTTAACAAGTAGCAATTACGGAGACGAAAACAGATTCGAAAAAGAAGAGTATGCATTGACGAAAATAAAAAATGTTACGTTGAATTAACGCGAAGGTTTCTATAAATTACTCGCAACAACGAACAGGAAGTTGCTGCTAGTTACATTGTACTATCTTGTTATCGTTCTTCATCTTTTATCTCTGCGGCTGTTACGACGATTTCGTTGTAATTATATTCCTGCGATTAAAGTGCAAGAAATTTGTTAATTACGGGCAATTATTTGTACAGGAAAAATTCGTATCTAAACGAGAAAATGTACAACGTGAAACATATTTTCGTAATAACTGATTCTAATTGCCAGAAGTCAGATTCTATAAAAGATAGTCTATATCGTAATTCATCGTCGTATAAAAATGCACAGAATGCATATAACGATCATGGCTAACCGTATTGCTCTATGTTGTTCACTGTAACGCGTTGCTACGTACATTGTCACTTTCGACCAATTGCGTGCTTATCTTTATGATTGTGTCGGGTCTATCAGAAATAAACCAATCAATAATCAAAGCCGCATTCCTTCGTCTATTCGTCGTTTCATCGAAGTATTTTATACACGAAAGTACAAAATATCTATAATAAAGTGCATACATACGTACTTGTAATAATATCTAATATCAAGAGCAAAGCGATCATTTCGGCTTATTAGGCTCTTTCTTCTTCTTTAGTCGGTCTGTTTCGTTTCATAAAAATTCGAATTTGCATAAACATTCATAAATCTTTATTTATAAGCGTATCTGTAATTATATGGAATACGGAAGAGTTATATGTAATTAAATCGTAAAATCGTGGACCTGCCTACTTTCAAGAATTATATGAAATATATTACGTAATTATGCGTAATTATTACGTAATTATATTACGTATATATCGAGTATAAACATTGAAACGTATCGAATGGAAATTAAGCGTAATAAATTATTGTTGCGGATAGAGATCGTTTTTATTGTGAGTTATAAAAAAAAAAAAAAGAAAGAAAAGAAGAAGAGATAACAGAATGCAATAAGACACGTTAAAATGAACTTCGTACAATTAACGGTGTACAATGTAGTTCAGCCATACGCAGAGTAAACGCATTACTTTATTCAGCCGGTCAATCGTTATTTTAGCCCGTCCCGGCGATTGGATAATAAATGAACCTGATATCGTAATTCCGCCGATAGCGTTCCATTGTTATTGTTCCGTCTTCCCGATGAAAGGGTTAATCGATTGATGATGATTTACGTCGGAACTGCAATTGGACGCGCGAAGTGAAAAGACGTATATATCTTTATCAGTGGAAGAACGGTGATATTATTGTCATAATGACGCAACGTAAACGTTCGTCCTGAACAACACGCTCGTAAATTACGTGTACACGTTCACCGTGTCAAAGAATGAGAATAAAATGAAGGAAAAGAGAAGAAAAGCAACGCCGTTTTCTTGAATCTTTAACGGCTCGATAAGGTATATATGTATTATTTTTTTCGCCTATTTTTTTTTTCTTCGCTCAAATCCAAAGGTTATTTTATCGAAAGCGAGATAGACTTCTGGGACGGCAGTCGTATCAGATATATCGGTGGAATAATTCTGACACGCCTCTTGTCCTTCCGTTGTACGAGTGTCTAAGAATGACTGATAAATCGTATTGTATCTTATCGACGTACTCGACCAATAATTTGCTCGACGTTGTAAAGTATCTCCGATACACCTGAAAATCTCTCCTATTTGATCTAAAAATATCGCAAATTTTTGGAGGAAGTTGTTTACTTTCCTCGAAGTAGGAAAGATTTCTTTTTTTTATTTATTTATTTGTTGAAATTACAATCAATTCTCGCGTTGAGAATTTTCAGTAATTTTTCTGGCGTGGCGCAGTGACATGGCTGTTTATTTACAATAAGTTAATACTTATTATAGATAGGTATAATTTATAAGTATTAGTAGGAAAGATCTGTCGGGATTTGTTTTAAAATTTGAAAACCACGTTTAAGTGATAAAGTTGGTTCGTTTTTCGCCGGTGCACGATTTTCGAGAAACGTGAAAAAGATCGTCGAAAGATCGTAAAAATATTTATATCCGATATTTTCCTCGTGAAAGATATGAAAGTATAGAGGAATGGGATAAATAAATGACGCGCTTCTTGATTGGATAGATTTCGTACGAAAGTGATAATACTCGTATTACGTGTTCCTTTAGCTTAAGAAATCATGAATCGACTGTTACTCAACCTAGTACGTGTCTACATATTTAGCTTACTAGCATGGTTTTACGTCAATAGGAGGAAAAATAACGTGAAATTTGAAAGTCATTTAGATGTTTTGTTGCTGTACTACTAAAATAAAAAAACAAAGCTCTGAAACGCCATCGTGTACGTAAATAAGGAACTCGAGAAAAAACGCGGAATCAGAAATCGAAAGAACAATATCGAGTCGAAATGCTTATCTCACGAAGCCCTTAGACTTCGACCAGTGCGTTACGTCCACGGTTCTGCCCGCAATGACGTCATTGTTGTCAGTGCAACCTATGAGCAATATTATTTCGAGAGAGTTTCACGTGTTGCGACCTCGTCGTCGTTGCGTCTTTCGAGACAACTACTCGCGATAATATCCCGAAATGCGCTGGCAATTGCGTACCTCGTTAAAATTGCATTCCATGGAAATCGTCTAAACGACGATCAGATCTGACCATTTTTCCGTTATAGCGCAATTTAACGGCTCCCTAATTGCTCGTGTTATTAAAAAGTAGGAAGAACGGTTTAATCACGATTGTGTTTACATAGCGATTACCCTATGCTAATTTTAATTGACCTCACTAATGAACATATATTATTATTCATAACCTTGCGCACACTTTGTAATGATAAATGTTTCAATTGTAATAATATCTAGTACCGTGACTAATAAGCAAGTACCTGAATGTGTTTAAACAGTGTACTTGGTCGATAACAAGCGTTGCATAGTTTCGATAGGTAACTGTATTTTAGCCTTTGATACTGGTTAACCCGATTTTTCTTCGTCCTCGACGCTTTACTACCGCGGTCGTGCCTTATCTTGGACACGAACCTAATTCACCAGCCGTGAAATGCCGTAAAATACCGTAAAATACCGTATGTGGATAAGATATGTGACACGTTCATTGACGATCCTGCTTGATACCGTTCGACTCTTTGCTCGATAGTAAACCACGTGTTTGCGTTATTCAAGCAGGTATCGCGATCGTTCTATTCGACGTTGAATGGACGTTTGAATGGACGGAAATCAATAGCGCTTTTTTTACATATAGTTCGATGTAGGTTGAACAGGAGGTACTTTATGCAATTAGGTTTGAACGATTTTTTTTTTTTTTTTTTAAGATCGGTCGGTAATCTTTGGTACTTTAAGTGGTTGGTTTTTCACCGTAATAAATAGGAATTGTTTCGGTCATCCGAGAATCACGAGATATCGCACAATTTCGTTTCCGTTTGTTCGAAAAGTTCCATCATTTTCTTAAAGCATAGCTTTGAGTTCCTCCATGCACCGGATACGCCCGTTTCAAAGTTTTCAAATTCACAAACTCAGCGTTCAAAAATATAGATTTCAACGCGTTTGAGAAACTAGGCTAAATAGCTCAATTTGTTCGTAAAGCTGCGGTAAAACTTCCGCGAATGAAAGAGGTATATAAGAGAGAGAAAGGGAGCGAGCGAGAGGGAGAGAGAGAGGGAGTGAGAGAGAGAGGTGGAGGACAGAGAGAGGAAGCTAGAGAACTTCTAAACGGTCTCGTGCAAGGGATAGCGTGAAGCATGCCAGGTCTCCGGTTGCACGGCAGCCGTTCTCTCGCGACACGCGTAACTCGAAAAAGTAAATCGAGCTAAATTACCGTAAAGGCCTGTGTGTCACAACGTGTCTTTTATCGTGCAAGGCCACTGCGTCATCGACTACCGCTGAGGCACCGCTCGCGTGCGCTCAGTGTTCCCCGCGAATATAAGCGCGAACACGCTCGCTTTTCCATCGCACGAGACTCTGTTTTTCTCCTTTTTATCGTTCAATGATTCTCTTCTACCCTCGTATTCTTCTTTTCTCTACCCTTTGATTTTACGATATCTCGTTTCTTTTAATTTTCATTTTCCATCGCTATACTCCTTTCGAAGCTTTTATTCGCTTTTCCGCTTCTTTTTCCTCCCGTCGTTGGTCTTCGTATTCGTTTATTACTCTCTGTCCGTCTCTTTTATTGCGACTATAGAAAACTTCGGTCTCGATCTCTATATCTACACCCGTTTCCAAGTTCTCGTTGTTTTTTACATTTTCTCCTCTTTTTCCTTATCCTTGTGCCTCGGTAATCGTCTGCCACCTTTTATCCGGCTCTTTCGTTTCGATCGTCGAAGCATCTTTCGATTCCGTTTCTCGACGCAGTCGTTTTGAAGCTTTTATCGATTTTTCCTATCTTCTTCTTTTTCTTCTTCTTCCTCTTCTTTGTCGCGTTCGCCTACTACTCGCTACGCGTCTCTTTCGTTTCAGTGAAACGCTTCTTTCGATTTCACTTCCTACGCTCGGTTTGCAGTTATCGTCGGAGTTTTTATCAATTTCCGCCTATATGTATGATGTATACATGTGTACATGTATATAGTTGCACATTCCGCTGAATGAAGCTTAACAACGCGTCTTACCGAACAGTCACGTGAGTGAACCTGATGATTCGTGTAATTCGATATATACGAACATGTGACAAACTTTCGTGATCCGTACTAAACCTACAGCGATACGATTCACCGAGGATGACGAATTTTTAGGGAATCTTTGCTCCTTTGTATTTTTGTATCATAGATAATGGTGCGTCTCGTTGTAACAATGACGCAATTGGGGGAGCATAAATCTCTCGACTCGAGCAATTCGGAATTTTGCTTCGGTGCGTGAACACGCATCATCAAATGGAACACGGTTACAAACACGTGATTATTTACGACGAAGATTACACGTTCTCGTATCGAATTCATTTCCCAGTTGTAATGTTCCCGCGTCTTACAATCGCCACCAGTTATAAACCACTTAGATATTCAAATTTTATTCAAAAAATCTCGAATGCGCATTTTATACGACGTTAAGAAAATATCGACGAAGCCTTAAGAATCTCTCGAGTCGTTTTGATGCTAAGAACTATCAGTTGTACGTAGAATTAAAAAATTCTGCTGCTGCTGTACGTTCTTAAAGTAAGACGATCGTTGCATTGAGAAATTATTTAGGCGGATTACAACAGAGCGTGTTTAAGTCGTTCTAATTCTTCCTGAATTCTTCTTCGACGACTTTCCTGATATTTCTGGTATTCTTCGTACACCAATTCTCTTTCTATTCTTACCGGTTGCGTCGTATTCGATATGATAATCTTTCAATTGGTAAACCAACCAGATTTAATAAGAAAATCGTTACAAACGTGTGGTAGAATTTTCATTCCTCTTCTTCATATCGCATTCAAGTATCGATCGTTTAAATTTATAAAACGAATGTTATTTCCCAACGACGAAGTCTAGGGTTACGATACGTAATGCGACGACTGCGATGTTCATCGATGAAAATAAAAATGTTGCTGCGAAGAATATCTGTAAAAAAACACGTAACTTTCAAGTTTACCTTATCTATCGTTTTAAGATGTCCGAGAAATCTAAAATTTTATCTCTTACTTTCCTTGTATCATCTTTATTTTTCTTCGTTCGATCGTTATTGCACGATAGTCTGTGTCGTACAATTTTGCCTAAAAGATAAAAAGCACAGGAAATTCCTAATATGTCAGCTTATCTCGAAAAAAGGAAAAAAAAAAGAAAAAGAAAAAAAATACTGGATGACAGCGTATTTGACATTACGCAACTTTGTAAAAGAGTCGAAATTAAAAACAAGAAGCTGAAAGCGTTCGATGGTGAATCTAAAGAAGAAATAGGGAAATTCCATGACAGAACGACGAATGATAATCGACTTTGCTCTTCTCTGCCGGATAGATCGAGCCATCGGCTGTACGACGAACAAATAAATCGTTATCTGATAACGAGATGCTCGCGGCTAATTAATCGCGATGGTATTCATCGCGCTTAGAAAGAGAAACAGGTGGATTTCGCGAGACACGACTTTGCGTTCGAGTGGCTTGATTCCTCGATGTTATTTCGCTATCGTACGCTTTCGACGATTCGTTCTGTGCACTCATCCGACACGCGATAACCATTTAATTGTTGTATTAATAGAGGATGATGAGATTCCGCTACATCGGATGCCGAGAGTCTAGAGAAATCCGGACGTTTTATTAATGTTGCACTTGTGCGATAGAATTTATCCATTTTTGGGAAAATTATTTAACGCTTGGAAAGATTTCGACGTCGAGTTGTTCAGTTGGATATATCTTTTTCCATGAAACTGGAGATTCATGTTGACGAGATTTTGAGATATCCGACTAATCAAATTTGATAATTCCACGTAGCAAATGTCCGATCGATAAGGAATCGACTTAGATTCGAATCTAAATTTCGTATTCTTGATAAATGGACAAAATGGACGGTTCGGGAGAATAAAATCGCTTTTTCAGATACTAAGACCACACACAACGGATTTTTTCTTTATTTGATCATTTAATCGATCCCATTTTTTATCGTACAGAGAATCTTCCTTGGAAAATTTTCTTAATTAATATCGTCGATCTTAGCTCTTTATCGAGATCAGGCAGATAATTTTTCTAAAGATGAAGCGAGCCAAGACGATTTTCTAATCGCCTGCGACTCTTCTACAAACATTATTTTATCTTTCTCAGAGGTATTATACAATTCTGATTATTATTACGATTATGATATCTTTCTCGCGTAATTCGATCACGATCTCGGAAGAAATTCAAACGTTTAGCAGCCACGCATATAATATACGTTATATTTGAAAAATGAAAAATAATTTTATCTATTGAATTTGATAAATTGTTTACTGGAAACTTCGATATGCCGTAACTGAAATACACAAATAAATTGCATAAACATATTAAGTTGGAAAGATTCGGTGCAGCCTGTGTGTCGCCTCTGTCCTTATTTCTCCTCTTATCTAATCGATTTAATCTACGCAAAAATGAAATGCTGACGGTGGACTCGGCTGATCAGAGTCCCATGCCAAGAAAGGAAGAATATCCGCGGCACTCGTAGTAACGCGAACGCTTGTTAGTGGAAATCTTACCACCATTTCCAGCTGTTGGCTTTTCGACGATGTTACATCGCCGCGAACTTCGATAACGAAAAACTTGTACCGGCAGTAGATTCTTACGTAGATCGTTCGATTCTCGTTCCGTGCAGAATGGCAATCGTATACACGTTGCCTCGGAAAAGAAAGGGAAGACAAAGGATCGAGACGTAATCGTTAAAATACAAAGAACGAGATTTGTGCTGTAAAATGAGAAAACGTGCCTTGTGTAACTTACGCCTCGCAGGATTTCGCCGATAACATAAATTGGATCGTGTAAGCAGTTTTTCCATTAGTGAAAATAACAAGCTCCTTCGACTCGCTCGTGGATATTTCAACGAACAGGTCATCGTTGTTTCCGATCTAGCAAACCCAAAGCCACGGTATTTCGGTTCGTTCTATCTCGTCTATTCGCTGGTCGTTCTGTCTCGCTTATATTTAGCCCGCTCCTCCTCCTCCTTGGGATAAGTACGGAAAAGTGTTTACCGTGTTCGAACAAACATACGTAGCTTCCTTGACGATAAATCCGCTGGCGAATCGAACGTCGTTAGAATATCATATCGTAAAGATAACGTAATCCACGAAACTTTTAGATCACCGTAATGTCTATGTAGGTCGTCTATGTAGGAAACCATTTTTCCATTTGGCAGACTAACGTTAAATCATTGGATTCGCTGAAAACGTTGCATCGTGGCGTTAAACTACGAGGAAACGTCTCGATAAGGATTAATTAGTCTTTCTTGGACCTGGAAATCTTATCTGGATGTTGCAAAGCTCCGTCGATTAGCTGCCGAGTACTTTACTACGACGCTAACTTACTACGGCAACTTGCTTCAACTATATTCCGCGAAAGCAGATAAACTCTGTGTTTGCGTTTCGTGTCTTGTCTTAAGTTTTCAAGCTGTTTGCCGACCATTTACATTCGCTCGTTTTAAGATGTTTCTCCGGGTATATCTTGTTTTTACGGTGATTCGAGTAAATAACTTTTAGCTCGAGTCATTTTACGATCGATTCGCACATTTTCACTTTCACGTATTGTTCAACTTCTCTTGCGTTCTTTCCATCGTCTCTGACCAAATTGTATTCTTTTTTCTTTCTTCTTTTCTTTTTTTTTTTTTTTTATCGTTAGAAAGTTTCTCAAGTACAGCGATTGAAATTTATCTTCCACCTTCGTCCAACGAATATTTCGTTTATTTTCTATAACAGCGTTCGTACAACGAAACGGCGAACTCGTGTAAAATGCACGCGGTTCGTCGATCGAACGCTCGGAATTTGGGTTTACAGTGGTATGACGTATGGGCATTTGAATTTGTTCCAGACAGAAATTGACATCGCCCAAGTGGAATCGGTTCAAAGGGATCAGGCTGAGATGGAAGGACAAGATTAGACTGAACAACGTGATATGGAGGTGCTGGCACATGCAATGTAAGGAAACGCACGTGTGAACAGAACGCAGAACCACGACCGTCGATGCACTATAAATATAAAAATAACGTATGTTTAATACGAGTAAGATCGTTGAAACGATCAGAAATTAAGCGATCAGGATGTTCGACGAATTAACGCCGATTGTATAAAAGACGCGGGATTCTTTCGAAAAATCTATAGACGAAGTACAGGCGATATAACCGGAAATAGTAGGCGAATCCCGAGACACATTTACACCTCGAAACAAGTGTAAATTTTGCTTTAACCTTTAGGCCTTTAACAATCGTTTCGCGTGATAACCCGAGGCCGCCGTGATAACGACGATCGTTAGTTTTATTTTTCTCGTAGCGACAACTTTTTTCCCCTCGGCCAACTTGTCACGGTCAACGGTTACGGTTCGAGGGTCACGGTATTCGTCGGAGAATGAGCCAGGAAAAGAAGAAACGCGTTTTCGAAAAACTAAAACGTTCCAGACCTACTTACGTTCTGTATTCTTCCGTCTTTACAACGAAATTAGAATTTTACGTTGCTCGTGTTTTCCATCTGTTTAAATAAACTGTTAAGTTTCATCTTAAATCGTACCGATTACGAAAACCTATCGATCGGAATCGTATCGTGTTTGAAATTATTTTGAGCCATTACAATTTTCCGAGCATTCGAATCGAAACAGTGTTTGTGTTAGTCGAAACTTGTAAACCTTCGGAATCGCTCAAACGTTATTTCACTTCGAATTAACCGCTTCCTCCCCTTTGTTCGTCCACTTAAAACATCGTTTCCTATTTTAAATGAAAAAGTTGCTCGTCCGGAGCGTGATAAATTTCAAATTGCGAAAGCCTCGATATTGATATTAGTATCGTACTACTCTTTTCGTAACGCGGAAAATTTCTTCCGAATTTAGACTACACTGTCCCGATGTACCTATTTTCTCCATTCGATCGCGTTGTTTATCCCTGGACGACAATGCCGAATAAAATTTCACCTGGTGCGAATTTTTTAATATCATCGTGCCGCAATCTCATTTACAAGACACCGCTGCGAACGATAAGTTTGCTATTGCGTTGGCAATTAAATGATTGCGGATTTTGTCATTAGATGGTAATTAGTTAAATACAAATTTAGATACAACAACTCGCTACTTTCTATATCCCTAAATACGCTACTGGACGTTTCAACTTGGCTTTAACTCGTTGAATTTTTCACTTGCAAAAATATACCAGGTACATCTGGGACAGATATAGCCAGGTACGTCAGCCAGGTATAGTTGTTAGGCTTTAAGGGTTAATTATCTTTCGTCGGTTGGAGAATCGCAGGATTGAACAAAAAATTGAGGAATTTATTCCGCAAAAAATTTGGAAGACAGTCACGGTTTTTCAGTTACGATCGAAAAACAAGAGTGGGGCGAGATAAAACATAATCTAAAGCCAAATTAAATTGATTCAAGATATTCAGTCGCGAAAATAAGACGATAGTCTGTGGTGGCGTGCACAATAAAGAAATATCTTGCACGTGACACGCCAGTGACAAAGAATCCCCGCCAGCGGCTACCGAGCGTGGTTTCTTCGCAAGTTCCTGCGAAACTTTCGAGCAAACTTCAGTTTCGCGAATACCGTCATACCAGAAAATTCGAAATTCTTAGTCGCCGCGAAATTGCGTCGTTTCTTCCATCCGTTCGGCTTCCGACTTCCAATTTTTTAGGGAAATCGAAACGGCTTTTCGCATCGCACGAGACCGATTCCGATAATAGTCGACCTAAATATTTCGGGTTAGTTTCGAAACAAGTTCCAAGTTAGAAAGTAAGTTTGTTGGGAATCGAAGCACCGGAGGAATCGACCGAGGTAAAGTTGAGCGGAGCAGGTGATTAAAAAGAAATCCAAGTTAAAGTCTTTGGATCAGTGGTGACGTAAAACAGAGCTAGTGGCTACGTTATAGAACGAACGAGGAATTATTCTTACTTTTAATTTCTTTTTCTTTTTTTTTTTTTCTTTTTTTTTTAAGAGAAACAAAGATTCGTACTGTTTGTTACTAAGGTTTAAGACTAGTCGACGAGTTAATTTTAACGAAGAAAGCACGATACATCGATAGGTATCGAGATCACATAGGCAAGAAGATGTACTTTTAAATAAACCGATCCGCTTGAATTGTGCAAGAGACACGAGCGAGCGCAAAACCGTATCTCGTTCACTGACATTTCGATCGCCGCGAGTGCTATTTTTAAATCCACCGCCTCCGCGTTCCCGATTGTCCACTCGTCAGACTTGCAAATATTCATTTACTCGTTTCTCGTCGATTAACGAATAAAATGCCAACCGATCGAGCAAAGAATTACAGTTACATGTAACAACGAGAAAGAAATAAAACTGCGTCACGTCGTGATAATGCCAAAATTTAAAGGTAAACGAGGTCGGTAGTAAGATCGAGAGACACGGGAAATCGTGTAAGTTGTACGTAGCTTAGCTTCGGACGAGTTGACGTAAAAGAAAAGAATCTCGAGTGGTTCCTCGTTCGTTGACGCTTCGTTCACGCTGAGAATCGTGTAGCGTAACGTTCGCAGATTTTACGTACAATTCGTGTTCGATCGCCGACTGAAAATAAGCAAACGTGATATTTTCCATTCGACCCAATACGCAATCGAGATCGATAACAATTTGTTTGTCGCATATCTTTGTTTTCCATTCGAAGCGAATATCCGCGATTTTATTATTCCTAAGAATATTCCGCAAACTCTTGCAAATTTATTTTAAAACGCCAACTCCATTTCTTCGAATCGCTTTAATTTTTCTCTTCTTCTTCTTCCTTTTTTTTTTCTTTTTTTTTTTTTTACAAACTTTACGCTTTTCTGTAATTTTGTATCGCCACCGTAAGTCGATCGAACATACTTTTCTTAACGCGACGTCGTTTCAACTTTTCGCTTGAACGTCGTTTCATTCAATTAACGGGACGAAATTTGTGCATCAAGGGAAAAGGATAGGAAAGGTGCAGCACGAGCAAAGTGAAAACGGAAGCTTGATCGAGTTGGAGGCGTGAAACGGAGGGACATCGACTTTAGTTCGCAATCGAGACAGCATCGCAGGACTTTGTACCTGCTGTCGTTAGTGATTACGAGAATTATTTCGCGAGTGCGCTACAAAATGCGTCGCCGCAAAGTCGGCATCGGGACGCTTGCGTCTCTTCTCCGATGCAACGAGCATATCGAGCATGGCCGTAGGTCGAAGGGCAGCTAACTAATCATTTCAAACGTTCGCGTGGTCGACTCAATTAAGTTCGTCCAAGGAGCACGCATCGTGGTTCGTATATGAACTTTTTCTTTTCAAATAAAAAGACGCGACGTTCTTCTCTTGGAAAAATCGATCTTTCGGTAGCTACAAAATCATTGTGCTACCTTTAGATGCGCATTCGATCAGTCGTGGTTCCGTTGAATCGATGTACGCGAATCCATTTGCATGTCATCGCTGGAGATCGCAATTTTTCTTCTTTTTCAATCCGGTGAAACAGATATTGCCGCTTCCTTTGGATCATTTTTCACTGTAATGTACTTTTCTATTGTTTCTACGAGAGCTTGTTAAATTCGTCGTAGAATAAGGCAAATTTATATTATAAAGAATTTATATTATATTTGATATTTCATTTTTTTTTTTCTTAAAGAGGGAAGAATTAGCGGATGACGTAAGATAAGGTAAATTTGTATCGTGAAATAAGGAAATTAAAAAATTTAATTTTTTTCCGGTTTTTTTTTTTGTTTTTGGAAGAGGATCGGTGATAGACGCATGTTATAGCGCGAGTTTCAGTTATCTTTGTATCATTTCAGTTATATTGAAGCAGAACACGCTGGTGTGCCAGTTCGCGTCTCCATTGGATGTTGATACTCATAATAAACCCGAGGTACGTTTAGTTATCACTTAAACGATAAGAGTTCGATGCTTGTCGAGCATTTTTCTTGCGGCGATCTTGCACAGAGTGTCTCAAAGTGGAATCGAACAATTTTTGTTTATTGTCTCGACTACTTGAAAGAACAAAAGAACCGTCGCTATCTTCTTCGAAGCTAGACGTTGAAGACGATGGCCGTATATAAAAACGAGCGTGTCCTGCAAACCAAACAGCAGCTCTCCTCTGTTTAAAAGTAGAGACTGTCAAACAATCTACTTAAAATAGATCGCAATTGAGTGTAGGAATCAGCGGTATATTCGAAAAGTGCTTTGTAAATGCAGGGTAATGGATCGCTTAAACGACGTCTGTTAAACTTCCTGGTTACAGAGAATTATTTTTGTAATTGCGTTAAAAATAACTTGACGACGTTGAAAGATCGATAGAGAAAGAGAGAGAGAGAGAGAGAGAGAAATCAGTTCACCAACGTTAGAGCGCACACTGTAAAAATGCCAATTGCTTTCTTATGTTCTTTAATTTATGCGAAATTAATTTTGAGACACCCTGTATTTTGTAATGAAAGAACACGATCGATAGCCGTTGTAAAGTTTTGCAACTCGATAACGACGTACATAAATTTAAAAGATGTGTTTCTTATCAGGCGGTTGTCTTAGAGGGCAAATACTGGAAGCGAAAACTTGCTGCTGTTACTGCGGAGTACAAGAAATGGCGTATGTTCTATCGGAACAAAATCCTTGGCTGGACGAACAAGGATGGCACCGAGATGGTATTCCTCAATCCACGAGACACAAATTTTCTACGATTAAATTTGCATGAAACTGAGAATTAAATATAGGCGTATTGCTATTGCATTTGCCTCGATTAATTTTTCAAATTTCAAGCAAATGTATTTTTCAATTAGGTCGAGTTTCAAAACGTAGTTCTGTTTCCCTTAGTTTCCTTATCGTGAAATATACTTCAGCTTGCAAAGATGAAAACGTTAAATACATTTGAATTTTACAAAATTTCTAAGAACCACTGGTATTTCTTATTCATAGTAGAAAATGGCGGTATCGTTTCAGATGGAATCGATGGACGTGTTAGATTGGGGCAATGGATTGGGGATCTCGGGCAACTATGGAGCAGGTACAGGCAGCACACACGGTGGGACCAGTGGGACTCCAGGAGGAGAGAGTATGATGGTTGATGAAGATTACATGGAGCTCATGACTGATACGTTATTTTCGACAATCAGTTCAAATCAACCAATATACTTTCCCGATCCGAGAGAAATTGGTAATTCGCTAAAAACTAAAATTATATAAAACGAAAATAAGTGCAAGACCGATAAGGATAGCGGAGATGATAAGAGAATAATACGTGTGTCGATAATTAGAGCGTTGTAATAGGAAGAAGGAACGACAAAAGTTGAAAGAAACAACGCGAACAGTCTAGTTGATGTAGATGTATCGAAACAGATGACACGATAAACTTTGTTTTATACGGTTGCTTGTAATTGTAGCGCGTGGAGCTAGTCTGGCGGATTTTATACAACCCAGCTTGGGACCGCTCCAGCCAAATTTAGATGATTTTATGGACACTCTTGAACCGTTGCAAGGTATCCGATCAACGTGAAATTCACTATATTGTAGGTATGGACGATAACGAATCAATAATATTCATAAATCGTAATCTTTTAGAATTTTTAAATTCAAAGTTGCCCCCTGTCCCGGAAGAGGACGACATGTTTCGAAATAGCACCTTGAACACGAACTATCCTGATCTCGACTTAATGACGCCTATGAATCAGATAAACGAGCTGAGCCAAGAATCAGCAGCGAAGAACGAGCAAGCTTCACAGCAGCCAGCGTTAGCACAGAACGAACAAGGAGGTACTATACAGAATCTGCAATACACTGCAAAAATATATACTCAACCTCAGCCAGAGCCAACGAATGCGTTCAGGAATAATATGTGAGCATCGATCGTTCATTACTTAGAATGTTTTACAATGAAATTCTATTTTAACTTTTACATGCACGTTATAGAACTCTGAGTGAGAATTATAGTACCATACAACAAAGTTATGAACCCGCTGCAACCAGTCAACCTGTCAGGGAAAAAAGTCGACCAAGTAGAGTTTCTTCGAGGAATAGTCGAGTGATCCAGCAACCTCAACAACAACGGACGTCAACGTATCAACGAACAGCGCAACAACAAAACTCAGCGTACCAACAACAACAAGCTTCGCAGCAACAACCTTACGCCATGGAGATCCAATCCGTTCAACTAACACCGGTTCAAAATCAAGTGCAGATGCCAGCGTTGAACGACCAGTCTGCTCATGCGAATCAAATCCCGCCTATCGCTGCTCATGTTCAAAATCTGGTGACGGTACAGCAAACTTTTGGACAAACGAATTCTACAGTGTCGACGCAACACAGGAGCATCAGGCCTCTACCACCGGTCGCGCCGATCTCGTCAAAACCGTACAAAGTCGTTCAACCGCAACAGTGTTATAAGTTTCCCACACTTCCGCAAAACTTTAATGCGCAGCAATGCAAATTCAACACTAATAATTTCAAGGTATTTATTTCACAGATACGACGTGATATGTCTTGTTTCATTGAAACGTGGTGTTCGATTTGAATAATGCATTAACGAGGCGGGAGACTGTGATTAGCAATAGAAACAGATTATCGTGATATTTTTCAGACACACCCACCACAACAAGTCGTATCGGTTTCCACGGAGCAACCGTCGCAATCACCGATACTGTTACAGTGCAGACCCTCCGGTTTGGATCTCACCACGCCGACCGTACAACCTACGAAATTGTTACCGCAACCTGCCGCGTCCAATTCGGAGAAAGAGGAAGTTTTTGCCGTACCCAAGGTTCATACGCAAGCTACAATAATACCATATGAAATATAAATCAATTTTTTCTATTCCCTTCTATGATACACGAAGCATAGGAAGTTGAAGAAATTTATAATGAAATCACGAAAATGTTTTCTGTTTCAGTATCAGATGAAAGCAAGGAATAGGTCTCGAAGTAGTTCGTCCTTAACCGCATCAAGAATCCATCCGCCACCATTAGTATCAGCGGCGAGCGATCCCGCTCTAAATCTAAATAACAATGTTTTGCTCGCACAGTTACTCACGAATAGTATGTATTTTAAGAAACGTAATCTTTGTACGGCTTTTCTCTATATTTTATAAATCATTTAATGGCGACATGACGCACAAATTATTGAGAAATCGATCACACGGTATTATATATTTTGTCGATAAAGAATATTATGAGAGCTTCAATATCGTTACATAGACACATCTGGTGTACACACAATGAATATGACGGCTGATAATGTAATGCCGACAGTGACCCAAACAACTACTACTATGAAACACATCTTACCTATGTTTCCACCTTCAGCTTCGCCTACGCAGGTAACAACTACCCACCATATTACCACGCCGGTCACTGTCCAAACTATGCAAACATCTACGATCCAAGTGCAACCGCAACAACAGGTATATTTTTTATTGCATCTTATTTCGAAATCAAAAGTTATTTAAATCAGTGTCATTCAAGAAGAGGGTACTCTCTAATATTCATAAAATTGACCCAACGTTTTTACGCTATAATAGCATACGTAGTAGATGAAACTCTTTAGTTTGAACCACGAGGACTTAAATAATAAGTCACATAAAGATATTATATTACGTAACATTAATACCGACGATAATAAATCTTCAGCTTGTATAATATTATATGACGTGTTCAACTGTATGTTGCATATTAGGCAATGCAACAGACTACTTGCAGCCAACAAATGCTATTAAATACAAACACCCAAGCGCATCAGTCACAAAATAGTCCCGGGTCACCAAAGGATAGTTCTAACGCACACAGTCCTCAAGGGTTAAACCTCAGTCCTTTGCACAGTCCGATGAGTATAGGAAGCCCATTGTCACCGAGTAGAGGTTACATAAAAGGTGAATCAGAACGGGGACAATACAAAGAACAAAGACGAGTCGGGCACATTCATGCGGAACAAAAACGTAGATATAATATTAAAAATGGATTTGACATGCTGCACAGTTTGATACCGCAGCTTAATCAAAATCCGAACACGAAGATGAGCAAAGCCGCTATGCTGCAAAAAGGAGCAGATTATATCAGGCAGTTAAGGGCGGAGAGGAATCAGTTGAAGGAGGAGATGGATACTTTAAGACATCAAATCGAGTGCCTTAATACGTCTATTAGGTAATAAGGAAATTAAAAAAGACAACAGTTAACATTATTTCTTTTAAATTGTTATATAAAACTTATATATTGAACACTTTGTTACAGTAATTGTCAATCCATGCTTCCTGCAACGGGTGCTCCAATTTCTAGACACAGAACTAGTAAAATGAAGGAGATGTTCGATGAGTATGTACGCACGCGTACACGGGAGAATTGGAAATTTTGGATCGTATCCTTCTTAAAACACTTTTTATGTTTTTTTTTCTCTGTTCTCGTTCGTGAACATATGTTATACATTTCCTTAGAAAATGATTAGTTCAGTGTATTGCTTGAGCCTCTAATGATTTCTTTCAATACCTCGGTATCCACCGCGAGTATCGAAGATCTATACAGAAGTACAATATTGTGGGTCGAGCAACATTGCTCACTCGTTGATCTCAGACCAGGTTTGTATCTTTTACGAAAAAACATTAGTAGTGGCATAATAAAGTATTAATATTAATAAGTTACATTTATAAATACACAGAATTATTAGTCATTAATCATTTTGAATTATTAATCATTCCTTGTCTTCGACTGTAGCTGTTCTGAACTCCCTAAGATATCTGTGTACTGCCACTGATATTCTATCAGATCCTGGTCGCCTGCCCGAAGAAGCACTCGCAGCAGTTAATCGCACGGAACGGCGACGATCAACTCAGTGACCAATTATAATATGCGAATAAGTCGCGAAACGTGATTTGCTTAGACCTTCGAAAGAACGTGCGAAAGAAAAGCAGTTACCGTAGCAGTAAGCCAATTTAGGAGAGAAACTTACGTGAAAATTCTTAAGACGATTCTTTTTTACAGTAGTAAACCTTCAGATTTCCTTTTGCAACGATTGCGGTTAAGAATGGAAAGAACTTAAAGTGCAATTTTTCCCTATCCTTCTCAAAATTGTGACCACAAAATTTAATAATTAACTGTTAAAAGAGTATATGAAGATGTACATGAATTTACTCGCAAACATTTAACAAAATATATATTATGATATACAGACTGTTACAAATTTGGAACACGTTGAGATTTGAACATCCTTTTTTTTATAGCGGTTATCGCAATTGTTCATATGTTCGCATAAAATATTATAAAAAATGAGAAAGGACATTCGTATTTATTAGGTAATTATATCATATGCGTTACGTTTATGTTCACTCAGCATTAAGAAAAGAATTATATATAACTTTACATTTCATAAATTGCGATAACAAATTTTTGCGATAAATTCCTTTCTTTTTTCTTCTCGATGCTTCATTAAATTCATTGTAATACTTGATCATACATACATGAAAAAAAAGGAAGGAAAAATGTGTAGAGCAAACCATTCCATTATATTTTTACTATGCTTGTTTTTATCTAAATACGTCGTTTATGACAGTGATAAAGAAAAGGAAATCATTATCTTTGGAAATTATTCTCTTTCTTTTTAGATATCGTTTCTTACTATTTTTAAGATAAATATATTCGTAAAACTATATTGCGGACTTAATTATATGTTACACTGTTGGTATATTTTTATAATAGTTGAAATATAAATAACTTTCGTCAAAAAATCGTTTACTTTTAGAAAGTCTTTTGTTAAGATCGACGAATAAAGAATCATTTATAATTAACGTCAAGTAATTAATTACATTTTTTTATGTTACTTGAAAATATATACTTGAGTATACCTAGATGAAATCGGTGCCATGAAATTATAACAAGAGACTGGAGTAAGAAACATAAATTGTTGAAAATATCTGATTAATCTTTTAGCGTGAAAACTGCAGTTTAAAACTAAATATTTTCAAGTTCGATCTTGTATTCTATGATGAATAATACAGCTGTTGATACTTGCATAGTAATACCTTTGAAAGGATAAAAAGTTTATATTGCAGATAATTAAACGCATACGAAGTAAAAAAATGGGTTGCTCACAAATTACAAGATTATTATATACTATTAATGTTATTAAATATGAAGTTTTTAATACGAAATTTCATGTGATAATGTACAAATCATTTATAAAAGAATTGAACCATTAGAGCTTAAGCTATAAAAGACTTCTGCATATTGTAATATTGTTAGCTTTAATATCAATTGTATATAGCAAAATGTTGTAAGCGGTGAACAATCTTTAAGAACTTCTAAGGTTGTTTTAATGATTGTAGAAGTATAAATTTTACATTTTGCAAATACCTGTTCAATTAATTTTTACAATATGCAGTTGTTTTTTATTTAACTTTACATTGTGTATGTATAAGTGATAAATAATATAAAGAAATCAACAAAGGGGGATGTTTTTTGTACAATATGTATCATATAATCTTATAAAAATCCATGTATTATTATTCTGATGATTACCTTAAAAGAAATTAAATTTTACTTTTTCTCTCTCCTATGAGCTTAACATTAAATATTATTAATTTTTTATTCATGTTTTTTTTATTTCTAACATTTTATTTAAAAAGAAGCATTTTATTATGTAAATTCTTTTCTGGATATTAGTCTGATATCCAGCATTAAGTTTCATTCAAATGTCCATCAAGTGTATTATGTATTAAGGGATTATTACTAAAAACTTAAGTTGGACATTGATTATATAAAAAAATATAGTTCTTTTCATTGATTGTATTATTCTTGAAATCTTTTAATAATTAAAGAGGGAATCAAAACTTATATTATTGATGCCCACGTGGAACATTCGTCACAAACTAGATACAAGGACATCTTATTGTTCTCAGACAGAGGAAAAAAGCTAGGTGTTTTTTTACATCGCGCAGAATGGTTATTCACACAGTTATTAATACGATATCCTACTTCCTTTACGCTGATACAATTATTCAATGCAAAATCACAAGATATACAAGTTACATTATTTTGTTTTTGTGTTAAATTAGATCTCTGACATATAGGACAAATAACTTCTTTGTCTTGTTCATCTGCAGTGAGAGCTAGTATTTCAATTTCTTCTTGTGTCATTTTTTCATATTCTTGTAATATCCACTGTTCTATAAATAACAGATAAACATTATAATTTGCTATATAGAGTAACGATTAAAGCTATTAATTTCACCTTCTTCACTGAGTATTTCATTTTCTAATTCTTCTTCTTGATTAAGCAATTCATTAAGAAATGATGTATTGTCAAAGAAAGCCGGATCAAGATCTCTAGTTACGAGGTTATTAAATTCTTTACGTACGATTTCAGTCAACGTATCTTGTACATCTCTCGAATTACTTTCCAAACCAAATCTACGTTTATTAAATAATTGTCCACGTTTCTCTCTCATTCTTTCTCGACATCTCTAAAATTAAATTTTATTGCACTGATAAATTTTTGTTGGAATACGACACAATTGACAAAGCATTATATTGGATTACATATGAATTTTATTAATCTTAAATTTACAGAATTACAAATTCGAGAATATCAGATGGCTAACCTCTCGCAACACCTCTTGCAATTTCGGAGAACTGTGTCTAAGTTTATTAGCACTGTTCCTAATTTTTAATTTTATACTCATGGTTGGACTTCGATTCTCCATGTCTTTCTTATATAATTAAATACTATTTTATAGTGAAATTATACGAAAACAGACAATACAAAACAACACAGAGTAGACTGACGTTTACAAAATCGCTACCACTCTCAATGAAGCATGATAAAAAGTTCATTCGAGTGCTACGCATGCGCAGATGAAAATTCTATTTAAATATAAATTTGGATTGCAGAATTAATTATTATCAGGATAAAACAAAAAAGAGTTAAAATGTTTTCATAGCTTCCAAAACGAGAGTTACTCGTTTCAACCAAAACAAAAAATTCTTCATAGCTTGGAAACTATTAATTTTTCGACCCATGTTTATTAGGATTTTTTTCATAATTTAGTAAGTACTATCTATCCTAAAAATCATGAACTCTTTTTTTCACCCTGTATATCCCTTACAATTAAATGTTTATAACATATTTATGTATACGTTTACATAATTATGTAAACGTTCAATTAATGCGAAAATTATATTACAGAGGAAATGAAGGTAGACAATTTTTAAACGACAATGATTGATAATTTATTGTAATATCCAATGACGAAAGTGGAATACAATTTTACCAGCCAGGCTTTCTATCCGAAATTGAAGTCATTTTCCATTGATATTAATTTAAAAAATCATGAGCCAACAGTATATGAAATAATTATTCCAATTAGAGTAAGGTCGCATAATATAAAACAATGACTCTCGATTAGTTATTACAATGTGTCATTTAAGTTATGCTAAAAAAAATATAATTCTTGTTACCAGTGACAATAATTCACCCATATAAGTAAAATATCATTTCGCAATCCTTATGCCTAAGAATATATATATATATATATATTTATGTATATCTTAAACATTTATGCATCGTATACATACATATAAAGGGTATTTCGCGAGTAACTTTACAAGTTAGTCTGACACGACTTATATTCTGTTTCTGAAAATAAATAACATTCTCAACATTCGTAAAACAATCTCTAAAATTTTGTCCGTATTGAACTAATAATGCAAAAAACGATCGAGATCTACGAACCTAGAATAAATCTATCTTCATAACACCTTTCTGTTACAACTTCTAACAATTCGTCGACAATCCAGAAAGTTATATATTTCTGAAACACCCTATATATACATATACACAGTTATATGTACATACGTATATATACATATACACGATCACTCTGTTACAGATGTACACTTGTACACCTATACGGTATATCCATATACAGAACTATATTCATATCTCTTTACAATAATATAAACAGTCGATACTTCGGTTGAAATATTAATTGATTTTCTCCAGTTGCGATGAATAGAGCACTGAATAATATACGTGAATTTCTTATTAATGTCAGGAATAGATCAATGGCAGATCTTCGACCAATTACATACTAATATTACTGAGACAATCAAGGAACAATGATGGCACAACAAAGAGTCTCATTAATTATTCTTCTATTGATCTAACCTTGTCAGATATCAAACCATTCGTTTAAAGAAAATTTTTAAAAAGTAGGATTCATTATCTAATATGAGATTCAACGAATCGACTTGTATCACTTTCATTTTAAGTATCATTGCTTGTATCGATCCACTGATTTTTCCTCCAACGCAGATTAGCTATCGTATTAATTAATTGTAACAGCAGATCAAGCGACGTAATACTTGGACTAGTTATCGATTACAAAATTAAATATTTTTCGACTGAAACCGGACACGATAATTAATCATCTAATTACAAATATTTAAGCGCACAATCTTTGAGAACATATTCGGTAACTGACGTCTACGATCTTCGTCATCGAGCTATGTGATTCTCGTCGAAGAAACTATTATACTTTTATTATTATCTGGGGACGATACTTTCGTTGACGAAGCACGTAGCACTATTTGATAAATCAATATTTGCGTACAGCCTAAACATTTTTATCCATGAACATTTTACAGCGATGCTTATTTATATACACTTTGACGTATTTACATATATCGCTGTCTACAACGATATGGAACTATAGCAGTTAAGAGGGAAGTGTCTTTGTACCAACGTTTATCGGAGGACATACTCTATTCGTACTCTCGATACTTTTCGATAGACAACATACAAAACGTGTTTGTGTTTTTTTTTTTATTTTTTCATGTTTTTCATGTTTGCTTTTTTAATATATTTTGCAATCGATTGCAAAATATATTAAATGCATTTTCTTCCCTTCCGTTCTTACAAATCGATATGAATAGTTGAAAATAACATAGCACCGAAGGAACTTGGGCGCAACATTACGCGTGTATTACTATATCTGGCAACTCTTGGCAATGATTAGAGTTTCTATAATAACAGGGTAACCTTACAAGCTAATTTACTCCTAACGGTTAGAGATACGATCAATGTCAGTTTTCTTCCGATAACAACGAAGAAGATTCAAGTAACAATTTCAACCAATCTTGATCTGTCTTCTGCTTTTTTTTCATTTTATACCTTACGAGTTACGATTAGAGCAATGATATTAGTTTCAACTAGGTAAAACATGATTGTATATACATATAATTCGCGGATACATTTCTGAGACTCGATCGAAGACCAACGAATAAAATTCGCGAAACAGCTTAAAATAAAACGGTGGAAAGAAACGTTGAAAGAAGACAGCGCTTTTTTCTCTAGGAAACCACTTTCCTCCGAAGTGAGGATCTACATTCTTTTAGGAACTAGACTCGATTCGTGTCTCTTCGAACTACGTTATCAAAAATTTTGATCGTGCTCGATCGCATTTTGCAGAAGATGCCGGTGCCAGTTTCGCATGGAAAGATTGCTAGAAAAAAATTCTAATAGTAAACCGGTAAAAAGATCAATCGCATCGCGTTTGAAAATGGTAGATGATACAATAACGATTAAAAGGGACAAAAAGACAAAGTCCTCGTACCTTCAAACCATATTTTTTCTCGATTAGAAAGTTCCTCCTTCGTACAGGACGTGGAGAAGTCTATACAGTTTGTATCGCGCTTTATACAACATAGATTCATCGTATCGAGTAGCGTTTTCAAAATTTACAATAGGTATACAGAGAGGATATAAAAAGGCGGAGTAACAAAGTAGAATTATCTTCTTTAGATTGTTGAGCACGTGTCGGTCGAAATATACGAGGACTTCCTCTCCGAACTATCCTCGTACAGTTTGACAGTTAAATGTAGATATACACATGTAGACCTAATGCCGGGTTTCGAAGAACGACCGGCAGCGTGCGAATCGTCAGAGTTTCTCTGGTGCCGTAGATCTGGTTGACGCAGTCTGCGATGAAATTGAAGGCCCAACGCTCGTTGATCGTTCCAATGGATATATCCCTTTACCTGGAGTTGGTTGCGATACTGCACGCTTTGCCAACCTAAAAGAGCTATCATTTGTTACTGATTAGTAAATGGTACATGATAAAATGTCGTCAAACAAATGTAAGATCTATATAGGCAATATACCTAGGGTTAATTAATTTGAGGCGTTTATTTGGTACACTGATCAAATTTTGAGAATAAAAGATTGCAAAATTTTTCAAAAAAGAGACAAAATTTACGTACATAACAGCAAAATTATTTTGATCAGCGTGATTCCTTCAATACCTTACGATATTAAAGAGAGATAAAAACACCATAAGTTAGAAATGGAATAAGCGTCAAACGAGTTCAATTCGCTATAAGTTGCAGGGTTCATGAGTCATGCCTAAAGAATCAACAGTTATTTTTTACTTATAAAAGTTCCTCAACGAATCGTGTTAAGTCACGATGTTAATTAAAGTTCTATAATATGATGTTTCTATTAACATTCTTCTCACCGATTCTACATAATTATATTCTCTTCTGTTCTTATTAAACGTTACTATTTATACGTATAGCTGGATTCGCTACCGTCTAAGAGACTAAAACTAATGTACGTATATAAAAGTCATGGTGAGAAATCTCTTGAACCGCAGCATAATCGCAAAAAACATACTGCACCGATTAGTCAAGATCGTCGATCATGGAAGCAGATGAGGACATGGATTAGCAGCGTAGTAGAGTTAGCGGTGTGTTTAGATATTCATACTGAAAGCGTGATATAAATGTAACAGTTCCATGAACAAGAAGCATTAGTGAGTGATCGAATAACGATGAGGACGAACAGCTATCCCGTCTGCAATGACAATGATGCAGATAGTGGATTAATCGCTCATTCCTTAAATGAACAAATAAATACACGTGTCTAAACGCATCATCCATTGTGGACATGATTCTTTGTATCAGTTGTAACGGTGTATTACCACCGTTTGACATTTAATTAACATTATAATGTTAATCATATATATCGTAATATAATAAATTATTACAAGTCGTTAGAAATATCCTTGAATAAGTATTCCACAATGGTAGTTACTTTAATACAGAGATGGCACAACAAAAAAGATTATGAAGTAGAAAGAATCAGTTCAGTTTAATCTTCTAAGGGGATTAGCAGGATTAGAACCGACTGGCTTCGAGCACGTAAAAAGTGGTATTAATCGTTGCAGGTTCTGCATATCCGCTCCATTTGCGAGGGTTAAATACACAGCTAAAAATGAGAATTGAATATATCATGTCATAAAGCATATTTAAGAAACATTTGTAAAACGCGTGACTCTCTATTTAGTAATACACCGTATGTCCGTGAGTTGTGGTATTTTTTTAAGACGGCATTCACATATAATAGTCGTGCATCGTGTCAGAGCTTTAGTTCTATCACATGTTCAATCGTGCTGTTCATCTCTTGTACAAGCAAGATTATAGCCTGATCAACCAGCAAATGGGAACACACGATACGTTCTAAAAGTATGGCATCAAAAATATAAATGCTACCAAAGATAATGCACTAAATTTGAAATTATTCGTATAATTCGCTAAGTTAAACAAATGGTTTAACTGTAAAAGAATTTTCCAAATTTTAAATAGTGGATAAGAAATCTACAAAAATAAAGGATTACTTGAAAGTAATTTTGCTAGCGATTAAAATTAAATATAAATTTTTGTAAATATAGAGTATCTGCATAATTAATATTATAATTCGTGCGTCATCTGTGGTGGATCTAGCTTGATGTTCATTGTAACACAGACATTCACCTAACAAATTTCAAGCGGTAAGGGGCTCTAGTTTACCTTGGTCGCTAAAGTGAGATCAGACCATTTTCAGGAGTTAACGAAAAAACTTTTTAATTCTGTGTACATCTAGACACTCATAGTTGATTAACCACAAATTCTGGACATGTGTATGGTTGATAGATAAAACATTAAGTTTGAGCGTAGAATGGTAGCGGCTCTTGCCGAGAGTACGAGATATCAACTACGCCGCGTAACGTATCTTCATAACAGGTACCTGTAATTAAGAAACTGATAAGCTTTAGACACCGTTCAAACCTTTTAACTAGCAGCTAAAACAGAAATCTTGGAGATGTATTAAAAGTTATAGGGACAAATTGTCCGTCGCTCCAACATTAAGAAACGAGAATTTTCGTTGCTCCAATAGGTACAAAGTACCATTATTAGTGATTTAAAGTTGGAATAAAATTCATCAAAAGATATAATCTTTCCCTTTGCAAATTCAAGACCAATATAATACAAGAAGGAGAAGAAATACAAGTAAAAGGAAAGTTAAAAGTGATAGATATTAGTGACGAAGTACTGTACAGAAGTGCAAAAACGGTTAAATTATTAATGTGAACTAGAAAAATATCTTTTGTGCTGAAATTAAGTTGAGAGCAAATCGCATATATGCAAAGCAGAGTATTTATGATGATTCCTGTACGCAAACATACGATATAGACTAATGAATTCCTAATATTACTGATGATGAACAAAAGTGAAACTTTTAAAACTGTTTTTTGGTCTATATCGTTTGTTGAAACTCTCATGGATTATGCCGTATCAAGACTATTAAGATTATTCTATGTATGTACCTTGTTTTCGTAGTTACGATTGTTTTATAGGGAAATCTCTCGATATAAATTGGGGTTTTAGTAAACATTGATGGGTGCGATTTAAAAACGAAGATCGCACGCGTCATTGATCGCCTCTGAAACAACTACCTTTGCTTAAAATTTCATACTGATCACAGTATGTAGAGCTATAAAAATACAGCATTATCTATATACAGACGATAGAGTTCTTATTATTCTCCGAAATGCCTTACGCCCATTCTGCATTCTTCTCTCTAAGGGACAACATTTATACACTTCCACCATTCTGCAGCAACCAAAACATCTGAACGTCGAGGATAGCAAGGGTTGTAAGAATTATTACCTTAAAAATTCCCACATCACGGCGAAGTGTAAGCAATCGAACACAGTATTCACATCAAATTATTTCCATCACGGAATAGATAGCTTACCTTCTTCGTCGTAGAGAAGCATTTTGTCCGGGTAAACCGAACTGACCTCTTGGGATCACCATACGTGCATTACCCTGAGCAGGTCTCGAGCCTCCGTGCGCCTGTAGCATACTCAAATGAGCAGCATAACCATCATGAAGTATCGTTGCCAAGGAGTGGTACTTCTTTGATACTTTCCCAATGATGAATATTTGATTTTGTTTAAGGTTAATCGCGGTGTAAACACTGATATCCTTACTACTGCCGTATGCGTAATGAATTATTACACCGTGTTCCTGAATAGAAAAGAGTATCGTTTTAATATCGTTGCGAACAATATCGAATCATTCGAATATCGATTTCAAGTAGTTAATCACCTGTATGAGTTTATGTAAGTACGCAGCTTTATGACCAAGTGGATCTGTCGAAAGACCATCTGCAAAGGACACAAGACCATGAGGGAAGTTGTGTTGAGACAACCAGGAAACGACTTTCTGCTGTTGCATATCAGGTCTTGCAGTAATATATATGATTAAATATCCCAGTTCTTGCCAATGCCTAATCAGAACCATAATCATATCAACCATCGGGCCAAGAATTAGACGTACAAGCAGATGCGTATGACTTAAAATATACCTGACGACATCAACAGCTCCAGCTCTAACTTTTGGATCTTTCCCGCTAACGGACATACTCGCAGTAAACGAACCATCTATACTAAATACCACGCACTCTGTTTTTGGTGGAATCACAGCCAAGAAAAAGTCTACGGATGTATGATCACCCCTGAGAGCCAAAAATTATATTTTAGATATATTCTGATAAAATTTTTTAAATTATGATTGACTAATATTACCTAACAATCATTTTAACTGGGTAAAGTCCATGTTCCAATGCTTTATCATCGGGTATTTTATATGTTATTCTACCATTTTTATCAGTTACTTCAGTTGATAAATGCGTCCATTCTCCTGCTGGAGCATCTTTCATAATGTGAATGTCCACTTTCTCGCCTGTGAGGATTAATCATATTAGTTGAAATCACTCGAAAAACATGTATGTAATACTAGCACGTATGCACATTATATTTGACATACCTGTCAAAGCAATAACATCAATTGGACCGTACATAAATCTAGCAATCAGGATTTGTGGTGCTCCTTCTTTAACAATTACGTCATTTGCTCTATGATTGGCAGCGACATTCTGAAGCAGCAAATGAAAAATCAAACATTCGTATTAATAATTCCTTCGTTATCTCAAATTACCTTAAGTTTAACAGAAGTACGTTTCTTATTCCACTTTTCTCTAGGTTGACCTGGACGGAAACAAGATAATTCTTTCTCCTCGTTTGTGAGTAATGACAAATCAAATCTGCCTAACTGTCGCAGGATAAATGCGATAACATCAAGTGACTCCCAATAGCTAGCGTGAAAAATTTGAGGTAAAGAGTTCGTGGGAAAGTTTGCTAAACCCTCTGGGCAGTAGAGAGCATAATCTAATCTCTTTGTACCCCACCATTTTTGCGTTACTATAACAAATTGTCGCAAGTAAGCGTAATATATCAATATTCTTTATTATCGTTAATATGATTAATTCTTTACTTACAATTAGATACTACTTTTAGAGGAACATTTTCAACCACACCAGACATTGTACTATGAATCGATATATCGGACAGCCGTCTTAAATGGGACATTGACATATTTGGGATATTCAATCCATCCGTAAACAATTGTGGATTCGTCTGGATAGCTTCCACTGAAAATATTAAACGATTTGTAATAATTATAAGCTACACAAAATTACATCTAAGACGTATAATACATACACAAATGATAAGGCTGTCCGTTTCCTAATGGATACTTTTGATATCGAGCCACGTTCACGGGTGGAAGAAGAGAAAACCTTGCAGAAATCAGTGGTTCTAATCTAGCGGCTACAGGTTCAGTAGGATGGAATAAATTATACACCTGATTCACCAACGGTCTTCTTATATTACTAGTTTTATCCGAGGAAATTTTTCTATACGCCAATACCAGAGCAAGTGGACTACCAAACATGAAAAACTCTCCTACTTCGAAATCCAATTTACAATGTGAGGGGGTATCACTAAAAAAATAACATATGTTAATTTCCCAATACCACAACATACATATGTACATGTATATGGATACGAATTGAGCTATAATTCTTCACCTTATACTAGAAGATTTCCTTCTAGGAGAAGGTGCAGTCAGGTGTTTGCCATCTTCGGCATTCGTGCTATTTTCAATGCCCTGATTATCCAAAATATTGTTCTCGCTATTATGTCTAGAGTGAGCTGATCTACACAAAGCGTCATATGTTAAAATCGCTCCTACTGAATCCCCAATAAGGCAAATTTGCCCCGTGAAACCTCGACCCTCGTCGCTTCTGATAAAGTCGTGATAAACTTGGTTTGCTCCAGCTATAACTCGTGATACGGTGTCCTGATATTCAGGAGTTGAACTAGCGAGCAAAGGTATAGCGCCGATAGGAATAGTATCGTGTGTCACTTGAGGAGCATCCATAGACGAGGGTGACACATCAAAACTATAAGGACTTAGGCTGAAATAACATGTGCCGAATAGATGGAGATTTTACAGAGAGATAAAGATAGTGATAAGGCATAGATAAAAGTAAATTTCTAATCTAATCACGTCGCTTTTACCTCGATAAAATACCAAGACCTTCGGTACAAATAGGTGGGCAAGAAACAAACTTAATGGCCACATGTCCAACCATACTGGGATAGTGTTGTCTCATGACTGACTCAAAGGCTCCTTTGAAAGTTGTAATGTCCGATTTTTTCGCCGTCAAGTCAACGTTAGCATCTGAAAGATATTCTTTTGTGAGTAGTGATTCACAATTAGTGGTTCGCTTTTACGAATTAGTGATGAATTTAAGCGATTATTTATGGCATTTACCTAGTACACTGCCAGCATGCATCACAATAAGAAGGACAGTAGTTTTGCATGGTTGATGAGTCGGCGAATGTTGAGGTGAAGCCGGATACGAGGCATCGATGCTGGCTGACGTAGAGATTTGTAACCTTTTACTGCTACGTTCACTAGCCATACGTTGCAAGTAGGAAGGTGAAAATATCGTGTCGTCTATAAATAAATATTGAAATAAATTTTAGTAATAACCAGGAAAAGGATAAGCATTTAGATTATCGATCATTACTTACCTTCTTTGTTTACCATGGTAGGCGAAGTGAACGTATTGTCTTCCTCTTCTGCTAGAAGATCCAAAGAACTCCATTTAGATAATGAAGTGCTATCTCCAAAGCCCTCTGTATAATCAGAAATTTTAACATTGCTTATGCATCGTGCCTTTTTAAGCATCTCTGACTCGTGTTAAGGCAGGAATAGAATATTATTAATCAGGAGTGTTTCCCTTTTTCGGATTAAGCGTCACAAGGTACAAAGCGGTAGTAGAAATATATTAGAAATATGAAGGTATTACTATTTATTTTATTTAATACAATCATTTCACAATGATATTTATTGTTAACATTTGAAAAAGTTTAACAATAAAAAAGCATTTATTTTTGTAATCTACATGGCCATGCTGTTTCATGCTGTGATAAACTGCTTCTTGAGAACCTCCATGCTCG
Source organism: Bombus vancouverensis nearcticus (assembly GCF_051014615.1). NCBI lineage: Eukaryota > Metazoa > Arthropoda > Insecta > Hymenoptera > Apidae > Bombus > Bombus vancouverensis. The sequence goes on along the minus strand of NC_134913.1, from coordinate 17,037,843 downwards.
ATGTTATGTATGACGATCTGTATGTTATGCAATTAGTCAGAGTTTCTTGTAAGTGTAAATCTCCGTAAGCAACAAGTACATCTTGTTTCGGTCTACAAAGGCATGAATGCAATTACGCAATGTTCCTGAACTTATGTCGAGAGTACCAACACTAGTATCAATGTTGCGATCTTTTATCCGATCATTTATTACGTTTGCGAAAAAACATATTCGAATGTCTGTAGTTCTAAGAATTCAACACTATCTACGTGTCCTACCTTCGCGTATAATAGGTATAATGAACCCAGCTGCAGTGTGGAATGCGACATAAAAGAACAGAGAGGGTACACATATAAAAAAACAGAAAATGTTATTACCAATCATCATGCTGTATTTTCTACTTTGCAAAATGCGAATTTCTACCAGACACACTCCTATTTATTTTTAACAAGTTTCTTATTTGTTTATCTAATCTGTTTTTAACGAAAGAAAGCATACAAAAACAGTGTCTAAAGAAATTCGCCAAAGCGTCTGTTTCATGGTTTAGTTATCAGCCAAATGATAGTATTACGAATATGTAAATTTTTAGAAAGATTATTTACATGCTGCACGAAAAGAAGTCGGTCTTTTACCTTGACAGTCAAAAAACTCATCTTCGCTACCAGATTCGGATTCTCTTACGATACTTTCCATGCGCCAATTCGCTATCTGCATATCGAAACTTTTGTTCGAACACGGCGAACTCATCTTGTTTTTCTTCCATCCCTTTTTAGCATCTGCTTTCTCTTCAGTAGGAGCATTTCTGGAACAAATTTCATCGCATTAAATAAACTGTAAACGAAAGGAGGAAAGCTATACATATAAATAAACTACTTCCTGATTTTACTTCTATTTTTACCTAAGGTCGGGTACTTCGGTCGGTGAATCTTCGGGGCTAACGTCACCCTCTGAACTACCAGCTGTGTTAGGTATATCGGTCGATTTTCTGGCACTTGGGGGACTTTGAGGATCTTCGTTTTTCTCGATGCTCCCAAGCGTGGCAGCCAATGTCGTAGCAACGTTCGACTCTTGAGGAGTCATTGTCGTGTTTGAAACAGCCCTGTCTTGATTGTCGTTTGTTGCTTCCCCATCGCCTTCTGCATTAGCCATTCTCTTCTGCAACGCCAATTGCGTTTGTCGTTCAATTTTCCGAATATCTTCCATGGTCAAACCATTCCATTCGTCTTGCCAGGCCCAGGCTTGTCTGTGAGCTCTAACCATCGTTTTTCTCAAGGCTGAAATCGTTTCATCGTCACATCTCACGGTATATAGAATTTTAGAAGTTGGACATTAAGAAACAAACAGGGAACGGTTGTGCTCATATACGATACTGACCTACATCGTGTATGAACTTTTCTAATTTTGTTTGCACACCCCAATATCGGAACTCCACACGGCATAATTTGTACGCGCACATTAAAGACTTTCCGGATGGAGTCGGTTGTTGTTTCCCCTAAACGACAAGACAGTTTTAATGCATCAGTATTGATCGCTTTAAGCAAAAATTAATGAAAAGAAACAGATACGGGAAGATAGATCTGTACTTTTACGTCAGCCCAGTATTCTTCTAGCCATGATTCCGTGAGAGGTCCTCGACCGGTCTTTTGGGACACGTATAATTTAGGATCCTCGTCTTTCACGTAATCACCCGTGTATTGATCTTTTACGATATCAATCACGTCTGAAATTTAATCATGTAATCGATGGATCTCGATATCTTAATAGAAAATGACTTGACCTGCCTTCTTGAAACTTCATAGAGATAAATACATACCTACGATTCTATTTCTCAAATCGCTACCACTTAGCTTGAAGACATTTTCTTGGTAACCATTGTCGGGAAAATAGTATGTTTCTATTTCGATAGAAAACTTTTCAACGAAGGGGCAAGTGTAACGGGTCTTCGTATAGGGGTAAGCATTCCATGCTTCTTCTTTGGCGATCAACGCGGATCTGGGCAGCAAACTTTTGAACCATTCTGGAAGATGACTACCCACGTGATAAATCTTATGGGTATATTGTCCGTTTCCACCTGGACCATCGCTATAAGGCTCGTTCTCTATAATCTCTACACCGCTGCCTGCCCCTTGACTTTCTTCTCTAGATTTTTTCTACAAGAAATACATTGGAAAAATAAACTTCACGTTTATTGTTCACTCTTTAATTGCCTCCAGTCCCTATAGGAATCTACAGGAGTTATGGGAAATAAGGAGTAACGAAGGGTTAATTGTAACGCAATATATTGCAATGTAATGTTAAATTACCGCTATCATGTAAAGCTGAGCAATTCTATACTCCTCGACGGTGAGAGGCAGCGGTATTCGATATTCTTTTATCAACATCTTGCCGCTTTTGTTTATCCACGATCCACTCTCACGAAAAACAGAGATCGTTCGAAGGCTGTTGCTTCCTCTTTATCTCTCAACCTCATGATATCATCGGCGCAAATCTTAAAAATAAAAGAAATAAAGAAAAGAAACGTTAAGCGTTATATCGAACGTTGTGTTCTATTTTCGCTCAGGACGTTGCAAAAAGAAGTTCATCGTAATCGAGATATCCCTTGAGAGCGGCGATCAATATTTCTCGATACGCCTTCCAGCAGGTCCAACAGATCAACTTTTATCAGCGTAAACGGTTCTTTTTATCTATCGTCATCGATCTATCAGTTATACCTGGCCGAAAAACCAGCAACATAAGTGAAACGCGTAAATTCAATCGTATATTCCGTGAACCATTAGAAATAGAGACCTTCGCGAACATCGACTGCTTGTTTCTCTCGGTCTATAATTGAAGCACGTCAAATGCTGAATCGTTGTGTTTGCACGCCGCGTTTTCACGCAAATCTGCTCTAGGTCACAGAGTATTTAATAGTGATTAATAATCATTACACCGCGGATATTTATGCAAATTCATATCTTTATAAATATAATTAAAATATGAGATCCGAGTAGATAATTATCTTACTTATGAAATACTATACTGAATACTATATTCTATATACTATTTTGCACCTTCAAATTTTCCATAACTGCATAGAAATTGACACATTAATAATAATCACCGAACGTTATAAATATGTGTCACCGATATCGATACTGATTGTACCTCTTTAAATGGATAGCTACTGCAACCCCTTTGGAAGGTGTGTACCTAAAATATGTCGCAAAAAGTAAGCGACGACGAGTATACTCGTCGAGCACAGAGCATGTGTTGCTGTTGTAATGCAGAATTAAGTTGTAATGAAATGACTGTTTTATTTTTTTTAAATAACATAAAATATTACCATTTCTTCCTGACTAGTATACTTGTAAAAAAACTGCTAACTGCTAACGATTGTAGATGTAACTTTTCACTAAGGTGAAGTGTATAGGGACTATAGTAATTTATTCAGCGTTTATTTGTAAAATAGAACAAAAATTAGATATAATATAGTGATCTTTGACTTGAATGGCTTACGTTACGTTTCACACGCAATTGTAGACGATTTATGAATAGTGTACGTTATCGAATAATTCTGATTCTCTGGAAAGGTACGTATATCTTGAGACAATGGAGGGACAATAAACAAAATGTTGCGTAAAACGTTTATTTATACTCACCTGTACCGTAGTACTCAAACGTATCCTAAATTAAACTTTATAGCGGGAAAAAATCATACTACCATTCTGTGAAAATCGTACTGATAAGAAATGATGGTTCGTCGTGATCTATATTTCATACATTACATAATTATATACAAACGTTGAAACAACACAAGTCATAAATTAAACGTGATAGATCTAAGAGTGGAATTTCTTACTTGAAAAATAAAGCGTAATATACAGCGTTGAATCTCTAAAGTTGCAAGCATATCGGATAAAGTGCCAATAATAGGATTATAAATACCTACTTATTTCTAATTTTACCGCTAACACGGAACGTTACTTCGTTTGATTAATATCTCATTCGAAATACAATAATCTAATGTAATTGGTACCTTAGCATCGTTTGAGAATAGTTTCATTCTCGATAGTTCGTTGTAATACCCGCGATCTTGCGACTATGATTGGACACGATAACCTGTCAGTTACGACCAATCGTTTTCAACGGGCTCAGCTGACAGATTCTTAACAGTTGACAGTACTCAACAGCTTGAGGGAGCGCGTAAACACGTATGAAATTCGATGTTGCATCGACGTACAGTAAAGTGCCTTGCTAACAGACCATAAGTCGAAACCAAGTTGATAATTTCTCTAACTACAAAGAAACAATTTTCTCCGAATATAAAATGAATATAAAAATAGAAAGTAAGATATCAACAAATTCTGAAGACGGTAGTCTTTTTCTATGCACATACAAATTTCATAGCTTGAGAAAGGATACTTGAAGTAAATGAGAATAGCGGCAGTCAGTTAATAAAACAGAGTTCTGGTCAGTTAACGAGACATTACTGTACTTACGGGCAAAAGGTTTCCTTAACCTTGAATAACGTGGAAATAGGGCAAATATGTAAGCGAAACGAAACGATATCGCTGGACTCGCTCGCTCTTACTAGTGCACGGTATGTAGGTACATACTTTTCGCGCCACACCTTCCGGACCAGATGATAAATCGCGGAAAGCTGCGATATCCGCGACACGATACAGCTTGATCGACTGAAGACCGGCAACCGACTGAGTCGATAACGCTGCTAATCAAGCAGATACTTGTCTCGAATGATACTATTGTTATTCAACGTTAAAATTCCACCCAGATAAAACGTATATCCACCTCCCTTATAAAATATATATTTACGAATTCATTTTCGCCCGGACAGTTCACTGTCACATAATTTAAATTCCAGACGAAGCTCACCTAAGAGACACGAGAGGCATAGTACATAATACACGCGTGCAAACGAGCACTTGTTTCTTCTAACAAGTAACATAGAAGACGTACATTTCACGAGATGAATACAGGACGTAGATAGATTTGTTTCAGCAAAATCGTTAAGTACATACACTGAAAAAAGATTAAGGAGATTGGGGATTTATCCAAGGATCGTGTAGGATAAACGCGAGCCGAAAATATGACGATGTTACATGGGCAACGCGCGGCTACTGACTGACGGAGAGGAGGTCGCTCCGATTGGCGGGCCCTAATGGCACGCGCGACTTCTCGAACCCGCGAAATCGAGCTCGGCCAATCAGAGTGCCTTTTACCGCCTCCGTGACCCGGTGATCCGGACGCAGTGCTGTAAAATAAAGGCGCGTGCCAGCCAGTTTTCCTTGAGTCCACGTACAACTTCTTAATAATTCATCCTGAAAATTATTCAAGTAACTGTCAATTTAATATCCTATTTATTCTACACATGTATACCTATACAATCTTATGTAACGATTTAATAAAATAAAGTAAGTATCTAAAAAGAATAATAATGTCTTTGCATTTACATGCAAGAAGAAGAGATGGAAAGATATGGAACCAATCGGGGCATTTTTTTTCAGATTGATGATAAACAGGATATACAAAAAATGGTTCGATTCAATCGGTAGAAGATTTTAAACGATATCTTATCCTTTAATAATAGCTGATTTGAAATGCAAATTTCTGAATCCGTCACTGGCAGGACAGCCGCCGTTAGCCGCCTCCGCCACCTCCCTAGCCTATTGATCGACCCCCGAGCGAGCAAGGAAACGCAAAACCAGATGCGCCATAACACCAGCAGGCTCCCATGAAAGCGATACCGATAAGTTCGTCGACAGGATTGCACGCGTATCGTCTAGGATCGAATCATGGGGCACCATACCCCGATCCCCTGCCAGCATCAGAAACGACGTAGTACAACGGCGATCCTCACAGAGAGGAAACGTGCCACTTGTCGGGATAAGAATCTTTCTTTTTTCTTTCGCTCTGTAAATAGTTGAAGTCAAAAGCCCCTCTCTATTCACCGAAAAGGTGAACCAGACAGGGCTTGTTTATTCTTGCGCGACACCTCTTACGAATGCCCTTTTCCGAGAACTATGCTTTTTATAGAGCGAAGAAAGGGAGCTCGTTAACGGAGAACATTGCTGGCAGGGAGCGGATATAAAAATAACAAGTAAATGCTGATTAGAGATTGCCGATAATAATCATCTATAGATATTAAAAAGTAAACGAGTAACAGATAATTGTAGTTAATCGAAGTAGATTAGTTTGTCCGTGAATAAAGTACACTGATAAAAAGAATAAAAAGTAGCAGACAAAGAAGAACAGAACAAGGTTAAATATCAACATAGAATGTTGATTAGAGTAGTCTACGCTATCTAAAAATTTACGATAATTAATGTGAGATTTCATCAATATGCCAAATAAGTTATATGTTTTAATACGCAATAGAAATATTATATACATATTTACATTGAAATTCATGGAGACTAACTAGAGATGCGCCGTCCGTTGACCGTTCCTGAGCGTGACTGATGAAGGAAACTGACCTTTGACATTAGCCGGGAACTAGCCGAATAAAACGAATGTTATCGGGTGAACGCGCGTTATGCCGACGAATTCGGCCTATTCACAAAAGATGAAAAGGAAAGAATAAAATTCGCCTGTCAAAAGAATAGAGATTATGAAAGGTTAGTGACGCGTTTTCCCTGTGGGCTGGCATAAAAGCGAGGCGGATCGCTCGATGGACGGTAAAAACCATTTCTTTTGTACAGCGAGCGATATACATGTAAGAGACGTTTTATGAATAGGCAAGCACGATTTAATTCTTCTGCAAGTTTTAAATGCCGAGGGAAAAAATTTGTTCAGATCGGTGTTCATCGCAACGTCTAAAACGTTTCAATGGATCAGGCGATCCAGTCAGGATAAAGACGATATTATTTAACTGCCTTTTGAAAGTTCATCCGAAGAATCTAGATACAACGAAGAATTTCGTTATGAATATGCATGATCTTTTGAGTAAAATTCTGCTAAAAGATCAAATCAAAATTGACCTTGACGCGTCCTTGATAGTCTGGCCTCTGGTTTTTTCCATGAAACTTTAAAGACTCCTCCAACCTATTTTAATCTTCTCCTTGGTCGGCACACGTATTCACTAATTAAAAGAGGACGCTTTTATTCTTTCATTTAAAAGTTTACGTGACAGATTTGGAGCTTTCCTTAGGAGATATATTTAAATTCTTCTGAAGATATTTCCTTTAAAATTTCCGGTTTATTTGAAGAGAATACTAGGCACCAAGTAAGTAAACGAAGCATTCAAGTTTCTGCCAGTTTAACGTTATTCTTTGTAAGTTAGATTATAAATGGAGCACGGTACATTGTATCCGTGTTCCAGTCACAGATGATCAGGATACACACCGAGTGACGTCAAAACATGTTGAACGAATCTGTTAGAATGATATGCACATGTATACTGTGACGTAAGTAAAAGATTCCTCCGGGCAATGGAAGGAGGGGAAGAATGTGTTTAAAGAGACTCGTCCGTCCAACGTTGACCTTCCATCCGAAGATCCACGTGTTCCACTCGGTGGCTAGGAAAGTAACGCGACTTTGCGGCTGTTTTATACAGTACAAATATCTGCAACTCTACTGGAGACCGTCATTAAAGAGACGAGAAGCGGTGTTAGAAAACGAGCAAGTACGTGACGTTATGTCTTTAGCACACTGAAGAGGTCCAATCGAGTTTCGGACCTTTTTTGATTTTTTTTTATTGCTCTTGAGAAGTTTATAGAGAATAGTCTATGATCCTCGATGCAATTGATCGAAATAAAATTTTCAGAAGGTTTTAATTATTGTGAAATATAATATCTTTAATTTTTAGAATGGCAGCGGTACATGATATTAAACTGGGAAACAAAGCTACGAGGATCGAATTCAGTCAGCCAGTAATAATCGCTGCATTATTTTCATTGGTTCACCGGATAAAGCGCATCCGGCCCTTGAATGCCGCTTGCGGTCTGGAATATCATACCGAGTAACTTCTAAAAGGAAACATATAGAAAATGTATGAAACATATATGACTCATTTGAAAAATTGTAATGTGATTTTCAAGGCTTTTCTTAATCCTTCTAATGCATTACGGAATGTTTAAATATTCTCAACGCGAGAATGAGACAATCTTATTTTCATCCTTCTTCGTTTATCGTTTCCTTAACCCTGCGGTTTGGCTTGGCGTCACAGCGTTTGGATCTTCTACCTCGTAACCATGCGGAGATATTGGATTTCTCACGGGATTATGGAACAAGGTGTGTTCCCCGTCGCCCCATGGAAAAGGCTATAGAAGGGAAATATTTATAAGTCACTTACAGGGATAAGGCTTGAAAGGTCTCAGCTTGTGAAATCGGTCACGATGTAAAATTATCAAATCCCCGAGGCAAGAAAGAAGAAAAGATAATGAAGGGAAAAGTATCAAATTTCCGTGGTGAAGGCAAACGATTCGTAAGACTTCATTAATCGATTACGGAGAATACCGCACAAATGGATTACCTTCCAGAGATGTACGAAGCAGAGAGCTTTGTTAGACCGAAGAATCAGTATAAAGCTTAGATGTTACGCAAAAGTACGCGTGCATTATCGATTAATAAAGATATTAAGATCGAATTTGTATGATATTTAACTTAAAGTTAAAGTTTCTCAATTCGTTATTTAAAAGAATATGACAATCGTGAAAAAGGCATAAAATTCATATGTAAAAAAACAGGTACCTTATTTATTCGCCTCATATAAGGAACATCAATGAACACAGGCCTCGATTGTTTATCCGATTCTTCCACCTTGGTGTAAACGTAACACGATATACCTATTAACACGATCGCACCGATGACAGTCACCAGTTGCAAAAGTTTCTCTTCATAGGCCACTGTACTTGCAAAGCCACAAGTTATGTTGTTAAGTAACGTACATACAACGAAGCTGATAAAGTTTTTCGCGCATCGCTGAACAGCAAAGATGAAACTTCAGCTGCTAGCTAAAGTGAGTCAACTTTTAATAATTTTTATATACGTATATACTTTAAGATAACATCATAATACAGGTGTTACACAATATGTATATCGTGGAATAGATAAAAAAAAGCTGTTGTGCTCAAGAATGACATGACAGTTAGGAATTGATTAAAAACGATAAAGTACGACGCATTCTTCTCGGTATCTTTATCTTTTTGACTTATAAAACAATGTCAATTTGAAAATATTTCGAATTCAAAGTCAATTTCCTATTTCTCAATCATTTTTCTCTCTTTCCTCTAACTGTAAGTAGAAAATTTTGTTTCTAGGAGTTTAAAACTTTACCTGTAGAACAATAATCTTTTACGTCCGGACAAGGGAACGGTGAGTGCTCTTCGCAATCATCCTCAACTGGTAGTTGACATTTTCTCGAAGATTTTGGACATTCTTGCGTATCTTCGTCAAACTTTGAATAGCAATCCTTAGAAACATCTTTGATTGTTGTCCCATCGCAATCATCCGATTTCAATGTTTTATCGCAAGGAGGTTCTTTGGAGGAGGAATAGTTACGAAAGCTCATGGAACAAAATATTGCTTCGGATAGATCTCTCGATCTCCATAAATTTTTACATGCAGACTTCTGGTAAGATGGATTTTCCGTGAAAGAATGGAACTTTAACATCGAATTCGACAACTTCTGCATGGATGAACTATGGTATTCCGCCGAAGGACAAAATTCCTTGGAGAACTTCCAAGAGTGGTAGATTGGCGCCAAAGGGAACTGCGAAAAGATCGACGATCCACTGTCGAGCAAGAAACCTCTTCTCTCGATGTACGTCTTCATTTCACAGCGATATTTACGACTGCTCGTGTACCTGTTTCTTTCTGAAACGAACTTTAACTGGAGAACGTCGGAGTTATAAGACTTCCCTTTCATACGAAAACCGTGAATATTTTCGATCTCCGAAAACGGTTGCAATACACAAAAAGTCGACTTCTGTTACGTTAAAATAGAAACCTTGCTATTTATGCTAACGAATTACGCGAGATCCTGTAACACGGTCAGAACCGTAAAACTTTTTGCAGTCTTGCTATGTATGAATTTTAAACAGACAGTTTTGGTAACTTCCTCGAGAAAGAGATCATTTCTTGCGTAGACAATTATTCAAACGGTGAACGTGTTGCATTTTCATGACAGAAATTATACGAAATCCTTTTTGTCATACAGAACACTTAGTTCTTTGAATGGAACACGGATAGTAGTTGTTGCACGGAATACCGCCGCAGCTTTAGACAAGACCATTTGCCAACAGGCATCTCACACGTTACAAACCGATAATGACAAAGTTCAAACGAAATACGCCCAGAGACCCTTTTATTAGAATCTTTAAAAGGAAATTAAATCTCATGTATCGTTGCCATGTCGATAGCACGATCGTTCTATTGTAATGTCTCTCTAATAACGAGTCGCTTATATCTCGTGAAAAAAAAGAGAATTTTATACCTCCATTTATCGCGAGCAATTTTCCATTCGACAATTCGTATCTTGAAATATCATTGAGCCAACCTTTGCTGCTGTGCCAACGATACCCTGTGCTCCAATTTCTTTTTTTCTCGTCCAAGAAACCGGTTACATTTACGCTCGTTGAAAATACCATTCCAATATCCGATTTGATTAACGTGGAACGCGTTGTTCCGTTGACAGACACCAATGACAGGATCTTTAACCTACGCAAAAGTGAGAACATCGCGATATCGTGCCTTATTGCTGTTTTATGATCTATCCGTGCTTTTTGGATAGAAGATCACGATTTGGACACATTTTTCAGGAGAAAAAATGCGTATGCCTGGCCATACGAAAACGTAACTTTTTAGTCTCAATTGCATATACGGACTCTTTTGTCATATGAACTTATCCTCCTTTGTTCCTTCGAGCGTATTTTCACGTGTGTCAGTATTTAGAGAATTCGATACATCTGATATATCTATGACAAGTTCCATCAATTAGTTGGAAGGCTTCGTAGGAATTTTCTTCTTGTACGAATTTCTATTCGATATTAGAAGATATTTTGAAGTACAAGGTAGATACTGAACGAAGATCATTGACATGATTTTTTGTATTACGTCTCTTAAGTTAATAAGCGAGGTAGTTCTCACAGTATCTAGATCAAGCATTTCCTTTTCTAGAATGGAATAGAACAGGTATATCCTCGGTGCTTATCTTCGTTTCATGACAAACATCGCACATCCGGCATGCGAGTATACAACTCCTGTGACGTTTGCAAATCGACCGTATTTATAGCAGTCCTTCCGCTCTTCTCTCTGTACTCACTGTGAAGTTTCAATCTCTGTTTCGTGGAAATTCACGGCACAACATCGCCGATCAACACGCACGTTCCAATCAGGTACGTGCGACATGTACAAACATTTTACATATCGAGTCGTATTGCAAACAATATCTTATTTAAAAGCGCGATATTTTTCATCGACAGACGTGCAGTTTTAAACTGTGTAACATCATCGGGCAAATAATGCGGTTTTACATAAATGTTTCTGTTTATCAAATATAAACGTTCAAATAATACTGTTTCATAATGATATTTCTTGTACTCTTATAGTCTGTCTTTGATTGCTTCGAAATACAGTGGCTTACGAAAGTATTTGAAAATACATGGAAACATTTTCTGAATCGTATTATGCGAAAGATTTTCCAGGACATGCCACATAATGCGACTGTCACGATCAAAAGTTTGAAACAAATTCGAAAATGTACGAAGACGATAGAACATGCCTATTGCAAATATAAGTCTCAATATTCGTTGCAATCACTAATTAATTATATGTTTAAAACAATCATTTTATACTATGTACTAGTTTTTTTTAAACGTACACTCGCAAAAAATCTCTCGTAATTTTTACGTACATTTGCAGATTAGTTTCAGATTTTATCACTATAGTTATGATAACCGTGTTTCATTCTTCGAAAGCTTTCTATAATACAGGCAATATATTCATAAAGATTTTTTATAGCGAATGTCCAAATATTATTGTCGCGAATTATTATTATGACAAATCAACGTATGTTCGAGAAATATCTCCTCTTAATTACATTAATAAAAGTAAGACACCTCGTATGGATAAATGCGCAGTAGAATAAATGAATCAGCACTCGAAATGTAGTTTATTGAAGCGCCAGAATGTCTGGGGTCAGTAGAAAGCGATAAATACGTAGTGGTCCATATATCATGGTTTATGCTAGCGTTACAATATCCGCAACATTATTTCGTAATTAGTTTTTCTTTCTGTGTGAATCTCAATAAGAAACACGCTCGAGATTTTCATACGCAATAAATTTCCCGAACTTTCTCCATTAAAATGAAACAACAATTACCGGATACGCTCTGACATTAATCTCCGACGTTTTAATCTCGCAAACAAAAGGAAAACGAAACGAAAAACATTTTCGCTGAATTTTAGTAAGGATTTGAAATATTATCGTGGTGTGGCGAGTGTCGAAAGTTGAAAATAGAATGCAAGGGAGCGGTGACACAGAAGAACAGATAACAATAATTTAATGTCGAACGCACGAAGGACTCCCGAGATCTATTTCTTTCAATAAATCCGTTTTCACGGAAAGCTTCGCAGAAACGTTCCAACTTCTTGATGGAACTTCGAACCTTTGACATTAACCGAATAATTTCCAACGCAGCCTCTAAAATTTTTACGACTCCGAGTTGTAAACTGAAAGTACGATAGTTTAAAGAAGAAAATATCATTGCGATGGGTAGGAGGATATTTACGCTACCGTCGTAAAACCATGGGAGAGGAAATAATTAAGAGAATCGTGGATTATTATAATTAATCCGCTGATGATACGAAAAACGAATGGAGCAACGTAACTTTGCGTTTTCATTATCTGTACATTGGAAATGCAGAGTCGGTGGTAATTTTCAGTAAAAGATTTGCCTGGGGAAAATTCAATTGCTCGTCGCGAAGTTAAATGAAAATGAAATAATTAATCTTCCGACAAGGACTTTGTCGCAATCAATATTACACGACGATATCGCTGCGATGTTCGGCTCTCCCTTTGGAATCAGCTACTTCGAAAAGAAAGAACATTATTTTTAGTTATTGTCGTCATTTTAATAAGATTTTGTATAAGAATTCGAAGATAAACTCCAAATATTTATGAAATTATTTCGGTAACTGTACCAGGTATGCATAAGAAACAAACTGGAACAGTGTTTTCGTGGCAGAAATAATACCAGTGAAAATAAACGAAAATGCGAGGAGTGAAATTACGAAGAAAATTGAGATCGGAAGTGCGGTCGATAAAGCGAACTAAAATGACTCTTCTTCTATTCCAAAAATCGATTAACCCAAAATCTTAATTATGATCATGTGAACAAAATCAGTTAAAAAAATTTCATTAATTACGTTACATTTCATCTAAAAATTCTTATCTATCTAAAAAAAATAATTCTTATCTATAATAATTTCCATTCTCATTAATACATTTGAAGTTTTTGTACTATTGCTATCGTACTAATTTTGTACCACTAATAATATAATGGTTGTATGTTGAATCTATTTCTTTTGAAACAAATCATACGTTTACGTCTTCGATCTTCGAGACATAGATCTGTAGATATACATATATATTTCGTCTAGCGTGTTCAAAGGAGTGCAATCATGAAATGGCGCAAAATGGAAATGATGATAATTACTGCTCGACGATAGAGCAGGAACAATAGAATCGCGTTCGACTGCTAGCTCCTGGAAAACAGGGATACGTCGATGCGCCTTGCGCGGCAACCTTTGACATTTTCAAGAGGACGGGTCGAAGTATTTCCACCCTCCTGGCCTAGGTACAGCCCGCTTTTCGTCAGCCCGACATCCGGTCGTATAAAGGTGTGTGTACATGGTGAGGCGAAGAAGGTGGTTAAAATGCTTACAAGGAAGAGAGAGAAAGGAGATAATTAAAGCGTATTGCGCGTTAGGAAACACGAACGGCCGAGCATTTTTTCATTCAGCTGGCGAATCGTAATTGGAAAGTTACGCGGAAATCCTTTCGATTTGCAGTGAAGGGCATAATGAAAGTAAACCGAGACGAAAGCGAAACTAGGTCGATAAAATTCTTTTTTGCTGCTCCTTTTTCTCCTTTTCTCTACTCCTTTTTAATGAACGTTCCAACTTATACGTAATTGGACGATGAACACCGGGGATGATCATGGAATTATTTCGAGTGTCATCGATGCAACGCCCAGTTTTAATTCAAGACGATACACCATGATGTTTACATAGATTGTAAATGAGATTTGATCCGGTTCCTGATACGACCGCAATTGTGAGACTACGGCGCGACTTTCGCGCTTGAGAATAATAATGGAACCTCCTTTGACCTTATTTTTTCTTGGAAAGTAATGGACGTGTCATATGCTGCGCCGTGCTTCACGATTATAGTTGTCTGACTAGCCGAGAAAAAATGTCCAGGAAATTAGATTTAGTTTAATACAAGGTAATTAACTTGAAACTTTATATTGTCTGACTGCGCAGTATCTAGTCTATCGAAAGGCACGATTAAGCATACTCTCTTCTCTTTATCATATTGTTGTTAAATTAGACGAACAAATTCATTTACTTGAACAATGCAGTCCTATGAACAATCCAACTGAAGAATTCTTGCCATTTATAACTTGGTATTTTATCACGATACGATAGTACCACCGTAGACGTCCATAAAATTTTTTAATATCAGCAGAATGCGAAGATGAATATTAAGGTAGACTTTATGAAATACTTCTTGGGCGATAAAATCTACTCAAAGGCCTCATAACAAATACAGATAAAACAGCAAATGCAAATATCTATATAAAAGAAGGTACGTACCAACAATATACTCATGACCGTTCGATTATTTCCACGACGACACATCAAAGTAACAGTTTAGTCTCTAAAATCTAATCGATGTGTACAAAAGGCCAAATCTTGAAGAGTTTAATTAATGCAGCAACTTAGATTGTTGGGTAAATTGCACCTGTACAGCGTAAAAACGCTAGACTGCATTTACCAAATGTCAACCACGAGGTGAACCCTGCCAATTCGTTTCCATTTGCGATTAATGCGCAGGAGGAGGAAACAGAATCTCCTCTAAAGGGTAATTCTAAAAGGTTGCTTGGAAACTGAAACAATTCAATTTCAATATAACGAGAGACGAGAGGGCAGGCGTAACGATATAGTCAACCACGGTCCACAGACAATTGCTCGGATCTTCGTTGGAATGTGATTAACCACCCTATTCCCTTCTGCATCGAGACGAGCCAGTAATATCGAGGAATTATTTTCAGGCACAAATTTCTTTCTTCGATGTGAGTATAAAAACCATAAGGGTTCATCGTACTCCCCAGACACATCAGCTTCTAGTCAGAAATTCCGTAAGAGGATTACATTATCCTTGTTATGTGCCATAGCGTGAGACTGTTTTCCATTAACTTCCCTTCACGGTTCATTATCAGTCAAGTGTATTATGCTGACATTGAGGTGCATTTACCGACTATCTTTGCGTGATGCACTTCATATGAAATTAATGAGAACGATTACCTGTGAGAACGAATCGAATTAACGCATATTAAACATGCATTAGCGTTTTATGAGGGTTCTTATATGAAATAAAGATTACATGTGGAATTATAAAGAAGTAAGATAGTAGAATAGGAGTGGAGATGTATTGGAATAGATTTGTAAATGTTATGGAAGTTGTTGATTATTATATTAGTTTTTTTTTTTTTATTTAAAATTTCACATTTACAATTTGTCCAATTTGGACATTTGGTAGAATTTTTTATCTGTTTGATTATCATGTGGGTGGCTACCCCCAATGGGGTAGCATCTTCGTGTTTGTTAAGATATATCCTTTGTGATTTATATTAGCGATTAATAAAAGATTGTCTGAGAAATGAGTAGAATGATAACAATTCACAAAAATACCAACGATCTTAATACCTCTTGGAATTCGTATGTTGACCAACGTAATTAATTTCGCTTTTCCGGTGTAAATGAATGCCACCGCCGCAAACCACGTGTCCACGTCGCTAATTACAATCTACGATAATTAGGAATGATGTGCTACACTGATGCGATATTAATATGAACACGTAATGTGTAACATTCGCAATTAATTCTTGAATGAGAAATGAAACGTAGCTACTCGAATGGCCAAAAAGAATGAAATACACAAAATTCTTACAAAAAGAATTTGAAATTTTTAATTTAAAATTTTTAACTGTCGAAATATTATTGCACGTATAGGTATAGAAACCATTCTGCACTCTACATCATTAATTAAACTGCTAGAAAATTCATATGTTTTAAATGTTTCTGAAAGAGTATGTTTGAATTCGATCGATCTCCCAATTTGTTGACGTCACTAGTTACGTCACATAAACGAGGATGGAAAACGTCTGATACAATTTCAATGACGTAGCGGTGCTTTCTAACCCTTTAGAAATTTAGAAATTTATATACTTATACGATATGGCATATAGCAGATAGAAATAAAATATATATAAATCCTATTGCACCCTTTAATAGAGATTATTTTTAGAGATTAAAATATGTTTACAAATCTTACAATATGTTTACTATGATAATAATATCTTGCAAATGTATCCCCGTCATAAAAGTTATAATTAATTTTATTTAATTTGCACTAATTAATATAATTATCGATCGAAGCATCCTATTAGCCTGTTATTGATGAATAGCGCTAAATTTAAGAAAGATCACTGTTCGAATAGGTTTCAGAGCACGCTTATGAAAGTGACTTTGTATAGTCCCATTTCAATTACATTCTCCCCGAAACATGCAATAAATAACTAAATAAGAATCAGTATTTGTTAAAATTGGGAAACTATTCTTTAAAATAAAACAAGATAGTGTATATTATAAACAATGCAACTAACAAACAGTTGGTTCACGCCTAACACATTTGCATTTCCTTACAAAACTGTCGTAACGACACGATTTTACTACTGATAAAGTACAATCTACTTCTCATTGTTATGTGAAATCATAGTGTTTGATACATCGTATAGATAATTGTTGCATCGCCAACAGCGTTTTTGTATAAGCGAAAATACGTAGTTGGCAATAGATCTGACAGTTAAATTCTTTGAAAAACTAATCGATCATGGTTACGGTGTATCGCGTGTAGCATGCACTGTACATACATACCAATTCACCGAGAGATTTCAACCAGTCCTCTTGTTTCCTCGGTTCACTTATACAATAGTATTCATATATGCACACATACAAATGAGAGCAATCATAGGCAACTACCGCGATTATCCCATTGCGAGGTGTCTATCGTTTTTGTCTGGTTAATCGCAACAAAGATAGAGGAAAATATGGAGCAGCTCTTCCTCAATCAGTAAAGCAGATTCAACCAGTTCTGATACGAGTATCGATGCACTTCTTCCCGCGTAACAGCGATTCAATTTAATAAGGTAACTAGTCATTTCTAGACCTTTTCAATTGTTTGAAACGATGTCACGATCTAAAATAACGACGACACATAAAATGAGTATTAATGAAAAACCATTTGATCCTTTCGATTCGTATCATTCTAATCGATACATTTAACTTTACGTCGCGAGATCTTTTCACATATTTAAACAAGACGGCAGCTGGCTACCTTCAGTTTTGATGCAGTTGCAGCCCTGTGTTCTGATAAGGTTCGCAGCACCACCGCGAGAGTGCGCCAACTGCAACTCAATAAAATCCAAAGAGCGCCGGACGGGCGGTGTTCCGCGATGCGTGATGAGTTTGACAGCTCCCGCGTACTGAATGTTGTTTAAAAAGTATAAAAAATCGATCAAGAGATGTGACTAAGAAAAAATCCTTAACACGTTTCCGTATGCATCCATGGGAGATCGTCTAATATGGGAGAATGGTTGGTCATAGAATTATCACGCTGATACTCTTTCTGGCAGGTAAGTACATAATATTCGTTCAGGCATAAGTGCACCTGCGGATCAATGTGATACTATACATACGTTCGGTGTTCGTGCGCTTATATACGTGCAGCGTATAAATCGGGCTAAGTACACGATCGTTACGATTCAGGGTCGAGTTATGCAAATTTTGCCGTATATCTCGACTTCCCGAGTGGATTATGTGATTTTTTTGTTCTTACATCCTTTAAATGTTTAATCAAAATCGATAGCACAACGACACATCGATTTGTACTTTTCTATCGAATTGCTTTTGTAGTTCTTATTAGTAATATTAAAGCTTAAAAAATACATATAAGTTTTCGTAAAAACTATATTTTATTTAGATACAGTTATACAAAGTATCAAATACATTCAGTGAATATAATAAGCTATAATTCAAATTCGATGTTCAGATGCTTAGATTATTATAAATATTTTTTCTATTAGAAAAGGAAGAATTGTGGATCCTAATATTAGGTACATCAATTAATTTTTATATGTGTTTATTTTGTAAATTGTATTAATAAAAACGTATTTGTTTAATGTCTCAGTGAATTTTATTTATATTTTTTATTGTAAATAATATTTTAAATAATAATTTAAATTAATTCATAATTGTAATCCGTAATTTATATCTTTTTATCTATAAATGTTTACCCTATAAAAAGTATTAAAATGCCATTCAAAAAATAATTCTACATAAAATTATTATACAAATACCATTAACTTCATAATTTAATAATTATGTTTTACAATGTTTTTAGCATGGCACGAAGCAGCAACTTTAGTGCCAATAAGATCTGTGGCTGTAGATATAGGTCAGAACTTGACATTAGCATGTGCAGAAGAAGATGCACTGCCACAGTCAGGAGAATCTGTTGGAGTGATGTGGATAAGGGAGGGACGGGAAGATGGACAAATTGAAAGACTAAAGGTTGAGCCTAATGGAGCTTTGCAACTTATTAATGTTAGTGCAGATGATGCTGGAAACTATTCATGCACTCTAGATGACGATCATGATGCTGTCAAAACTAGAATCAACGTACAAGTTAGAAGTAAGTTACTTAAATTTAAATGTAATTTTAAAGTAATTGCAGGTTTATATTGTATTTTTTACTCTATTTCAGCTCCTCCACCAGCTTTACACAATGTATGGGTTAAACCATCAACAATATTGGCAAATATTCTTTGGGAAGTAGCTGGCACAGGTGGTTATCCTATCATAGATTTCACTGCCGAATATCGTCTTAAACCGAATGTGGGTGAAGAACCAGAAGACTGGAAGCCTATTGTTCCAACGCACATTCCTCCAAATTCTGTAAATAATTCTTCTTTTAATGAAATCAGCTCTATTTACTGACTGTTGTTATTAAAATTGATAATTTTATAGAGGCAAATTGATGTGTATCACTTGGTGCCAAACACTACTTATTCGTTTCGAGTCTGGGCAACAAATCAGCTGGGGAGAGGAGAAATTGTTGAGGTTGAAGGTCATACTCAACACAGTAGTGAAGAATTAGGTACATAATTTAAACGTAATAACTTTACATGATCCTGCATGTAAACAAATTAGTATTTATATAAAATAAATACTATTGCTTACTAATTATAATTGACAATTATTTCAGAACTTGCAAGACATCTCTTAGCAGGTGTAGAAAATTTTGACACTCGTGTCTGGGTGGCAGCAGTAGGGATAGTTATGGGTACACTTATGATTCTTGGTATAGGTACTTGTTACCTCCTCTATCGTGAGTGCAAAGTACCCTGTAAGCATTTCCTGGTAACTTTATCTAAAAGCTTTTGCTTCTACTCTTTCTCTTTCATGCTATTTATTTCTGCTGATGAAACTTATTTCCTTCTATGCAAATAAATTAAAGTAGTATATGCTAGATTATCTAAGTTTGAAAAATATAACATGATTATCTAGAGGACGAAATCTGCAGCAGAAACGATAGCATCACTAACCACTTAACTTATCTATGGCCCTGATCTCTAGCTTTCTTTACATCAGCTATTCTCCTTTCAATCAATTTAGTGCTATTCTAATACAGTGCCAATTATCTTTCACTAATATTTCCCTACTGCAAGCGCTCTGCAAATTAGCATTTAATGAATTTTCTAGCGTTCAACTTTTAAAATTTACTAGCGTTTAATAAATTTTCTTACCAATACCGATTTAACAATAACACTTTTATAACTTTTGCACAAAACACTTTACAACATAAGGCACTAAAATAATCTGTAACATATTTATATCTTTCTATACAGTTTGCCTGTCAGTAGCACCTTTCTTACTCCTCATAGGAATGAAACCTATAACTTATGAATGGACTTTATCAACCACCAAACTTGCTCTGTCTATATAAAGAATTTTTATCTTACTCTTTTACTAACTATTATATTTTAAATTAAGAAGCTTTGGTGGTTTGTATAAAATTTGTTATGCAGAATGATTAGTGTCATGAATAGAAAATATTATAATAATAGTAATATAGAGCATTATGGCCTAGATAACATTGTGTGCTATTAGTAAATCTTTGACTGTATAAAACTTAGGTCAAAGGTAGCACAAATATATTTGCTGGGTAAGCAATATATTTATATATATGAAAAATTTCTCAATGTGTTTTCATTGATTTATTATTGTATATATATAGATCTTAAATTGAACATAGGATTATTCAATTGTTAATGTAACATAAGTTGTTCTTGAATATCCATGGCCCAGCAAACACTGGTAAAGGGAGAGGGTAGAAGCTAATATAACTCATGGCCCAGACCAATGAAAATTAATCTCCGTTCCCGAATTGCAGCGCAGCTGGAGGAGCAGGAAGTGATTGAACTTGTACCCAATATCATTCTGAATCCAGGATTTTTCGACGAAAGAACAGAACACATTCCTCAAGATGAAAATTTCAATAACCAAACCACTACACGCTTAAACAATAATAGCGTTGTGCAACCTATGCGACTTTAGCGACTAAATATTTAGATTTCTGTGGCTAATTTTTATTAACAAGTGGCTTGAGCACAATTTATGTGTCACCTTAAACGTAAGTAACTGGAATTACAAGAGGCCTCGAATCCGCCAAGTATCACAATGCGTAGAATCAGATAAGCAATGAAGATGATAATTATTGCGAAAGTGGAAATTTATGTTTATAGTCAGAAAATTGAGAGACGCATCATACATTCCGAGTATTCTAAGGAAATAAATTTTTCACTTACAATACAATGTAAAGTGTTCAAAGCATATGTAAGACTCTGCTAGGTTTTGTGAAATGAAGTAGCACATTTTTGAGAGTGTTTACCAGGATGTTCTAGCATTAAAATTCGATATCGTTGCTCAGTTATCGAGCTTAAAGTCAAGAACTCCTGTAAGCGAAAAAAGGAATATTCTTAGTAAGACTGTAATTCTAAGAACAAAAGGCAAATTTTTGAAGAAACTGAAATCATACAACATTAATATTAAGCGGCAAATTTTTGTCTTACGTTCTGCATGAATTCATGTTTTTTACGCAATTATTTTTAACCATTATCACCGAACACGAATGAGATTTTAATGGACAATATCATGCAGGGAGTAAGACTTTTGCCAATAATACACATCATCCGATTAAAAAAATTTTGTCAAACACGAGGTATGATTAAAGGCTTGCTTACTGCCGTTTTAAGGTGTGCAGAAGTCGTTGGTAAAAAAGTTCCTTTTTTGTGTCTTTATAAAAGTTACTGTTTTTTTATTTATTGTTATACGAATGCATTTGTTTTTTTAGAGAATATTTTGATAATGCTTTCTTCCAAAAAAATTAATATAACGGAAGTCAATGCACCATATGCTCTTTCTGGAAAAATCCTGTGAATCAGAGAGTGTACAGTGTAAAAATCATAGTACTCTAATTATAAAAATAATTCTATTATGTTAATGTTATTTCTAGTAATATTATATTCTTCATACTTTTAACTTTGCATGTAACTATTCAAATATGTCTAATGCTTCAACATGCTTTTGCACTACCTTAATAACAAATGCAATATCCACTGCTATTGAATTATAAAAAGCTATGAAATCAAATTTCATCAAAACCAAATCTTAACAAATACAAAATAGCACAAATCCATGAAAAATAAGTTTCGCTACATAAACTTTTTAGGAAAATGAAAAAAAAAGAACATTCAATAAATCTTCATAACATTCAACAAATAAAAATTATTCATGATCATCATTCGGTTCAGATTAGTGGTAAATATAGGGCAAAAGTAGAATAGGTTAAAATATTTTGGATATCACCTTTGATAGAATCAAGTTTGTAATCGATCGTTAAAACAGATCTTTTCCACAAATATTCATTTTTTATGAGAAGTATCGTCTCGAATTGCATACAAAATTTAACTTAGTCAATCAATAAAGGTTGATGATTTTGATAAAAGTTCTTCCTGTACAAACAGATACATACATAGTTATTTTCCACAATTTACATGTAGTACCATATCAGAATTTATCATTATGTGAAATATGTTATTAAGATTGTGGTAGTAGGTGTTGAGATTTTTCTTAGTAAAAAATAGTAAAAAAAGAGGTCTATTTTTAATTTATTATTAACTTTGAATTTTTTAGATGAAACTTTTCTCAGAAAAAGAATCAAGATAAATTTGTTTACTTTTATTGCTTTTTATTGATTAATTTCAGTTAAAACACCATAAGTGATGAAAATGGAAATGGTTGTGGAAATTGATTCTTGTGTGTATTAGTCTTTCATGTGTTAATAGTAAAGCTCATAATATAAGAAACATAATACCTTAATGATTCTACTTAAAACAATTACATAAGTTAAATATTGCTTTTGTCAATATAAAAATCTGACAAAAAGCAATTTGGTGCACGCAGGTTGTATAAATATTGGTTGTGCGTTGTTACATTGAAGCTTTATGATCTGTTCTTCCCTGCAGTATAATCTTATAGGGGTGAACAGATTCAATTCGGCTTCGTACTATGCACTCTGTGTTGTGAATGGTATATATACGCGCTAATGAAAAAATAATATGATAATAACAATAATGATAACAATATAAATATATATATTTATATAGCCAAGGCATCATGATATTTTAGCTATAAGCAAAGACAATTTTTTATATAAATAATAATAATGCTGAAATGCGATGATAAATATTTATCTACATATTCATATAGATAATTTTGTGCTATGATATCGAGCTTCAAGAGTGATCTAGTAGATATGCTCATTAAGAGTATTTCATGTAGAATATCATGTTCCTCTCTCCATTTAGAAGAGTCGTGTTTTTTCACTTTCTCAAGGATTGTATAAAACATCCTTCATTTTTACAAATCAATGCAATACTTTTAAAAATGATGAATAATACATTGTAACAATTGCACCCTTTTTCTATAAAGATAACTTTTCCTGCTTTAAATAATCCAGCAATAATATGTCATATATATTACTTTAGAACACGACTCTTTATATATCATACACATTTAAATAGAATTATAATCACTTGTTTCTGCTGAAATATATAACAATAGGTGTACTGTAATTTAAATATTTAACTGTCTCTATCAAAGCTGTCTGGTGAAGGCATAGGTTTTGCATTTAGCGGCATTAATAATGTGGTGAAGCCTGATAAAAAAAGGAGTATAAATGTTACTTGATATATAAAATGAAAAATTATTCTTATAACTACCAGCTGCTATAGAAACTAACAATAAAATTTAGTCCTCTGGGTTTAGAATTCTGCCATTGCATACCATTAGAAGATCTGCATATCTACCTATGCAATGTAGGATGATCATAAAATAACTTTAATTACATTAGAAATACAATCAGTAAAATAATATCATTAGAATTGAAAGTAAATAGGAAGATAATCATGATTCTTTCTTTTTCCAATAAGATACACACTCTTTTTAAACTAAATATTTCAAATTAGTTACAGTACTAATAAACACAAAAATTAATTGCTAACTTTAATTACAAGACATGTCTTTATCATTCTATACCAAAAAATTGTCAAATACTATAATGGTGTAAAATAGATATATTTTTATGAGGTAGATCACAGTGTTATAAACTTAAATCTATGACTACAATGATAATGGCAGATATTTTATGTTCATACTATAAATTACATAAAATCGACAAAAAATCTTAATCTATTTCTGATTAAGACTGCTTTCTGTTTTATCTAGTGATTTCTTTCATTTAATTCTCTTTTGCATTGATAATCATACATCTTTGAAATTCAAAAGCTATTAAGCACAGCATGTGCATAGCATTTGTCATTATACCTTTGTAGTTAAACGTATTGCATTAATATATTTACTTCACATAACACACTCATGTGAAATATATATTAAGTAAAGCACAATACCATAGAATAGTATAATGGTTGCTGGTGGCACCATAAATCGTCCCTAACATACATATTGCTTGCCTATGACATACCAGAAGAAAAAGAAATTTAATGTGGTTTTTACAAAAAGCTTCAAATTGATTCTGCTTTTTTCATAAAAAGCTGATTTTGCTATATGATATTTTACATATAACACGTATTTACAAATATTTGTAAATATCATACAACCATTTCTAAATCCTTTACTTTTTGTAAAAACTACATATCTGTCGTGTCATTATCTATTAGATTAATAATATTAGTTTAACATCCTTACATTAAGTGATGGTAAAAGAGATTTATAATGATATCTCCATAAATAATGTTATAGCGGATAAGTATTAGTCTCGATATTAATTCTGCGATAAGTTATTTAGTTATATATTAACTGAAATAATGTATTAGCTTTTGGTGATTTCTTTATATAATTATTTATTTTGTAAAAAAAAAAATGAAAAGCGCAAAAACATATGTTAGAACCGAAATTTGTATATAGTATACACATTATTGTTTTGTTTCTATATTTTGTATAAATTGTTAAATATGCACGCTTGATTATATTAACTTACTTTATTTATGTTAAATATATTGTGTCAGATAAAAAAATCTAATAGTAATCCATATTCATATAAAATTGTTCGCGTTGAATCAGCGTTATTTTAGTTCCAATATGTTGTATAAATCCATTCCATTGACATTATACGCGGTTATAATGTGTAGAAAAATGTTTTCCTAATACCGACATATTCATGGTTTATTTTATAAACTACGAATAATGCACATTCCATCACGTACAAATCCTATATTAAAAGAGAAAAATACGAAAATGTAACATGCTTGGGTTAAAAATTGTTTAAGTATTTTTGTGGAAAAAATAAAGAAAATCAAGGTTGTGCTTGAATGGCTGATACTATCATTAATTAGTATTTAGCTTTCATACTACAATCAGGAGACAAATATTAGTTACATATCAGAGAAGACATAGCAATTAGTTTAGTCACTTTTCACTTAGATACTGATTGCAATCATCAGATACGAACTATACTAGCTGCTATATTATATTCATTTTTATAACAGCTTTAAAAATTTTTTTATAAAAATATAAGAATGTACATTATAACATTAATTTCATGAAAATAATCTGATTTTCTCATCTTGCATTTCTGTCAGGATATGATTTATTCATCAAATGAATGTACATTATTAAATTGCAACCAGAATGATGCAAATATCATGAAAATTTATGTACATTTCTTTTAACAGTATTCATTAATCGTAATATTTTATGCATTTTCATTGTATTAATATAGCAGTATACATGACCAGCATACTTAATAATGTATGTACTACATATAGCTCTAATTCTACATTTTTATCAAAATGGTTGTCATAATGGTTGTCATCATAATCATCATATTTCATATAAGAAATCATACAGATTTATTTATAAAACTCATTAAAAATATTGATACAATAAATAAAATCATTCGTAACATTTGTTTCTTCCTTTATTACAATTAATCTACATTACCACACTGAGTTAAAAGTAAAGTCTTTTCAATGTCTAAGCATAATTTTTTAATACCATTAGGTGGAGCATATTCTGCTGCCAAAATAGCAGTTGCTACTGCTATTGTTTCTTGAATAGTCCTTGCTTTGACCCAAACTCTACCATTCATACCAACTGCAACTTCAAATGCTTGACTGCGTGAAAGTGTTTTGAACAATAGGGAATTGCGATTTAATATTTTTCTGACAAGACTCAAAGAACAAGTAAAAAGCATGCCTTCAGAGCTTAAAGCGCCCAATTTCTTTTCTTTACCATGAGAATCCACACATACAAGTTCTGGTTCCATATCTTTACTGGCAACTAAAAGCTTTGCAAACACAAGGTCTCCGACCTGAATGTCAGGACGATTTTTCTTTGTAGCTCCTTCAAATGCCAGATATGAAAGAGATGCTTGTTCACTGGCACCTATATCTACCTTGAAAATATCACTACTTCTCTGTGTTACTATACCAACTACATTTTCTCCGCGGTTTGGTACATAACTATAAAAAGAAAATACAATATATGAAAATCTTCTAAAAAAGTGCTAAAATGCTCCTTTAAAATAGAATTTGATTACCGCTTTTGATAACTATCTACATAATATACAGCTGGTTCTGTTTTCTTTAGTACACCTGCTTTATATGCAAATACTGTATCAGCTTCACGACGAAGTCCAGGTCCTAAAACGATTGTTTCTTTTTTGGTAATTGTAGTAATATCTTTTATAGTATCACCAGGCATTACTACGTCTCCTACACTGACTTCCATTGTCCCTTAGAAGTAAGTGACCTTCGTTTTTACGTTGTAATGTAAATTAATATAGGTTATAAACATATCATTTACTCATATCTTTTATTACGAAGTGATCATGAATAAAATTATCCATAAATGTATTACTTCTCACTGATGTGATTATAAACATACAAAATTATAGATAATAATGTTTAATTGTATTCTGTTGTACCACGTGCATTGCTTCGTGATAAACTTAATGTTTTCTCCTAATCTCGCGCGTTTGTTCGAAACAGATTCAAAAGAAAAAGCGGCTGCGCAATGTAATATATATAAATTGATGCAATCAATTATACAAGAATTGTTATCGATATCACGAATGTACTGGTATAGAAAATAAATGTTATTTTTTTTATTTCTGGAACTAGAGCTATTAGACTTAATATAATTCAACTATGAATTTGAATATTGTGGAAAAATATTGTTCTTGAAGCGATTGCGAAATACAATGCAATTTTCCTGGTCTTACGCTTATGTGCGATAGTGATGCCACCGTACGGTACGTTGCAAAGCTGCCGCGTGAAAACGGTAACGCCACAGGAATCGCGCTACTGGTTGTGTTTTTTCGTTAATTGGTTTCGTTTTAAGAAGGGTTTGAAAATCGACAGTTTCGTGCATGACACAACAAGATTGTCAGTGGTGTCACTAATATAAAGGTAATGCTTTTCGACGACGCAAAGTGTATATTTGTGAAATTTGCGCAACGTTCACCGGATCGATAATTGATTTACGTGTGTTCTATTCTAACCTACCTGCCCGTTCCTTCCAAAGTTATTAGTTCAATCATGTCACGTTGCCGATCGATTCGTCGCGATTTAGTTAAGATTTCACTTTGGACACTTGGAAGAATTCTATTAATATACTCCGCGACCCCAATAAAGATGATCTTTAGTCAGGTTTCTAAATGCCTAACCAGTATGCCTATTGTGCACTTACTGTCATTCATTGTTAAGACACTCGTTAATCTATATTATGTACAGAAATGTTCCCGTGATTCTTAGTCAACAAAAATATATATGTATATAGTATCATTCTTTGAAATTTTTTTTCTTGTAAAGTTTATCCCTGAAAATTTCTATTCTAACATAATAAACATGAATGGACTTATTTAATTACCTAAATTCAAATAGTATATCATTTAAATAATATTTGTAAGAATTTATTTATGTATATTCATTTTTACCAAATATGTGTTTGTTTTTTTAATATTCGTCGATATTAATAAATTATTCTTTAGAATCCTTTTACATTTTATGATTCTAGGTATAATACAAGATGTACAATGGAATTGGATTACAAACACCACGAGGTTCTGGAACAAATGGTCATGTCCAAAGAAATTGGGCAATTGTACGCAAGACTAAAGACAAAGTCACTTACAAAACAGATGAAGGAAAATTAGATCAGCTAAATAAGCAACCTAACAAAGATATTCTTGATCATGTTAGAAAAAGGAAAGTTGAAGTCAAATGTGCAGAATTGGCAGATATCTTAGAGGAACAAGGGTAAGTACATATCTTTATTTTTATAATAATATTGTACATAAATCTGATTATATTATTGTAATATCATAATTGCTCAAAAAATAAATATTTCTTAGAAATAAATTTAAAAATTAGATATAGATTATGTACGAAAGAAATACAGAGCTTCGTCGACCCTTTGAACCCAATAGTAAATGAGATTCCGAACTTCAATTGGATTTGGCTTATCTTTGGCTTCAATATATTCTTTCTATGCAGTGTATTTCTTCACTAAACTGCTAACTATAATTAAACAAATGCTAGAATTCTTCTTTATTTGCTTTCTTTGTGCTTTATAGATTTACATCCGAAGAGGTAACAAAGAAAGTAGAATCATACAGATCCATGTTAATGGGAACTGACACCAAACCAGCAATATCTAGAGATGAATTTGGTCGTGTAAAGTAAGTACATTTTCTTCCTTATTAATACATTTCTATATGATTATATTATATAAAATATGATCGAACAAAATAAATAAATAAAGTAAATAAGCTGCATTTTTAAATATGCTACAAGTAATTTCATGATATAAAATTGCATGCAAATAGTATTGCATGGTATGTAAATGATGAGCAATATTAGGTTGTTTCTATTTTAAGACTATATTAAGATCCTCTTTATTTATAAAAAAGAAAAAACTTAAAAACCACGAATTCAATGAAAATTTAAACTTTTACGTAACTATTCGTTCTAAATCCATTCATTTATGTCGTTCCAAAACGCGCATATCGAAAATTTTGAAAACGAAAGTTTTAAGAGATTTCGAGACAAAGATCTAATAGCTACGATGGCTAGAACTCGTGTAAATGTAATGTCGGGGCTGCAACAGCTTCTGATCGGTAGCTCAGGTTCCCGCTAAACCCAATATTATTGGAGGGTGGAGACATAGTCGCGTTCTCTCTCCCGAGTCGGCTTTCAGGGATATTACGCGGCCGATATCGACGTACCCCATAGCGCCGGCGCCACCCACGAACGGGGGGAGATACGGAGGTGCACAGAAAGAGAAACAGAGATACGCAAAGGGTCGAGCCAGAGAGAGGGAGAGTTCTGTTCCAGCATCTCTCATACTCGACTCTTTCCGCCTCAGTGCGAGGATGGACCGGCGTTACGACGCTACGCGTCGTCGACTCTCGTCGAGTACACGAATCGTTGGCCAATAGTCAGAAGAAAAAAAAATCAAAAAAGAAAAAAAAGAGACCAAAAACAGGAGGGAACATGTAACGGTTTCGTGATACACTCGCAAACAAACAAATCACAAAAGTCTTCCATTAGCGTATAGATTATTATATATATACATACATACATATATATATATATATTATATATTATATGTTTTAATTAATCGTAAGTGATAAGTTGGCGTGTTAAGTGTAATTTAAGGTACGTAGGTTGAATTCGAAGGAGGAAGAGAAATCATTCGTACTCGTGTATTAATCCAATCTCAATTCCGATTTAAATTTACGCACATGTTCCGTACGGATACGCATATCTATTATAAAATTTGTTAGATCAAGGAACGTATTAGAAAAAGATTCAGGGTAAAAAGAAACTCCTGATTCTAACGCAGAGGGAGAGCGAGAAGACTTAACAGAAGAGCATAATCCCCACGTGTTTTGAATTGATTACGAGAGAAGAGAAATCGGAAGATTTGAATGGGATCCGACATTTTTCTATGATAAAAATCCATGTGTCTCCAGGTCGATGAATCGACAATAATTAATTAAGACGTCTTGCTTCTCTGTGCACTCAGCGTGTACGAGTGGAGGCGCGGCGACTATAGTGTGCCTGATACGAAGTCTTCCTTAGCATGTAAGCTACAATGAAATTACGATATATTCCTATATTCTTACACGAGTCACTAAGATATATATCTCTATACAATATACATGTATTACTAATTATATAAAACTCTTAAAAATCTAAGAGCAAAAATACAATCAAGATTGAAGAGGAAATACTTAAAAAAGTTTAAGAGAAATTAACACGAAAAAGAAATTTCTCAAATAATTCCAAACAAAAAGTTTGTTATTTTAAGAAGAGATTGGTTTCAACGACGATTGCTGTTCGGAGAAATAATCGATCAAGCAACGAGGAATTTTTCTCGGTGAACAAGAGAAGATAGGGAAAGAGAGAAAAGAGGAAAAAGAGAAGAAAGGGATCAGAGACGAAAAGTGACGTTTTCATCATCGCTGCCGGATGATTGTTCTCGGTAGGATAGCAGAGGTTCTGAATAAGGTGC
Source organism: Bombus vancouverensis nearcticus (assembly GCF_051014615.1). Lineage (NCBI taxonomy): Eukaryota > Metazoa > Arthropoda > Insecta > Hymenoptera > Apidae > Bombus > Bombus vancouverensis. Next base: position 17,007,420 of record NC_134913.1, on the reverse strand, counting down.
TGGTGTAATCGGGGGAGGAAGCCATTACCTGCGCCTCCAACCCTCAACCCCCTTCCGACCGCCTAAACTGTCAAAGCCTGCCTCGAGAAGGGGATTAAGCTGCATCGGAACTACTCGCATGCCCGTCGCCCGACCGGTAGAGCTCCTTAACGTAAATTAGCGGCCGATCGTACTTAATGCTCATCTAATTACCCGGCCGTTAATTATTCAAGCCCTTAGTTTGTCCTCTAGAGTTGCCAGTGGCTGACCAAGCAAATTGCCGGCTAAATGAGATAAAATTTATTGGTAACTATATCGGGAAAATACCGAATACATTATTATAAATCTTCTCAGAAATCTTATAACTAAAAGAAAAATCTTATAATATGTTACATCTCATAATTTGAAAACGTTTATGTAATGGATATAAAGGAAACTTGAAAGAATTACCAAAATGTATATTTCAATGAAGGGATCAAGAAAAATATTGATTACAAATAGAAGAGAGAATTTGCAACAAGATCGAAGTTTCGATTAATTTATATATATCGTTAATTGAAAAATATCAAGGAAGAGGAGGAGATTTTTCTATCGAGAGTTTTGAATCGAGGAATGATTATGTCTGTGACAGTAGCTCCTTTGAAACCAGCTCGTGGACGAGGTCCAGCTGATGGCCGAGCATTTTTTGAGACACTCTGGAGAGGAAATTTCTTCTTGGATAGACAGAAGGTGATGAAACGATCGCGAAAACGAAAGTTGCAAGTGGCGAACGGAAAGAAGCGTGCACAGCTGCAGATGCGACAGCATTGTTGCTGTTGTCAGCGCATACAACTCCACCTCCTCGCCGGACGGCGAAGCAACATGCGCTCCGTCGTTAGGTGAATTTGTCACGAACGTTTATTAAGTGTATAATTTTTTCTTACGTTGAATAATACGTTTTTATGGCCTGCTTTTTATTTGTGGCAACTTATCTTGTTTAGACACGAACCTTTTACTTTTCATTACTATAAAAATGGTAAATGTTCATCCTTTTTTTTTTTTTAATATTTTTTATCGATTAATGCATTTTTAAGATTTTTTGCCGTCTACCTTTCACCTGTGAAAATTTATTGTTTTGAGATAAAATCTTTTTACATTATATAAAAATCTTTGAAAAGTTATCGAAGGTAAAAATTATAGTTTCTACGTTCTAATAATTTTTCTAGGCTTTAAGAAAATTCTTTTTCTACATAATCGTTATTGTAAAGACTTAGAATGATTGTATTTTTAAATTTGAATTAATTTTCTCGAGAAGTCCGTGGGAAGATAGAAAGACTAACTGAAGGAATTGGGTTTCTCTGACCACAGATTATCGTCTCTGCTTATTGTACATGGATATTCGATACGTCTAATGGCACACAGCTGATAGAATGTAGGAAAGTATCGCTACATATTCCTTTCCTATTCAAACATTGCTATAAATATATTTGTTTATTTTACAGTTTTTAACTAGAAAGTTAATAACTTAAAAAGTTCTCGACAGAAATTCAAAACCTAAAAATATCAGCAAAGAGGAGATGTGATTAACTGGGGGGATTAAAAAGGCAAACGCTCTCTTTGAGTTCTATTTGGGGATGATTCACACTGTTGACCCCCAATCCCACGCGAAAGGGAAACATTTCCCTGTAAACAACTGTTACCCTTTAACACGCCATAATAATCAAAAGTAACTACCTTTACGATACTACATACTTCGTTCAATTATTCTAAATATAATAATTCGAAAACAGATTCAACTCCATCTTAGGAAAACAGAAAGATAAGAGAAAGGAAAAAACGTACAATATACCTATTTTCTAAAAAGACGACTACCAAAGGCTCGCATTATTTAACTCTACCTTGCATAAAGAAAGAAAGAACATTTAGAAGAAAAAAAATTATATATTAAAATATAAAATATCTCGTCTTTCAAAAGAATAATTACCAAAAAATTCACATCATTTCGAACGAAATCAACCATCAAACTCTTTCAATTAAATAAGCCTGTTAAAGGGTGACAAGAGAAAAATAAAAGAGCATAAGAAAAAATAAGGATTATTTGGCCGTTTGATCTCCGTTTAGCGATACTTCGCAAGTGGTTGGCTGCTGAATTCGAGCGTGCAGCGGCGAGGAGTAGTGGCGCGAAAGGGATAGCAGAAAAGAGAACAGCTGGATTGTATTGATCCGCGCTCGAGCGTTGGCGTAGGGGTAGCTCGGCCGATCCCGGCCTCGCTTGCTGCTTTTCACTCGCGGGGTAGAAGAGGGGCCACCTCGATTTCTCTTCGGTATAGTCCCTCTGTTCGGTGTTATGTCACTGCCTTGCCGCATTGTCCGGACGGTTTCATCGACGTTCGCCAAAGCTACACCGAGGGACACGCCGTCCACCTCCTCCATCGTCAATCTCTTTACACGCTTTATGGATCGTCGCGAAATTTCACAGAACTAAAGCGGCCCACCAAGTGTGTCCGGTTTCGCGCGACGATGACGGTGAAAATTTCAACGCGGTACGAATTTCCCTCGTTTCATCCCCGTGTCGTCGTGTTGCTTCCTCGTCGCGTCATCAAATTCGATTAGAATATCAAAATAGGTCATGTTACCTGTTTTCGTCCCTTCCTCCACGACATGTGTTTATTTTTATTCATAGCACAGTTACTTCGTCAGATTTTTCTTATCTCGTGTGGAAAAAAATATCTTGCTGGGAAGAAAATATTCTTTAGATCACAGACATTGTTTATGCTGTTTCTGGAAGAGTAGATCTGATGGCCACGTGTTTCTAGGTTTATATGCGAACTTGGTATACGTTCGGTGCACGGGGTCAATGTGTTCGCATATGATTTACTGAGTAAAGTTTCCAGTGCCTTTAAGCGACTATATCACACGGCAGTGATCATTAAAATCTAAGATTTCTTTCTGGATCAAAAGATTTTAATTTTAAAATTTTTATTATTAATTTATTGTATTAATCGTTTGGATTCAAATAATTTACGTGATGCGAGATTACTTTGTTATTGATTTAATGTATCATCGTACAAAAGAGATTTATGCTTGATGGAAAATGACAATACAACTTTTTCTTGCAGTGTAAGAGAGACACATCAGATCGCCGAGGCGCAGCAAGAGAAAAATGCAAAGCTACGCGAGGCGTTCGGGATATCGGAGTTCTTCGTGGAGGGAAGTAGCCTAGATCCGGAGAGGCACGCGCGCGAGGCTGAGGCAAGAGCGGCGGCGAGCAAAGTGTATGAATTAGTACGGACCCCGAGTCCAGCTCCGGACACTACGTCCGTCCCGGAGAAGAAGAAACGCAAACGGTCCGGTAGTGCAATTAAAAAGAAAAAGGGAAAGAAGCACAAGAAGGAAAGGTAAAAGACAACGTAATGGTGCACGGGTCAATGGAGGCTGGATTCGATGTTTTAATTAATCCGCCAAAATAAAGACAAATAAGATAATGTAAGTGCAGATGAAGGAAATTGTATTAATTATATTACTACATTGTACTACTGTATATTAAAAGAAATATGTATACTGTATACTATAGCGTAGCAGTAGTACTATAACGGTATACTACAGCATACTATAGTATAGTAGTAATAAAATAGTGTACAATATTGTTTGTGTTATTATAGTGCAATGTAATGATATATATTATGTGTGACTTGAATTATTTAAACAAAAAATTCGTATCGTTGTCCCATGCGAGAGAAAGTGTACACAAATCCAGGCTCCAAGACCGAACGGACCATCCCCCGTAGTAGCTCCTCTCCTAACCCCCGGTTAATTATTCATTTATCGCAAGTTCCACACTCGTTCATTTGCTTACTACACACCTCTTGTCAGATACTGACTCATGACTCACCTACTATTTCATGTCCCATACACCTTTCTCTGTTTCAAACAGAACTGAGGAGGACTGAGTGCCTACCCAGTAGGCTCAGTAGGTAAGTGTGGTCGTCGCGTCTACTTTCCAAAAAAAAAGTTTAAAAAATTAAAAAAGTAATAAAAAAAAATAAAAGATATACTTGAAAAAAATAAAAAAAAACGATATAAAATATCTGTATTAAGAAAAGAAAGAAAGAAAAATAGTCGAGTCTAATATATTTAGGTATTTGTCTAAATAGGCATAATTAGAGGGTAAATGTTTGCTGTATTGCTGGAATTCCTGTAACATCAAAAATTAGTAATCAGCAAGATTTTTTGTTAGATACAATGTAATGATGTAAGAAAACAGTGGGCAAACATTTACTTCGATATTATACAAAATATACACGGGTTTTTTTAACAAATAACGTTGTACGTAATCTGACGCGTAAATCATGCATTTCTATCTTTGTTGTTGTTATCGATAAAGCTTGTTGTTAATGTCATCTCTCTATTTTTTTCTGACAAGTCCGTCCCTATCGATGGTTATCAAGGTAATGCTAATCCCATATTATATCAATACTCCTCATATTTTGTATACTCGTCTTTTGTAACTTTTGAAAGATTTGGTTTTACATAACGCACAATGTCCGGTGACTAGTTAGAAAAAAAAAGAAAATCTCGCAGAACGTATGAAAAACCAAATCTTCCAAATGAGTGATTATGTAGTCGGTTTGTTAGCTATAGCCCGATATTGTGATTTTCACCTTATATATGTATCGTTGTACTTATATTTTTTATTACTTAATTCACTTGGGATTGCAGTGAAAGATTGGAAAAAATATGTTTATATATATGATTTTTCGTTTTTTTTTCTACATCGATACTTACTAAAATATTCACACACTGCATTTCCTATACATATACATATATATCAGTATATAAGTTAGTATCCATTTTTTAAATTGAATACCTTATCCAGATACTGAGATAGATCAGTGTAAAAATTTCGCCCGGAATTACGCGTTCTCAACTGCTACTTTTTCCGAATTTCTTACTTTTTAATCGAATACAGCAGGTAGCTTGTATCATTAGAATAAAGTATTTGTTTCACACACGGATACATTGTACTACAGCTTTCTTTATTGTCAGCACAAGGTATGCACTTGTCGACAGGAAGACGCCCACTGCAAGAATTAAAAAAATTAAATATTATTAACAAAAAAAAAAATTAAACTTATTTATAGTGAAACTTTTAGAATAACTACGAACGAATTTCCTAGGTCGGAATCTCCGAAGGGTAGCAAGAAGAAAGAAAAATCCAAGAAGAAGAAAAAGGAAAAGAAACACAAGAAGACTGAGGCTAGTTCCTCTGACAGTGATTCTAGTGAAGCTTCAGATGATAGCAGGTAATCAAACTTCTAAAATTTGTATCTTTTTATACTTAATATACATACTTAATTATTAATATAATTAATTTTTTAGTTCTTCCGAAACTGAGTCAAAGAAGAAAAAGAAAAAAAAGAAGAAGAAGTCAAAGGCAGAGGCAAAAGAAAAGCACGAGGTAGGGAAAATGATGCTAAGGAAACAGATACGAAATTTCTATCTTCCTCTCTCTTTCTATACATATACATATTTATAACTATATTATATCCATATATATATATATACCTTATATATATATATACCTTAGCACGTGAAACAGGAGCATGTGACATTTACTTTTACGTTCATTTTTCTCCTATTAGTTGTTAATCGAACATTGGATTTTATAAAATATTTTGTGTTGCCGCCTAACTTTGAATAAGCATGATTCATTGCTTGTTTCTGTAAAGATTTTTATCTGATTTCAAGTTAACAGTCATTATTTCAAAAGTGTAAATCTCAGTATTGTTTGTAATTATCAGCGCCATTTGACAGGATATATTCCCTGAGTGAGTACCAGATATGCCGCTACTCAATGTAATAATAATTTTGTAATTTTTCTATTCGTACGAATTTTTGCGATTGTTGTTGCCTTTTCACTCGTTTTGTGTCAAGCACCATCACGTTTACGAGAGAATAAACGAATAGGAGACTGCTTGTTCTCTGGCCTAGGTGCAATGCAAACAGATTAATATTAAAATAGTATGTAACGTTTACATTATCAACTTCTCTGATTTTTTTATTTTCTCAGTTATATTTCTTTCGCGGACACATCTCTTCAACTAAAACACTTCGTACATTTTTATCTTCTGAATTTGTACTAGAGCGAATGAGCAGACTCCAGAGAATCTTTGAACAATTACGATTTCTTTTTTTATCCTACTGACAAGTACATATGCATGATTGATGTTCGCTAGATAATCCTGTCTAACATAGTAATCCATACTCTTCTTCTTCTAGAAGAAAAAAATACCTGTCAAGAAGAAGCATCAGTCATCCGACAGCTCGTCAGATAGGTAAATTTCAAATTCAAAGTTTTTCACATAAATTTGTCAAATAATCAATTAGATAAATAATAATCCCAATAATCCCAATTGAATAATCCCAAATAGAAATCCCTTTTTAATAGTACATAGTTTTATATTATATATAAATTTGATGAATTTCCAGTTCTCCGGAGAGGCCGAAAAAGTCTATGAAACATGACAAAATTGTAGAGAAAGCTAAGAACGATGAGACGGAGAACACAACAAAAGAGCCTCGATCGAATCGCTCACCAAAGAAGCAAGAGAAAGGTCGAAACGAAACTCCTCCTCCCAAGAGGAAAGATTCTCCCGTTAAAAAACCCGCGTCAGAGAAAAAGGATAAATCACCAGCTGTACATAAGAGTCCTCCACCAAGGCGACATAGATCACCATCAAGAAGTAAAGCTGATAGAGGAAGGTCTCCTAGAAGATATTCAAGGTCACGACGAATCAGCCCTTCACCAAGGAGAAGAAGGATTTCGAGATCTCCAAGAAGATACAACAGATATTCCATATCCAGAAGCAGAAGTCGATCGAGGTACGATCGTTATGGATCACGACGTCGATTTTCACCACTTCCTAGGCGCAGGAGATCCGATTCTCGAAGAAGATCCAGGTCTCCCAGAAGACAGAGAGATAGACGGGAAAGATCTAGAGATCGTCGTAGAAGTCGTAGTAGAACAAGAAGTAGATCTAGAAGATCTACTTTGAGTTATTCTCCCGTACGGAAAAATCCGGAACGGTACAAACACATATTAGAAGAGAAGAAGAAACGAGATCAAAAGAAGAATCACGATAACAAACGGAAATCCCGGTCAACTTCGAAAGCGAGAAAAATGCGAACAATTACACCAAGAGTTAGGTTACGTTCCTCGAGCGAAGATGAAACAGATATAGCAGACGATGAACCAAAAGCAGAGGACGAAGAAAAAATGAAAGAAATGCATACATTGAAGCGATTACAGAGTGGATTAGCCGCGAAAGCCAGAGAGACTCTTGGTAAGAAGGTAATAAGTCCAGTAAAGATTAAAGTTGAGAAGAAAGAAGATAACGTGTTGGATATAGCTTTACCAAATGACCCGCCCAAAATGGTACAAAATACTATTGGTCTTGTGCAAGAGAAATCTAAGTCAAAATCTCCTATATCTCATTTACCTGCTATTCAGTCTCCAGTGTCCAGCAGATCACCCTCACCAGCTTTGCCATTGACTAGAGAAGAGGCTGCAATAAAAATACGATCACCGAGTGAATCGCCCCCTCCATTGCCGCCAGTCTTAAATAAGGTTGACTTAAGGTCACCGAGCATGACTGCTAAGACAAATCATCGTTCGAAGTCTCCTAGTATCACCAAGAAGAATTCGCCAGTTGCCTCAAGGAAACACTCGTCACAGAGCAAATCGTCCTCACACTCACCGCCCGTATCTATCTCCCATAAAGACACTACTGTAAAATTACGTTCTCCAAGTGAATCTCCGCCTCCGATTCCTAGTAACAAATCTAAGCAAAGATCTGCATCACCAGTCATCTCAAAAAAGAGTTCTCCTGTTTCTAGAAAGCATTCTCCGAGGAATAAGTCTTACTCCAGGTCACCTTCCAGGTCGTACACGAGATCTGTGTCACTGGAGAAAAGGTCTTCCAGATCGCCTCGGCATTGTTCAAGGTCCGTCTCCAGAGACAAAAAATCGCGTTCTGTATCAAGAAGCAAGAAATCGGCATCTCCTAGACACAGGTCTCCAACATCGCCATCAAGATCGAAGAAATCATCTAAATCTCCAGCAAGGTCAAAGAGATTGAGCAGGTCAAGGTCTTCTTCGGAATCAAAACGATCTGTATCTAGATCTCCGTCACGTTCAAAAAAATCTCCGTCTCATTCACCGGAAAAATCAAGGTCCAGAAGTAGGACCAGGTCGTTATCGAAAGGATCCAGGAGCCGATCTCTATCGAAGAAGTCTAGAAGCAGATCTTTGTCAAAGAAATCGCGTAGTCGATCACTGTCGAAGAAATCTAGAAGTCGGTCGCTATCGAAGAAGTCAAGGAGCCGTTCGCGGTCATTGTCCAGGCTGTCGCGAGATAAAGAGAAGAGAAGTCATAGTAGGAGTAGTTCACGTTCTTCTTTAAGGTGAATAATTAGTCTTTTTTACATGTATTTCCTTTACTCCATTCTTATAAGAAATTGTTTAATGTATTTCTATTTTGTGTCCAGTTCAAGGCATAGTCGTAGAAGTTTCTCTAGTTCATCGCGGTCATCAAGCAGTGTTTCTAGTAGGTCTTCTCGTTCAACGTCCAGCAGTTCAGCTTCTAGTAGGTCTCGGTCTCCGTCGATACCTCGACGTCATGGCTCACCTAGTTTTCTAGATAGACGTCGTATTACAAGGTAGGTATCTATACAACGGTAGTTTCGATATCGTAGCATCAGGTTTTACAGCGCACCACGCCAAATCTTGTAAGCTCACATTGTTGTATCAAACGTAGAAACGTTTATCTTCTTTCGACTTTTATTTTTTATTTTCGTTTTTTGATTTTATATATTCATCATCGATGTATCCATCTCACGATTGAAACGCTCACTTGTTTAAGAAGTTCCGATTAATAATAAGCAATTTGCAAAGCGACGATATCGATAAGTTTACGATGAATTCACGCTTGGACGTTCTTTTATTAATGCTATTTTGTGTTGTGTCCTACAGAGACAGATCGAGGGACAGGCATAGAAGATAAAGTTACGACTTCGCACAGATGTTTCTATTACTTTCCTATAATTATAATGTAGTAGTAAACATGTGATGCATACCGAATTTCATTTTTAATAAGTAAATGAAAAAAGAAAGAGAAACAAAGCAATTTTAGCTGCAACCGTAAAAACTAGTTTAATGATCATTGATGATTAAGCATAAAGAATGGTGTAGTTTAATTATAATTATTTGTGCATATTGTGGCACATTAAAACTTTATCAGTATCAATTCAATAATTTTCTAAGGAACTACTTTCGACACTCATATACACTTACTATGCAATGTGTATAATTAGCGAACTCCCCGCATCTAATTACCCGCGTTATGTAAAATGAAAGTATACTCCGTCACAACTTATATATGAATTTCGTTTCAAGTCAGTCAAGTATACTTATGTTTGTATGATTTTTTCTTCCCCTTTTTTTCATTTGTATCTAATTGCTTATAAAATGTTCTAAATATGAGTAGACGTAGCATGCGTGTATCTTCCTTATAAATTATTGTAAATGACATATTTACAGTAGAGATTCTCTTTTATTTTGTCAGTCACGAATAAAATGTATTTACCGCTACAAAAGCAAGCTGTTTTCTTTAGTTCTTGATATACATTTTTGTTCGTTGTGTTCTGTGAATCATTTTCAATCCACTGCCTTCCTTTATTAAAATTACAGCAAGGTAAGTAACACATTTTTATTTTTGCATGGTTTCTTTTGTTGCATTGCATGGTTTATTTTGCACTTATTCAATATCTTTTTTTCAATATCTATTATTAATGATAATATGTATTAATATCTACTTAAATTATTTAATTCATGTAAGAGTTGTTTACGATTAACATATCTTTATCTAATTTTTAACAAACGTTTTTTATTGTATATAACTGTGTGATTATCATAATATTAATAGTCCTTAATTTTAGCGCCAGGAAACGACCAATTCCATATCATCGACCTACTCCGACACCACCTTCGTCACCGAGTAGTTCAGATAGCAGCAGACATAGTAATTGGTCAAGTCCAAGTCATCGATCAAGTTGTTCCCCGAGTCGAAGTCCATCATACACGCGTTGAAGCGATTGAGCGAATCCCTAAAGACTAGACGTTCCTTTCATGTATCAGATTTAGAATGGTGCAGATCATGAAGGTCCTTTGATGCTTTTTTCTAACATCATGTCTTACGTCATGTTAAATCATGTTTATAATGTTGGAAATTGACACGATTGTAAAGAAAGGTTTCACTGTATTTTTTCGTATCAGGAAGGTACAAAGATAATACACCATTCTGAGTTTGGTGCATCATCTTTAAATCTTTGTAAATTCTTAATATGCATTTACATGTTTGATCTCGTAACTCGTAACTTAATAATACTCATCGATGATGGTTCACAGTAATACCATCAGCTTCAGTATTAGTAACACTAACGTTATTTCTATTGCTCCATTTTTATTTTAGTCAGATATTAGGTAAGAATGATTTTAATGTACTTACAGTATGATATTTATATCATTACTAAGACAACCAAAGAAATGAAAGATTTAAGTTTGTCTATCATTCATCTTTCAATTTTATGAATTGAAACATGATTTAAAAGCTAGATGTGCAAGAGTAACCAGAGATAAGATATTTTAATAATAGGATATATGACTAATTTATAGCAAAATTTTATAACACCATCATTTTTGGAAGTACATTATCTTCCTCGATTATATTGTCTCACGATCTTGTGAATTTTATGTCTTCATAAAATAATGTTTTTCGTAGACTTATGTACATCTACGTACTTAAGCAATAAGAAGACAATGATGATTATAAGCATCATGAAATATGTTGATTGCAGCTTCTTAAGATCTCACATCATTATTCAGTAGCAATTCTATTATTTGAAGGTTCATTTAAAACTACTCTAGTAGTACAACGTCCGGGTGATTATCTAATCATATAATTGTTTGTTATACAAACACCAGCTAGTCAAATTTTAGACATTCCATTAGTAATTAACATACTGAAATATTATTCAAATTGATCTATTAATTTTTCAAGGAAGTAATTCATATTTTAGTGCAATGTTTTACACTTGTTCCTTTTGTATATACATATATATTATTGTGTATAGACTCAGCACCATGCTCGTTTGCTATATTAATTTATTTATTTTCTGACTTAAATATATATATTTATTTATTTATTTATTTATATCACGAATAGCTAGTCATTTGTCAATTGAAGACAAGAAAAATGTATAAAAATGATGTTAAACTATTAGAGTTTCGTTTACTGGCAATACTCAATTTATCTGAATGCTAGTCAGAAAGTTTTCATTTGGCTGTAAGGCCAGGCAGCGTACCAAAAGACATAATTAGACTAGTCTTGATTATTCAAAGTTAAGTCTTGAAAATGTATGTATAGGGTTAAAAAATCATATTTGAAAAGTCTACATTGTTTATGATTAGGAGGAAAAACTATGTAGAATTAGTTCTTGCATAATGACTGACTCAGTTTTATTGAAAAAAATGTCAATTGCTATAGTGTTGCAACATTAATTCACCTTTGATGCATATCTATGAAACGAAACTGAAACATAAATATGTAGATACTTATCACATGAAAGTCTTGATTTTAAAATTAATATATGTAAGGTCTGGAAAATTCATTCTATTATTTGATTAATGCGTTTTACAATATTACAAAACTCTGACGAATTATGAAGTGGAAGTTATTTATACGAACGTAGGAAGGAAAAACATTGTTATCTTTGCACACCATGGCTCTTGACATTAATATTTATTATTCATAATTTACAGCCGTCAAATGTTACCATCGTTGAAATGAAAGAAATTCTGATTATATCTGTAATATACTCTGTATTGTTGTTGTGTGATTAAATTAAAAAGCTTAAAATATTTTCTCCTTCTTTTACAAAGCATACAAAATTCATTTATATATATATATAACCATTCTTATACCATAGCTTAGGTACTAGTAAGGATAGTGTTCAGTTTAAAACTGCCTATAACGTACAGTAGTATAATTATACACAGACTAGACTGTGTAACATTGGAATGAGAAATTATTTACATAATTTATGTATAAAATATGTAGTGCTTGATAAATATGTATCCCATAAGCAGTATATCCTTTTTATATTTAGTAATATAAAAATTAAATCTCTATTATATGAATATGTTAGTATCTTGCTCCACTGATGTTATTTTGTAGCTTTTGTCTGTTTAGAACGCTGTTGTGCGAGATATATAGCCCAACAAAAACCAATAAGATTTACCACAAGAACACGTAACTGAAAAAGATTGTTAAATATGTATTAATTTTGAAATCATTTCAGTAAGTAGTTTAATTTAGGTTATTAAATACTCGAGTGAACTTACAATTGGTGGAACATATTTTAAGTTAATAAACTGAAGTAATGTTAAATATTTTAAATTTGCAGTAAGTACTGGCAAATATAACTTTTTCATTTGTTTCAAAGCATCATCATGTGAACTACCCTACAACAAAAAGGAATTTGGATAGTTGGAAAAGACAATAAGTGATGGAAACAAATTGACATGCATAAATAGATCATACCTCAAACATAGACAACATGTATAATGCTAATGCCTGATAACACGGTGTATATAAACATCTTTCTATTAACAAAAGAATTAAAGGGTTTCTCACAAATGGATTTATATATGTATAAAAATAATGTGGAAGTGGGCCTCCAAAGAATAGCCTACAAAAGAAGTAATACTTTGAGAGGACAAATAATTTTTTGATGAAAAATTACAATTATACTAGCTGTACTTAAATACTTGATTTAGTCCATAATTTATTGAAACTTACCCAAAGAGAGCAAATGCGAGGAAACTGTCTTCATTGAAACGCTTTGCACCAGATATTTTTTGCGAAATAAAATTTCCGAGAGCTGCGATGACACAACTAAAAGAACAAATAACATTCCCTTTAAAATATATTTTAAAAGTGGAACGTAATTTGTATTCGCTGTGACATACCTAGTGATCGCTTTAGTTTTCAGCGGACTCGTATAAAGACGTTCGAAATAAGCAGAAGTAAGTTGAAGTATTAAATCTTTAGGCTTAGAAAGAGCCATTCTGATTGTTCTATTTCTCTATATCAAATAAGTGATAAAAAGGAAGTGAGAGTTAAACGTGGTATTTCGTCAAAGTATGAACCGAACGATCTGATAACAAACAGTAAATTGTAGTGAACACTACAAACAGTTAAATGCCACACATACAAGTTCCGTTGATCTGGCAAGTTATTAGCATATAACACGACCAAACTAAAACTGAAAGTATTATTAATTTATTGTACTATCTGAAATTACATCACAATAAAATAAATAAGTTTAAAATAATGCATAAAATATCATAATTTAACAGATTGCAAAATTGGTCATAGTACATAGTACATAAGTCGACAGTGACGTAAGATAGTCAAAAAACAAATATAGCCTATAAAAAAAGAATAATCGCTATTTTTTTGTAATATTTTGTCCATGATTATAAAACATGTATTTAACTTATATTAAAATGCGTATATATTCTTTTTAGTAATGTCGAGGTTAGGTTTTGTGTGGTAGTATCAGTGTATATACACTGTATGTACATATGTATTATGTGCTATAACTGTATATCAAATATTAGTAAACTTTTCATCAAATATTTAGGACATGGCCCAAGGAAAATTAAAAGTGAAAGCTAAAGTGCCATCGACGGTAAAAGGAAAAAGTAAGAACAAAAAGAGTTCTGGTATTCAAAGACGAAATAGTAAGTATTTTTTTATAAACTTCTACCATAAAATAAAGCGTTGTAAATTGTAAGTAAAAAAATTAAATTATATGTAAATTTATTAACAAAATTTGTTTGAATTTTTTTATTTATAGATGCACCTATTCAACCTAAAAAGAGGAAATTTGAAGAAACGCATAAGTTAAAACAAATAATTACAAAAACAGTTAACAAAGCAATGGAAGATGAATTGAGAGAAAAAGCTTTGGAAGGAAAAAGATTACTTACTAGAAAGGAAGCAGTTACGTTGAAAAAGAAATAATTTATGGTATTATTTTAAGATTGATACTAAAAAAGACTTCTTTATTTTACTGAAATAATAAATGTAATATAAATAAAGATTTGTATTGTAAAATGAACAATACAATGATACAAAACGATACAAAGAATAAAAATAAATAAGCAAACCATTTCAATATATATATGTAAAATTTATTGCTAACAGAGGGATGTAAATAATGGGAAAATAGTATAAAATCATATATCTGTTAAGATTTAAGATCATTATTTTAATTTGTATTGTTATTTCATAGAATAATTCTGAACATGAAATCAATGGCACAGTGACTTATAGAATATAAATATAAAAAGAAAATAATAATTTTCAGTGCACCTGCAAAACATCCCGCAATAAATTACTTTTTTGTGCGATTATCCGACAATAGTTTCCTAGAAGGCACAAGGGTTTCGTTTTTAATTGATTCACATCGACGGCGAAAGGTTTTCATTTCGCTGATAATGCGCTAATTACAAAAATAAACATTATTTCACAAGATATTTTACATAACTCATATAACAAGGTACAAAATTGTGAGTTCGATTTGATAAATGTACTAAATTTTAATATATTATCTCTTCTTAATAAACTTCCACTCTAGATCACATCGATTAAGGCTGCGTTATGTATCGTATTTTGTAGGCTGAACGCTTCTTTCTAAGTACAAGTTCGTTTAAAACATTATTTGAACTTTATGGAGAAGCCACCTACAACGTTAAACACAAATACAAGTTGAGCAGCATATCTTATTTTGAATCTACCAAATGTTCTACAGTAGTCCCCGTTTAATGTTCGCTGGTTTGAACCTGTGCAATGAAAACTATTCTAGAAGGTGAATTCTCAGAAGTTACACGGGTTTATTCCTTTTCGGTACTTTCATCTCAGACTGCAAGAGCGAGACTGTGACATTCAGAGCGAATGATACGCTCACTCTGTAATACCAATTCCAGGAATTGATGGGAAAGACTCCGCGAACATTAACTGGAGTAAAACTGAACTAAACACAAAGCAAGGTTTATATTTACCACTAATAAATGTCCACTTTGTCTGTTTTTACTAATGGCTGGAGTTGTACCAGTTCTGAATTCAATCACACCTTCTTTACCACTGACTAGTTTATGTGACACTCTGAAACGTGATATTAGTTAAGCACCCAGCATGAGCATATTTGTTTGTTTTTAATCAGGGTTCATTTCTTTAATTAGAATTAACTATTTTTATTTGTACTTACGATTCCGTATGAACAATTTTAAGAATATTTGGGTTATTAGTGATATCAATTGCTTTTGTTAATGCTTCTATGATATGTGGTACCTCCAAAATTAAATCACCCTAAACAAAAGATAAGTAACGACAATTAAGAAATATTAGTAATTCATTTACACTTTTTTAATAGTATAATAATGACAAACCTTATCCTTTTTTAATTCGGGTGGTATCCTAACGATCAATAAATTGTCCGATTCTCCAGTAACCACCAACTCTTCAATTGATTTATACGGTAATCGATGTTTAAGTTTGAACGTTTTTAAGGTATCTAAAATATACACAGCATGCTCTGTTAAAATTAATACCCTTTCACGGGGTTTATAACCATGTCGATCATATTTAATAACAGGAGTCGCATACTAAAGAAGAGATAAATAAAAAATATTATTAGAACTAAAATTTAAAAACTATACATTTTAAATATAGAAAATTGTTTACTTTTATAGTTTCATTTTTAGAAAGATGATTATTAATGAAACTCTGTCTCAAGGCATTGTATTCGGGACCAAGCCGATCATTCTTGAACTTTGGTCCAAAACTCTTTGCATACGATTTCTTTTTGTCTTTGAAGAGAGATTCAGCTAAAATTTTTAATTCGAATTGCTGCTTATCCTCTTTTGACAAAGCCAATCTATAATTCCGAGCTTTCCATTTTTTGTATATGATGCGCAAATGCTCTGAGGCCTAAATCGAAACATCATTATTACTTTATAAAAAGACACATGCATACATAGAATTAGACAGTCGTTTATCTTACTTCTCGACAAGAATATGGACATGGTGGCCAATAATTATTTAACACACCAACTGGAAGTGACTTAGAGAGCTTGATTAACCACTGAGATTTTGCTAGCTCGATAAAAGCGATGTTAAGCTCTGTTGGTGGCCCATTTCGTGTAATAAATCCTTCGATAAATCTACATAGAATTATTTTAATTTATTGTATATGTCTAAAATGTGTAAAAAATATTTAATCAGGAAAATTGATTCATAATACCGTCGAATAATAATAACTGCTTTTCGCCTTCTTTCAGCTTCCTGTTTCGCCAACCATCTTCGAATATACTTTTGAAAAACTACTGCTGCCTTTCTCATGTTTAAATACCTTCGTCTTATTAATATACACTTCCATTTACTTTGAATAATAGCAGCTATTTCATGCTTCTTCATCTGGAAGGCGTCTTCCGTATCGAATAATGTCTTAGGGAATCGAATGAATAATTTTGTACTGTGTAATAAATTTTATCCAGTGTTAGATGCATTTTTCAATAAATAAAAAATAATGTAACTCTTTATTTGTGTTAACAGTTCTTACTTGCCCATCCTGTATTCATCTTCTTCGAAACCAAGATGACACACGAGTATCTGTACACCTTCTTTAGCGGGACCATGATAGTTAGGCCATGTTTGCGGACACAGAGATTTATAACGTTGTAAGAATTGTTCATAGGGCCTTCTGTAGGCAAAACCAGCTCGCCTTACTCTTAAATTTTCCATAAGACCTAAATACTTTACTTGATGCAGTATAATTTTCTCGTTGAATTTATCTAAAATGATATTACAAATATTTTGAAATATATGAAATATTTTTCGAATATAATAAAATAGGAATTACTGAAACTTACTAGGCATTTTATAGTCATTGGGTTTAATACAACGAATATAAGAAGGTTCTTTGCCCATAAGAATCTCCACCAGATTATTTAAACTGTTTTTAAATTGCGTAATAGCAGTATCTGGTCGTTTTTTGCTGGTCAAATCTTTTACGTCAAACACGTTCTACAAAATCATAAATTTTAATACGAAAAACCGGGGAAATAATGTCTCGATATCAATTAGTGGAAGTACCTTAATAATCGAGTTCGTCGTGTGCGACATTACTTCACGCAAATCTCTATATAATAAATCATTATTCTTCTCAAGGAACCCACGGACGTTGTACGTTACTTCGCCAGCGTAATGCACCAATCTAAACTCCTGAAATACACAATTATGTTAGGGAAAATTATATTAGAAGATTATATAATAAATTGTGAGGTTTAAGTCTTACATCACGTCCCATAACTTTCTGTGTTTGTAGATCTGCTTTCATGTGGCTTATGTAATGAGGATGATTATTCAAATTTACATTCAATTTTTCCAGGAAGCTCAAATCGGTTGGTTCTCCGGGACGAAGGCATTCTTCATCCATTAAGGATATTATACCTGAAACAGATACACATAAAATAGTATATCATATTTACAATTTTCATTAATTTACTAATGTAAATTTTGAATTAATACCTTTATATTTTTCTTCGATTAAATCGCAAATGACTTTATTATTAAAATATTGAACATTTTCCCACGTTATTCCCTCTCTCAAATACTCCTCTTGTTCCGATTTCAATGTCAATTGAATAAAAAGTTGCTGCAACTTCTCATTGCAGTAATTTATACAGAACTGTTCGAAGCTATTGAATGATATCTTTCATGAATCGTGTAATGAAAAAAAGACGATTATTAAATAAACATTATTTAACCTTAGAGATCATGTACCTGTTCTTCTGAAAGATTTCGAAACCATAAATATCCAGGATTCCTATGACCATTTTCTTATGTGGATTGTTAATCGGCTGCAAGGATTTATTCAATCTGGTCACGAGCCATGTGAACAGTCTGTCATATACAGCTTTCGCCAACGCATCCCGTGCATAAATCGCAAATTCTCTGTTCAACGGGGAAACGACCACGTCACCGTGGGCGTCTATGGTGCGATTTGTAAAGGCGCCCGCCAACTGCTTTATGTCGCAACCCAATAACTGCGAATGAATATAAAAATTGAAAATAATTGGCCAACAAATTTCCATCAAACGAATCGTAAGAGACTGAAAGATACTTTATTATCTATTTTACTATTTATGTGTGGTATGGATGCCTTAAACTTACAGCGGCAACCGCCTCGACAGAAGCTGGTTTTAAGATTTGCGCGACACCATCTTCCTCGGTAAAACCAACATTTCCCATGTGCAATACCGATGCAACTATTGCGAATAGGTCATCCTGTTCCTGCTGAGTCATCTCCATAGTCTTCATCGCCTTTATTACTTCATTATACTGAGTCGCATCGTCGATACTGTCTATGGTGCCTTTCGTCTAAAAATAATATGGAACCTGTCTCGCAATGTACGTTAAAAAACAGTCGGTTGATTAGAAAGCAAAAATAATAGCTTACCCCATTGGTAAGGTAATAGTACGTATCTAAATTTCTCTTGAGATATAACTTCCGCAAAGTCTCCTCGCCTGCTCCGGCTAACAATTGATAAAATATATGAAAATTACGCTCTCCCGAAAATTGATGCACTACTCGTGATTTCTCGAGTAGGTAATTCAAGATGTTTCCACCGATTGGATCTCCCTGGAAAGATATTAGATATCATTCATTCATAACACATTCTTTTCGCGCCAATAAGTAGGTGTTAATAACTATATATGATACAATTAACATTATTTAAACACGAAGACAAAGATAAGGAGATTTAAAGATAAAGACAATGAGACAGTTGGTTCATTTGTACCTGGAAATTAAATTGGATATCCATGTACTTGCCGAAACGGGACGAGTTATCATTGCGATTAGTTTTCGCGTTCCCGAAAGCTTCGAGCACCGGATTGCTACCGATCAATTTGTCATTTACTTCTTCCACTTGTTTCTTGTGCCCGGTAGCAGCTGCGATAAACTCTAGCACCTTCTTCGAAGCTTCGGTTTTCCCTGAACCGGATTCGCCTAAACGATCAGTTCCAAGCACGTTAAGTCTATCTCTAGCATAACTTATTACATTGCCGCAGAAATAGAATTTTCTTAAAATAGCCAACAAACTTTATTTAATTATTAGAAGAATGGCTAAATTCGTAAGTATGTTTCTTACCGGAAATGAGAATACATTGGTCCAGATTCTCCTTCAACAAAGATTGATAAGCAGTATCAGAAAGCGCGAAGCTGAAAGGAAACGAAAGATTCTAAATTATCGGTTATTCAAAAAATAGAACACTTTGTAGCGTAGTTTAGTTTCTTACATGTGTGGTGGAGCTTCGAAAAAATTTCTTCCATGGTAGTATTGAATGGTTTCCGAGTTATAAATTGGTAATTTCTTATAGGGGTTCACTGATATCAGCACTTGACCAATATACGTCTAGAAAAATAGTAAGAAGCTCGTCATAAAGCTGGAATAGAGCAATAAAAAATAAAATTCTAGGTAAACATGAAACAGGTTGGCCGATTAGTTCATGAAATTATCACAGTGTCTCCAAATACGTATTTGACGCATAGCTAACTGAATTGGTAAATTTTCTGCAAACGCAGCTCTAAGTGTATAACTGGTTTAGAAACCGATGAAAAATTCCTTTTTTTATCTGTGGAATGTTAGATAAATATCACTTTGTATTTTTAAATCTCGACATATTTTTAATAAGACTTCATTATAATGCTACATTCTTTGAATCAACAATGTTTATCCAAAATATACGCCGCTGTTACCTGTGCTAGCTGATAACACGTATGAGGACAATAAACTAACTGAAACTTCAAGCACTTATCGCGAGAACTTAAAAATTTCTAAACGTTGCCTCGTATCTGTCTAACTTTGAACAAGTTAGCTGAAAGAATTGCCATAAGTTTGCATGCTTACTTAACTCTATTGATAAACTAAGTTTTTTATATTTTCATGAATAAATTTTATCCAATTTTTTATTATATTTTCATAGACGAATCTAAGCGAAGTAATTTTCTAAAATTCAAGTCAGTTGAAAGTCTTGCTTACAAGTGCATTTAACTAGACAATACAGAAAGAAAGCGACGCCAGACTTCCGGGTAATTGGTTCGAGCAGTTCTTCCATAAAGATTTTTTACTCACGTAGATCAGATTCTCGTTGAAACGCTTTCGCAAATTATCGATAAACGCGTCCTCGCTCTGGAAGTCCTCGAGAAGAACGAAGTCCTGGACACCGACGCGGTCACGCTCGTGCAGACCACGTTCCATGTTTCTACGTAACTCGCTGCCAGTCCTGGGGACTTCCGGTGCCCGTGCCTTGCCGGAACCTCTCACAACACCTCCAGTGTCGGATACCGCACGCGCCTCGCTATAATAGGTCAGAGAGCAAGTTACTTTTGAGATGCATAATAACGAGTAGTTTGTTCGAAGGAATTTTTAAATGAAAGATCTGTACAACTTTATATAGAAGGAGGAGAAGGAACAGTAATTTTGATAACGAAACTGCTCCGTTCTTTGTATCATCTTTGGCTCGTTTGTATTTTTTATCGTTAAAAAATTGCTCTAGTTTTGAGAAAGATGTAAAGAAATGGTTAAATAAAGAAATAATTAAATAATTCACAAAAATTCAAAGATTATAGTTGGCTTAATATATTTTTAGATTAGATTCGAGGATTGCGAGGTATAAAAATAAGTTTTGAGATAAAAAATGTAATAAGAATATCCTATGATTTTTTTTAATATTCATTTTCTATTTAGTTCTATAAGGTGTTGCACGTTTTATATAATTATATGGTGTCATATAGTAATTTAGTTTTCATATAAAATTATACATCATTGTTTAATTTCTTAAAGCGCCATAATGTCATCCTCTTTTTAAGGATCTGACTATATACCTATATTGTCTCGTTCGTATAGTTGTTGCCTGCCTATTCGCATATTACGATCGATCGACGATGAGATTTGTGAAATTAATTGCGGCCAAGACGTATGCCGATTTCTCGTGGACGTTACACGATACTGAGCGCGAGAAAGTGCGGATTGCGAGTATTGTTCGATCGCCGGAAAGGAAATCAACACCCTGAACTTCGATGGCGCTTCACGCGATCGGTGTCGATTTTCCGTATGTGGTCGCATCGACCATCGACATGGATACGCACCATAGAAAAATAGTAAAACAAGATAGATCATCTCGTTTCTCTCCTTATGCTTCCGAAATCTTCTGATCTCTATCTACTACTATTACTACTACTACTACTCTCTCTCTTTCTCTCTCTCTCTCTCTCTGTCTGTCTGTCTCTCTCTCTGTCTGTCTCTCTCTCTCTCTGTCTGATCTCTTTATCTGTCTGCAAACTTTCTTGCAACTTAAAAAAGCTAAGAAAGTAAAAAGCGTGTTGATCTAAATTATGTGATCTAACGAGCGGATCTAACTTTCGTAATGAAATATTTGTTGCATCAAGAAAAAGAAGAAAATTGTAATCAAATCGACTTATTGTCTGACGATCTTTCTTCCTTGAAATTATTCTGTTAATTTCATTAATTTCACAGACTTTCATTGATTTCCAACTAGTTTAATTGTAAATATATTTTTGATATATTAGACGTATATATCTTTCAATTTAAAGAAAAATTCTTATCCGGAGATGATCTCGCTTGACGATGATTTTTGTTCATTAATCTCCAGAAAGGGAGAAACGTCACATAAAGAATGTATTGTCTATGATGAATAGCGATATAGTCATTAGCAGAATTGCAGATTGGTGATAAAGTTACTGATTAGATACGAAAGCAGTGTTGATAGACGGTAAGAGATCGATGAAAAGTTGTAACACAAGAAACTATGTAATTCCGATATTTCATTTAAATTATCACGAATAATAAATAATAACGAATAAATTATAACGAAATCAGTTTCAATCGAATCGCTAAATATAAGTAGAGGATGCTTTAAAACTGATTATGTAAGACGGGAATAAAGATATTAGTCTTTCGATTATAATACTGTCACAAATTTTATGACTGTACTTACATTAACTTCTTGTGAAACTGTGTATCGCAAAATCAATAAACTAACAACGGAGAATACACATAATTTATTGTCTCTCACGGTTCAACATCTCGCCTCACTTTCTAACTTCAAGTAACAGACTAAAACGCTAGACTACCGAAAGATCCAGGTAGAAGACTGTCAATCAGATACAAAGGAACAGCATGGGCCACTTTTACCCCACCCTTACGATTCAGGCTTGAATCAAACTTCGTTGCTTCGCATTGTGCAAAATAGGGTGTGTTCTACCCTTCTACAAACTTTGCACAGTCACTATAGTAATTCATACGTCTACCTACGTGAGACACGGAATTTTATAAACCTTCTTCGTTGTTTATCCAAGACGAAACCCTAGCCGAATCATTGTTATATAACAATATATATGTAAAACTAACGTGTGACAATATAATAATAATGTATAATACTGTAAACTACTATAGATCTCTCCCTGTCTCTCCCTGTCTCTCCCTCTCTTTCTCTCTCTCTTTCTCTCTCGTAGTATAAAAAAAAAGATAAAATGGACCATAAAGGATCAGAGATAGTAATTTTGCTATTGAGATAAAAATTTATATATATGTATATACTCCTTTTGTAAGAATAATGGAGGATTTTTATAGGACTCACCCCATGTTTTGTCAGCGTCCTTGTATCCTGTGCAATCAACAGACGAAACAGATTAACGAATTAAGTTACGACGGGTTATTGTTATCGCGTGAGTAGTGGCAGAAAGTACAGAACCAGAGCTGGTGCTCTCGCAACTGATGCTCGTTGTACTTCCCTGTGAAATCTAACGTTAGATCGCGCGATAAGATACGCGGCCTACGTGGAAATTCGATCTCGATTTCGCTCGATAATCTTCCGTGATCGATCGGTTACGATGTTTTCATTTAATTCCTGGTTGTTTCATTGAAAAAAAGAACCATCGGCTACAAATATTGTAGGTATATTAACAAAGCGTAATTTTACCATACAATTATCGATATTTAAAACTCCACCGATTCCGCGGATATTTTAATTCTCGAAAGACATCGCTTTGCGGAAATGACTGGATTGTATCACATCCTTCAGCCATAATTTACATCCTTTACTATCATATTTAATTTTCTTTTATCTCGCGTGCGCACCTAAAGATCGGCCATCGATTCTATAAATATTTCAGGATGAACAAATTTCATTATATTCTAGTGTCATGATTAATATTATGGTTGTCGAGTATATCCAATTTTCTTCCTTATCTATAAGCATCTAAAAATTGGCCAATTCTAAAGATATTTTTATTCTTAATACTATTACTTCACGCAGATGAGCAAACTTCATTGTACCGTAATTCATATTTTAATTCGTATCATTATCCTATAGTTTCGAATTTATTTTTCCCTTGTACAAAGACAACGAAATTGCGTCATCGGCAAGAAGAAACATCAGCCGAGATATCTTAAATAATCCAACGCAAAATTTTTATACATCGTTTCGATTAGATTCAGTGCTTGAAGCTCGAACGTATTCTCTCAAGAGGACTGGTATCGATTGTGCGACGAAACGAAACGAAACGAAACGTTACGCAAGCACAGCTTCGATTTTGTGTTCCAATTAACTCGAACCAATTAAAGTACAACGCTAAAGGAGAAGCTAATTGCTTCGAATTCCCGCGTGACACGTTTTCACGCGTATTCTTTCGAACGTGTTTCACATTTTCTTCCTAAAAGAGAAACTAAATACGAGTCGATGATTTGTACAAAAGGAAATAGCCAATCGATGCAATTGGAAGAAAGAAGCTTCAAGGTCGATTATACATACGTGAGCTGTTCGAAAACTGCACCGATTAATCAGCGTCTCGTTACCATTCTATAAACGCGAAAGCTACAAATCGCGGTCATTGCCGTTCCGGATGCTTCTCGGAATACAGATTCTTTCGTCAGAGAGTACGATGGAAAAGTGTTTGAAAAGAGATCATTGAGAAAGTAATTATACGGAGCGGTTCGTTTCGTTGTTAAAAGGAAAACTGTTTTCTGCAAAATGTACTTAGTACGAGTCTTTTTGTAATAACTCTCCTTTAAAAGATTATGATCTGAATTGGAAAAGAATATGAAAAAAATAAAGCGAAAGGAATTCTACATTAATAAGAAAGTTTCGTTGAAAGATACTTCTTGCACGCCTGAATTATATAATATTAACGAAGAATTTCAAGATAATAAATATATCATTAGATAATAATCTTATTCTTTCAAGGATAATAAAAAAGTGATGATATCTCTGGAAGATTAATCTTCCATAAGAAAAATCGCGCGATTAAAAATATCTTTCTTCGATTAGAAATTGTTTCCAAAGCATAGAAATAATATAAATATACAATTGAAATGGAACATCGTATATAAAATCAGATCGAAATATTGGAAGCTCCATTAAGTTAATGGAAATAAAAATGAAAATGACGATGGCATTATGGGACAATCACATTTTATTGAGCAAACACCCTATCGCGAATTACTTTCTTATCGACTTAAGATTAGCCGTTATCGAAAAATCGTAACGTTCGATCGAAAAAGATGAT
Organism: Bombus vancouverensis nearcticus; assembly: GCF_051014615.1. Taxonomy (NCBI): domain Eukaryota; kingdom Metazoa; phylum Arthropoda; class Insecta; order Hymenoptera; family Apidae; genus Bombus; species Bombus vancouverensis. Next base: position 16,982,685 of record NC_134913.1, on the reverse strand, counting down.
ACTCGCGTGATTCGTGCATTCTATCTATATTTCTTTCTGTCTCGACGCCAAGAAACTTTTGACGTATATTATTTGTTCGCATTTCTATGCGCAATAAAGACAATAATAAAATTGTTGAAATCAATCGTAAGAGGAGAATCATGAAAAAAAAAAGAATTAAAAATAAAATTTTCGTTCGCGACACCGAATCTCCATCATTCGGTCCGTTCATTCGTTCACGATTATTTTTAGTCGCGAGATTTTCCTCGTGAAAAATAGAAGAAAAAATGCAAGAACGTCTAAAGAATTGGAAGCTCGTAGCCTCGATTTTTGAAACACGTCACCTGCACTCTTTTGTTCTTATCGAGCCATGAATTGTTAATTGGACGTTACGTATTATCGACTTTTACAGGTACGTTCCACTCTTAGAACCGAACGTTCTTGTTTTAAATACCGCGATAACGTAACTTGGCTTTGGAAACTTTTTCAATTTCATACGATCCACAATTTATACAAAGTTTGTTATTTCCATCGGGATTCGTAATCTTTCCTTTAAAAAAAATCAGAGATATTCCCCCGTAACGATGCAAATGCTCTATTTAATTTTTTCAATTTTAGTATACACCGATCATTAAAACATTCACAATTTACAAAAAAAGAAAATTCTCTCTTTCTATCGGCGATCTTTTCTTGTAAAAATCTTCGTAAGAAATATTTTTTAACACGACTTTATTTTTTCAATTTCTGTACACCAATCGTTAAACGATAACTTATCATTTCACTACTATTTTTTCTATTAGTGGCAAATTTTTCTTAAAGAAATCTCCGTTGAAGTTGATTTCCTGAAACGATCGAGGCTGTCGTCTCGTTTAATCGTCAGAATCGATGAACTAACAATCGTCACGAGCGATCACTGAAGAAGATCAACGAGACACCAGATGTTTGAGCAACTCGTCACTTCTGGTTCCGTTATTTTTGGTTTTAAACGATCGTACAATTTGCACACAGAGTTCACTGCGATTTACACGTTCACCGGGAAGATCGAGACACGCCGGAGGATCGGTTCACCAACGGTCGCTACTCAACAACGACTTAACAGTGTCCACCTTCGGTTTATCATCGGCTATACGCAACTTCTCCTACCTCCTCTCTACCGCTACATCATCCGCTACTGATACGCCAATAAATCCAGGTGAGATACAATGAAAAATACATTGGACACTCGAGTTCAGTCGTCCAATTCTTATTTTAAATCAAACTCCCCTGCTTTTCAGAATATAGTGTAGCGTTTAGAAAGTCCTTTAGCAAACGAAGTATAAAAATATCGATTAACATTTGAATTTGAGAAAGAATTTGAGGAGTCTCAGACTCGTTTAGAGATGGAATTTAGTAATTGCGAGTTTTTCATTTCTTACTTTGAAGTTGTCACCAGGTATTGAATTTTTTAATGAAGTAATTGTATCGAAAGTAAAAGAATTCGTCTGAATATAAAGAAACCATTGCATGTTAGTACCATTTTTAATAAAAAAAATCTTTCAGGAGATAATTCATAAAAATATCAATTGACATTTGAGAAGATCGAGAAGCATTCATCAGTTGCTACATACCAATGCTTATGGACTTTGGAAAATTTTACATCTTGTTATTATCTCTTGGAATCGAATTACTTTACGAAGTAATTGTACTGAAGATAGAAGATCGTAGGAAATTATTATATATCAAGTAATGTCCGTTTTTTAATTACTTTCTATAATAATTACATGGCTTTTACAGTGTTGAACATTGCAGAAAACCCGTGAATAAGAAGAACGAAAGAAAAGAAGAAATACATTCTGTGTAACGCCAAAAACTTGTAATAGACATCAGGAGAGCAGTACGCGTATAATCTAATCTAATCTATTCGAATTTTTTGTAGACAATGAGTGCAATTGTAACAGTATTTGCAATGACACAAATATGTTATCGTTCCTTCCTACTCGTTAACATCGTATTTATCCATCTGTAATCTGCGTTTGTGTTAATTTAAAGGGACTTTGTGTTGCCATAGAGAATTTCCAAGGTGATAATAAGTAGTGTGGAGAAAAAAATGAAAAAGGTTCTACAATTATTATCTGTGATATTAAAGTTCTTTTATTAAATATCGATTCAACATTCTTTGTTGAATTTTTACCTTGGTTTCATGATTCCAGAATTTGTATCGTGGGACGAAACGTTGAAACAACTTTGGAGTAACTGTGGAAAAAGAAAAGAAAAGGGGAATCGATCCCCATGGAGGAATAATAATGGCTATTTAAGAGCAATCGCGACGAACGCCGCGTGAATACTGGGACAAACGAGTCTCGAGAAAAACCGATCGAATACAGCAGCTTCTGGTAAATGCGTTTCGTGACCTCGTTATCGATACGAAGTGTCAATCGATGACCGTTCCGGCTACGGCATGCAAATTCTGATTCTTTTCTTCGCGTAAACAAGCTTATATTCCGATTGAACGTTACTTTCTGAACAATCGATGCGTTTTACGACTAACGAGAGAAACATAGTATACATTTTACGTACATATTTGGTTCATGGAAAAGTCGTGATCACCAGATCTTCTTCTATAAGAGCTTCTATAAAATTTACAAGTTTATTTAGAGATTAAGACAGATGACAGATAGTTGAACAGATAGGATTAACTGTTCATCATTGAACATAACTAAAAGAATTAACAGATAAAATAATATTTGATATCGAACTATAATCTATAAGAATAGTATTTATTCAAGTATAAAAAGATGACATAATATTGCTAGAAAGAAATTATCGGCTATTGATAATAAATTATTTTATGATAGAATGTGTTCTGCGTGGTGTATTTTATATGAGCGAAATAATATTGTAGAAGTTTCAGTTAAAGAAATTGTTTTCTTTCCTTTGGAAGAACACAAGACCAGCAAAATTTTCCGATCAATTTAATAAACGCGTCTTATCAATTACGTTCTTCTTTTTTAACGCTCGAACCGATTTTCGTATCGAAAGTTTCGTATTTGTGTAACTAAAATTCTGCCTAAAATAAATAAAGTTTATATTGATAGATAAAAATAGTATGCGCTTAATTCGTAGATAAAAGAGAGTTAAAAGAGGCTGATTCGTTGCTCGCATCTAATCAATCTTTTTTGCTCGGTCAACGACTCGGCCTGAGCCCCATCACAATAACTCTATAAATCTCGGGACACTTTCCGAGAATCGGAAGTCATAATGCTGTCGTTTCCACTTCTGATATTGGATGGAACGTCGTGTACATATAAGTACACGGCTATTCGCGAGTTTTCTTTCGCTGCATCGGAAATGAGATGATTTAAATGGGATAGAAACATCTTGATGAAACTTCTGCTCGCTCTTTGTTGAGAAGATATTCGTCTTTTCTTGTGAAATGTTTTCTTCGAGCACGTGAATGAGAAAGTGTAGATAGGGTACATAAATAACTCGTAAATTATGGAAAAACAGTGGTACTTTAATTATTCTATTGTTAGAGCAGGAAGCATTAAATATTAAAATTTCGTTTCCATCGAATATTTCCATGTTTCCACGTTATTCGAGATCAATCTTTTCTATTGGTTTTTTTTTTTTTTTAAACCATCTCCATCGATTTTATTTTTAAATTGAAGTATTTTTCAGAGATTTGAATTTAAAGTTAACTATACAAATTTTGGCATCATTTGACATTAAAAAATGAATAAGAGCCTTAAAGATCTGCTTTTGATAATACGTAATAATAAAAGAATATATCCATCTAGGGAAAATGGAAATATCGTGATTTCAAGCCGCTTGGAAAACATACCATGAACATTTGAACAAAATTTACGTTCCAGAAACATGTAGTTGTTTAAAATACGAAGCTTTACGAACAAATTGGTTGGAACTGCAGGCCCACGCGGCTTCCAGTACGAGTGGATCGCTGAAAAAGCTCGATCGGTTCGCAACCAAGGCCCGAACGAATGATATAAATACACCAAGACGGACGAGTTGTAAAAATCACCGTTCGACGTCTCGACCCGCGGCTTGATTAACGTGATACCTATTTTCGAGAGCTGTGATTTATAGCGACACTCCTTTGCATCTCTCCGACGTGGGTTCTGCTATGTTTCACAGATTGTATTCTAAAAACCAGGGGTAGCTGAGAAAAGACTGTATCGTGCCGGATCTTTGTGGAGAAGAAGATCATAATGGCTGGATCATATCTATTCTGGAATGGGCTGTGCTTTCGCAATACGTATCTCAGGAATGCTTTGTCTATACTTGTTCCTTTTTACATTTTCTCAAAGAACAATTTTCTAAACACGATATTCAATTACAGTGTCGCTTCGCTATTTTCTTTTCTTTTTAATGAAAAATATCCTTTATTATATCACGAGGGTTATTTATCACTTTTATTAGTACAATTTTCATCATCCGTATATAATAAATATATTTAAATCGATAGTTCTAGCGTTAAGACGAAGTTGTCACAGAATCTGTGTTCTACGAACTTAATAGGATTAAAAAAAATAGGATTGAAGCAACATTCGATCACGGTCAATAAGAATTGCTTCTCCCCGAAAGGGGAATCGAACTGAGTCACTGTCTCGGTCGTGACCTTTAGCCCGATGACTAATTTCTCGGCTGATCTTATGCTAAATCACCGCAGATACGTGCGATCGACTGACAGGCGTACGAACAATCGCGTTGTGAAGGCGGTTTCCATTGTTCCATCTAGTCATGCACGATGCCGTCATACTTGAAGAAATCTTAAGAAAGTAACACGAGCCATCCTCGACTATTTTCTTCTATGCGTAAAAAAAATATCCTCTTCCTTTCCGAAGACCGATTAAACATCGTTCGATTAAACACCTTGCGTCAGTTTCTATCGAATTTCTATCTAATTCTATCGAAACACGAACGTATGTATATAGGAGACCTACTAATTATTTAAATCGACTTTCTATCGTTAGGGGCGATCAGATTAATTAACATGTGCTTGCAGTTTCGTTACGCAAACACCAACATGGTGATAAAAAAAAAAAAGAATGCAATGCAACCTGCGGGTAGCTAAATACGTGCTGTACCTATCGACCTTTCCAGCTAATGCATTGCTCCACTCTTTTTGCATTGCACTTGTGAAACATCTAAATCTGTCAGTTCACTGAAAAAAATGCAGTATGACGAATAATAGTATACTCTGGTATACAGCAGTTTTTATTGTAAGATCTTAAGTAAATTTGTAAAAAATATAGTTGTGTATTCAACCAGTTTGCAAACTACAAATTTCGAGTCTCCAATTTAAAATATATCATAATTTATTATTTTTGAGCAGCTGTGTAATGAAGATAAATAACAGAAGATAGATAATAAATTGCGTGTATTTTTAGGGAAACGTGGGATTATAATTGCTGCAAAATTAGAACTGTTCTACGCCAATAAAAACTGACATACGGTCAGTAGATATGTAACAATTTCTCTAAATTTTAACCGCATAGATAAATTATGTTTTATTAATTAGACACTGCATATCCTCCTACAACTTGGAAATTATTCTGTAAACAGAGAATTAGAAGCGAAAGCGAGTGTCGATCTTGCCGGAGGCAATTGTTGATTCCAATTACAAAACTGTTGAAACCTGTTCCTCTAAGCCAAACAATTTCTGTTTCCTCTAGCTGAAAGTTAAAAGACGACCATGTAACTCTTTCACGTTCTAGTTTCAGTTTCAATGTGCGTTTCGCTCACGTGGAGAATTAAAAGCAAAATCAGGTTTTGGAGCGCGCTGCAGGCAATTTTCCGCCGTCTTCGACACGCGATTCGATCGGTCACAGCTTCTGACGTGTACGACACGCAGGTTCCACTGTAAACGAGCCGTTTATTGTCGCGTTTTTCATCCGGAGAAACGGGGTCGCGTTCGTTCACCGGGAAACCGCGTCATCTCCACGATGAGTCAAAGGAAAAAGGGCTTCCGAGACCTCGAGGTACTCGTCCGCGTTCACCTTCGCGCGATTCGCTGTGAAAGGTTGTTCGCCGCTTTAACGAGAGGCCGACTAGCATCCTCTGACGCATCCACCGAAAATATTCATCGTATAAACAGTATTTCGTTTAATTCTCTGCTTTTCTCGACTAATACGGAATCGAAGATTGATTTGTTTGTGTTAAGCGTCTATGTTGCACTAATTACATATGTCCATATATATCATAAACTGTTCTACTTATAGAGATCACGATAAATGTCTCTCTAGTTTGACGAAGCGAATCGTCAAGCAATTGGCACAAGAATAATGTCAATATCGTTTAAAATTTGTCTATGACCTTATTATGAAAAAATAAAGTAGATCTATTGAATCTAGAATTACGTTGTTTTTACATAAAGTTTGAATTTCGAGCAAATGATAAAAAGTAAGGTAGAACAGATTATAGATAAAAAAAGAAAATAAAGAAAGTAATGAGCAGTGTGTTTTTATTCTGCCCTCCATTTCTTTTCTTTCCTTTCTATCTTTCGATCTCTTCTTTACTAGTTTCCTTACTATTGAAACTTTCATAACGTTTTCACACGATTTCAAGTATTTACCTAAAAAAAAAAAAAAAAAAATGGGATGCTCCGGAGGAAGTTCAACGAATGAAAAGAAGAGGGTATGCAAATTCTTGACCTTGCTTGCTTTATTCTGAAACGGTAGTTACGCCCCGCGGGGTCATGCTCAAGACCTGTACCTGCACAAAAAGGATCACGAGCGCACTGATGGGTATAATAAAGAAATTACCCATTTCCGGAAACCGGTTAGCCTTTTGTCGGCTGCCTGGTTTGGCAAAGAAGAAATACGGGTTTTCACTGGATCGCCTGAAATCATTGGCTACTTCTTTCCATTTTCTAAAACTATCCAACAGTAGCGTACACCGCTCGTAAATTCACTTCTCCGATGATAATTTACAACTTTCCTTTGACGTAGAAGCCTCTTTACCTTGCACCTCGATGAAATTTTCATCGAAAATAAAAATCCATCACCGCAAATAGAGGCAAAAACTCCACTAGAAAGTTCGTATGTAAGTACTCTCGAGTGTTTCTAAATTGAAAATTTATTCCAACAACTTTTAGTCCCTGGATATTTTACGCGTTTTTGCTTCTTTTATTTATTCTTTGCATTTCTGCCTTAAACCCCCCGAATTAAATTATATCAATTAAATAAATTAATTATATAAATTAAATTAATAGGATACACGAATATCTATAGTCAAGTAATTATAGATTAATATTTAACACAGACGACACAGTCATAGTCGGCCGTCATACTATTAACATACCGTTTACGATAGATCATCGACAGACTTATTATTCTAAAACTTAATCCATAAAACACGAAATAGGCCAACAGTCTATTAATAATCACAAAACAGACCTGCGATAGGTCGCGTAACAGAATCTCTTTATATTCAAATGTAATTTTGCATTCGAGTTGGCGCGTGGCGCGTTTTCGATCGTGCCCATACGAACTTCCGGTTGCGTCCATTATTGTACCCGCAACGCATGGTAAACGTTGTACCTCTTATCTCGCGATAAAAGGAAGGCACGAGTCCCGCATCGTGGTCGACGCGCGCGACACTTCCGGTCCCTTGTTCCTTTTCCTTTCCCCCTTGAGTACTGTTAGAGACACCTGAGAAGTTTCACGCGACTGCGCGCATGCAAGTCCGAAACGAAATCGTTTAAGACTTTCACGCTTGAGGAACAATCGGTGGGGATCAGAAACGGTAAAAGTTGGTGGGTCGCGCGAGCCACTTAATTGCACGCGAGAACATCTCCAATTAAAAGCTTTAATTAATTTTCCAACCCTTCGTCGGAATAATTCTCTTGCGGTCGTTTATATGGCGGCATAACGAATTTTTCATTCTTCTCGCATTAAATTTGTTGGAAATATATTGCTGCAATATTAATCTCATACAGGGTGAACCACGAAACGTGATCAGCTTACATTATTCTGGTGAACTTTCAAGGTCACTTTCAGGTTTCAGTTTAAAAAAAAAAAAAGAAAAAGGAGAGAGAGAGAAAACCTGCAATATTTTCACACCTATTTTTTAACGGATATTTAGATGAATACGGCAAGTACCATGAGATGTTCTTTTTTTCCATTCGAACCGAAGAAACATTAAAAAAATATCATTTACGTATCCGGAACTTTTGTTCGTCCTTTAGGTCAAGGATTAATTAAGATAAAGCAGATGTTCCATCGAGTCTCGAGGAATCTTTTATTCTGAAAAAGGGAACGTGATATGAAATTTAAAAAGTAGCTAAATAAGGTCTAGCATAATTTACATGGCGCGAATGATTATCGCGGGTCCCCTTTCAGGGTACGTACGCTTGCATCAACTGAAACTTGTTCTTCATTGTCATTACGTCATTGGAGACGCATGAATATGACAGTTTATTATAGGAATGAATAACTGGGTTTTACGGCGCGAACAGGGCCGGCCGAAACGTACGAGCGCCTCGGGCAAATTGATGATTTGGCGCCTGTATAAGCCAAGGCGTAAATAATCGACTGTGGAAAGCTGAGTTAACGCGATATTTATGGTTTGTTTGGAAGGGTCGTTTTGTTCTTTTGCATAAAATCGCATTTAACTTTGCAATTGGCATGCACAGTCGTCTGCCAAGGGGTCTGAAATATCGTGACTGTTTCTTATTTTAATAATTTCGCGGTTTTATTAATTGCCGTCCTTTTTAAACTTCTGCGCTTTACAAATAGTAAAATCCTGAATGAGAACTGCAGACTTAAGGAAAGACTGTCGAAGAATAATAATTTGGTCGAAGAAAAGATAATATAACACAGGAACGTTTAATGAACAAATTAAAAATGAATCGTCGATGGGCTAAAGAACGGTCCAAGTATTTTCACCTCTAATAAGGTAGTAACAATAGTACAATTGCCCAATGACAACTTACACCAACCACTACGATACAATTTGCAAGCGAAACACTAACATTTGCAGATTTATTTTTCTGTCAGACAGGTCACAAGTTTAAAGAACTTTCGTAAGCAGCCAGGGATAACGATATACTTACATACAATAATGTAGTATCGTGTTACACGATGTGACCATGAATAAGCAAGGACTTCGATTTTCTACTCTTTTAACAGAATGGTAGGAAGTCAACGACTTGAGTTACAAACTACCAAGGCGACCATGCGTTGCACCATACACACTGGGTGTCCATTAAGAACATTAGCTACACCTTGCATAGGCCGGACACGAAGAAACATGTCATCCGATCATTGATGGGAAGAGTTCATTGTTGACAATTGACTTTAATATATGTTCCACGTTCTAAGAATCATTTAAGGTATGTACTTCACGAAAAAAGAAAGTCTGCAGTTTCTCCTGGGTGCACCAGAGAAACGTATCTCCATTCGATAGAGGCTTAAACATGTGAACCTCATTAAACCAGAACTCCCAGCTACTCAACCTCTTGGTAGACAAGTTCGCTGCCATTCAACTCTATGCAACTATACGTATACACCTACTCATCCCTAACGCTAGACAGTGATTCAACCAAGTTTTTTCCTTAAGATATCCTTACAGATATAGATATCCTAAACGTTATATTTCGACTTTAATAATTTTTTTACGGAATCACAAAGTTCTGTGATCGGGTCTCATTTGTTCGACAAATTCATTCACACATCTGATACTAATAATATTTCTAAATAATTAAAATAAAGAAAGAAGACGATACTCGTTACAGGAACTAAAAGAAATTTCAGATGACTGGCACAAATTTCGATAAGAGCATTACAAACGTTTACAAAAGGCAGAAATAAGAAAATAGTAATCAGAACTTGAGTTCGAGGAATATTGGTCTGAAACATAGAACTAGCGCTAAGAATGGTCCACTAAATATTACTGTTTATTAGTATAACGAATAATTAACACTTCAAATTTATCAATTAGAACAATAGCAAGTATCTCGTTAGTGTTAATGAAATGCCAAAATGTTTCGTATAACACACGTAATTGGTCAAATACTTTCGCAAGCCACTACATCGTATTCACCTATAACTCTACTATTCTGAAACTCATTCGCACAATCAGTATTATGTACATATATAGGCCGTTTTGCCAGTGGAAGTGGCAATTTAATTTGCAACAAACGTCGATGGAGCGGTGTCTGGCGAGGTAGATTTAAAGCGTTGCACGAGCGAAGCCCGCGGAGGCGTAATCTTACATTTCTTCTCCGAATCTTCTCCGAAAAACCGGTTGGCCGGTTCTGATTCAGACCGACCTTGAGTCAGTCAGCTTCAAGCCTGAAGTTCAGGGTTTTCAAGGTGCTCTCTCTGTCGCGAGCCTTTAATAAGCTCCGCGAGGACACGGAGCAGAAACGTCGGCGAAGAGGCAGAAAGAGAAGGAACAAAGTATGACGTCCGGGGGACGTGAGAATACCATGTGTAATAATAAACCGAACTCCGGCTGTATGACGCTCAGAAGCGGCCAGCGAAACGGTGGACGAGCAAACGAAGACAATAAAAAGAATAGAAAAAAGGACGATTCGAGGGGAAGCAAGCAGTCGATCCACCGAAAATAAGCGACGATCTATTTTCGTACCGGCTTTCGTACGCGATGCGTCGTAGGAAAAACACTGGATGCCCATAAATGCTCCCATAAATCTATCGCTAGAAACCTCTTCGAGCTGCCATAGAATCGGATAAATTGGAAAATTGATAGAACAAGGTGTAAATTTTCACGAATCTCTTTCTATTTTCGTCCGTCTGAAACTTATAACGACCAGTTATGGGAAATTGAAAGATGCAAACATGCATAGAACACTATGCAGAAGAGAACATAAAATACAGCAGTGGAACAGATCTCTGTCTAGATCCTACTTTTTTTTTTTTTTGTTATATTCATAAAAATAGAAATTTACAGAAATATTCGCAGCCTATGAAATTGATTCTTTGGTTAGAACGTAGTAAATCATCGTATTAAACATATTTTTAACGCTCGAGCATTGGACAAGAAACATCGTTTTCTTTTTACGATTTATGTCATTTCTATTAGAGCTCAAGGATCTCAACAATAATCAACACAAATAAATCCAGTCTGGTGATCATTTTTCTGGCCTAGAACATAAATTTGTTATTTTCACTGTGTGATACACAGCACTGCAGTTTTACGACCGATCACAATTGCTTGATATATTTTTTATGGCTATCGGAATCGTATACTGCGTTCCTATCCAATTTAGAGTTCCAATCTGATATTCCATTCCCATTATTCTTGCCGCTATTCAAGAAACAATTGCACGAGTGTTTGGAACAATAGTTGTATACTTTAAAGAAAGCTTGCGTAATTTACGGGTCACGAAAAGAAAAAAGATAGTTTAAGAGCCCGGCATTTGCATAAAGGAGTCGAACTGGATTACACGGAATTTAGAAAGCGCGCCGGAAAAGCAGAACACCAATTATCCTCTACATCCTCGGATATTCGGTAAACGTTTCAAGTTTCTAGTAGCATACAACAATTAAGGTTGCAAAATAGGGGAGCATTAACCTTAAGATACTGTATACTAGCCTTTAATTATAACTCATTTTATATCCACCTATATTGTATTGAATCATTGTATATAAATTTGTTATTTCACTCATATATGTCTTATGATATATAATAATAAATACGATAAAATTTGTTCGAGTTTACCAATAAATCTAACTATATATATAGTATGTGTCCTATTAAGTATTTATGACTGACAGTACAAGTGCAGACAGATATTAATCACAGGTTTGATTAACGTAAAACTAATCCGGTAGCAATTTCTATCGCTATTCACCACTAACGTCACAAACTTTTATTTTAACGTACAGTTCGTGGAACTGGTTTTACGTCGAAGCGAGGAAAAAGGAACAAAACCAAAGCTGATAGATAACGAAAAGTGGTTTGAAAAATACAGAACACACGGTTACACCGGTTACGTGGCGTTCGCGATAAAAATCGTTTTAAGGAACTACATCGTTATGTAACTTCACTATCTCTAACTCGGTTCCCGAACTTACAGCCCAACACCGGATATTCACAAACCGTAAAGTACTACTGTGTTCGCCGAGTTAGACGAAACATTTCGTTATCCGATCGCATAACGAGTCTCAGACGAGGTCACTTCTGCACTGATAAATGTCAGATTTATAATATTCCAAGATAGCTGTATGTTACAGATTCCATTGATAGCAGTGAGTGAAATTTGTTGAATTTTGATATCTATGGTGGAAAAGCAGATACAAGTATGAATTAGAGAAAATGATAAATTGTGCAGATACCTACCTATATGACTAATCTAAGATGGAAATTATAAGTACGAACTGTTGCTGATGACTCGTAAAAAAAATATCTAATGGCTGCTGAGTCAGCTGAATATGGTAATCGGAATGCGCTAAAACGGTGATTCTTCAGCGCCACGATTGACAATTTTTGGTCGATCGGTTCGCTATAATGCTGGAGAATTCGATTCGACGCACTTATTAAATTAACTCAGATATGCCTCAGTTTTTTTTATATTTCTTTGAATAACGCTATTAATGATAATAATAATAATAATAATAATAATAATAATAATAATAATAATAATAATAATAATAGAATACACAACATAATTATGTTTAAAGAAACATCTAAGTTTTTATTAACAAAACAGCGTGTTGGTAATAAATTTCCATGGTATTTTTCTTTTATCTCAACTAACATCTAACTTTTTGTTAACGAAATAGTGTGATGGTAAAAAGCTTCCATAATATATTTCTTTTTTATCGCGATGGACATAAATAACTTTTCTTTATTCGGCGTATGAAATGTTCCATAGCAACTGTCAAACATACTGCAAGCACCGAACAAGTTGTTCGAGGAAAAAACGTACGTCCAGACATGACTAATAGACCTGGCTGAGTCGCGCATGTTGCCCCCATAAAAATAGCTACGCAACCTTTATCGTGACTCATCGTATTTAATTGTGTTATCTTGTCTCTGACCTGTGACCAAACTATAAACAAACATTTTGAAGAACAAATGGACAAGGTGAAGTTTTCCTCTTATAATCGTTTGTCTCTTTCCAGAATGGTAACCATAATGGGACATGAGGTTAAAGTTGCTTGCGGCGTGTTCCATGATGTTCTATGTGCGTGAAATCGTGTAATAGTTAATGTATTTGGAAGTTAAGATATTCAATTTCAAGGTTCGTAGTGACAAAAGGTCACGTATCTACTTAAATTAATCGATAAACCAAGGATTTACCTTATTAGTTGGGAGATCAACCTATTAAAGACTAATGGACCAAGAAGCAACACAATATGGTATCCCTCTTCTCGATTATTTATACTTTTTCCAGGTGTCGTGCGTGTTTCGAGGTTAAGAGTCTTTGTCTAAACAATAACCTATAATCCTCGTTCCCTATATACCCTTAAATCGGGCCCTCGGCCCGACAGAGAAACAATGCACCGCTTTTTTCTCCGGTTTCTTCCTCCGATGTTTCCTAGAAAGATAGTTGACTAGCACGTTCGTGAAATCGCGGAGATATCTTAAAATCTTTTACGTGCCGTTTCTGCAAAATTTCCAATCTGTATGATTCGAAAATCAACAAGTAGTTTACTATTTGATTACATGTATGCTTTATGGCTTAGGTACTTAGGTAACAATAACAAAATAACTCAAGTTTAACACAAATGGTATTTTCAAAAGTTACACAAAATTTAAGGAACAGAACTATACGTTGGAAGATATTGATGTCATGATTGAGGATCGATCTTCAAACTTAATACGAGTGGGATTTCTAACAGATAAAAAGATACGTTAGGAATCGAATTAATAAGTTGGGAAACACTGACATCATGATTTATCGATAATAATCTTTTATCGAAGAAATTCGACTTGACGATATTGGATAAGTATTATCTCAACGGGTATAATAGTTTGACGTCACCGTCGATTGCAACGAGTAAGTGACAGACTATCGAATATCGAGCGCTATCGATACCCGATCATACCGACCGATTCAGAATTGGCGGATCATCTTATAAGTTCGAACCTTTATTTTTTTCCTCGATCTATGTTTTTCTTATCTAGTGCATGATTTTAATTGTTTGATATTGTGTACTCGTGATATTTGCGATATTTGTCGTTATGGCAAAAACGTTTATTTGGATAAAAGATAAGTGATAAGAACTGATAGAAAAAGCTCGTAAGTCACTGCTATTAAGGCGATTTTCGTTAAAACGACGGAAACGAATAGCTAAAAAATGGCAGGTTGAAACATGTTTCTTGACGAAGTATAATTTATTTCTCTTGTTATTCTTTTTTTTTTTTTGCTAACCTATAATACAAGGACAGTTTAAAACTAACCTTGGTTGACCAATGACATCTTTATCAAAGCAGTTAAATCGTTAACTATACGTCGATCCAAGCAACGATTTAGCGGGTTCTTCGAACGTCGCCTTAATAAATTCGCTTGACCCTTTTACCCAACTTCCACTTGCACGTGGTCAATTATAGTTCGCTATAAATCCTATTCTAAATATATATCAATATTTAAACGCTTTGGCTTTGAAAACGTTAAAGAAGTCACGCGTCGATGTTGTTTGTTTCACTTGAAATATTATATATGGCACAAATTGAAATAAAATTCTAGTGGAGAACAGGGATAAAAAGGAGTAAGTTGTAACGAACATGATATGATGCAACAGGCATTTATTGCATATAGATATGCTAGAATATATGTAGAATAGTAAAATGTAGTAATCATCCATCAATCAATATTATACAAATTAAAATTTTTTTAAATTTCAAAACAGCAATTTGAATTTGTAAGTAATAGATGAAAACATTATCCTGAAATTACTTTGTTCTGGAATATGGTTAACTTAAGAATGTTGCAAGTGTGGATTACCAGGTAAATTATACACGAAAACCGTGTCACGTACTTGATTTATGAGAAAAAAGTATCCTCGACTCAATGTGACAGACTACCTCGCGATGCATCTGCTGCAATCCGTGCATCACCTAATAAAAGCACGAGATGTTCGCGATTTCATTTCAGTGACTCACGTTCCAGATGTCAATGACATAAAACGCAGCTTGCGCGCCTCCTGCTTTGTGTGTATTTTCAACAAAAACTAATCGAATAGGTATAGTATCACATCATTTGCAACTTTGTATCCATTTCTTACCAAACTTGTAAGTAAACAAGAAGCAAAATACTTTTCACATAAAAATACGTTACCACATGGATAAAAGTCAAATTTTGATGTAGTCTATGCACATTTTTCGAATAAAAAAAGATGCAAGGGAAGTTAACCTTAATATGAACTGTATTCCCCACTCAATTTTTGAACTATTCGTAAGTGAAGATACTTTTGTGTTATTTATGGTTTCTGTTAACTCATTAACATAGAAAAGTCAAGTGCTCTTCACTAATAAATCCAGATCTACTGGAAGTGGCCATCATCTTAACAATATTACTTTTTCAGCTATCGAAACACTGTTAGTTACTTTTATGGTTAGGCACATTTAACTCTCCAATGCGTTATAAGTTATAATACAGTTTCTAAACGTTAACAGAACCACGTATAGTATCGAAGAGTTAAATTAAACTTACGTTCCAGCTGATCAGCTTGTCACAAATGTCACACAGAGTTCATCCACGAAACTTGTCACATCACAGTTACGATCACAAGAAGCGCCAACGTCAGAACAAAGACGTCCTCTTTCGAAACTGTAGATCCGCGCGGCTCGATACGTTTAAAGCGATTCCACGGGACTTTTACTTTTATTTATCACGAACGAGAGTCCATACACGAGACTGGACTATCGGTTCGTACACCTGGATGACACCTGGAAAACTTGTTCCTCCGAAGAAAGCCACCGCCGATCTCTCAGGGTGCCTTTTGTGCTCACCTCGAACATAAAACTTATGTGGATCTTGTGTGCACACGCCACGGTGTAACACACGAAACTGCCGGCTTAAAGGAACTCTCTGTGCCGTAGAAAGAAGGTGGTGGAGGAAAAGAGGAAGACGTTTGAAGGCACAACAGAGAAGGAGAAACAGCCCATTCCCTCCGTGTGTTCCGCGTGGTCGTGTTTGTATGTGTCGATACGTGCGTATACGTACGAATGTATATGTATGTGTGTGAACGTTTCAGTATTCGGCTGACGATGCACAAATGTTAGTGTATGAAAAAATACGTATTTTTTGGAAAATTTGTTATATTACAAAGAAATCAGAGATATTAAGTTCCCGCGTTAAACTAGAGGGCACTGCTTTTGGGTCCGTTTCGAAAGCGTGATGGAATTAGAAACGTCTCGAAAGACTCTATATGGGATTGCTAGTATGCCACGCACGTTCGAGGTTATGTATAGACGATCACGATTATTGGTCCTCTTAGGAAATACATACTACGATTGTGATCTATCCATATATAAAGCTTATCTGTCGAACATCATGACTCTTTTTCTTCCAAATCATGGAAGCATATGCAATCAAATTTTATCGAAATAGTTTGTCAAGATTATTATTAAAATATACAATTTTATTTTTCGTATTTTTAAATTAATTTTGTGTTAAAAGTCGAATGATTTTTTTTGGTTATGATTAAGGAGACAAGTTTTATAAGAAAGATTTGCATAGTTTCAGAAATGTATAATTACTGCTCGAACCGCTGGTCTCGACGATGTTTGTAATTAATTTAAATTACTATCTGTACGAGCGTCGTTTAAGTCGCCGATCGATATCTAGCGGTTGGCGAAAAAAGGAAAAGCGAAACATAAGTACACAAATATATAGTACACAAAGAAAGCGTTTCAGGGAGTAATCTAAATGAATGGAAAGGCGCGCGCGCATTTCCTTTCGTCTCGAATAAAACGTTACTCCCTAACGACCTAAGTATACTTCCTGTATAATTAAGTGTACTCAACTTTGTTACGCTTCCGGGAATTCGTTGAACTTAGCAAATTCAATACTAGATAAATTGCTGCTTATACCGAGGCTAATTAAACAAATGCGGCAAAACGAGGTGTAAACGAAAAATATTATGAAGACTAACTTATTTCTAATTGCAGGGAACAACAGGGAAAAACAATAACGGAATGGTTGTAGTAGAGAAATATCCATAATTGAAGCAATTACAAGGTGCTATTTTAAGCCGCATGTGTCTGCACAATTGGTATCTGATTAAAATTAAACGAGATCAAGCGTGGTACAGAAGTTGCAAGTGTTTGCAACCCCTTAATGATTGCTGCAGCGGTGATCGGCCGGGGAACTGCAACTATTAGGAAGCCAAAATGTGCATCGCCCTTTCCTGCTATAATTCACTTATAGTCCACTCTTCCGCGTTTGTATACATGTACTTGATTATAAAGCCAGTTTTTCTATAATCATTTGAACATTGTTAAACATTGGACTTATTTGGCAATACGGCAATTTAGCAATATTTTTTGAAAATTGTACTTGCTTACATCATTGCCAAATGAACGTGTAAGTATAGTCACGAAACAGACCTATATTCCAATGTCTTTATAGGAAACATCGATTAAGGACTAATGGTCAATTAAATCTCCGTTAGGTTGACGATTATATTTTAAAATAATTATTTATTTATGAAGAGTATGTGACTGGCGTCGCGACCCCTCACGCTAAACCGGTATTAAGGCTGCACGCGTGCAAGCATCGTCTGCACTCGGCTTAATGTCAGCCAAGCAAGTTGGCACGAAGTACGATAAATGCCACTTTCGCCCTGGAATAACCTATAGCTCTCGGGTATCCCCTACTTTGCAATGATAATTCGCACCTTCGAATGATAAATCCTCCTATCCTTTACTCTTGATTATTTTCAAAGAGATGCATCTCCTTTGCACGAAATTATTTTAACGTTATGCAAATGTTTTCTCTCGTCAGTTTATGTTAAGAATATGTTGTTCGCCCTGTCAAGTCACGACAGTACTTTGCTTGCTAATAATTGGTGAAATAGTTAGATACGCATCCATCATATTAAATTTGAAAAACTGCTTGCATCATCGTTTGTGTAATTTATTAGCTGTAAGTACTGATATACATAATATAGAATCTAATTTTATGATCTCGTTGTTTACTTATAGGCACCGATCAACCCACTTCCTGTTCCTTTCAAATTGTCAGTGACTCTCGAGCCCGAAGGTACGCAGGCAAAAAGTACTTCGCAGATACCCGGCTTTCCATCATTAATCTCGTGACAAGCGTGGCCAACAGGAATCTCGTAACAAGACAAAATAACTCAATATCCGCGTTTCTCTACTTTCCTCACAACTTACAAATAATATTTTTAGAGCAATTTGAACCAGACCCTGTGGCATACTTAAAATTCATTAGTATTACACCGATGACTCATACTTGTCTACAGACAGCCTCAAAGAAGATCATGGTTCCCGTTTCAGTGCATCTAAATGCAAGGAACAAGACGATTATCATTCCACGTGTGTTCCATCTGGTCTTACGATAAATACCGCTATGCTAGTTCTGTAACCGTTAGCCAGTGTTTGAAACACTACCATGATTGACACAATTATTAATTACACTCGACGAAAAGAGTAAAAGAGTAAATACTCCTAACTATTTTCACATCTTCTTTTGACGTTTCTTTTCTTTCATCTGACGGTTGTGAGGAACGAGGCAACGAACTGAGAAGACGAACAACGTTTCAGAGTCGACGGTACGGTAAAGCCGATAAAAGAACTCTCGAGCTACGCGGCCAAGGATGAAGATGCCCGGTGCAAAAATACCGACGGCAAAACGAGGGTTGCTGTAAGCGCGAGAATTTTTCGAGAGCGTTTTCTTCTTCTTCGCGGCTAGCCCGCTACGGAAAACGAGCGGCAATAAAGTTTACAGCGCAGCCCCGTCGACTCTCGTGTATTTATAGCTGGTCATTTCCACGGAAATCCTCCCGTAATTTTCAAGTCGAACAGCTCTGCACGTCCATGATTCCCCTTTTGCTTTTTCCTCGCCTTCACTGACAGGAAGCTGATGCTTACAATTAGAGAACTCGAGGATCCACGAATACCCTACTTCTTTCATAAAACATTTCACATCTTGCATCTATAATACCGTTAGATATTAAAAATAGAATCACTGCTGTTACTGTATATATCACGCCCATGCGATCAATTAAGGAACACTGTGAACGCAATCATCGTACTTTAATTTTTTTACATTTCGACAAAATAATTTAGACAGGTGAACAAAACGGTGAGAAGTGTACCTATAAAAATAAATAATTTTTGTTGAAAAAATAATTAAATTTCAGTAATGAATGATCATATTTCAATAGTAGTGGACATATTAATTCAGATATCTTGCAATCTGTCAAATTCTACATGTAATACGTAACATCGTCAGGGATGCGAGACACAAAATATAACGAGATATTTCGGCGTAGTTAATATTACAGTCGAAAATCGCGGAATGTTAGTCTCTTCATATTTCATGGGCCTCAAGGTCTCTGTTGAATATGAAATTTTCAGTAGTCGGTTATTTAAATATTTGTGTGACTTATGTCGTTTTGCGTTCATAAGGGCTGTCATTGTTCGACGGTTAGTTTATTTCCATGATGCGACTTGCGTCAGAAGTCAAGACAGCCTACTGGCCCATTGATCAACGATGTCTACCTCCACGCAACGTATGTCAAGCTCATTCTAACTCTGATACAACATCGGGGCCCACGTGGACGATGACCGTGGCCAGGGACGAAAGGGGAACACGATGCGTCTGAACAACGATGAGTTAGACACCAGTTTCGATCGGTGTCCACGAAACGTCCGCTGTAGGGAAAACTACCACCCTCCGCGAAAACACCCCTGCTAAGTGTCAGTAGCGTGCCGTCTGTTGTTCCTATTGCACGAGTTTCCGTTATCCTTAAAACGTTCGTGTTAATCGAGACACCATTGTGTTAATCTTCAGAGATTGCTAGAAATTGGACACTCTCGCGTAAAATCTTCAGAGATAGAGTTAGAAATTGGATATTGGATTATCAAAAGTGATAAAAGAAGATTGACAGAAGCTGAACAGCAAAGGGAGAAATCGATGAAGAAGTTTGGGTGATGGGACAGTTTTGATCGATCTATGAAATTTCGAATGTAAGTGTATTTGGTTGATGGATTCTCGTTATCTGGAATTGAATATGGAGTTAGCAGAAATTGATATACATAGCAATGTTTATGACGTGTTCCTGATATTAAGGAATTTCACTATTGGAATTTGGAAATTTCTACACTGGGCTGTTAATGCCTAAAGTGTGAATATCTTTTAGAACTGTTTCCTAGAAAATTATAGGAAATGTGTCCAATCTGAACGCTTACGACGTAAAAGTTGTGAAAGAAATCACCGTAATAAATGTGGCAATAAAATGCACTCTTCCCTATTGCTATAATAGTCTTCTTTCTTTCGTTGTCGCATGAATTTCTAGCTAGTTAGAAAGAATCGATATTAAAAGAAAGGAGAGTCATTGGCGTTATCATTTCGGGACGTTTACTACATTTTTACGATTATCAAACTTTTAAGATTCGGACACATTTGAAGCAAATCGATCGCGTGGATCCGCGCGGAACAGTTCTACCGTCGCTCTTATTGGCTTTCACTTTCAAAATCGCAGTAAACCACTACCTTTACGTTAATTGTTGTAAAAAGGAAAGGTGCAAAATGAAAGGTGTAAAACGAACCAAGCGGAACGTAGTCGCGAAACAACCGAGTCCCATGATCTACATAACTCTTTTTCTGGCCTTCTTAACCCGACAGAAACAGAAAAACGCGCGTTGATTAATACGATCGTAGTTTACACTTTCATTTCGTCACAGTTTCATTTATTTAAATACAGCCGTGAAAAAGAAAATATTTCGAAAAAGCGTATACTTACGTTTATGTTTAATTCACAATCACGATTCGATCGATGACAGATGACTGAAGGATTTCTACGGTAGAATCGCAATTAGCGGCGAAACTTTCGCTTCAATTACGGCAACGCATGTAATTATCATCGCATATGTAAGCGAATACGTGTAATTAACCGGTTCGTTGTTGTATAAATTTTCGTACTCTTGTCGGGCAGGATTAAATTCATTCGAAAAGGCTTTCACTATTGTGAATCCCGGAAAATGAAGCATTTCACTTCTCGATCTTCTGCGATGATCCATCTTCAAATGGGTCCGATTGTTCATGATGACTCGAGATATCTCGTGAGAACGACACCGATCGCACGACTTAAAATTAATTTAAACGAGATTAAATTATACTGTATGTAGGTACTTGGCCTGAATTTATGTCCAGATCAATTTCTATTTCTCTGTATTAATTCTATTAATTACATTTTATTAATACCATTAGTTGTATTAGCGGGATTGTATCTCGTTAATTGGTAATTATGACGATGGTCATGCGTTACTTTCATACGATTGTATTTCATTAATCGCTGTTTATGACGCTCTTGAAGGTTGACGAATGGTGCTTGTGAAAAGTCCATCGCCTTCCCGAGGCGACAGTCTTCAAAAAGAAAATGCGAAGAAGGATAAAGGGAAGAGTCGCGTATCACGCGGCAATAGTCCCGCGGATCACACTACTTCCAGGGGAAATAGTCCAGGAAAGAGCAATTCTACAATTAAAGTAGTCACGAAAAGTAGCCTTCAACAGTCTCGTGGAAGCGAGTAAGTATTCGTCCTCGTTTTTATCTGATATTTTTGTTTTATCATTATTCGTTATTATTATTAGATCAGCTTTAATCGATTACCACGTAATAACGAATGTTTTTAACATTTTAGCTTTTTCTTCTCATCACGCTGTGTTATATATTATTATACTATTATTTCATCATTATTAAACCAGATTTAATCAATTTCAAGAGCATGTGGTTAAAGAAGAATGTTAATGATTCTTAATATATAGCATAGCTTTTTCTTTTCGTCACATTTAAATTTAGCTCATCTATTATTATTATTATTATTATTATTATTATTATCATATATTATTACACTATTATTTTATCATTATAAGATCATCTGTAGTCGATTACGTTGTACAAATCATATCGTCATAGAAAAATATTAATGATTCTAATGAATAGTTTAGCTTTTTCTTCTTGTTACACGTTTAAGTTCAGATCATTTAGAAATGATCTGCTGAGAAAAAATAGATAAGTACGTAATTTTCACTCCTTCGGCCAATGCAAGTATCTCATGTAACTCGTATTAACACTATCTGATGGAATATTAACGCTTTTACAGCAATTTCATGTAAGTGGATACTGTAAGCAAACGTTTACGTAGAAACTATCGATCACATTTCTGCGAGGAACTGACGCGTCGCACCAAACAATCGATGTGAGAATTATTTTCGTTCTCTTTTTTTCCATTAAGATACGTTCTACGTCGGTATTTCCTAACACGATGACGGTTTTGTCATCGAACAATTTACAAATATTCTATAACTCGAACATATGCAATATACATTAGAACAATATCGTCTATTCGCAGAATAAAAGAATTTGTTTCTTTATCAACTTTTATGATAACATTCAGACAATAGGAACCAAAATGATACAATTTACTAGGAATTACTTAATGATAAGTACTGAATTGATAATTGATAACACACGAAATTCTCTTAATTTATTCAAGCTGTAAAGCACAAAACAAAAACAATGATAAGAAAAGAGATATTGACAGTAAGCCACGTGAAGAGAAGATCATACAAACCTTGACACGTTGTGAATATATTCTGTTAAAAGTGGAAAAGAAAACGGGAGAAAAAATATTGACTAATGGAAAACTACCGGTAGGAAATTATGGCGGGTGATGCTCGACGATCGCGACGACATAAGAATACAGAATTAACTTCCAATCTAGCGGAAAGCTAGAATCGAATTGATCGAGCGGCGAGTTTAACGGCTTCGGAGGAAAAACCCATAAATAAATTGTCAAGAGAATTCTGACAGTGAAATTAGAGTGTCGAATCGTTTCCTAGAAACTGTCCTCGAGATCAGGCTAGAGATATTATAAATCGATGTGACGCGACGACGAAGCTTTCTATATCATTCGATTTAATTTTCCGTGTGAGGGGTTGCATCCTCGTGTAAATTCACCTTAATCGTTTCGCTTAGATATAACGTACGGGAATACCAACATTGATAGACACATACGTCGCAATTGCGACACATTTCGATGCCGTGTATCGATTGGGAGACCTTGCTCGACTGTCTCTTTCTGACGGTCAATATCACGACGATCGCAAAACGTGTGCCCATGGAAAGAGATCTCAGCGGTCAGACACGTGAAACGAACATTTTTCCTGCGATAGGACGATTCGTGCTACTTTATGGCGAAAAATGAATAATAGCGCAGAGGGAAGAGTCCAATAAAACAGAGAAAACTAGTGTTTTATTTTATTTTTTTTTCTTTTTCTATTATATAAAAATTATGGAGAATTGAATGTACCTGATATTTTTATCTTTTCTTACGTAAGAATTATTGTAATGTTTGTTTCCTTAATTCTAAGAACTCTGGAGAATTAGCTGTAATTAAAACTAAAAAGTACTATTTAGAATTGTATATTAATTTATGAAAGTTGATAATAAAATCTCTAAAGCGTTGAATATGATATAATCTCAAAAACGTTGAAACACATATTACATATATCAATTGATCTTATCCCAATGAAACAATTTTCAACCTTCAATCTACAAATTGGTGTTAATTCTGTATTTTCTATTCGAGCAAAGAGCTTCCGCCAAACAGAGAATCATTATCGAATGGAATCGTAAGAAGAATAACAACGAAAGTAATTAAAACGCACATACAATGTTCTCAGACGATATTAATAGCAATCGATGTAACTTGAATCGCGAATCGGATCGCAAATGTGTAAATTACAAATAGATTTTAGATTCATCGTCAACTCGCCAACGTCATCAAATTCATGCGTAAATAAAAAAAAATATTCATTCTGAATCTGAACAATTAACCGAACATTTCTACGCCCTAAAAATCGATCTGTTTCGTACAAGTTGGATCGATAAACATCTACGGGAATAATCGTTCGCGTGATTAAAGAAATAAGGCACGTGAAACATGATTTATATCAAAATAATGAAAGTGCGTTAACAAATAAAACGAACAGAAAGTACTTACCTACTGGTAACGTCCATTACAATTTTTCATAAGGTTCGTTAAAACGTTTGAAGCGATGGCAATTTGAGAAAGCTTTATCGATCGTTGCCCATCAATGTCACACGTTCGAGTGCTCGATCCACGTTTTCTACAATATATACTCCACGCTTTTAAAGTAATTGTAATTCTCGATTAAAGGTATATTAAAAGGTAATTTTTTTCTATGTCTTCGAGACAACGAATTGCTCGACGTCACACATGGAACTATAGTACGCAATAAATGTCATTGTTGCGATAGGCTCGGAATAAGAACTGCGTATTACAGTTCTCGAGGAATTATGACATACTACGCTATAGTGAAATAATAGTAAACACGTTGTTCCTGTCACAAGTGTATACATTGTCAATGACCCTTTCCACCGACCAAGGAAATGGAAAAGTTTCGCAAGTCATGCATGTCTTGTTTGTGCAACGTGCATCAATTAAACGAACGCGAAATCGCAGTTTCTGTACGAATAATTTTAGGCTTTCACGGTCGTCATACCGATGTTATCGGTTTCGTTGGAGAAATATTGTACTTGTAGTTGAAAACATTAGAACGCGAATATTCAGAATATTCTTTGAAAATGTCGCAACTTTGCAAGCTCGAATAACAAGTTTGCAAATTGAAATTTTGAAAGTTAGAGTAATCTTTGAAAATTTCAAAGCTTGATTGAATAATCTCCAAAAGTTGTAAATGTTCAATGTTGCGATAATCTTTGAAAGCATTGCTGTTTCGAAAGTTTGAACGATCTTCGGACGCTGCAGTATCGTAGAAGTGTAACAATTATTCCATTCGGTGGAAGAAAAATTCCACCTTGGTAGTCGTCTAATTTAAAATTATTTGCGAATAATATTTCAAACAAATTACACCAATTTTTCATTGGAGATTTATTTAAACCACTTACGATTAATAAAGAGCGATACATCGATATCGTACGTTATTACGTGTACGTAAGTACGATGAACAACAATCGTAAAGTATTGTTTATCCAGGCAATCAATCAAGGCTGTCGAGTTCGGTAATCAAGCCCTCGTGAATTATTGACTGAGGTCGAAACGATTTTTCAATACTACGATTAGCTCCGTGGTGCAGAAGGAAAAAAGACGAACTCGTAAACGAGCCTGGTCAATCACGCGATTTTTCCTGACGGTTTCAGTTAGACCAATTGATTGAACTTCCTCAATTATTTAGCCGCCATGATAGCAGGTCAATCACGAATTGCCAGATGGGTTACTCCTGTTGAAGCGTTCGATCATGATCGAGAACGACTTTACGCTTCTACAGAAAACTAACAGGCTTTCTACACCGTTTGAAAATCGTTATCGTTTGTCTGCTTGTTTCGATTCCAGGACTGGTAGTATCGAGAGACTGGTAGACGGTGATAAGAGAGTGATCGCCACCAAGAATTGGCTTCCAGAGAACAACATAAATGTCGTTGTCAGGTAAGAACACCTAGTATTATTTCATTGATCAATTAACTCAGATACGTTTATTAAACTTGCATGGGATGATTGCAAGTGTAATATTAAATTTACATAATTTTCCTGGTTAATCGATCATTTTATAGAGTACGTCCGCTTAATAGCAAGGAAATTAAAGCCGGTGACGATATGGCCGTACAATTTCCCGGAGATGGACAGATATACGTAAGTATATCGCTTATTATGTCCTCTGATTAATTTGAAGAAATGTTGCGAGCTCGGATAATTCGTCGATTATTCGATATCATTTTTCCTTCTCTTGCTAGCCCCCTCGCGTTTAATTAAAAATATCTAAACGAAATTATCGTGAATCACATGGACTTTTATCGTTCAACCTTGCACAGTGCGACGGAGTTCCAAGCAGCGGGGACAAGAAGGGCAAATTATTTTCGTACAACGTGGTGTTCGAGCCCACGGCCACTCAGGAGGACATCTTGCAATTCTCTGGTGTGAAAAAGCTTATTGAAATGGCGGTAGAAGGATTCAGCTGCACCGCGTTTTGCTACGGGCAAACCGGAAGCGGAAAAACTCACACCCTCACAGGGCCTCCAGAAATGGTTAGCGAAGAAGATTCCTTTGTCAACTTTTTACCTACTCTTCAGATAGAAATTCATCGGTCTCACACGCTGGTTTTTTCAATGAAAACCGAGTACGGTTTTCCGTCAGAATTTCCGTCAGAAAAAAACCGAGTTTCCAGAAACACTCGCCAAGAAGCGTAAGAATAGCAAAAGGCGATTACGAATAATGTATTAAAATAGTTGATCGAGTTGAAGTGAAGGCCGTGTATGAATGTAACAGAAAGGTTAATGTTGTTCGACGTGCGTAGATAAGATAATGACGGTATATCTAAACGATACTCGTTTACCGCTCGAACAATGTTATACGTGATCGCAAAAACAAACAAATTATCAATAAAAGTGTTCGAATTATTAAACGTGGCGCTTTACACTACTTCTAGCATTTGTATACTTGCTACTTCCAAATTTCAGTGGTGTAAAAATCTTCGGTTGGTTAATTTTTTATTTTACAAATTAATTCAATATATAATGTTACATAGGAGAATTGAATTAAAAGATGGAATCTTTTTTTAAGATTTAATGATAGTTAATTAAGCTTTGTTATTATTAATCGCCTAAATTTTACGATGAAAGTAAAATCACGCAAAGAAGCGCTTTTTGTCAAATTACAAGAATCATCAATGAATGTTTTTCTCTTAAGCAGTTCGAAAGGATGAACCCTTACTCGGAGCAACACGGCCTGGTCTTCCGGTCTTTCGTCTACCTGTTTAAGTTGTTGCAAGAACGACAAGATTGTAATTTCGTGTTAAAAGCTTCCTTTCTGGAGATCTACAACGAAAAGGTCAGTGGATATCACTTTCAGTGGAAAGAGAGAAGAGCTTCGTCACCGATTTACAAGGCATCGTTTACCTTTGAACCGCAGGTAATAGATCTGTTAAATCCTGGCACGTCGAGGAAACCCCTAATGGTACGATGGAGCAAAAAGACACGGGGCTTTTTCGTTGAGAACCTTTTCACTGTCGAGTGCGAGGAACTTGATGATCTTCTGGCGGTTCTCGAAGAAGGTAGTCGTGTTATTGATCTTCACTCTTTGCACCCCCGATAGATGTACTTTAAACCCCTTTACCATCCCTTACACACAGCACGTGTTTCATTGTGAAAATATCAAACGCGATAAATCCGATTAAAAAATATAGTAAAATTCACAGATTTATTTAAGAAGATAGAAAATCCATAAATATCTAAATTCGTTGACATTACTTTAAAAAAATTTCCAAATGTTAGAAAAGCGTATTTATAGTAATATGATTTTTCAGGCATGAGAAATAGAAAAGTTGGTTCGCACAATATGAACGACTATTCCAGTAGAAGTCACAGTATTCTCACTGTCAGCATCACGTCTGAACAACAGGTGAGTATCCAAATTATCGTACGATAAAGACAAATTTTATACAAATATTACTATCGACAGATGGATAACAGCGTGTTTATATCGAGACAAGGGAAAATTAACTTCGTCGATCTGGCTGGAAGTGAGATGACGAAGAAAACGCAAAGCGAAGGGAAGACTCTGGAGGAAGCGAATAATATTAATAAAAGTCTCATGGTTCTAGGTACGATTATCAAAAAGTTATAAGAAAAAATACAACACAAATTAAGCACTGAAATACTAAAGCGGTTCAATCTTCGAGTTGTCTTCTCTCAAAGTCTATCTCGAAGCAGAATTTTGTCGAATGTTCAATACCAAATTAATCGAACCTCGTTTAATATTACGATGAAACTTTACGTTATCAAATATGCGCAAGGATCGTAAAAATCGATGAACAAAAGAGCGCAGACTTCACCCGCAACATCGACTTCTATGTGACGATCGATAAACGAACGTGATAGCGCGAATTGCATGGAAACGACTTTACGTTACAGAAAAGTTTCTCCAACTTCTTTTGAGATTGACACTTTTTACTTTAAAGGTTACTGCATAGCCTCTTTGAGCGATGGAAAACGCAAGGGTGGTCACATTCCGTATCGAGACAGCAAACTGACTAAGCTTCTAGCCGACAGTTTGGCAGGAAATGGCGTTACATTAATGGTAAATCAAATTATTCTAACAAGGACAACTTAATAATTATACACTCAATCGGTATAACTGATTGGATGGTTTAATTGAATTTTAGATCGCCTGTATTTCGCCAGCCAAGTCGAACGCGAGCGAAACATTGAATACGTTGAGGTACGCGGCGAGGGTGAAGAAGATTCGAACGAAACCTATCGTGGTAATGGTGAGTGAGGTATATTAATTGTAAATTATAAGTATATAGAAAACATGAAATACAAATAGAATTTGCTTTTATATAGGATGCTCGAGAAGCTCTGATTCTCAGTTTAAAACGAGAAGTAGGAGCTCTTCAGACGGAAAACGAACATCTGCGCGCGGCTCTTCATTTAAGTGGTGATGCATCGAATATAGTTCGTAGCGAATCCAAAAGTAAGTATCAAATGTCAATTAATAAGAAAGATTTAATACAATAGTGAGTTTAATAAAAAGATTTAATTGAAAATTTAGTAACAACGATTTAATATAATTAAAACGAGAAAGGCAAAATTATAAAATTTCTCCTTAAATAACCTTTTATAGCTGAAAGAAGAGTGCCATTGACACCTCCGGTGGTGGATTTGAATAAACTATCCGAAATGGAACGACCCGAATTAAGTCAACTTATCCACGCGTATATCACCGAGAACGAAGCTCTCCGTCGAGAAAATGCAGAATTATATGCTACGAGGGAGCAAGTGATACGGGACCAAGAACTCGTATGCAGAGAAAACGAAAGGTTACTGAAGAAACTCGAGGACGTTAATTCGTAAGTACAACAGGATTTTAAGACGACCTCGACATACAATTAATCCGGTAGATTTTATTACTGTAGAGTGTGTTGCCGGTCGCCAATTATACCTGCCAGACCAACCTATTCGGCGGAAATGTTGAACGATAACGAGGACGCACCTGGCGCTACCAATGTTTGGACCAACCCTAACGTCGAACCTACGCCTCTTTCGAGTGTATGTCGAAATCTTTTAAACTTTCCTTTCTCTATTATTGTATTCGCTGTATCTACTTAATTACGTTAATTATTTTTCAGTACTTTACATAGCAAAGTAATGTTTAAAAGATATAACAGAAATTTAAATTTGTAGGATATGATCCGGAATGGATTATACAGATCCGTTAGTAGTATGCCAGAGAAGATTCAGAAAGAACTAGACAAACGTAGAATCGTAGGGAGTTATAATAACATAGCAGAAGCATACAAAGACAAGAGTCATCATCGTCGACACAATTCATGGGACAACGGGAACGGGACGACGAGAACGAGTCCGGATCAAGCTATATCACCGATAGACATTAATCAGTAAGTAGCACTAAATAAATCATCATAATACTAGAGCCAATACGATATTCAAATCAATAAGCCTTAGTCTCCTATCAAAGCCAATTGCAATGCAAATCGACATTGGAATTCGCTTCAAATGTATTCCAATTAATTATATCTTTTTTAAATAAATCAAGAAATAATTACCACATTGTGGACTAGAAGTTTTGCTGTATATCCTATCAAAATTGATCTCTTTAATGATAAAATAATTATCCTGTGACATTTACTAAAATATATTACACGCATATAAGTATAATTAAAATAATGAAATTAAATAGCTATAATTATTTCAATAAAAAGAAACATTGATTTTGCTGATAGAAATTATTAAGCTGCGAATGTGAATGCATCTGTAAAGGATTTAAAAGTCAAAAGTATACTAAATGCACATAAAAATATATAAAATATCCAGATTTCATTTTTTTAATTATATTCACAAAAATATAAATTTGCATAAATATCCGCAGACGCATATTTTTAGTAATTAAAAAATTAAAAAGTCTGAAACCCACCATATTTTTATGGTATGATTCTAGTGGTAATCTCTAGTCACATAAAATAAAATTTTCCAAAATTTTGCTCAAGTTCACTCAGAAACTTACCAAGACTTTAGTCTACAATGTGTTATGGTGCCTGATATAATCAGTACCATTCTACCTACTAATTGAAGGGACGCATGGTAACAGGTACAAAAAGCCGAGCATGCGTCGCACCTCGACAGTCCCTGAAGAACGAAGACCATCGGAGACGAACGATCTCCTGGGCGAACCGGTTCAACCAACCGACCATTCGTACAACGAATCCCCAGACTCGATACTCAGCGGTCCTCTGGAGATGGCGAACTCAACGCCGGACACAGCTGAGTCAGAGGCGCCAACAGCGCCATTTCCGGCGGTATCACACATCTCGTCCCCGTTCGGCACTCCGGAACCCGAAGACCATTCGATAAGGACACCAAGAAAATCCAAAGAGAAAGAGGACGAAACTTCAGGAAGAGCTTTTGGAAGTCCAATTCCTATTGACGAGGATAAACCACTTTGAACACTCGAGTCAACAAGCACGATAGTCTGATGTACTTTAATCGTGATAACCTTGACTTGGTCAAAGCCATTGAGTCGACTGTAAAGATAAGAAAATGAATTAGGAAGAGTGCACATGAAAATTAGTCGATAATAAAGAGTTTTTTGGATGATTAGAAAAAATTATTTTGGATCGATAATTAAAGTTTAATGACGAAAGTATGCATTAATGTTGGTAAATTTAAAAAAAAGGTAAGCTGAACATCTGTTTTGGTAACGACACAGAAATATCGTGTTTTCAAAGTGACGAAAATATGTAGTACGCGTAGTCCAAGTTTTATTTACGTGTGGTAAAAGTATATATGTACATAATTATGTGTGAACTTAGACGTGAATATCTACATAAAAGTCAGTATTTTTCCGTGATAATGACAAAATAACTCAGGTTGATATAAATTACTGAATTCTACCTCTGAATAATATAAAATGACATATCCTGTAACTCCTGTAATGATAAAGGTGTTGACCAAATTACGTACAATAAAGCATTTGATTGTTTTACGAGATTTTGTTCTTTATTACCTGACCATTCGTAGAACTGGACAGTTTCATTGAATTGTATACTTCTTTTTTAAACTGGATTGTTCTAGAAATTATAACTCGGCTATTGAATATCGATAAAAATAACATGTCTAATAAAAAAGAGCATTGTGAGCGAATAAAAACTAGGACGATTGTTAAGAAAATTATGTTTGTCTCCTCGATAAAAAATATCTATAGAAAAACACGTGACCTAATATCTCTGTTATCGACACGAAAGTAGTATGTAACTCTACGATTGCGTGCCAATAACTCGCCACGCCATTGATGCGTACATAATTTATTAGATAAGCATCTTGCCACGTCAGATAAGCAAAAACATAAAATTGCTAGGTTAGACACGATAGTCGCCAATGATAACGCGTATATAGATGGCGCTTATCTAACCAGAAAAATTTCAATTCGAAATTATTTATTGGTCGGAGTCATTTCAAGTGTAATTAATATATAACATAACCAACCAATCATCTCCGACTATCCATTCAGTCTGCTTTCCCATTCGCCTGTTTCTTACTCCAATCACCGAACACTGTTCAAATGCAAAATTCATGATGTAATGTTAATCCACCATGTCGCAACAGGAAAATAAAGAAGCAATAATGTGCGAAATTTCGTTGTGGAAATGATAAATCTGTATTCCTGCCTCGTTACTCCGTCACATGTCGTCGTCGAGAATCAGCGAAGCATTCAAGACAATAAAAAAGGGGACGGTTTTGTTTCATGAACAAGGCGGTATCGCTGTTTTACCGACTGATCGAATCCCTATCCCCACTTTATCAAGGTAGCATCGACATCTCGATTGCTGGTGGTGCAACTGCGAGAGTAGCAACAGAGCGGATGAAAGAACGAGAATCATTGTTGGATGAACAGTGGTATCGTGGTAGACTTTGGGTACAGCTTTGAAAGGGTAAACTGGAAGTGAGGAAGAACGGACGAAGAGAGGTGCGTCAAGAGAGAAAGAGAAAGCGGACGCGTGTGGCAAGGTCGGTGTGTGGTGCGTGCGGTGCAGTTACGGGCTTTATTAAAGTGCAGTCGGCCGGGTTGAAAAACAATCGACGGACATAATACGGCGCCCCGTGAAGTCCGATGTCTAGTGCTGAGGTGGTGGAGAGTTCCGTTGACCCCCCAGCTAAGAAGCGACGCGTTGCTGCCACCACGGGAGGAGGCGACGACGATCCGACGACGACCGCAGACATGGCGAAAAATGGCTCGACGTCCCGGGCTACCACCGAAATTGACGAGGGTCTATACTCCAGGCAGCTCTACGTCCTCGGCCATGACGCTATGCGTCGCATGGCATCCTCGAATGTCTTGATATCCGGTCTTGGCGGACTCGGCGTCGAAATCGCCAAGAACGTCATCCTCGGCGGCGTCAAGTCCGTTACCTTGCACGATGACGCATTGTGCCAGATTTCAGACCTCGGCTCACAGTTCTATCTTACCGAGGCGGACGTAGGTGAGCGGCTTGACCCGCGAAATACATGAATCCCTCTTCTACAGAAATTATTATTTTCCAACGTTATTTTGATGCTCAAAATTTATCCATCCATTTTAATAAGATTGCGCGATCTTACGAGGCGATGATATAACGATATAACCAATCGTCTTGTTCATCGATATTATCGTAAAAAATTTCTTTAAATAGATGCGGGTTGTGTCTCGTGTAAATCAAATGCAAATGGTAGAAATTGTATGGAAATTTTTGTGACTGTGTAGCTATGTATATGTCTCTGTATAAATTAAATTCTTATTATGTTATAACTAAATTGTTGGTAACAACAATTTTCAATAGTATTAGAAATATTCAAAAGATATTTATCATTTAAAAAAGACTAAGCAATTAACCTCCACGTTATTGATCAATTTCATTTTTGTATGACTCACTTAAAAGTTATATAGTTAAGCACTATATACAGACATGATTAAACAGTAAAATTACATTACTGTACTTTCTTTTTTAGGTAAAAACCGTGCTATTGCTTGCTGTCAACGCTTGTCTGAGCTGAACAACTATGTCCCTACATGTCACTACTCCGGGCCGTTAACAGATTCCTTTATTAAGAAGTTCAAGGTTGTGGTTTTGACTGAAACTCCATTGAATGAACAATTACGTATCTCTGAAATTACTCATGCAAATGATATAGCACTTATTATAGCAGATACCAGAGGCCTATTTTCTCAAGTCTTTTGTGATTTTGGAGAAAAATTTACGGTAGTTGATGTCAATGGTGAACCACCTGTAAGTTCAATGGTTGCCAGTATTTCACAAGATACAGAAGGTGTTGTTACTTGTTTAGACGACACACGTCATGGCATGGAGGATGGTGACTCTGTCACCTTTTCTGAAGTACAAGGCATGACAGAACTAAATGGTTGTGACCCAATAAAGATAAAAGTTCTTGGTCCATATACTTTCAGCATTGGGGATACATCTAAATACTCTGAATATATTCGGGGTGGTATAGTAACACAAGTAAAAATGCCAAAGATCTTACAATTTGCTTCATTGAAAGATGCTTTGAAGACACCAAAGTTCCAGATAACTGATTTTGGAAAGTTTGACTATCCAGAACAGATACATTTGGCTTTTATTGTATTACATAAATACGTAGAAGCAAATGGACAATTACCTAGACCATGGAATCAAGAGGATGCAGACAAATTTCTGAACCTCGCTAAAACTGTTAAAGAGGAAGTAGGCAGTGAAACGGAAATAAATGCAGAGCTGCTTGAAATATTTGCAAAGATATGCTCTGGAAACTTAAATCCAATGAATGCTACCATTGGAGGAATTGTAGCCCAAGAAGTGATGAAGGCCTGTTCTGGAAAGTTCCACCCTATATTCCAATGGTTGTATTTTGATGCCATTGAGTGTCTACCTGCAGATCGTTCTGAACTTACAGAAGAAGATTGTCGTCCTATTGGATCACGTTATGATTCACAGGTTGCAGTTTTCGGCCGCAAATTCCAGTCAAAGATTGGAAGCTTGAAATACTTTGTTGTAGGAGCTGGAGCCATTGGGTGTGAATTGCTCAAGAACTTTGCAATGTTAGGTGTTGGTGCTGAAAATGGTAGTGTAATAGTCACTGACATGGATTTGATAGAAAAATCTAACTTGAATAGACAATTCTTATTTAGACCATCTGATGTTCAGCAATCCAAATCATCAACAGCAGCTAGAGTTATAAAAAGTATGAATCCTGACATGAAGGTGATTGCTCATGAAAACAGAGTATGTCCTGAAACAGAGAAAGTATATAACGACGACTTTTTTGAGGTTTTAGACGGGGTTGCGAATGCGTTAGATAACGTTAACGCCCGTATTTACATGGATCGTCGTTGTGTATATTATAGGAAGCCCCTCTTGGAATCTGGTACATTAGGTACAAAGGGTAATACTCAAGTTGTTGTTCCATTTTTAACTGAATCATACAGCTCCTCCCAAGATCCTCCGGAAAAAACTGTACCAATCTGCACGCTAAAGAATTTTCCCTATGCTATAGAACACACTTTGCAATGGGCTAGAGACAATTTCGAAGGTCTATTTCGCCAAGCGGCGGAGAACGCCGCTCAACATATATCCGATCCACAATTTGTGGAGAGAACGCTAAAATTACCTGGAGTTCAACCACTAGAAGTATTAGAATCTGTTAAAACAGCCTTGGTCGATGAAAGACCAAAAACATTCGCCGACTGCATCGCATGGGCTCGTTGCCACTGGCAGGAACAATACAGCAATCAAATTAGACAACTTCTGTATAATTTTCCGCCTGATCAAGTAACATCCAGTGGTCAACCATTTTGGTCTGGACCAAAAAGATGTCCCAAACCACTCACATTTAATGTTAATGATCCACTACATTTAGACTATATTGTAGCTGCTGCTAATTTAAAGGCAAAAGTTTATGGTATTCCTGTTAACAGAAACCGAGATGAAATAGCTAGAATTGTTAGCACTGTGCAAGTGCCGGAATTCACACCGAAATCTGGAGTGAAAATTGCGGAAACGGATTCACAGGTACAAGCGTCCAATGGTAGCGGAAATATAGATCATGAAAGACTCACTCAGTTACAAGAAGAACTACCAAGGGTTGAAGATCTTAACGGCTTGGTAATATATCCGCAAGAATTCGAGAAGGATGACGATACCAACTTCCACATAGACTTCATTGTGGCAGCTTCGAATCTCCGTGCTACCAACTACAAAATTACACCAGCTGACAGACACAAGAGTAAACTAATTGCTGGTAAAATAATACCAGCCATTGCTACTACAACTTCAGTAGTAGCAGGTTTGGTTTGCCTCGAGCTTATTAAACTGACTCGCGGCGTAAAAGATCTGTCTGTTTATAAGAATGGCTTCGTCAACTTGGCTCTGCCATTCTTTGGATTCTCAGAGCCAATTGCTGCGCCAAAACTAAAGTACTATGATTCAGAATGGACCCTCTGGGATCGATTTGAAGTGAAAGGGGAGTTGACACTGAAAGAGTTCTTGGATTACTTCAAAGAACATCACAATCTGGAGGTCACTATGCTCTCTCAAGGTATTTGCATGCTTTACTCGTTCTTCATGGCAAAGCCTAAATGCCAAGAACGTATGGGTCTTCTGATGTCTGAAGTGGTGAAGAAGGTATCAAAGAAGAAATTGGAAAGCCATATACGTGCGTTGGTATTTGAACTTTGCTGTAACGATGTTGATGGCAATGATGTGGAAGTTCCATATGTTCGCTACACTTTGCCGTGAAATACGTTGATGTCACCAGGATAACGAGAGATATCTACTTAACTGACTTAGCCGTAGTAATTTCCACAAATTTCTATTTTACAATACGATACAAGAGAATATTACTCTTTCTCTATGTAAGGTTCTCAAAGTTTAAAAAAAGAAAGGAAAAGATTCATTTCTATCGTCGATGCTTTGTAGCATTTATAATAGCAAGGAATCGCGGGATCCACGGAGTTCATCTTACTATGATCTCCCTTTTTCCTGAATGTCGATTTCAGGGCTGGAACTATTTGTTCCCTTTTTCATTCATCACCTTTTGCTATGTTTATCCTAAATAATTTCAATGATAATCGTAAAATTTGTTCTTAGTTCTTGTCTTTCTTAATAAATTATATTTTCAAAGAAAAAGATGATCTAACTCTAAGGTAATTCGAACTGTTGATAAAAGAGGTATATGAAGATAAAAATTTGTA
Source organism: Bombus vancouverensis nearcticus (assembly GCF_051014615.1). NCBI lineage: Eukaryota > Metazoa > Arthropoda > Insecta > Hymenoptera > Apidae > Bombus > Bombus vancouverensis. The sequence continues at coordinate 16,946,268 of NC_134913.1, read as the reverse complement.
CAAGAGAATCTATGATCTTGTGCTGTTTATAAAATGATAAAAAAAGAAAAAAAGGGAGAGAAAAAGAATATGAAAAGGTTGCAAAAAGTTTAGTCCATATTGGATCATAAAGGGAATTGTCATGGTAAGAATTTTCTTTGGGACTCACACACTTCACAACTTAATGTATAGGATCAAAATGTAAATTACTGGATGATAAACTTAATGGTCCTTAGACGAATAATTAACACATTTAATATAGACCGCAAATAAACATAATAAAAAGAATCGGACGCAAATGTATCTTGCCTTTGTCGTATCGCTTTTCATTTTCTATTTACTATCATTATTTTCATGAATTAAGGACACGCACGAAATTAAAGAAAAATATCACAATTGCTTCCCCTTCCTTTCGTTATTATTCTTAATACGTGCTTGCTATCGAACTCGATATTTTAATATTTTATGTAATCTATACGTTATTGATGATTTTTCATTTTGTCCGCTTTACTTTTTTTAATCACCGAATACACTATTGGCTAAGGCTGTTTGTTGTTATTAAGGGATATTGCATTTAAATTTGTAAGAACAGATGTTTGAAAAGAAGCTTCAAAAAAATAATTGCACACTTTAGATCAAGGAATACGAGGAGAAAAAAAAGGAAGATATTTTGTTAATTTTAGGATAATGCGGATATTTATTGTATTATTTTATCAATAGATAATAAATAGATGTGTTTGGATTTCAAGAAATATGAGAAATATAGTAATGAAAATAAAATTTGAAACGGCGTTTTTCTTTCCCTTATACACATGCTTCCTCCTATCTTCTTAATGAATAATTAAAATTTGAAAAAATTAAAAAATATTTAAATTTTAATAAATCGAATTTTGATCTCGTTTATTATAAGCTTTCATTTTTTAATCTTGCAAATCTTTAATGGTATATATTAGGTTCATCTATAAGATCATGCCATGTTCATTTTATATTAAATGCAAGTGAACATTTACCTACCAAATATGTCATACGTTATTCAATAGCTTTAGTCTTCTCTTTTTATTAAAATGTAAAATTTGTCAACAAATAAATATTGCAATGTAGAAAATATTTAATTATTTCAGATAGTCTCAAAGTTCCCGTCGCAAAAACATACTGAGTGCCATGTAAGCCATATATGGTCCATGCTGAACTTTCCAATTTAAATTTAGACTACTGTATGTTTATAATTTATATAAAATAAATGATACTGGATATGGTGATAATTGAAAATTGTTTCTTCCAGATTTTACTAATAATAATCTTTATTAAGCAAAAATTGGATATGTATTTTAATGAAAAAATTTGTAGCCTACGATTCAAAGGACTTCTATATCCTACAGTCTGTCCAACGAGACAAGGCAATGACATTTGAGTATCAGTCAATAGTTGTCAATAGTTGTAGCCAGTAATGACAGTAAGTCAAAGTCTCGTTTCGTTGGACGTAAGTACGGTTACATCAATGAGTGTCATTACTTGACGTTTTAATTTAAGACCTCAATATATCAGTTCCACTGACTGTACAAATAAATATGTAACAACCAAGTACTGGATATATATAAATTTTATCTCAGAAATTTTACTCAACGAATCTTGAAACTCGATTTTCTTGACAACAAAATCTAAAACGAAAAGACTATGTTATTTTTTTCGACTTATTTTTGCATATAAAACACCTTCTGGTCAGTTGTGCCACTCGTTTTCAGGCTCTATACAAATTTCGATAAATATACCATGACCCTAGACCCACGAAATATGCGCGGGAACAGTACAGCAAGATAACCATAAAAAGCCTTAAAATGGCACAACGTAGTATAACGTATGTAATTTAACAAAATAACGTATTCACTATTTTAATATATTTATAATATTTCTTCTTATTTAACAGGTTATTTTTTTCGAAAGCAAGTACGAAAGATAAGACTGAACCTAATAATGCAAGGTACGTGGATTATTTTATCCAAGTACGATTATGTATACTCGTATTGCGTTCAATTTGAGATCAATTGTATTCAATAATATTTATTCGCGACCTGTGATATTTTTAAGTAAACAATTCCAATTGAATAATGCTTTTTCCCCTATTGTAAATAATGTTCTTAATCGGATACTCGCTAATAGCAAAATTGTAAAGAATGGAGACCAAAGCAATTCGGGTAACCCTAAACGAAAAAGAGACGATAGTGGAGATAGCAGTGAAACTGCCAGGTAATTAAATTTAATTATAGAAATTGTTAGGAAATGGTTCATTATAATTGATAGGGTATTTAAAATTTCATGTATAATATCAATATAAGATCTATCAATCTATTTCTTTTTTAGTCCACCTATTGGAAATTCCTCAAGGAAGAAATCAGTCTCAAAATCTCCGTTACCACTAAAGAAAGAAAATGGTAAACTATATTATGTAATTAAATAAATGTAATCTATATTTTCCAGTTTTCTTGATGTTATACCTATATTCTAGGAACACCAAAAATTAAGCTATCACCAATAGCAACAACTAAGGAAAAGGAAAAAAGAAAAAGTAAAACTCCACATACTGCTACTAAAAAGAAAAGAAAAACCAATGAAGTAAAAAGTACCCCTAAGAAGAGCGATGCAAAGAAGAAATTGAAAGATGTGTCAAGTGATGAGGACCAGAAAGAAAATGAGTTGACTGTAGAAAAGAAAACAGAAACAAGTGATGAATTTGAATCTTCAAAGTCTTCGCCTAAGGAATCTAAAACTAAAAAGAATGTTAAAAGTAGTGAAAAAAAAGCTACTAAAAAAAGGTCAAGGATAATAGCACCTGTTGATTCCAGTGACGAAGAAGAACATAATCTGGTATATATATATATATTTTTGTACATATTTATATATGTATATACATATGTATGACTATTAATATATATTGATTAATAGTTGCCAGAAAGTCCCAAAAAAGCAAATCTTGATGTGGAGGAAAATAACCCAGTTAACGAAGAAGAAAATTCTGACGAGGATGTTCTAGATAATCAAAAAGACAGTGAAGAAGAAGAAAAGAAAAAAGAGGCTAACGTAGAGAAGCCTGCGAAAAAGATACATAATTTTTTTGGTATTTAATTTATCAATATGTTACTAAATAAATAAATAACTATCTTAACAAACTTTATATCTTTCAGCTCCAAAAAAGAAAGAAAGTACAAATAATACTGATAAAGATAAGAAAAAGTCCTCCAGTCACTCTTATAAACCTAGTGCCTCGAAATATGACCCAATAAATGATGCATTTTGGAAACAGGGAGAAAAGTATGTCTCATATTTTTTAATAGTGTATCATTTGTTGCAATGGTAAAACAATTGTTTAATTTTTTTAGGGTACCATATATTGCGTTGACACGTACGTTGGAATTGATTGAAGATACAAGCGCTCGATTAAAAATAATAGAAATTTTATCAAATTATTTCCGATCTGTAATAGTTTTAAGCCCAGATGACTTACTTCCAAGCATATATTTATGTCTCAATCAATTAGCACCTGCTTATGAAGGTAAACATTGCCAGATATATACGTATATCGTTTTCTTCTTTTGTTTAAATATGATAACCTTCTTTTTAGGGATTGAATTAGGGGTGGCAGAAACAAATTTGATGAAAGCTATAGCGCAATGTACTGGTAGAACATTAGCTCAAATTAAAGCAGACGTCCAAACAGTTGGGGATTTAGGCATCGTGGCAGAAGGAAGTCGTTCCAATCAAAGAACTATGTTTCAACCTGCTCCACTGACAGTATCGATTGTATATACTAGGCTGAAAGAGATCGCACAAATGACTGGTTCTGCGGTATGCATCTATTAATTTAGAGCAGTGCTGTTCCATTTACATTGGCAGGACGCGAAATGCTCGTTCTTCAATTGGTGAATAAAATGTGTGTGAAAAAATGAAACTATCAGATTCGTTTATCTCTCTTTGAATTTCGTAAAGCTAGTAACCACAATACGGGCATATAAATAAGGACACGTAAGAGTTTTCGCTTATGGACGGCACTGATTATAATTAATTGTAATTACTTTATACCAGTATTATAATCAAACAATTTCAGAATATTTTTATTGTAATCATGTATTTATTCTTACAGTCTTTAACTAAAAAATTGGATAAAATTCAATCGCTTTTTGTAGCGTGTCGTTTTACTGAAGCCAGATACCTCATTCGGTCCCTAGCCGGCAAACTTCGAATTGGTCTAGCAGAACAATCTGTGTTACAAGTAAGTATTAGGTTGTCCGAAAAATTTCTTTCATTTTATGAGGAAATAATAGAAGCACAACGTTTTTTGTTTTATATTATTTTGTCGAATTATGTACGATCCATTTTGTTCTGTTGAGATAAACACCGCGACATTTGAAGGTGCACTGTTGTAAGAAACACCTTTGCGAAAGAAAGACACTTTTTGGACAACTAATATATTTATGCAAAATGATTTTTTCATTAAGTCATCTAAAGATAATGCTACAGTATGATACAGAAAATTTGCTAAAAGATATATGCTTATAGGCTTTGGCACTAGCGTGTACTATGACACCACCAATACAAAGTTATCCACCGGAAGTTTTAGACGTGAGTAAGAAAATGTCAAGCGATGCCTTTAAACAAAAGTACGACGAAACTGCGCTTACTCTTAAAACAACATATTGGTAAGAATTTGTTTCTATTTTAGATACCAGAATTGAATACTTTTATACGTGTGATAATAATGTTTATTTTCAGTGAATGTCCAAATTATGACAAAATAATTCCTGTTTTACTAAAAGAGGGGATTGAAGAATTACCGAACAAATGTAAAATTACACCTGGCATACCTATGAAACCAATGTTGGCACATCCTACTAAAGGTGTGCAAGAAGTATTAACGCGTTTCGATGGATTGAAATTTACTTGTGAATGGAAGTACGATGGAGAAAGAGCGCAGGTTTATTTTTCATAATTATATATATTATAGAATGGAGGTAGTATGTTACAAGGAAAGAACATATTTAACTTTTGCAAATATTTTGCAGATTCATTTAGCCGAGGATGGTAAAATTAGTATTTACAGTAGGAATCAAGAAAATAATACCAGCAAATATCCTGATATTATAGGAAGATTTAAAAATACTCAAGGCGAAGAAGTTAAAAGTTGTATCCTTGACTGTGAAGCAGTAGCCTGGGATAACGAGAATAAACAAATCCTACCTTTCCAAATACTCAGTACAAGAAAACGCAAGGTATGCAAAATGCATAAAAAATTACTTTGAAAGTTTTACATATATCTTTGTCGCCCTTAGGATGCGAACGAAGCAGATATTAAAGTTCAAGTATGTGTGTTCATGTTTGATTTATTGTATTTAAATGGAGAACCACTGGTACAACAACCTTTCATAAAACGTCGTGAATTATTGAAAAAGAATTTCAAAGAAGTAATTGGAGAATGGAAATTTGCAACTAGTTTAGATACTTCGACTATGGAACAAGTGCAAGATTTCTTAGATGAATCAGTCAAAGGTTAGTCTCTATTTAATTGTAAATATTTCTAAAAAAATATATAATTATATTTAATAGGCAATTGCGAGGGCCTTATGGTGAAGACCTTAGAACAGGATGCAACATATGAGATTGCTAAGCGTTCTCGGAATTGGTTAAAATTGAAGAAAGATTATTTAGAAGGTGTGGGTGATACATTAGACGTGGTTGTCATTGGTGGCTATATAGGGAAAGGAAAAAGGACAGGAACCTATGGAGGATTTCTTTTAGCTTGTTATGATCAAGAGAATGAGGAATATCAAAGTGTTTGTAAGGTAAATGTCATTAGCTTCATTACAATGTTTTAAACGTTTGGATAAATATAATTTTAATCTTTTACATGTTTCTTGCTTATGTAGATTGGTACTGGATTCAGTGAAGAAGACCTTCAAAAGCACACAGAGTTCTTCAAAGAACATATAATACCACAAACTAAGTCCTACTATCGTTATGACTCGTCTCTCGAACCTGATCACTGGTTCGAACCAGTTCAAGTGTGGGAAATTAAATGTGCAGATCTTTCTTTGTCACCTGTTCATAAGGCAGCCGTTGGTATTATTGATCCAGAGAAAGGAATATCTTTGCGATTTCCACGTTTTGTCCGCATTCGCGATGATAAAAACAATGAGGATGCTACCTCAGCGCAACAAGTTGCAAATATGTACAACAGTCAAGAGCAGATAAAAAATCAGACATCATCAACAAAAGTAGCTGAAGAAGACTTTTATTGAATCTAACGTTTCACTAAATTTGCGTTATGCGGATAAACATACCTTCATTTTGTATAAGGTGGACTGTTTTATAATGTACCAACAATTGAAATATTTTGTATGTAGATGATTATTGTCTCAATGTATGTACTTTTTTTACACATACTATAAAAAATTTTTTTGAATTTATAGATTACTATTCAATAAAAACAGTTTATTATACCACTGAACTTTTAACCTTTCCATACATAACTTTTAACTACGTAGTAGACTACAAATCTTAGTAAACTCTTTTCATTCTTTTTGATAAATTGTTTCATTGAATTGGATTTCTAACCTTAACTTTTTGAATGCAACGAAAGTTGATCAACAAATGATGTCGGGTACAATTAATCAAAAATTATTTTATAACACTGTATTGTCACAAGCTTTCTCCCCGGATGGAAATTATTTATTGGCTGGAAATATTTACGGAGATATTTCAGTTTTCGAGTAAGTAAATATCTGACTTAAATAGTCAATAGTATGTAGATACAGGTTATGTCGACGTCAAAGAGAGCGTATAAACAACATAATATAAGTAGTAAAAACTGATAAAAGCTTTTGTTCAGTATTTAAAAATCTTAGGTAATTTCAAAGTTAAAATTATAATCTAGTTTATTCTTCAGTTAAAAGAATTTCTTTTTGTAGGTTATTGAAAGCTCTAGGACCGCATAAAGTCGAAGAAAATGAATTACAAGGCCCCAATTATCATTTCACTGCACATCCCGATCAACAAGTGGAAAGTATGATTTCAACAGACAATTTCTTAGTAACAGGAACATCAGGAGAAATATGTGGATGGGATTGGAAAATAGTTACTTCGAGTAAAGCTCCAAAAAGCAAAGTATCATGGACCATACAACTTCCAGTTAATAAGTAAGATTATATGATAAAATTTTGGATGAACGATGTCGACTATCAATATTTAACATCAGTTTATTTTTAGGGACAGTTACGAAAAACCAGATGTAAATTATTTAGTATATTCAAAATCAAATAACATTCTGTATGCTGGTTGTGGTGACAATAATATTTATGTAATTACTCTAGAAGATGGTAGAATATTAAGAAGCTTAGAAGGACATACAGACTATATTCATTGCCTATCCTTAATGTATGTATAATATAATCATTAATAAATAATACATAATGTAGTTTGTACATGAAGTTTTTCACTTTTCACAGGGGTAATCAATTAGCTTCATGCGGTGAAGATGGAACAGTAAGGTTGTGGGATTTACGAAAAAGAGAAAATACCAATATATTAACTCCTCATTTAGTAGACAAAGTTGCCAGACCAAGATTTGGAAAATGGATTGGCGCCATAGACTTCACGGAAGACTGGCTGGTACATACTTTTTTTTTATTTCTGCAGAACGTATATATATTTTAATGTAACGATTAAAGAAAACCTGATACATAATGATTATTTAGTTATGTGGTGGTGGTCCAAGTTTATCTTTATGGCATATGCGTACGATGGAAGCAGCTACTGTGTTCGAGCTTCCGGATGAAGGCATCCACGTGGCAAACATCTACGAAGAGCGTGTAATAGCTGCTGGGACGGCACCTCACGTTTACCATCTAACTTATCAAGGAGAAATGTTAGCTAAAGTGCCAACTTCCAGCAATACCGTATATAGTATTGTATATCAGGAAAATCCACAAAAAGTGTTCAGCATAGCCGGTTCCTCGAACAACATAGACATCTGTACGAACTTTAATTACCGCGAGTTAATGTTAAAGTTTGCTTAATAGAAATAAAATATTACAACAGAAAAACCTACCGATTGATTTACAGAAGAAAGTGATCTCATTATGTATGTATATATATATATATATTTTTTTTAATAAATATATTAATACAATATGCATTTTATAAAACATGATATAAAACTTTTTACAAATATACAAGTATCTGTTTGTTAGTTGTGATTTCTTGTAACGCGGTCATCCTCAGCTTCGGGTAGATTCGACTAATAGATCATTTATGAAATATGTATAAAGAAACACAGTTAACATCCGTCTAAAATTAGTTGGAAACTTAATAGTAAGTTCTCACTGTAAGGAGCATTATGCGTTTTATTTGGAAAAAAGCAAAGTTTAATGAAGAAATCGAACGTAGAAAAATGTTAAATGACAAATGATGCGGTGGTAGATAATACAATGATAATTTTTTTTCCGAATGGTATTGAACGAGCAACTAATTTTAGACAAACAACAGCAACGTAAGAGTCATAGGAAGCCATGACCTGCTATCACCGCAGGTATAAAGCCCTCTCTGCCGTCTCGCGAACGGACCCAGAACCAATCACTGACGTGATCGCTAAGTAGTGCAACAACGTCACCCTTGGAGACGCTCAAAGCGTTCCCACCTTGACCCTCATAATCGCTACGTATGACGAGTAAAGTATGCCGAGATCCTTTGGTTCTAGCGTTCGCCGCGGCCCTGAGGTACAATCTGTCGACACTGCGTTCTCCGCAGGCTGACACTGCGTCCCTAGAACCTCGTTTTACCCTTGGATTTCTGCCTCGAGCTCCGCACTCTGATCTTGTATCTCTGAGCTTTTCCGTATCAGTCATGTTACCTGGAAGGAACAATAAACTAATGAAAAATGAATTTTAGAACCGATACTATTGGAAATGAATTTTTAAATTACCTAAGGGACGAGGAAATACGTCTGTTGAATCCTCCCAACATGGTCCTCTGGTTGGTTGCGGTAATATCCCCAATGGCAGACAAGCTGCGTACCCGACGTACCCTTCCTGGCCGTGTGGAGTTTGAACGTATAGCCAGGTTTGGTTCTTGAATACAGCATTCACCACTGTTCCAAGAGGGAGAGCCATCTCGTCTTGAGTACCACCTTGAGTCTGGTACAGGACGGATGGAAACGAGAGGACCACGGGAATATTGGCAGGTTTCTCTATAGAAGCCTAAAGACGTGGAATATTTTCCAAAGTAACGTTGTAGAGGCCATATCGTCTCGTTGTTGATAATCGAAAAAGTACTTACTTTGGTGAGATACGCATCAAGATCGGCGATTTCGTAGCCAAATCTGCTCGGAGGTCTGGGTTTGTGGGACCGTTTGGTTCTTCGATGTCTGTGTTTCTCTCGGCCACTAGGCGTGGACGTTGACTCACGAGATACGAGAGATGGTTCGGACACTGCCCTCTTAACTTTCTCCTTCTCCTTCGCCTCCTTTAGCCCTGAAAATTCCTTTTCTGACTGCTTCTCCAGAGGACTATCCAACGATCTCTCATTGGCCAGTGCCTCCTTGCCGATAGCCTGAAAGGAGGACGATAATAAACGTGAATGTAAATTGTTAACGCGTTGTGTTTTCCACGTTGAAAGATGTTAATTAGAAGAGAACCTTCTCTTGAACTTCCACCTTCTCCGTCCTCTCGATCTTCTCTATTCTATGCAGAACTTTCTTTTCTCGCTTCTCCGTGTCGACATTCTCCTTACAACCATCTTTTTCTTTCACGCTTTTCACACTCCTCTTCGAGGACCTTTCCTTACTGTCTCGTGACAAGCCCTCTCGATCGCCGTTCCCACCTATACGAAGATAACATTGTTTCTTAGAATTCTACGAAGTAGCAAAATTACCGGTAATTTATGATATTTATTCTTATTGCATGCAGCTCGTGTCATTTCTCCTCTTTAGGAATCAAGTATACGTATACACGACTTAAGTTTCTCAACTGGTATTGCTCGACCTCGATTTTCTGTACGTGGAATATCGCCTGATCCAACTTTTCCATTGCGTAACTGCTATTTAATTTAATTTTCATACAGTTAGGTTTTTACTTCGCCTCGAATTTCATACGCGAGGTTCCTATATTTGGATTATTGCCTGACCCAATTCTGACCAAACCTCTATACTCGACCCGTTACTCGATCTCTTCGGTTCCTCCCTTCACGTGCGAATTATTATTTGATGCAATTTTTCCACATTCGGACGACTGCTCGACCCCCAAAAGGCTTTACGTTCGAACCAAATTCCCCGCATCTAAAGCATTGACGCAACTTTTTTACGTTTCACTCGTACTCCGTTATAACGAAATCATTGCTCGACCATGCTTCCCATAGAGTAGATTATTTCTTTCACTCATATTTCACGGACCTGCGTTCCCATTTGCGGAAGAATGACTGTTGTTGGACGCAGGTTGCTGTTGCCCGCGTAACACCCAGGTCAAAGAGATTTTGGGGCGCAACAGGGTGCTTGGCCGTTGCCCCATGCTCCTCGGAGGTACGAAGGGCGTCGAGGGCGTCGCGGGCGTCGGCGATCTGGGCGGTGACGGCGACCTCGACGAGGGTGTCACTACCTGCAAAGGACAGTCCGCCACCAGGTCCACCGTCTGCACCGAACAGCCATGTTCCTGTAATTCGAACATCCAACGTTTAATTCGCTTTTACGCGTCGGGGAAAAAGTCTTAACATCCGTCAACATTTGTATCTTTCGGTTTCTGTCCGCTTTGTAAGAGGAAAATACGTCGTGTTAACTGGTTGGTATAACCAGCTCGAAACGAGTACCACGTGTGCTTCTTACACGAATGTAAATAGACGTGGCTGTACGGGAAATGAGCGCTATTCAAGAGACTAGTTTGCGTTACAGAAGTGCACTTCCCTTTACAAGAGATAAATAGAATGACTACCGGCTGAGGTTCGTGAATAATCAAAGGACGTTTTAGAAGCGAAGTGTAAGCGTAGATCATTCAGAAATTGAAATAGGAGGCTCGTTAGAGCTGTTGTTAATGTAATTTCCAACCCTGGCAAAACCAACTCAATTGTTCACTTGATTGTAGCAATTTGTAGTTCGCGCGATTGCATCAATTGAAATATTCTATTTTTCTGCCGTATGAAAAATTTGTCCAGTTTATGAACGTGTTATTCATTGAACGAGATTTATAGGAGGTACGTTAGGAGGTACTAATTCATCCGATCTAAAACTGTACAATTTCCGTATCTTCAACCGTGAACGATTTAACGAACAAACAAAGTAATCGGAGGATTATTTTTCACGTCACTTTTCATTTTTATACTCGGTTTTCTCGTCAATTTCGATCTTTATCGTAATAATCGTACGAGTCACACGTTAATCTATCAAAGCCATAGGATTTCGTCGCCTTGTGGATTATGCAATGAAACCATTCGTAATAACGATATTCTAATTATTTCCAGCCATATAAACATATTTATTTTCATACCTATTATATGTATTACGCGTACTTATTAAATCTTATTATTTTTAATAAATAAAATCTGTCGTGTAATCTGACACTACGTATCTATGACCAGTCTGCTAAGGGTTAAACCAACAACTTAAAACTCGGATCGCACGTTCAGCATTTCCCATAAGACGATCTTGTGCCCACACCCGCATGCCTCTCTAATTTATTAAACGACAAACGCGCTAATAACGAGCCGTTATTACTCGTCGCTGTTACTTACGACAACAACGTCCATAGGTTCGTTTGCTCAAGATAGAATATATATTGCACTTCCGCGAGCTTGTGCCACGATGGGTCGGATCGCGGTAAATCTCTCGCCTGTGCAGCTCTTTCTACAAAGTGGATTATTAATTCGTCTCATAGGCGTTCAATTAGCCCGCGGGCCGGCTCTGGCGGAAATGAATTATTCGTCGACGCACGCTTGTCCCCGGCGTGGTTTACCGTGCCGTGGAAATTTACGGCTGTCGCCTCGCATAAATACCAGCCATGGCCACCGTGAAATTTACGAACGAACGTCACGGACCGCCTCGTAAAATTTCTACGCCGCGGCCTCCTCTTTCCAACTCTTGGGTCTCGTTCGTTTTCATAGGAAACAATGAGACCCGGAAGTGGAGGACTCGCGTCACCAGGGACACTGCGGTCTCCCAAGAATCCTGCTGTGGTTGCGGTGGTTAGAAGCATTTTTCTTCGTTAGATTAACACACTTTTAGCGAGATTCCAAACTAGGAACAAGCACGACGTTCTGCGATTATGGCAAGAGCTAGGATGTGTCGTATTATTTTCGTTATTGATCGACGTAATTTAGAAGTTAACGAGAAAGTGAAATAAAATTAAATTTTGTCTAACTATCTTGTTCAGCTAGCGACGAATTAAGGCTGACTAAACAGGTCGTTGACTATAGTCGTTTAATCGTAGCGTATTCTGAACAACTATAACTGTCTTTTGTTACCAGAGAACTAACCCCAATCAATTCAACCCTCCGTACCTTTCCGACGCTACCGCAGACACATCGATAACGCGAGTATCAAAAATTCATAGATATTTATCTTTCTCTTGCGAAAAGAAAAATTCTGTATCGAAGAAATACGAAACTGGAGCTGTTGTTTGATAATGTAAGAATCGATACGATAAGAAATTGATATTGCATTATACAAAGATTCTTCTAAGAGTTTCACATTAAGAGAAGAATCCTATTCTTCTAGCGTTACAGCGTTTAAGCCAATCTTCGAACAAGTGTTCCCTTAAGAAAAGAATTCACCTCTTGCCATATTATTTCATAACCGAAACCGATTTACCATTACATAATACCATAACGAAAATTCCAAAGAACAACACATTGGCAATCTATCAAGAAAATAACCCTCCTTTTCTCATATTATCCTATAGCTGAAACCACTTTAATTCTATTACGAAAATTCATCTAAAAGAACAACCCGTTCATTTTCCATTAAGAAAAAAGCTGCTTCTTTTTTTCTTCTGGTGTAATCGCGCGGCTCCCGGCTTCAAGCACGTTTCCATTAAACGAATCGGGGCTCGCGACTATCCGTGCAATCTTTCAACAGCGTTTCATCCTCTCGCGTGGACCGATCTCCGAAGACATTCACGTGGCCGTTGGACCCGGGCTGCAAACGCGTTCCTATGAATTATTGCACCATTAACGTGAATAATCGCGCCGGCGGGAAAATTATATAGTAATTTGTTCACGGCTGATCGAATACGTCGGGAATTTTATATTCTCTCTTTTGCGAAGGGGTAATGAAGCGGGTTAGCCCCGGGGGAAAAACGCGCTTTGCAACCCCGGGACTCTCGTGGCCATGAAAAATGAAGACGTTTCACCCGGGCCGGGCTTTCGATTTTACGCGGTGAATGGGCCGGCTAAGTAGCCATTCTGATGCCCCCGGAACGCCGTTATAATTTATACCGAGCCCTTTGTGTTACGCGCCACGAGATGATTCTTCCGGTGATCGGCCGACCGATTACCTCGAAACTACTTTCACCGTTCCTTTTTTTCCTTTTTCTTTTTCAAATGTATCTTTTTCCTCGGTTAACACGCCGACTGCCAACAGTGGTCATCGGCGATCCACGTTACTCGATTTTTTAGGACGACCGGAACAGGATAATAAATTCCATGGATTAACAAATTTTCAATAACGCGAATGTTTTAATCAAAAAGAAAAAAAGATGCGCGAGTATAACGTTTTGCGAAAGTCAAATAATAATTTCTTGCACCTCTATAGACTATTTGATTAAAAGGTGTTCGGTGATACAGAAATTCTAAGCCGATTTCTGTTTCAGCCCCTAGGTCCTGCGGAACACTGGTGATTTCTAGTCGGTGATTTCCAATTTTTTTTTCAATGAGAAATCGAATTTTAATTTAGAATATTTTGGAAAAATTAGAGAAATATACAGATGAGTGTGCTTGCTCTAATTCTAGATATACCAAAGTATATCTGTAACGTTTCGCTAGCCTTGAATTAAATAATTCATGAAAAAAGTCGATAAGAGACATTTCGTAAGCGATAGCGTTCAGATCTTCGATTTCTCAGGACATATAACAAATACACGGGTATAATAGAATCGAAAGACGCGTCTATTTATCTCTACACAGAACGAAAAGATCGGAAACTGTATATCAAATTGTACGAAATAATGGGTCTTTCCTTATCTTTCTCTTTCTCTTTCTCTGTTGAAATAAACATCCAATATAGCTCTAAACCAATCGGAATAGGGACACAGAACTCTTAGCTGAAAGATAACTCACGCGATACAATAGGAACGGCAGGCGCGCAACACGCCCCATAAATCCTTGTGGAAGATGCTGGGATCGGTACTAACCAGGACCGTGTCCTCGTTAACTTCGATTTCAATAAGCGCCGAACGGCACGCAAAAAGGTGGAGACAAGACGAAAGAGAAGCGTTTCACTCTCGAGTAATTAGGAATCTACTCGCCTGGTGGACTAATCAACTGGTCGCAGTCCTGAGAAAGAAATAAGTCTGGGCAAGGTGGAGAAGAAGGAGGGTCCGGTTTAAGTGACAGAAAGGCTGGTCCATGGCGCGAAGGAACACGCGAGCTAGCCCCGGGTGACAAGTTAAAAAGGGAGAGAACGTGATGGCGGCGCGAGCCCAGGCAGCAACCTCCTTCTTCTTCTCGGATCATGCTAATGAAATTCTCAAGATATCTATCTCGCGCGCCACTGTGCACGGGACATTAGTTTAGCGTCTCGCTCGCGGCCACCTCGATCTTATCTGTCCACCTTGGACGCACGGTATCAATTTCCCTGGAACGTGAAACGCACGGACCATGTGGTTCGTCACCCGATTCGCGTTTCACGAGCCTCGGCTACTGGTTGCTCTCTTCGGTTGGCATTGCTCGGCGTAGAAATTGATTGGAACGTGTTCATGTACGCACAGACGCAGCCGCTGATTTAGCCGAGCGACGAGTAATTCAGTAGGTTAACGTGTGTGGACGCTAAAACTTGCCTCGTCAGACGTTATTAATAGAGCAAATTTGTATCTGAAATTCGTATTAATATCCTGCACACTTTCTACGTAGCAGGCGATCTTGTGGCGTTTACTCGTTACTTGGTTAAACTGGTGGACGTGTCTGTGCGAGCTTTTATAGCTGGTGACTTTTAGCCTTGGAACGTTACAGAGGGGTGATACGTTTTCTTACTTGAGATTCTTTCAGCTCTTTGCGAGAGACGCGTGTCTTCGTGGGTTTGATGAGATCGATAGGTTAATTGAATTATGTTGTTCGATCAAGTTGCAATTTTTACGGATGGTCTTGCAGGTAAATGGTGCTTTCGGTCTTTGTTTCTAGTTTACGATCATGAGAAGCGACATTAATCGGCTGCTTGTACGAAAAGAATAGGACGCTCGTTCATCACCGTACACCTTTAGTCGCTTAGTCGATGATCTTTGAATCAACGTGCCGCGGCATTCCCACAATAACGAAGCTGAAGATGCAGAAAATGGAATCGACGAGTCACGGCATAGAGACGTACATGAAGACGTTGCCACTGACTTATGCACCTCGCATGCTATTGAGATCCTTTGATCCCGCCGAATCATTCTTACGAATACGTCATCAAGTCACGCGAGGCATTAACGAATTTTTAATTACCATAGTACTCCCCCTTTCTCACAGAAGTTTTAATTTCTAATGACGAAACAAAACGATTCGTCATTGACGTAACATCTAAGGGAGCTAACTGATATTTGCAAACTTATTCAACTTCTGGCACAATCGAAATCTCTAAACATCCCTCGATTACGATTTCCACGGATAACGTTCGAATTTTCCACCATCGTATTTCACCGTTTTCGTAAAAATTCCCCAACAAAACGTAAACAATTTTCTTTCCTCAGACACACGACCGTTGAATTAAAAAATACAAAATTATCAACGATTCGAACGTACGACTTGGAACGTGTGAAATTCGCAGAACTTGGCAACAACTTTTACAACGTGAACCCGAGTCCTCGTGAAATCGCGATCGGTGCAAAGGTCAGCCACTCACGCTGCTCCGGAGCAAGGGAAGTGGAGGCTGGATGGGCCAAATTGCAAGTTACTCGAGCGAACCCTGGCTGTGTCTTCCTCCACTTCCTCTTCGCGAACATCACGTACGAAAGAGGAGAGGAAAGAAATAGAACGAATCGAATGGAATACTCTGGGGAGCGTGAGAATGAAGATTCTGCCGGCGCGGCTCCGAACCTGTGATTGATTTAAAGGTCACGCGTTTCCACGTTTTTACTCGCGTGTTCGCAGATCGTCGTTGGTTCCCTTCCCGGAATATTTAACCTCTTCGACCTTTCCGGCCAAGAGTTTCTCTCGTAGCCCCGTTCCCTGTTGTCCGAACGTCCATCGAGTAGACCCTCGGCTTTCCTCTTCCCTTTCGTTTCGCGTCCGCCTTTCTCCGCCGGCTGGCGCGATGTTAATTACAACCTCTTAGCTCGAATTACCGTGCACGCCACCACTTTTCCCATCCCCCTCACTCGATCCTCTCGCGTTTTCGTCTGAATCGTTCCGTTTCTTCGTTTCGAATGCTTCTCACTGCTAGAGACACGGTTTCAGCGTGTAATCGTGCAACTCGAGCCCTGTCAGCGCTAGAAATATCGTAATTTATTGTATCGTGTTTATTCCTTTCAGCCTGGTTGCCTAGAGATCAAAGCTTGGTTTTGTATAGTTAACAAACGTGAAACGAAACTAAAGATAAACTTACAGATATCTACAATAGCGTAAAGATATATCGATTCTTTGGTTATCCCTCTATCTCTAAACACTTTATCTTCGCATAAACATTACTCCCATTCACTCTTCGTTCATCCGTTTATTCATTCTTCGTTCGTTTGTCTACTTTCTTCTTCTGCCTGTACTTTATTTCCTAATAATTGTACTTCTCTTCATTCGCTCTTGTCTGCTGTTATCATGCAACCTTCTTTCTTTGTTTTCTCTTTTTCCTATTGTCAGCGGTACGACTAGTGATATCCCTGCTATTTTTCGGGATCTATAAAAATTGTTTAAAAGATTTGTTTGTCGCCTCTGAAGAGGTCGAACGAAACCGCAAGAGTTGATTTTGCGAGGGCGAGAACTCGAATTACCGATGATTCGGTATGATGAATCCGTACGCTGTAGCGATGACTACGCGTAGCAAGAACGTATAATATTTCACAGATAAACTCTGAGAAAATTCAAGTTGGTCTGATCTTTATTGTAACATAAGATTAGATGGGGAAGGAACCGTATCTACGATAGTTGTGAGGCGGAACTTTGATGCTTGCAACATCGATACGTTATTCCTAGTAATGGCCAGGAAATTCTCTTTGCAGCGTTATCCACGGGCAACATTAGCGAGAAATGTCGCGAACGCGGCTGCTTCTATCTGCGCGATCGACAAACACTGTAATCGATATACAGAGGAATTCTCTATAGTATACTCAAACCACTCTCGATAGATTCAATGAATTAGAATTTCCATTTCCTTGGCAACAAAGTTGGAATTAACGAGCTTGCAACAGGACTACTTAAGAAAACCAGTTTAGAGAATTTACTATTCCACTTAAATGGTCTTGATTGTTCTTCCAATGTCATTAGTCTGTTCTTAAACCACTAGAATCTTAAACGATTTACTCGAATGATCTTTAAATAACCTTAGCATGACCTTCTCCTATGTTCAAGCGATCTCGTGACTTTGAACGATCTTTCATTCGAACGATCTCGATAATTACATGTCTCTGTCACGTGCCAAATACTTTTGTAAACAGCTTTCGTGAACAATTTTCAGTGGTTTATCACTCCGTGAATTACACTTCCTTCAAATATCCGCTACTTTTGGTTATTATCTTCAATTATGTTGTTGTATATGTTACATAATAAAATATATGTAATATCGTGGACGAGGGGCCTGCGGGGTGTCGTGCGAATTATAAACAAGCGGTTGCTTGTGGGGGGAGCTAAGACAAAAGACGCGAGGCTAAGACAAAAGTGAAGGGGTTGCTGAGGGACATAAACGAATTAACAGCAGTATGAGTTGAGAAGTCAGAGGGAGCGAATTGCGTTGTCGAGATAGTGTTGCCAGTGTTGTCGAGAGAGGGTTGAATCCGTGGTGACGAGAGTTGCAAATTAGTTACATAGTTGTCTTAATTGTAATACGTTATTGTGATTAGTTCACGTTAAACAACCATCGTTTCCTGTTTAATCAATATCCGTTTAATCTATTTATCGTAAATAAACTAATTGTAGTAGTAAGATACTATATATATTTATTTATATATCACCGCCTTTACACCACATCCTCGACGTTTCAATATTGTTTGCTTAAACTGCCACGACACCCAACCCCATTCTCGTTTCGTGCCCTCGTAAAAAGTAATTACGACGTCTAGTTTGATCTCCAAACGGTGCTCGAATGAACGGTTGTTAAACCGTTTATACCTTCGTTTACTCGCGGAACGCAACAATCTAGGATATTACGACGAGGTCTCTCTTTTTTCTTACGTGTTACGTTAACCGTGCGATTTCTTTGTCTACAAAACGCCGAGCCTTTCAAATACGTCATCCCTATATCACAATTCAATGAGACTGACTGCGAATCTGGAAGGTTCAGAGAAATTAGACGATATTTCCGGGATTTTTGTATCGAGTCGCTGACAGATTTTCAGCTGATTTTATTGTAAGACGGTGAAACAACGAATGGAAAGTTTTATGCTTCGATAAAGTGTTTTTCCATTTGCCAAATTTCTAGCAGATAAATTTACAAGAAATTAAACATATTAAAATTCCCCCAAAATTGCACGACTCTGCTGTTTTCCTCGTTTTCCATTCGCGTTTGCATCTCTTCAGATATCTCTTCGCTGAAATGTTTCATTCGTAAGAAACGTGAGACACACAAAACCGGATATTGAAAGATTATTTACGTTTTGGTAATACCCATTAAAATGTAACATTCATTTCGGATCGCATAGACAGCAGGAAGAGGAGGAGGAGGCAGAGGCGAAGGACAGCGAGAGGCTTAAAAGGAACTGATCGTACAGAGATTTAAAAGATTCATTCAGAAGGGATTAAGCAAGTTAAACTAATTGAGAAATCAAAGTATACGACGAAGAAGTTTCCAGAGAGTTGATCGATCTAACCAAAGTACAATACTTCGTACAGCGATCACGAAGATATTAAAAGTCCAAGATCAACCCCCACCCGCTTCTATACAAACTGCTGGAGTGTCACGATCACCGAATCGCCAATTCGTTTGTGTTCGCACGACAGACAGTGTAGGTGTTCAGAAGGAAGGTGGTCCAGAGGCTCGTAAAACTGCGATTCGCGCGACTATTCGCCGAGAAACGCGCAAGTTATCCCCCTGTCCGCCCCTTCGACCGGATTATTATCAGGCATTTACACGTTTATGCTCTTTGCCGTGCCACGCAGATGGCCGCGACGCGTATACGCGCTAACGGTAACGTGCCTGATTTTCCGGTGCAATAAAGTCCCTTTGGTAGACGAGGCGCATAGTCTAGCAATTAACGCTCGTAAGTCGAGCCGCGCGATCTGTTTGATTTAAACGCCTGCCATGCGATCCTGCGTGTAATTCCAGGGCTAACTGAAAAACCAAGTCCAACTCTACCACCGAGCATTTATTACGTCATATTCAATGGCCGACCGTGTCGTCGTCCTCTTCTCTATGCGAGTTCTGCTTTTCAAAGGACGGCTGGTATAATGAAAGACACGTCGCTGTTGGGTGTTGCGCGTGTTCGCTCTGATGTGCTATCAATAAAGGTGGTTTCTGTTTGGACTCGAGGATAGATCGTATATGGCTTCTTTTATTTTGAATAGTTTCATGGCGTAATAAATCGATGGTACGTTGCTCGTTGATGTACGAGCATTCGAGGTTTTTGTTAATCCACTGGGAAGCGGCGTCAGTGCGTACCGTGTGGAGGATCTCTCGTTATTGTTATCTCTGTTATCGTTCCACCGATTCTGATAATTAACAATTCTAATTGTAATACACCGTTTGCAAATGAAGAAATATTTTGTTCACTGTCGAAGCGTTGGACGATTCTTTCATCGTCACAGACTATCCTCGAACATGATAATTAACTTTCTCTCGCCTATTATATTAACTTCGATACTAACAAAATCACAAAATTTAACTTCTGCTTGTAATATGTTACGCGTAACACTTGTAACAAGTTGCTTATTAACTTTTGGAAAAAATATGCTTCGACTATGCTTCGAATCGTTAGTATTCCATCTACTGTATATGTGTTCATGTATATAGACTCAAACAGAAACGAGTCTACACAAATGAAGAAGCGGAAATCGTGTTGGAATCCTCGCAGCGCTACAAAGAAGCCACCCCGGCGCGCCGAAAAATTCCCTTCCAAATAAAGAGTCGCTCGCCATTACGTGCATAGAGTAGCATAGTTTTTCGACGTCGTCCTTCACTTCAGGGCTTCTGGAAGACAGGGCGTTTTGCGATCAAGAAAACGTGGAAGAAGAGGAACGTTCGACATAAACGGCGAATGCCTCGCGCTCGTTACACGCGGCTCCTCTAAAAATATCTCCGCGAAACAGCCTTCCAGTTTCTGACCGCGTCTGATTTTCTTCATCAGCCGATCTCCTTCCTCTTCATCTTCCTTTAAGCGTCGTTCGCTTAGCAGAGACGCGATTTTTTTCAAAGAAAACTGTGTCAAAGCTGGTGAATTGCATCACTCTACATTTTGAAATCTTAGGATTCCGAAGTCATGGATTTTTAATTCTCGAACGTGTTAAAATTTAGTTTCAAAACCGTCGAATTGCGAAGCTCTCTATTACGAAATTTTAGAATTCTAAAATTACGGATTCAAAGGCATCGTATCTCAAAATTTTAAAACTCCAAAGTCGGAGAGTCGGAGTTCTCGACTCGTAAACTCCAACATCTCGAAATTTTAAACTTCTAAAAAATCGAAGACTTGAAGCTGCCGAATTCCAAAATCTGGAGCTTCGAAACTGTCGAATTCTACAGCTCAGTATCTCGAAATTCTAGGATTCTAATATTATAGTCGTAGAATTCGCAGCCTCCGAGTTCAAAGAGTGAAAGCTCGAAGTTCTCGAATTTTGAAAGTCCATTGTTTCGGAACTTGAGAATCTTAAAATTACGCGTTCTTCTAAAAATAGCGTCGCGAAACAGCCTGCGAGTTTCTAGCCGGCCGCGATTTTCTTTACGAACTGATCTTCTTCCTTTTCATAGCCTTCTTTTACCGTTCGCGTTCTTCAAGCGGGGGCTGTTTGCTTCGCGGAGGCGCGATCGCTTCCGAGAAAACCGGCGGATTTCTCGCGCACGAAATACGACTAGATGCACGGAGGTTTATGTAGATGCTTTGTCGGTACGATTCAGCTTCTTGGAACTACGCAAACTGTTACGGCGGCAGAATTGATCGGCGATCGACTGATTGTTTCGTGAAGGCTGGTTTTAGGGGTGCGTTGATTGTAGCGCGGAGTAGAGTCTGCTTCAAGAGTGAAGTTTTTAGGGAACGAAGGGTAATTGTAAGGTTTAAGTCGTACGAGTTTCTTGAGGCGAGAACCGTGGCTAAGATATGGTTATGGTGGTAGCGAGACTTTTGTGGCCAGAAAAAGTGACTTTTTCTTAGAGCGCTCGTCGTGCATCTTAATTTATGTTTTGGATCGTGTTCTTAAAGTTTAAATTTTCTAACTCTCATGATCTCGCGTTAAAACAACCGACGTTACGAAGGGTTAATCTTCGATCTTGCAATCAGAAGCTATAAGTTTCAACTATCAAATTCGGAATTCTAACAAACGATTTAATATATGTTTATTTCACCATAGAGAAGTTAAGGATGGAAAGTACGTTATAGATCGATCAATATGCCGCATGAAAGAACAAACCGCGAAAGAGACCACGTAATATTTTACCTACGAGCATAAAAAGAGATCGGAGGATGGACTTTTTACGAGGGCCAGATCGCAAAACCGAAACCACCAGGGTTACTTAGGCAAAAAACGAGTCGGAGAAGGCAGGGTGAAGCACTTTTCCCATGAAAATGATGGGAATACGAAGGGACCACGGAACGAGCGCAGAGCGTTTAACCAAAATTACGTTTTATATGCACAAGCGGATCATTGCTCGCGAGACGGTCCATGCGTAACGGCCGCAACGCAACGGTGCATTTCCTTTTACTACTGCGGCCAGACAGCGAGCACCGTAAAACCAGAGAGGCTTTAACAACTGCAACTGCAGAAATCCTGGCGTTGCGTGGTGAACTTCCAGGGACAATACATCCCTGGATGCATCGTTCAACTTGCAAGAGCAGAACTGATTGTGGGAACGAACGCGAGGATTCTTCGTCCTTCCTTGTAATTTGAAGTTTTAATAATTAAGAAAGACCGGTTTACCATTTATTTTTGTTGTGCTGCGTTTATAAGTACTATTACAACAAAAGCGGTAGTGAAGAAGTTGCAATAAAATTGAAAATTGGAAGATCGAAATAGCAAACTGTAAGTTCGATATCTTGCGACTTATAATTTCAGATTTCCGCTACCAAATAAAACAAATACTTGATTTTACGGATTCAAAAGCGTGCCGAAGCAAAAGACTGAAACTTACGACTGTAAAAAGGAAGGTTGCCGAATCGAATTACTATTCCACACGTACGCGTATCAATTACGCAAGATGACCAATCGTGTGTAAAATAATTAAAATCTGGCTCTCGTTAAAAGATTGAATTCGATCCACGTTTCGAGCCATATAAAAGCCAATTATCGGCGTTCTCGTTTCATTCGACTGATTCCCGTGCATCGTTGCAAAAATGGCACGAAAAAAAGCCACATAGGAAGGGTAATACCATTTGAAGCGAGTACACGCCCCGCAGCTACTTAATTACTTGGCAAAACGGGATCAGAGAGTCGTGATTTCATGGAACAAAGGGTACATTGTCTTTACCAGCCGTGCACGGAATTAAGGCGTCTAAGATGCACGTGTTCCACGAATAGATCTTTAGCATTGCGATTAGAGATCGTGCGGTTTACCTTGTACGAGCTTCTGTCCTCCTCGTCCGAGGATGGGGCAGCGGGATCTCCTCCCGGTGTCGCTACGGCTTCCGTTTCCGCCGGCTGGTAGTCGACCTCACTGCTCCAAGAGTGTCGCCTCTTCAGGTCCCCTGTAATGATAGCGCCGAGACTGTGTTAATTTTAGCTTGTGAATCTTCTCATCTTCGATCGTAAGACTATTGTCTATTTATACGTAAGACCATTTCTGTACTATAATCAGACGCGCAGTATCTTAATTTCAGCTTGGAATTTTTTTGCTTTCGTAGAAAAGATATTAAGAGACGTAATTGGTCTCAAATTATTGGAAAGTCTAACTGCCTCCTCGTTACAGCAACTCTCTCGATTCTAGAATTTTCAGATATATTTACAAATCTGCTACATCGCTCTATAGAGAGCAACAGCTTTGAAATTCTAGATCTTCGAATTGGAGAGTTGCGAATCCCTAAATTTCACGGCTTCAACGCTCTGAATCTTCACGAGCTTCGAAAATACGAATCTCAGGATTCCTAAACCTTCGGACAAAGCCACGTAGCAGCATTTAAAACCATATAGCGCCGCTGTAAGATCTTCGGTAGCGTCGACGGTAATGAATTGAAACGTTGAAACGCGAGATGGTGAAAATGTTGAGCAGAGAGAAATCAAAGGGGGTAACACGGATAGTCGGCACGTGCCTCGAGGTCCGC
The DNA here is from genome assembly GCF_051014615.1 of Bombus vancouverensis nearcticus. Classification (NCBI taxonomy): domain Eukaryota; kingdom Metazoa; phylum Arthropoda; class Insecta; order Hymenoptera; family Apidae; genus Bombus; species Bombus vancouverensis. The sequence continues at coordinate 16,922,527 of NC_134913.1, read as the reverse complement.
CGGTAATTAATACGGTCCGACTCAATCGGGTAGCCGCTTAATTAGAATTGTCACTATCATTCATCTCGACGGCGGCTGTTTAACGTCAACTTGCCAATCGAAGCGTAGCTGACAAAACTGGCCGCTACCACTTTTTGCCCACGGCTGTTCGACGTGCCGTATAATCCAACAACCGTATTCCCGATCGATACTCCTCTCCTCTTACGGGCTTTGGATTTACCATTTAATAGCGGCGAGTATCATCTCTGGAATCTTGCTCGAGCCGGCAGTTATTAATTTCCTAGATCGTCTCCTGAAATTAACGACATACATACAGTACAGAAATCGCATTACGCGGTCACGACCAGTTACGACGACGATCTTGAAACAGTTTTAACGAAGCCATCGATCCACGAGACGGTCGCAAACGGCTGGACCTGACCAGCTAGAAAATCGCTCAGCGTGTCGTGGCTCCGCTAACCGGCACCGTTTCTTCCATACCACGGATATGTAGAACGATTTCTATTTAAACTGCTATTTCCATATCTGTTTCAGCAGTTTTTCGTCGTTTACTTCCTTTAACTTTGAGCAAAGTTCGACGAATCCGATATCGGACATAGGAATTTCTTTTTCGTTAGAATGGACGATTCGATGGGAACTACGCTCGATTCTTCGTAATTGGAATTCCGTTTACTTGTCAGATGGAATGGACAAATTATCTAAAAATGTCGAAACACAAAGCATTGGAGTTTTAAAGCTTCGAAATGAAAATATTCGAAGAGAAAAAAAGGATATGATTAGAAAGAGTGAAATCACTGTGCGACGTCCGAGCATATCTCGTAATTGCCGGAGGTATAAGATGTACTGACGTTGCTGGATGTTATCCGTACGTTTTGTTATTTCTCGTAATTGAAACAATTTGTTAGAGCCAAAGTATAGGTTATTCGATTTAGCCTGTAAATGGATTTTAAGACGTTGCTTGGACCATGGCCATAAAAAAGCTGATGTAGCGTACGGTGTAATTGAATACGTCTCATTAAATATGTGCCATCACTTTTTCTCCTTTTAAACTATAATCTTTATACTTAGTGTTAGCTATTTTCTAGACCTTATAATAATGAAAGCACTATATTTCAAAGGAATTCCATAAGATAATCGAATATTACGTTATTATCTAAACCCGAGGACTTCGCGAAACTTTCGATGTACATAGAATTTCTAAAATTTGTTTATTACCGTGTTCCATTTTACGTATATACAGCACTATATTTTAACAAAATATTAGTTAATCGAATTCTAAAGTTTTTAATTTAAGATTGGTTCTAGTTTCAATCTATCGATCGACAAACTTCCATTTCAAGTTCAAGAAACACGATCGATCCTATCACGTGAAATATTTCACATCGCATAAATTTCAAGTTGTCTCGAATGCATCGGTAACTCTTTTACCATATCAAACAATTTTCTTCCGATTTACTCTCAAAGGTACTCGATCCCGAAGGAACGAAAATATGTCGGCGCAAACAAACGTGAAAAATAAAGATCGCCTCGAATTCGCCTGACGATAAATCAGCCTAAATCAACGACTGTCCCAATTGGAGGAATCCTAAATCGGTTCTATGAAATCATCGAGTCGCTTTCGCGGATTTTCATCGATGCTCGCGGAACATTTAAGGCCGGCAAGCGTACGTACTCACGCACGCGCGTACACTTTTACAAAGGTGGAACCGGGGATAACGATCGACGATAAGCTCGCAGGTTAAACACTGTATTCGAGACGTGACTTATGGGATTCGATCGGGCCGAGGAGGCGCGTATTCTACCTACAAATTTACTCGTTTACTCGCTTCGTGGAATGCCACGGGCTCCCACGGGACCGGGCCGGTGAACGCATCGGAAAGAGGAGATGCGCTGCACGCGGCGGGGCTCGCGCGATCACGAGCACAGGAAATTTATCGGTTCGACGGTCAAAGTGTGAATTACGTCGATTCCAGCGTGAGCCGCAATAAAATATTTCCCAAAGCTTCATCGCATTGTGCCGCCGCTTCGTACCCGGTTATTTGCATCGGCCGTATATCTCACGCGTTTCGCGCGCATTTTGAACCCGCGCAGGCGCATCGCCATTTATTAATGATCGTCCGCCGACCGACCACTTTTACAAATCGCTGTATCCCGTTTTCGTGACGTATGGAAAGATTACTTCGTGAGAAATCGGTTTGCCTGAGAAGGGTGAAGCGTTTGGTAGAAGAGTGACGCGAGATTGAGGAAAGTTCCTAAGTATTTAAATATTTGCGAAAAAAAAAAAAAAAAAAAAAGGGAGAACCTGACGAACTAAAATTAACTGACTTAAGAATTATTATCCTACTCGAAGTACCACAATTTTGGAATTCATTTTTCCAGATATCTAGGAAATTACGATTTTTCAGACGTATCGCTCCTCCAGCAAACCAACGATATCCCGTTTGGTATCTCGTTACGTAGTTAGAAATATGAAATGTTTGTTTGTAACGGTTACGTTGACGCATAAGCCTGAAGATTATATTAATATTTAATAGTAAGAAGAAAAAAACAGCTGTTCGTCGATACGTAACAATTAACACTTTCGTGACGATAGGTGAACATAGGGCGATCTCAGGAAGCGTATGATCGGGCCGCAAAAAACATGCACACACGTCCTCTGTAATTTACGACCACGTGTATTATTATTCATACATATTACGCAGTATGTAACCAGGTAGAAGTAACAGCATTCGCAGTTTTTTCAAGTGGACAAAAACAACTTTCCTCTGGCGAATAATCGTAATTCGACGAGCGCATGGAATGGTTGTAGATTAAAATGAATAAACTAATCTCCTGACATAGCACTCACGAGAAAAGAAGATTAGAAATATTATTCTAACTTCAAGCTTCCATTCCCTAAAAAAGGAAAACGAAGTAAGATAGAAACGAACAAATATGAGGAAATGAAAAAAGAGAAGAGGAATGTGTATACAAAGAAACGCAATCCTAACTTATAGATGATAAATGACAAATTATCAACGTCAATGAAATTTACGATTCAAGGTAAAAATTGAAAAATTATAAAATAGAAGCCTATAACCCACAACTTGTCACTTGTTGCGGCACTAATATTAGTAGTTAATAAATTACCGTACGAGAAAGCTCAGATTTTCTATCTCTATTCTTTATTTCCTCGAAACGAGGCAGAATTTTCTCAACGCGCATAATATAACCACGAAACAGTGAGGAACGCCTCCGCGTTTCGCGCTGCTATAAAACATAATGGACGTCAATTTGACAGGGGCTGCGAGAGAAAAAGAGAGAGAAAGGACGTTACGAGCGCGAACTGCGCAAACTTCCTGTCGTTTCGCGGGGTGGCGGAACACGAGCACGCACACGCTCAACGGTGATCGTGGCCGTGAATTTACAAGCACGTGTAGACTGGCGCGCGTGCACGTGGCTTCCGGGCCCACGGACGCGCGTAATTTCTCCTTCTTCACCTCGTCGCGTCCGCGCTCCGCCACGATCTGTGATCATTGCGCTTTGTACACTTCGCTCGCATTCCACGAAGAAGCAGCGCGAAGCCGCAGAAACCGGAAAAGTAAAGCAACATGCGATGCAATTAGCTCCAGCGGTGAACGGCTCGAAGAAATTCAAGCTACGACTCTCGAGGACGGGAAGAAATTTAGATACATCAGGCTAATCGTTGGATACCGAGTTAGTGAGCTTAGATTCTGTTAGCGGACAGTTACGTTGCATTCCGATCCGACGAACGTTCGAACGAATCTGGCTATGAATGTAACTATCTACGTTATTTCCATTCGGCTCAGTTTTGGTATTATTTGAACAAAATTTTTTTCTTTTATCTTTTGTTCAATAATTCCTGTAGCAAATATTAAAACGAACTTTGGCCATGGACTGGTGTAACAGCACGTAAAGTGGAGAATATTTTTGTCATTGTAAAGGAGCAGTTAAGATCGAAATTGAATTAAAGACGAAGGTAATCTTTTTCGTAAATACAATTTCTGTATCGCGAGTGCAATTCGATGTTGTAAGTCGAAGTCTTAAGATGTATTCTACTATATAAAAACCAATGATTCAATTTAAATGTTCATTTGTATCAAAACACGGAATCGTAAAAATAGAAACTTTCTATTCCTATTTCCATATAAATGAATTTTAAAATCTGCATGAATAAACTTCTATTCCAACTTATATCGATGATTTGGAAGGGAGGATGATGGTCGGTATTTCCGGAATTTGCATGCGCCTACGAGGAATCCTAATGGAAAAGAAACGGTTCGATGCCTCCGGGGACGATGGACAGAGCCTGCGTAGGCACAGAAGATGGAAAATCGCTTCTTGTCGATGATCTCACTGCGAGGAATCCGATCGGATTAACTCGGCAAAGCGAAATCAGCTAAACGCGACTGTCACATATCGTCTGCTACGATTTCTTACACCGTAGCTGATGGACGATGTCTCAATCGACATGTCACACGAAAAGAACGTTACCTGTTTCTAGTTCTTTCGGTGGATGATCGACGGCGATCCGTCCACGACGATCTCGCGGAAACTCATTAACATTTAACCGGTAATCAGAGCGGTTGATTAACGAGGCCGATGGGCAAGGCGGCTCGATAACAGCACACGGAATCGTACGATCTTATCATTGGCGATCTCACGGTCTAACGTCGTTAACAGTCGCCGGGGATCCATGAATGCGGATCGTCACGATCCACTGACGGTGATCCATGCCGTTCTGTTCGTGTCATCGTTTCTTGCCCAGGCTACGTCTAGCTAAGCATCCGGCTCCTTTACATTTCCATTTTATTTATATGGTTATCGAGCGTAACTAGCGTGGCGGTACCAGCGTTCATCGATGATTTTCTCTATTAAACTCGTTAGTCCAGTGTACGGTATCCCCTTGTTCTTCCTTCGCGTCCCCTCGCTGCATTCCCTAGGACACGTTCAGTCGGTGTAGCCAACGGCGACCACGTTTCTTCGCTCATCGAACGAGGTGACTGTGTGCGCGTCACCGTGTGACAGTCAATGTCACGGTTTCCCTCCCGATCAAAGTTATTAAAAGCTTGGACATTCAAGAGCGAAGGACCGTTTCGGTTCTTCCTCCACGCTGTAAGACCACCAAAGAGACCGTGTTATTGTTCATCGAACGTTCATCGTATCGCGCACTCGATCATCCTCGTGGCCCGACAAAACATCCTCCGACACAATACTCTTCATGTTCACTGACACGTGCGAGATCACCGAGCAACGTACGTCCACCGAGTCATTATCAGACGTGGTACGGATATTTTCTCCGTTGTTCTCGTTCGAGAGGCAACATACACTGTCGAAGAACTTTCCCTCCTATTCTATTATATACACGTGTATTACTAGCGATCAGAGGGGGGTGGGTTGGAAATGTAATTTACCGGAGATCTCCGGGCCGATTCGAGGGATCACGATCGTTGGATCCACGAAGAGCGGCGAGTCGGCGAGACACACGGCTAGATTTCGGGTTGCAGGTGCACGCTACAGGTTCACTCACAGGTGCAGCTCTCTGACTAGACTAAAGGCGGGAGCGTGCTCGTTGCCAGCAAGTACTCTAGGAGAACAGAGAAAGAGAGAGAAAGAGGAGGCATACCGGTGCTTCGATTGGTCCATGCTTCCCGCGAAAACGACCCAGCCAATCACCGTGACTGTGCCACGTAATTGCCGGGTATCACGATTCACAAAAACGGGGGAGGGATACCCTTTCGAAATTCCCTCGAGGTAACGTTCCCCTCAGTTTCTTTTTTATTACGCGCATCGGCCGGCTTACTTTGTCCCACGGCCGATTTTTGAAGTCTATATCGATCATCCTGTTGTCCTAGGGAGATTTCGATACCGTACGCCCGGACCCTCTTTGAAACATTCTTTTCTACCTTTCTTCCCTTCGAGTCAAATAATTTTTTATCCTTTACATGCTGGGAATTATAATCACACGGTATTAACCTCTTTTTCGTACTGTACAAACACTGGGCTGAAGCTCGACTTTGAGAAATTGAACGGATCTCCTATTTTCCAAAGAACCAATCTCCACCATCCTTTGCAATTTAATTCTAACTAATAAGAACTCCTTCGACCACTGAGAAATCAATGCCCGCGGGGAACAGATTCAATCTTCAGGAAATCATTAACACTCGGTAGGATTTCTCAGTCAGGCCGATTATTTCGCGATCCCGGCTCAATAAAATCGCTGTACGCTACGTGATCGTTCGTTCGACGAAGGGAAGATAACGAAAACAAAACGAAATACAGCCGAGGAAGGGGTAAAGTTATCTCGACCAGTCACGAAACGTTTAACGAAGCAGATCGAATATCGATTAATTCGTATTGTTGCGAGTATTTGACGGCTACAATGTGCAATGTCAAAGTCAGCGTGTATCGCGATAGAAAGTTAAGAGGATGGTCGATTCTTATCCATATCCAGATAATATTCATCAAATAGAAAGAACAGTCACGGTCGTTCTCACAATTCTCTATGGAATAAAATGTGAAAATATTCCCAGGTACTTATCGATGTGTTGTACTATATCGTGCCACCCTTTATCGAGTTGAATATTTGCCGCTACCTTAAGAAAATAAAAATTCGAAAAACAGGAGCAATCGAAGGTGAAATTTCTTTTCGGTCATTGACAATTCATTCGTTTACAAAGAATTTTTAAATTAACAATTATTCTTTCTGCTTTACCTAAATATTTCACCCTACTGTGATTAAATAATATACGAACGAAGACGAAGCTTAATTCCGTAACGTTTAAATCGTTAAATTAGTATGGAGAAGGGCTGTCGGGTTAGTTGGTGGACAAATTAATTCACGATCGATGTTTTATCGAGTATGGCGATACGAAGCGATTCGAGGTTACCGATTCGAGGCGGCGGCAGCTCTTGTGCAAGTATTTCGGCCGGGTGGGTCCGCCGGATTCCTGGGCTTCTTTCTCGAACAGTCCCTCGAGGGCTTGGTGGTTCCCAGGGAGGTCAGAGGTCGTTGGGCCCTCCTCCGCCTTATTCCTTCTCGCCCCCTACCCGACCGAACGCCCTCGACCCTTCGCCAGCACGCAGCTTATGAACGTCCGCCCAATACGCCCGAGTCTCTTTCACCTCTCTCCCTGTTTCTCTCTCGCTCGAAATGTTATTTATTTGTTCACGCGTTTCACCTTAACGAGATTTTCGGCCCAGTACCATTTGCCAGTAGGGGAAATTAAAAAGCTTCAAGCTTTCATGGTACACCGTGTTGAATGTCAGCTTGTTTTGGCTCGGAGTCGTTTTTTGGCACGTACTGTAATTTGCAGGATTGTTGGTATTCGTGGTTTGAACTGGGGCAGCTCGAGGAGCGAATGCGACGTAGTTGTAGAAATTGCGGAACTTGTAGTTGCAGTTACTCTACGTTCGAAGTTGTCGATCAGAGTTGGAAGGAGCGTGGAATAAAATGCTTGAAACTCTCACGGTGTTACGAGTTGGACGTGGCTCTCTTTTACGTACGAGTTGTTTTTTATTATAATCTCAAAGATACGATGAAATTGTAATTGGACGTCGAACTCATTAGAGCTATTCTAGTTTCGACTTTGTTGATCAAAGTTCGAAGGAATATGCGATGTTTCATAAGGACACGAATAATTTTAAAAGGACGTTTTATGCAAACCAGCAACGTAATAAAATCACAATCGCGCGTGTCCACTTATTTTCTCTTCCTGAAATACCAAATAAATTCAATTAATTTTTCAATTTAACCCGTCCATTTCACCCTCCCAGCAAGTCATAGAAACATACCATAACGCCACAAGCTATACAAATAATCATTCGGCGAGAAATTTCTTTTCAATAACTAATCAAGTAAATCGAGTACGACGAAAATGAAAAGCCGAAGTCATCTGGTCGGAAACAGAGTCGGTTAACGATCGCGAGTGGTACTGGAGGTGCGTTCCTCGCGTCCTTTTCTACTTTGCATCATTACGGAAGATTGATGTAGTAACGGTATACGGTTGTTCGTCTCGCGGTTAAAGTGTCTCGTCTTTTTTCGCGGCCGATATTCCTCGAAAGCCTGCCAACCGGCTGGTCGTCGAGCAACACTGAAGAAACGGGGCGCCCTAATGGCCAGCACAGCACTACAAAGAAAAATTTTTCGATAACGCGATGCACTCAGGTTTGGAGAGTCTGGTCCCGAAATTTGTATCGTACCCGAACGAATCCGAACGCCACGCCGCGCGTCCTTTCCATCGTCGATGTACATACGGGGCTTCTTGGGGCCGGCGACAACGCGTAAACCTTCGAACCGAAGGATAAATCCTCCTTACCGCGAAACCTTCCGACCAAACCATCATTTAGGCGGGATCACACGGACCTCTCTTCCGCGTCGTAATTTCTGTACGCGGCGAAGAAACGCGCGTGTAAATGCGCCGTTGGATTCCGGCGTGCCTTACCCACCGCCCCCGAACGCCAGCAGGCCTTGTTCGCCGAGATTTTTCGGCGGAAACCGCCGCCGGGGAGCACTTTACATTCACCCCTCGCGATGGAGAATTTCGCAGAAGTTAGGATTTCGTCCCTGTTACGTGCGATCCGTGGAATTCGTGGAATCGATCACAACATCTAATTCACTGACCAGGAACTGTATGTAGTCGAATGCTAAGGTCTTTCTCTCGAATGCAATTGTCTTGCATGCAAGTTGATAAAAAGGGAATATTAAACTGCGACTAAATAGGACCATACTGCGTGACAAGTGCGTAGTATTTCGTTGAATCTTCGAAGCTCTGTGATTTATTAATTCTTTGATCTGAATCCGTTCTAACAGCGAGCCGAATACTGTCGTCATTCTGCCAATAAAAAGCTATCAACGACATCAACTTGCAACTTTATACCTCGCGATCGGAGTAACGAATCAATGCCAGAATCAGTTCAATGAACCAACGTCATATCCTCTTACGCGAAATGAACTTTGTTCGTTTGTAAGTCGGCGAGGGACTTTGACCTGCTTCACGAATAAGGGTGGAAGTCGAGCGAGAGAATAGGTTTGACCGCGGAGGATGAGTCAGAACTTTCGATTCTCAAGCGTAGAAGGTAAACACGTGATGCTAGTCCATCGTTGCTATCCTCTTTGTCGTCTTCGTGGTACGTCGACGGCGATATTTTTGTCGGCGTTGGCCAGGATTTAAGGGGCAAGCAGGCGTAGAAAGCGCGCCAGCGTGTAATGGTGATTGAATGCGGCTAATGGTCGTCCCGTACGGGACTCACGGCCTTCCAAGATATACGTTATGACTCGAGCATAACATTTACCGGGTGGTAAACAACCGCCCATAAACTGCAAAGCCCTACAAACGAGCCCTTCTGCGAAAAATGCTGAGACCGAGTAAGATCCTTATGGTTGTTAATCCAATTCTCATCTAGATGCTTTCGAACATCGAACTTCGGTGTCATCTTTTGGTATCGATAAAAATTTCCATATTCGATAGGGGCATTTTTGGCATGGCTTTGTCCTCAACCGTTGCCATGATTTTATCGATTGTGGATGAAATTATGAGAGAATTTAACTATTGATATCTTTGGAACTGAGAAACTACAAATTTCCCACTTGCCAAAAGTTGGGAATTGTTATGTGTTCTATATCAATTCAGAAAAATGTTACTGTGCTGTATTACGCTATATTGCGCTATCTTTGGTAAAAAGCTTTATAGGAGCAAAGGATGTTAATGTCGATACTCGTAGTATTAATCGGCAGGTGATTCGAGACAAGTATAATTGGAAAAGTATAATTGGATCTGAAACGTTTGGTTCGATCGATGATACGTGTTTTTGCTAGCTTGAAGATCGTGCGTTTAAGGAAAAAACATGCAAGTACAAATATCCGTAACATCTGCAAGTGAACTGCAATTAGATTCGACTCAAAATATCATTACGTTGGAATAATTTAAAGCTTATATAGCTACTTACTGTGCTTACAAAGTATGAATCTCGATCTAGATCTCTAATCAAAATTTATTATGCAATCGAGAATTATGTATCTCCTCCGCTTTATATTCTAATAGAGATTAAAATCGTACACGCTTAAATGATTAATCCTTGCAGTATCGTCCATGTTTCTATCAGAAAAAGAACAGCGAAGAACACTTGAGAACATCATTTTCCCTGCTCTAAATAGTTGGTGTGGTCGGAGCGGAACAAGGAAGACGTCAGAACCCGGCAATTTGCCATCGGTTTTCGCGCACGAACTGATTTGTAAGCGCGACCAAGCGTAGGATACAACGGACTTTCGAGTTGTGAAGCTTGTCGCGTTGCACGGCGACAATCTCCTTCGACGATACCGCCATGACAAATCGTTCTAAGCAGCGTGACGCCATAAATCAAAGCTCGCCACTCGAAACGGTTCTCCACCCCGTGAAGAAAGATCAGGACACGAGGAGGACGAACGAGAGAGAAAGGGAGAAAAGGAAAAACAGAAAGGGCGCAAAGAAGAAGGGACGAGGAAGATAGCGGTGGTGGAGTACAAGTATAGTTGAAGCACGATTAAATTGTAGTCGATAAAGCTCTGGTCAGGCATTAATAATAATTAGACACGGCGTGGCTTCGAAATTAACGATGTAAGTCGGTATGCGTAGATAATAAACTTGCGAATGAATTCTGCTTGACGCCACGGCTAAATAAAGAATAGCGTAACCGCGTGAAAGTTTACGAATTATCGTCGTATTAATTGGGGGCTATTGTAAATTCCATTGCAATGGGAAAAAATGGTAATTGAATGTGGCTCGCCCGCGAAAAATAACGTTTTACGAGGCGATTAACCGCTTCGAGGCTGTTCCGACCGCGCTTCACGATTTTCTCCTCCCTGCAATTCTTACGCAATTAGCGAGCCAACGGTGAGAAGATTCAAGACAACTCGTAGTTAGTTAGACATACTAGGTGTATTCCTGTCTTTTAATATTGTTATTTTTCTTCATACGAAGATGTTAACGGAAGATCTTAATATTAACGCCCAATCTCTCCTAATCTTCTGTTTAAGCTAATTTTTTGAACTATCGCAAATTTAAATTCAAATTTACAGTGGAACTTTTAATCTTCAATCATTTGTTCATCAATCAGCTATATCGAATTCTTTGAAAATTATCGAGATCCTACGGTCAAGTAAGTTGTTTGTTTTCGGAGAATCGAACATTAATCGTATGCTCGTGCGATGAAACGTAGAAATTAAGAAAGAGTTGATCGGTTTGGCTTGCGAGGGCTAATTATTAATTCAAACGTAGCTGATATTAGGAAACTAAAACAGAATCATCATCTCCGTTCTGACTTACGGGCTTCTTTTCCAGGAATTCGATTTAAATGCGGTAACATTACGTGAGGTGATTTATCCAGCATTGAATAGGTAGGAAATGTGGTACGGTAATTTTATTAATGCATTAATCCCGTTTCACCGGCGTTCCTTGAGTTCTTTGTACGGTGGGATCGTGGCGCCCGCGGGCTCTTCGCCGAGGGTGGACTTAATAAACCGAAAGAGGGACCACACGCGTCGTGACGTCACGTGGCACGTCATGGCATGACGATTCGGTTGACGTACATTACGCCCGCCAAGGTAGATTGAAATTTAGCGAATCCACCCACGCGAGCCGCGCGCGCGACTGCATATTATTATGCGATTCGCGAGCGGCATAATTATTTCCCGCTCAAAGTTCCTTTGACGAGGAATCCCCTTTAACGCTTCAATGTTCCGTTCATACCAACACGCGTGAATTTATTTTTAAAACCGTGCGAAGGGGAAAAGCTGTTTTTGAACCGTACAAAAGCGATTTGGATCGTAACAGGAAATACCGTGTTTAAAAGCTGAATTTATTCTACTGCGAGACTTATATTCAAACTTATATTGTTCGTTATAAATTACACAATTGTGACTATCGTAAGACTAACTATTTGAGCCTCTTAGAAGTAAAAATCAGTCAACCACATCGTTTTGTAAGATTTTAATTTAGTAAATACATAGGTGCATGATTAAGAATTTAGTTGCATACGTATCGATGCTGATCTTAGAATCTTAAGGTCAAATTAAAAGTTTCATCTTTTATAGGAAAGTTAAAGAAAGATATAATCTTGGAAAGATCAAGGTTATATATCTGTTAAAATCTCATCTTCGTGTAGAGATTAGGAAAATGTTTGAAATTTTGGAAGCTCGAAACCCTGCTAAAAGTTGTGCTTTCGTACGGTAAATAAACTTGGAAGATACTATCTCGCAAAGAAACTGGACAAAGATTTATCCACGACAAATTTCAGATCCTAAAACACCTAAATACCTTGTTCTCGTGAGAAAATCATACTTGTTTGGGCTTCTAAAAGTAAAACCGATGTCGATATTTTTCATCGTTTCTAAATGATGGATCATCAAGATGGATCATTTGATGTTTATACGATCGTGATGATGTTCTCAGAGGACCAGCAGATCCTCATCAAGCTCGAACAGAAAGAAAATCTTGTAATTACCGATTCCACGTGAACAGGTATACTGCATACCACACAATGGCGGCAGCATCTGAAAGGACCAAGGGAAACGAATCATCGGGGGATCGATTCGACGGTAGATTTTCGAAGATAGCTGGTACATGGGCGAAGAGAATGCAGGGAGGGAGATTGAGGGGTAAAGGGAGAAGGGCTGAAAAGATGAGGAGAGGGGGGAAGGGGGTAAAGATTGACCCATGACCCGAGAGTTATGACGCGAGTCTGATTCCTGAAATGCTCGCGTACACCCTGTAATCAGGAATGGTGAGTCCGGGCACCCCGCCCCAGCACGCCACGCTGGATATCTATAATTTAAATCTCGCTCGGCCATAAGTGGCAGGAAATCATTGTAATTAATATGGCGTACATCCACGCGCTGGTACATGTGCGCGACTCCCATGGCCCTCCTTTTGTCCCGATTCCCCTGTACGACTGGCGTGTCTGCTCTCTGAAGAGGATGTAAGCCGATCGCGCATGTGCCGATACGGAAGCTTATGTTAGACTAGCGAAATCGGTTTACTCGTCGTTCGTTAGTATACCATGGTGCAAAAGTTGCGGATCGTTATCTCGTTGTTAGGTAGCCTTGGCTGTTATAAATTTCATTTACTTCCAAACTTTCGTTTTTCTTTCGGCAACTTTCTGTAATTAAGTTTGGACCTTCTAAAGTAATTTTAAAATTATGGTTAATTTACGTGTATGTATAGGTTAAACATTTTACCGTCACGCTTTAATAAAGATAGGTACTATTTTGCACTGTATCTTTTCATTTGTAGCAAATCTAGGATAGATAGCTATTTTCGATATTTCTGATTTTTTCATCTTCAATTACTTTGCATTTTTCATGTTACTAGTATGGTATAATTGATCTTCATAACGAAGAAAAATAAACGGTAATGGCTTGGTGGATAAATGTAGATAAATGTACGTCAAGTAGATAAATGTACTATATGCGACATAGTTGAATATCGTTGTAGATAAATGGAAGCATGTACAACTCAGTTGACTCTCAAGGCAGAAAAAATGATATGTACCCAGTAACGTAATCCAGTCTCGTTGTAGATAGATACATATGCGACATAGTAACGTACTACATGTACGTAGTCAGTTCTAAAGATTAAAGTAAATAATTTGACCAATATGTAAATATCGAACTACCCATAATCCTAAATTTTTACACGCTATTGTACACATTACCAGGGCAATCAACCAATTTTCCAACATCCACGAGAGCCAGATATTTAAGAACACGACGATCGTAAACCGGTCAGTGGAATCCAGATTAATGTTTCGAATATAGTGGCGTGCACGTAGCGTGAATCAGAATTTTCCATCTTAATATTTATGGTACTAATGAAGTAGAGATTTTTTGTCGACCGGTGATTCGTTTCCTAGTCTTCCAGTGCACGCGATTTCGATTCCGTTACGGATACTGGATTAGGGTGTATGGTCGTGCCTTACGATGGAAGGATTCATTGATATGGAATCTACGTAGGCAGACTGGCAGTAAGGCTTTTTCGTTTTGCAAAGCTTGATACTGTGAGCGACGGTCGGGTTAATCGTATCCTCTTAGCTTGAATTACTGGCTCGATCCCTCTGAGTCTTTGTAACTCTGTTTTGGAGATTAAACCAACGCGATGGCGCGCAGAAAGGGGCAAAACTACTTAAGCGGTCTTATCCGTAGATGCCGACTCATTGGAATATTCTTTGCAGAAAATATTACTTTGAAATGACTGGTGATTCTCAACCGTGGAGGCCTCAACAGAGAAACGCGTATTGTAACGTGCATTTTTCCAAAAATGATATAACTGCAAGAAATGGTATATTCATATCTCCGAAGATTTACACTGAAGATTTAATTATAATTTTTAACATTTATATTCTTACGATATCGTTCTTCATCGAAAATTATCTTATTATATCGAGACAAGTCTTCGATATAATAAGGAGGAAATGGGAAAATATCGTGTACTTTAGATTCAGCAACAAACAAATATCAAAAATTAGAAAAGTGAAACGAGTCTATGATATTTGTTTGTTGCTGAATCTAAAGCACACGATATTTTCCCATTTTTTCCTTATTATATCGAAGACTTGTCTCGCAATATGCAATGTAGGCAGCAAGTTTAATCGCTCTGTAAAAAGCTTAAGCTCCTTTTAAGACGCTCAAACTCATCTGACTGAAATAACCGTATCTTACCGTGTAGTATTGTAAAACAAGAGAATTGTAAAAACGAAGAATACTTATAATGTAAATATTATACTTGGTTTAACAAAAAGAACTTCTAAACCAACATAACCACGCTTATATTATCTTGGACAGCCGGCTTGGACGGTTAAATGAATCGAAGAAATGTTTCAATTATCTCAACAAATGTCACTCGTGGCCGGTGATCTTGATAAGCGATCCTGTCCGGCGGCGATATTTTGCTCGGTGCAAGAAATTGTTACTAGGTTGCACAAAGTTACCACGTGGCGAGCGGCTCGCGTCAACGCACCATGGCCTCATGAATTATTCATGAGGAATTTGCAGCGCCCCGTCAATGCTACTGTCATTTCTTCGTTCGTATCGATTTCTGAGCGTCTCAGCACTGTACTTGATCGTTAGCGACCACGTGGTCCATCGTAAACTCTCCAAGTCGAAGTCGATACTCTCCGCTTCATCGATAAGGAGATATCGCTGGAGAAGTTCCAGTCTCTTCGCACGAAGCTCTATACGATGTCGGAATTTTTATGTTTCCAGTCCGTTGACGTTATGGTAAAATAACGATGAACTCAGAACCAACGATTTAGAAAATAATTATTTGTCTGTTTTCAAGATTTCTTATATTCATCGTACCAAATTCCAAAAAATACGTACTTCCAATTTTTTGGACAGAAGAAATGTCAATGTACAACGTATAGTATCAAATTTGAACTTTTACTCGAGTTTTTGCTTGGACCATGCTATTACTCAAAGGATTAATCTTATTCTATTTTCAACGAACAAAAATACTGAGTGTTTTAAGACAAATTCCAACATAGAACATGTTGACAACAATTCTCGCATATCTTCCTTAAGCTTAAGAAGATTTTTACAGATGGTAGACGCGATTGGACTCGAAATAGCCCGAAGGATATATCGCGATTAAAGTCGGACATGGAATGACCGTGGAAGCAAATTATTAAAGATTATGAGATCCATAGCAAACAAAGTTATCATTCGACGTCGTAAAATTTGCATGAACGCTGTATATAATATCTGATATATTTATCTTCTAACCTTAGAAACTTCTTCCTTCATCGAAAATGACTTCGCACGGACGACGGATCTACACCTCGAGAAAATTACTCTCAATCCGAATGTGCAGGCAAGCTCATCGAGAAGAAACCAATCGATGATCCTCATAGTTCAATTAGCGGCACAATCATCTAGCTGCTGGCTCGCCATCCCGTTGCGGCAATTTCTCAGAGTAATGAGCCCGTCACGGTCTCGAGGCGCGTGTATCATAAACTCGGGGCTAATTTAACTATCCTACACGCCTCTGCCACGTAGCCAATACGATCTACATGCACGGGCCAATAAAGAGGACGTCTATTCCCGACGAGCGATAATCCCTCCGTGACTAGGATTTTTTCGCATCTTTCTGTATTCATAGTCCTCCCGGGCTATCGACACGGTGGTCGAACGATGCAATGCCATATTCTGCCATTATATGTCCCTGATAAATCAGATTGGCAAGTGGTAAACCGCGAAAGCTTTGGGGGAACGGTTACTCGAGGTTAAGAGGATCGTATCTCAGCTAAAACGCAGGGAAATCCGCGGCAGGAGTGGCCTCGACGAATAGCCAGACGTAAATCCTCGTATCCGGACGAGGCATCATCTGGTATGGTTTAAAAGAAGCATTATCGCGCGCTTTATGCGCCAGGGTAAACGCCACGAATTCGAGCCGTTCTTTCGCGCCAACTAATTTTACGACGTTTCACGTGTGCGCCGCATGCACGCGAACAGCTTGATCCTCCGATGGCCTCTCTTTTAGCCTCCATTAAGCTGCCCATCCACTCTGTTTCTTTCTCTCTCTGTCTCTCCCTCACTCTCTCTCTCTCTCTCTCTCTCCGTATGTCGCAAATTTATCTTTTTCTCAAAGCGTTCTTAATCGTCCGGTGACTTTCCGGTGGTTGTTAATGAGTCTATTAGAAAGGAAGATCTATTGCGAGATTGGGTCGTTTATGGATGTCTTTAAAGAAGGGCAGAGTCTACTAATCGAATTAATAGATCAAGAAAACAAGTTCATTAAGGCTCGGACGTTTTACTTTCGTTTAAAGGATCTGTTAATAGAATTGGTAAAGGAAGTGTAACAAGTCAGCTTGGTAAATTTACTATGTTTAATTACAGTTTAGTCTTGCGCTGAGAAACCGATTTTATTGCAGTTTCTTACGTGAATCGTCGAGGAGGCACGTTGCTCGTATTAAAGACAGGAAACACGCTTCAGCAATGGGCAGAAGAGAACCAGCCGGACGATGCATCCGGTGCAAATCGAACATTAGCATAAGATCCACTCGCCTCCTTGGGTAGACGTCGAAAAGCTTGTTCGACACGTGTAGGACGACGCGATAAATCCAAGATGGATGCTTCCAAAAATCCAAGCCACAGTCTTCTAGACTTGTAAACGGAAGGATGTTTTAGCCTGCAGGTTCTTGTGCCGTGGATCGACGCGTGTTTCTCGAAATTGAACAAACGTCGAAGGGAAGCGAGAACGTATTTTAATTTATTTAATACGTACATTATTCTATATACAGAATCGTCGATATAAATAGATTCAAAGTTAAATTTTAAAAAATATTCGTAACACGATTGGTTTTCGCTATACTTTTCAATTTACAGGATTGATCAGTATAGCTTTCGAACGATTTAATTCGTCCTAGTATCTCGACGTTAGGTTTGCTTAGTCTGACCTATTGTACTGTGACAACCGAGAGCGAATAACCGTACGATAAAGGGCAGTGATAGAAGTTTTCGCAGTTTCATCGTTTCACCTATGATTTTCTCTACTTTCTCTGCCTCTAACGGAACTTATTGTTCTCGAGTGATCTCGAGGTGCGTTTCGAGACACGTTACACTCGTTTCACAAAAGGAACTTTTACATCTTACAGCTTGACAATGAAAGATCACGATTTAGATTGATGTCTATACCAACAATAAGATCTAAAATCTATAATTTAAAATGAAAACAAAAAATCGCTGGCGTCCCAGCATAACCATGTTCGCCGAGATGGAGACCTCCTTCGCGACTTCCATGCATAAATTTCAGAGCACACGAGCAAACAACACGCGCAGAAGTCGGAAGAATGCGTGTTGTTGCATGTTGGTAAAGCGATTCGAAACCGAACGAGTCGTACATTCCCACTAACAGACATCGCGACAGGGACTCAATTTCACTCCCACAGGAAACAAAGGCGAAACGGTACTGTACGTTACTCGAACGATAAAACGCAGCCACATGGCGGCATTTGCAACCTTGCTTATTCGAGATCGACGAAACATCCAGCTCGATAGAGAAGTCCAATTCAAGTGGAACACGTGTTCGAAATTTAATACTACTAAGCCGGTGCACGTGAAATGCCATTTCTTTGAAATTCCAATCAGTTAACGAGTCAGTGTCACCTATTACAGCGTCAGCGACACTAATTCTGTTCTTTGAGACACTTTTCACCTAATTGTCAATGTTTATTTTTCTATCACTAGAAAGTTTTTAATTCGGGAAAAATATGGAAGAATGAAAATATAGCTAGAAGTAACAACAAAATCAAGCGGAGATTCGGCGTAAGTACAACTAGGAAGAATATCGTTTAACATTTTTCATCGCTAGATAGTGTAATTATTTGCACCCAGTGTAGATTAATATAGCACATATTCCTGTTTGGACTGTTTACAGTCCACTAAGGCGAAGATAATTTTGACTACCAAGTCAGTTGCTATCTGTGCCAGATTCTTTTCACCTCGTGCCCTCAATTTCTATATATCAACGCCAAAATCAACATTCCTTCAACACGGCTGATGATTCTTCGACCGAAACGGCCTCCATATCCAGTGAAGAGCCTTCACTGGCTGTTAATCAAAAACAACTGCAAGAATACTGTAATTATTTGAAGCTACTTCGAGTTTCTCAATTTCACTTAAAGATATTTTCCTCCTATTTTCATCTCGTGGTTGCTCTTTCTTAGCATCCCTCTGTATAAGTCGCTTTAGAACGTCGATTTCTACACATTGATACATGAAATAAGTACCTTCGAGTCAATAGTTCTAATATCAAGTAAATAATGCTGTATTAATATTAGGTATCTACACTGGAAGATCAATCATTTCTATTTTCGATGTACAGACTTTTAATTACCCGGAAATTAATTCGCAACGATAGATTGTACATGTCGATAGAAATTCTCCTCGAAGATTGCTTCTACCCCTTTATTACTTAATTAACTCTATCAGAAAATGTTAGCGAGGTAATCGATAGTCGATGGGAAAATTAGTTGCATGCAGAACTATAAAGAGTTAAGTTTGTAGTACTAGAAGAACATCCGAGAGAGCCTTTCTGATGCAAAACCAATAATGCCTTGCAGTCTGATGAGAGGATAATTCATTATGAACGCGAGGGAACGTGTCAGACAGGGAGAACGTTCTTTGACAAACCGGCATGGTAAACATATTACGTAGATCGAGGATAGAGACGGCGGTAAATCATACTTTCGACGTTAAGAGGCCGCCTCGTCGTCGTTGGTCGGTTCGTAGGGATTGCGTGAGAGAGTTGCCTCGGGCTGCACTCGCCAAACGAAAATGCGTTTCGCCATGGGAGCTCGCGAAGTTCCCATAACGAACCTTCAGGCTTTTTTCAGGATCGAACTGAACCGACTACGGTTAGTCGATCGTTTGAATATTTCATGCGAACCAGAGTTAAACGAATTAATTCTTCAAGATTGTAAATTGACTAGAACTTTTTCTACTTTTAGATCATGTCAATTCAGTTTTAATCGATTGCAGTTTTATCAGATTACGGATTCGTTGGAAATTTGTAACGTTTTTAGTTTCATTAGAACGTATTTGAATTCGATGTGTTATAACATTTAGTAAGAATATGCTTAATGAGGAATTTAATTCAGAAATTAGAGAAGACCAAGAGAAAAGAGAAATTAGGTCGTGGCTGGATAGTATAAGCAAGGACATTGGGATCTCGGTACGTGCGGCACACTGCTAGGTGCATTTCGCGCCATGGAAATACGAAATAATTTTTCTGCGGGGCCCGTTGCCTCGAGAGGTTGCTTTACGAGCGGCATAAATCACGGCCGTGCACGTGAGTGTGAGTGGGCGGAACCGCACGGTACCACAACCGTACACCATAAATTTGATACATGTTCATTGTGGTGGATGGGTTGGCGAATAGCCAGGGTATTCCTCGCGATCGGTGGCCCGCGAGACTTTTCATTCGCGAAACCCACAAAAATTTCAAGTCGTTTAAATGTCGGTGGAGAAACCTGTTTATCTAACATTATGATTACAAAATTTTCTTTCAACGGAGGTATTTAACCTTCTTGATTGATATTACGGGTCTGAAGATTACGTACAGCGTCGTAAAATAATAAATTGCAATCGTTTAACATTTTTTAGCCTGAGATACGTTTCTTTTTTTCAAATTTCTTACAATCTTTCCGTTTTACAAAGTTCGAGAAACAACTACATATCTGGAAAAAGATATTTCGGAAAGATAATTCAGATTGGAAAGAGTTAAGGAAACTTTCATTCAATCTGAAGCATAAATTTTCGATGAACGGAGAGCTACAGTCTTTCAAAATTATCTGAAACAAAGCTGACGATAAGAAACGCATTACTCGGCTATAGTATTTCAAGGTTAAAAAGAGAATAGAAGGAAACCGATTACCGATCTTCGTATTAATTCTATGTTTCCACCTATACTTTTAATTAACGAGTATTACTCTGGAAGATCAGATTGGTATCAGTCCATCAAAGGGACGAGGCTAACCGGGCGATCGTAGCAGGGGCCATCATCATCACGAAACGTTGAACCCGTGGGCTCTCGAAAGCGGGTGCCATCGATAAGGAAGCGTCCCGTATATCGTTGCTGACAAGCGTTTAAAGCGTAAAGCGTTCATCGGAGTCAAATTACGTTGGCCAAGCGAACGTTCTGTCTTCTGGTTCTTAAAAACCGCGATACGAAGTGGCTGATATATCAAAGCGTATAGTGGCCTGTATGAAGCGTACTGAATGAAGGGCGTAGCACGATCTCTCTCGATCCATTCTTTTGGCTGTTCGAATCTTTTTCGAAAGGGAAGATTGCGCGGCTGGAACGCAAGAAGAGGGGCCCACGAAAGCTTCTCTACCCTCCACCGGTGTGTGTACATTTTCGAGAGAACGGGTCAAGATTGGCTTCGTGCCTGAAAAGTAATTGCGAGATCCGAGATACCACGGCACGGTTGCTACGCAATTTGCCCCTACACCTGGCCTCGTTGCTCCCCGTCATGTTGAAGACGTCCGTAGTCGTCGCGAGAGGCCCGTTTTCGTGAACCATTTCGCGTCTGTTGCCGCTCTTCCACTCGACAAAAATGAAATTGTTTACATCGTTGTCAAGATTAACCGCGTACTGGAAATTATACGCGCGGTCGTTCGCATGCCAATTAAATCGTATAAACGAAATTGGCCCGCGTATAATTGGACGGGATATTGAACGAAAATCGAAAAGCATCTCGCCGGATATTACGTGAAAAACGTATTATATATTTCGTTCGCTGGAGAGATAATTTCGCTCGTGTTTCGTGATCTGGATCGGGTCCTTTTAGCGTGCAAGTGCACTTTAAAAGTCATCTGATAGGATTAGTAGTAACGTTACGCTGGTGAAATGTCGCGATGCCTTGGTACACAGATACGTATCTCTAGAAGCGCGATTCTCTTTCGCATTCTTAATTACTTCTTGAGAAATGACATTTGATCTCAAACCGAAAAATATAAAAAGTACGATGATCAAGCGTACCTGCGTTTTTAGTTACGATTACAGGTAAGAAGGATTGTACTCGCTCGTAAAGAAAAATGGAATAATTACACGATATCTGTGCATCGTTAAACAGTCCAGCTGATCACAATGCGTCTCTAGAAGCGCTCACACTTGAATTCTTAATAAGTTCTTAAGAACGGATACCTTTTCGATCATTTCGAGTGGAAAAATGAAAGAATCCGCTACTCGAGCCTGCCATATTTTTAGCTAGAATTACAGGCGAGGAAAGCTATATCTTCTCGTAAAAAAATCATTATAGTCATACGATATCTCTGTACGATCGACAAAATCGAGTTAATCACAGCTTCTTGGCCAACAAATCACGAATAACGTCCGTGCTCCACGATCATCAGCATCTTCCATTAAACGCATCGCGTCATCTCCGACAAATCTACGCGAGAGTACTCTCCGATCTTCGCTAACAGGTTCTCGTAGCCAGAGTCACGAGTTAATCTATCAAGCGGAGTGGAAGTGCAAAACGAATCCAGCGAGGCTGAGAAAAGAAATTTTCCACAGTTCTATTCGCAACATCCAGCATCCTTCCCTCGCGTTAATTTGTCAGTCGCGTAATAAGCACGCGCGTGTACACGGGGGGCGGAATAAGGAGAGCAGCGAGGGAAAAGGAGAAAACCACTCGTAGCCAGAAGAAGCCAGAAAGAAAGAGTGGGTTCGCGTTATTACGTCGATCAGGAGCGCGAAACATACACGTTTCTACACGCGTACAAGGTGAACACAAAGGAATGCGTCAACGTCAACGCGCCAGCTCTTTCCGGTGATCGCAAACCCGGTATTAGCGAATGGGAGCAGCGATTAAAATTTATGTTGCTGGCAGAAAGGGCCGATGAACGGGGCCACGGGGAAGACAGGGTAGAGTTTGTTGGCTTTACGTGATTGTCGGATCATGGCGCGGTGGCCTGCGCACTGTGTATACGAAGCCCAGCCAACTTTCCCCGTAATCTTCGACTCGTACACAGCCACGAGGATCCACCAGGAGGTGTCCAATTATGCAATAGATCACGGACGGGGCGTTCTCCACCACTTGCAAATGGTTCTACCATACTGGACGATAGCTGAGACGTTTGTTCTTTCTTTATTTGTTTCGCTCGTCTTCTCTTTCCTCCTCTTCTCACCATACTCCATGGAATTCGCAAATAAATCCTTAAGGGCTGACCTTGGATCGCGGGACGCTCGTAAATTTCACCGTAAGGGAATGTCTTCCAGCCGCGCAGCGTAAATTAATCGATCGCAGATAACTCGAGACAGGGCCGTGTTGCTCCACATTCAGAAATTTTCGACGCGCGGTTAATTTATCAATCGGCTCGCTGCTCTCCGTTCCTTTCCTTTCGTATAGACCTTCCTTCGCAGTGCCTAAGTGTATTCACGTATACGTGTATGCATCGGGGAGGCTTTGTAAAGAAGAGAGAGAAAGACGGGCCGATAGAACTGAACAGGCCTGGTGGAAAGAGAGGGTAACTGTAATCCATACTTCACGTGCGCGCACGATATTTCTCCGTCAGGATACAAGTAACACGGTTCCTTTGATCGCAACACAAATACCACAGTGTAGTTATTACGATACAAATCGAGCGTTGTTATACAAACGAGGGCCGACCGATTTATTTATCATGCTTTACACGTTCAGTCGCATTACACGTTTTGTGCGTTCATCTCTCTTTCTCTCTTTGCCAGTTCTCCAAACGATCATCCAAACGGAATCGCCGGTTTCGCTCGGAAACGGACGTACGTCAAATTACGAGTTTAATGGCCGGGCTCTGGCTATCGTACGTCTTGGTGGGTGGCAAAGACAGGGAGAGAATCGTGCTGGCCATATACAGAAACTCACGGGATCTACCGAGTCACCGAGAGATACCACGGTCGTACCCCGACGATCTTGCGTTCGGTTCTTATACGTGTGACTGTACATACACACGAGCGCTAATCACACGATCGTGGACTTCGTTATAGAAACACAGATCCAACCACAGCATCGGCTGTGATCCTTAACGATTATAATTTCGCGAGATTCGTTCATGTCGTGATCGTGAACACGGTTAATCGGTGTGCTACGACAGACGAGAATTTCAAACGACATAGTTGTTCATACGTTGCTAGGAACAATTAGAGAATCGATTTGGAAGCTTTCTCTTCGTCTTCTTCGAAATAGTTAACTTCACTTTCGAACCTGTCACGCTGGTAGGATTCTTGCAATTACTAGGAATTTTAAAGAAATATCAACTTCGTCGAAGTCGCAATACGAATATGGATATGGATTATTCTTTTCCGCGAACTCCTTGTAAATACGTAAAAAATACGATTCGTAGCTTCATTCTTCATAAAACGTATTTTCGTCTAACTCGTACGATATACGTGTACGTAAGAGTTCTTTATGATAAGCGTTGGAATAGTTTGGCGAGCCACTGTGCCTCGAACGACGCCCGAACAAGTCTAGTACTCCGATCCCACGTGTTCCCGATAAAATATACGCTAGAGCGCTTGCACGTCGAATCTCATTGAACGGCTATCTTCCAGCAAGGCGGTTCAATTATAGCGGATAAGGTATACAGATTACGGTGGAGGCACGTTATAACACAGACACACACGCAGCGCCCATACCGACATGAGAAATTGTTTCATCGGTCATTGTTTATGTACCCAATTATTGTACCATTCGTTCACCGAGGGTGGCGTATCACTTACAACAAATCAATTTGAAGCACACCTCGCCCCCGGCCCTACCGCCCCTGGAAACATCGTGTCCCGCTGAGCGGACAATGTTTTGTCTCACCCGGTGCAAGACGACCCGCAGTGCCCGAAGCCGAACGCCAGACCACGGATTTCCTTTTCCTCGCTGCACGAACCGGAGTTCGTGACCCTGGGCTTTGTCGCGAAGCCACGCGACAACGCCGCGACAAGATACGACTATGCGAATCTGCCTTTCGCATATCTGTCGTTTATTTTACGTATTTTGGCTGTAATACGTCTTGTAAAACATCGCAGGGAGCTCAGGCCGTTTGACAATGAATTAAGAATGTTCGGAGAATCGATAGGCTTTACGATGGAGTAAGTTGTCTGAATGAGTTATTGATTGAGTATAGTTGTAGCGCTGTAACCGAAAGAATGAAAGAGAAAGAAGGTTAAGCTGGGAGAACGCGCGTACTTCGTCCTAGAACTGCTAACAGATTTATCGGTAAAGCTACTTTACACGTCAACATAGCGAAGGTAATCCCGTGGATGGCTCATGCTTGCAAGTTATGTGTTATTTTACTGGACATTCAGGGCTGTGGAAACGATTTTAACTTCCTCAATTCTAACGCGTAGTTATAGTTTCGGAATAAATTTAGGAAAAAATTAGCGAAAGATCCAAAGCACGAAGAAAACACGGTAATAGTAATAGCTTAGCCAGAGGATGTATATAGTTACAAGAAGGCAAGATTAAATAAATTTTTCAACATACGTATACTAGTCTCTCTAGTGGTGATATGAAAGAACCAGTAGAATAAATTTCATAAATTATACCATTTACGTGATGTAACTAAGCAAACAAAAATAAATTCTGAATTTCCTATTTCAATTTCTATCCCATCAACTCGGAATCTCGAGATCTAACGATAGGTATGTAAACTAGGGAAAATAAATTCTCCTAACAGACTAAAAAAAAAAAAACCAGTACAGCAACGAAAATCGTCTGTCGAAAAATCGAGCAAAACTGCATACAGATATGGATACAGACGTTGCGTTTCATTACGATAAGATCGAATCGAGATCTGGCTAGCATATCCGCGCGTACCCAAACGTAATTAAACGTCCCACGTATTGCCGCGAAAGGTAGGAAACTTTTCGGTTCGGCTAGTAAAGGCGAGGAAGAGAAGATACGGCGTTTAATCGTCGGCAATTAAATTTCATTAGCCGGGAACATTCCTCGTTCCAATCAACGCCACTTTCCACGCAGGGAATAATCACGATGCTGATAGAAGGGGAAAGGCCAGGGGACGCCATTCCTTCGCATCGATCGTAAACCACCTTCTCTCTTCTTATCTGAAGTGACCGTTTCGTCGGTTGAAAGCACGTCGCGTTTCGTTACGCGTCAGAGAATCTGACTAGCCAACAACGGTACTCCGTTAAGCAGTATAAAGTTCATTAATGAACCGCTCATCGGGTTTGTTAATGAGCCAACACCTATATCGTGCTCCACACGGTCGATTCTCGTGTCGTTCGGTCGTTTCGAACCGGTCAAACACAGATTAGAAGTCTGTTAGATGGTTGACGCGTATCGCCGTGTAATCGACTAACAACCAAGCAGATGAACATCATCCAATGAAATTAACCTTCCATTAATTCTCGGAAAGCAGAATGGTGATTCTTGGCTGGTAAAAGCGCCGGTTTTCGAAGTGAATTTAGTGCGTTGTCACTAACGATCTAACGAGGATCGTATTCTCCGATTTATGCTATTCTACTTATTCGTTATTAAAGTGAATTCACTTGAATTCCTTGACCGAGAATTGCTCATGTTTAATTCGAATAAAAGAAGGAAACAGATTTTTAAAGAATATTTAAAAAAACGCGGGAGAATATTCTCTATGAAAATTAATTGTAGTTAGTCGAATTAGAAAAAAAGAGAAAAATAAATGATCGAATTGAATCGAATGATTCAATGTCCGATAAAAAATTGAAAGAACGTCAAACTCACTAGATACTTGAGAGAATATATCAAATCAAATATACGTATATACAGTGAGAGTCGAAAGTGAGTGTAGACCTTAAAAAAATGAGATTTGCGTAATACACATCGTTTTATTTATAAGTGTTAGGTAGATGATACATTTACACTGTACATGTGAATGTGTGTGTGAGCGTCAGTGGACGTCCAGGTCTTAGTTGAGACAAAAGACTGTTGATAGCTGTTAGAAGCATCTAGAATAGTCTGACAATAAGCGTGAGTGTAAGAAGGTTATCGAGGTCTTCAGAGTGTAATATATATGTATAGATGTTGTGTGCGAATAAAGCAATTAATTTATTATACCTTAACAATAAGCTTACCTGTGTTCTTTTTGCCATTAATTTGTATTCTTACATATCCTTTATTTTCGATGCAACATATATGTAATAATTTTTCAATAAATTTTGTGCCTTCAAGGTGCACACTCACTTTCTACTCTCACTGTACACTTTCCACCTTCCTCAGAAACTATGGAATCGTAGGTTGAAGTTAGAACAGTCGCAATTAACGGCTAGGTTAATAAGAATTTAGTACACCTGTAAGAGGCAGGTTTTTTTTCAATGGCTGTGCGTCCACACCGGCGATGTTACGCTTCTTGCCGAAGCCACGCGTGTAAGTACGCGGATCCTCCGTTTCCGTTTGGTTCTCGCGCCACGCGGCGTTAAAGTCTGTATTTAAGTGGCGTCTCCCTCGCCGAGATAAGGCTTTAATGGCCTTAATGATCATGCGTGCGCAAGGACACGTCGTGACTTTCCTTCTTTACGAGGACCTGACAGTTTTTTCAGGATACTCGTTTCCTTTCCGCTGTCCGCGAATCCAACTTTGTCAACTTATGTGACCGTTCCGGCGCAATTGCGTCCATTCCGCGTTAAACATTTTTTTATGCAAATGACCGAAGAATTTTCATCGAATGTAAAATAAAAATTTCTTTTGGCATTTAAAATTTGTCTTCTTGCGTTCTTAATATATATGTATTATTATATGATCGAGGTTTTCAGTTATCCCAGAAATCCGAACCTTAACACTAGAACTACCGATAGTTAACACGAAGAAATTTTTACCAAAACTAGCCAAATTGATTGGTCTTTAAAAAATACGTAATAATAGAATATTTTTATATTTATTGATTTACTAATTTCTTACGGAAAGAATTCCATGTTACGTAGTACATTTTTGGTATTATTAATCTATCCGGGACCATGATCCCTAAACGAGAGTTGACACATTTATAAAATTGTAGAACTAGTCAATTTGACTGGTGTGGTAGTTCCAGTGTTAATGTTAGAAAAACGTGAAGTTACTCCCAAGGAATAATTATATACAGTTACACTTTCAGGATTTTTATCTGACCTTCTTTTATTTTAGCTTTCTTACTTTCTCTTTCATTATTTTTCGAGAAATAAAAATATTCATTTATTCATGAAATTGAACGTAATATGTATAAGTATATAAATGTGCTAATTCATAGTACTGCTTATTATATGTATTAATCATATAAAATTTATTAACAAAACGACAAGAATTTGCGCTAATTTGTCTCTCAAATACATAAGAATATATCCCCGGATATTCTTCTATCGCATGACAATTTTCAGACGAGGATGTAAATAATGAAGCTTGACATTTCCGATATCAATAATGCGAATCGTGATTTAATCAGAAGATCTGTTATCGCCAAGGGGTGAACAGACTGTAGAAGGAATCGAATCCTCATTCTTCGTCAAGGACTGTTTATTATATCGTAGCCTGGGGCACCGACAATAAAATAATTAACGAGGATCACGCTGTGAGGTTTCGCGAATCGATCACAAAACACTGGCTCAAAGGTAACCCGTGTTTTTCGTTGTTCACGCCGAAGGGCTTGCTACGACTAATTAGCATGATAATTAAGCGGCGCCGACGTTTTTAAGGATTCTTTCTCGCTCGCCTCTTCTCGCTCCAGAGGTCAACTTCCCATTGCCTTCATGGCCCTCCAATACACGATCCTCTTCGCACCGAGATAAAAATACTCTCTAAAGTCGTTAAAAATACTCGTCCAACGTTATTTCCCTATCTTGGAAAGGAGAATTTTCGTTAAAATTATTATGTTGTAATCCTTGCGTTTTATACATCGCGAAAATAAATTTCTGTACCATAAACTAAAATTTAGAAGAATTTCTTCGTATAATTAAATTTCGTTTTTATAACCTACTACGGTATCAATATCAAAAAGAATAAACAGCATTAAAAATGAAAAGATATAATCATCCAAATACACGAAAGTGTCAGAAACATTAAAGCGAAGGATCACATATATTTTATTCAAGCAACGTGTTAATTCGTTTTAACAATCCCTCGAATACATATTTCTTTTTTCTTATGGAACCCCCATATCAGGATTTCTAAATTTAAAGCTACTTTATGTTGCTCGGTAAAACAAATAATCTCCACTGTAACAATAAGAAAAAGACACGATTAAAGATTGGTACCCATTGTCATCCAAACACATTAAACCATCAAAAATGCAGGAGTAAACGATCACTCTTTATTCGAACAAGGTGCTAACTCATCTTAACGACGCTTAAGCACTTGCTGCTCTTATCAAACTCCAAATTGAATCCACCCACGTTCCCATCGCCTCCACCGTTCTCCGTCATTACCTTCCCTTTTCTTCGAACCTGAACGCGATACATTTCGCGGCGTTAAAAAACGGATAAGCGATTCTTCGAAGGATCTTTACTCGCTGGCCAAGACTGTTCGTATCTCTGTGCGATTAATTTTTTCGGTCGGTAGAGCGCGCGGACAGTCTCGATTGTGCTTCTTTGTCCATAAACGTCCGGTGGGCAGATCGTAACTTTTACAACGCGCGTGGCAGAAACCGGAGAACAACGTCATAATTTCCGATACGTTGGTCGGCCACAACGATGAAGCCATTAATTGGTACATTAATTCAGGAATCGCGGAACGGCGAGCTACCACGCGGACAGAAATCCATAGAATTACGTGTCAGACATCTCGCGAACCCTCTGCCCCCGCGATTCAAGGGACAATGTCTCCTTTAACGAAGCTCATTAATTAAAAACATCGAGAGTCGCCGCTCTTTTCAACGTCCACGCACCTTGCCGGCTACTCAACGCAATTTATCTACATCAAACCATCTTTTTCTTCTGTTTCAACGCGATCGTCGTTATTATGTTTCACCCTTTCTGTTCGCACGTCCCACATGCGCGCATATTCATTTCTCGCCTCGCATTGTTTAAAGAGAGAATAGATTAGAAGAGAAACAGCGCTGTCTTATTGCATGACAGTATCGAACTTCCTCCAAAAGAAGTTTCTTGTATTTCGTGAAAAAATGCGAGTCCTAATTCGATTGATTAATTTGTCAAAATATGATCAATATGTCAAGCGTTGAATTTGCATTCAACGTAGTATCGAAGCAGTTACGTAGAATCTTTATTCCGAAAAATTGTTAGAAGAAACTGAAATTTCTGTGGGTCGTGTTTGACAATTTTTCCCGTAACGTTTGAACAGAGAATAGATTAGAAGAGAAACGGGACTAGCTTAGCTGCATCGGGATACTGAACTTTCTCCGAGAGAATTTTACGTGTCAGTGGAATACGATTTGCTGTAATGCAGATTCTTGGTTGTTTTAATGTGTGATATATGTAAGAGATTGGAGTTCTAAAAGGGTGTGACAACGAGGAAATTATTGCGCTAGATTAGATATCCATTTCAACAGAATTTTGCACTAGAATTTCTATTTTAACGGTGTTTGATAAGCTCCAGATAGATTTAAGATACCCTTGTTTCAGGTTTATAAACGTATGCATCTATTATCGAAGAGAATATTTCACGATAATAGAGACACGCGATTAATTAACATAACTAACAGGGAAGCGAATTTACTATCGAGGCACGATAATGCTTTTGTACACGAGTGGAAGGAACGAGTTGTTAAAAGTCGAAAGAAAGGTCGAGGAAGAAGAAACAACTAACGGGTGACCGAAAACGTTTCGTTCTGAAAAGCCGTAACCGGAGAATGGCCATGAAGGGTACAGAGCATCGGCAATTTGTGAGTCGAAATTCTTTTCACGGCGAGAAACAAAAAGGAGTTAATTCGAGCCTTTAAAACCTCGGGGACGTTCCCGTTCCCACGTCTCCCGGCTGGACCGCGACCCCGGCACGCGAACTCACCGCCAGAAAATCATAATCTCTTCCTCATATCGCGGCGTGCATCGACCAAAATCGCCAAACAACAACCGATCGTCCATTGTAATTTGCCGATTACTCGAACCATATCGTTGATATTCGAATCGCAACTAATCGAACACGCCCAACGTTCACCTCATCGACGGTACTTGTTGAGATAGTTTGGTTTTAGATCGTTTAAAAAAGTAAAAGAACTTAAATCTCACTCAAGCAGTGTGATAAGAAACGTTATCTATCCTTTAGTACACTTACGATAGGTAGAAATGCATGTTGTAATTAAAAAACAAAGTTGATCTTATTAATTGCATGTGTTAGAAGGAAAGGTGGATTACACTGTGTTCTGAAGATATTACGAAGACTCGTGTTGAAAATTATCAAATGTCCTGTGACTTACGAATGGAATTGTACATAGAAGGAAGACATTCCTACATCCAAATACCCTTTAATAAACGAGAGGACAGAAAAGTGTGAGTAGATAGGTTTGATGGATGTTCCTAAGAGAGAATCAAGCACGTTCGAGGGAAGCAATCGTCGGGAATCTTGTCGACGCAAGAAGAGATTCACGGGCTGTTAAGAAGGTGGTCGCGCTCGCTTGTAGGTTGGCAGTTCTTCTATTAAGGCAGGTCGCGAAGCCGCTGTAAATCAAGGATCTCCGCGTAAAAGTCCCCAGAGTTATTGCGCCACCTCGCACCGCTGTAATACGGGTACCCATGTAATACCGCGGCTGTTTTATTTCATAACTAGACGTTCCTACCGAAGATCACGCGTTGGAATATAAAGAAGTGAAAGGAAGAAGGGGACGTTCGTGGTCTCGCGTGTCCCGTTTCTTCGTCCCGTAACTTGTAAATAATATTTCCGTCGTTGTCCTCGAGTCGATCTCGCTAATTTACACGTCAAGCTGGATTAACGAGTCTCTAATTGGCTAGATCGATCAAGATGATAATTAAGGATGTTAGATACTGTTAGAAAACTTTTTGTAGCTGAAATACCTTAGAAATGATCAGTTGTTTTTCTGTGTTTGCGCTTAGATCGCTTATGAATATTTATTGGCAAATTTATTATGAAAATATTTTTTCCGACATTCCAATTTTCTATCGCTTTATTCCTCTGGCGTCCTTAAGCAGCGACAAATACAAAATCTCCTCTGGAGAATCCAGAAACATTTTAAGATACCCAACCCATTTACTCTTCCAACGAACACGCTACAGGTACGTGTATCTTCCCTCCATTTTAATTCCTACACTTTGATATACACGTAAAGTGTAAATGTTTCGTGAACAGAGCAAATCGGTTAAAACCAAGCTCGCTTATTATGTATAGCGTAACAGAACAGTTACCGTTTCTAATACGATTCAGGAGAGCAACCACGTCTGTGACGCGACGCTGCAATGAAACCTGGCGTCTGGTATCCTACACTGTTTATACTAATAGTCGAAGCAACTCCTAGCCAATGCTGGATCCATTAAACGGAGTCGTTCCACTCGATATACGCTAGCTATAAATGTTCATGATTCTAACTATCGAGTCTTCGACGTTTCGTAGGAATGTCCGAGCCATCCTTCCTTTCTCCTTTCTCTTTTCATCATATCCTTCTCTCTTCTCTCAGTTCATCTATCGGCGTAATAACTCCATTACCGGCTGCTCGAGCCTCTGTGGCTTTAATGTCTCATTTCCATTCTTGCGCTGTGCCAGCTACCGTTTCTTGCCCTCGTGTTCAGATTATCACCACGGCCACGAAAGTGTCGTTCCTTATCGGTTCTTCGTATAATCGGTTCAAGGAAACCGCTCGGGCGTTACGTGTCCGGAGATGTTAAAATTCAAGACCACTCTTCTCGGGTCGAGAAACGATACGAAGAAACTCTATGGAAGTTGAGTATTAATAGCGTTGGAAAGTCGAATGGTGCGACTGGTTAATAAGATTCGTAGTGGATTATGTTCGTTGGTAGAAATGAACTCCGATATCGGTATAGGTGACTATAATAATGTAGATTAGATTTGAATTATGTTACTTAACGCTTCGTAGCTGCCTAGTATCACGAAGGCGACATTATTAATTCGAAGAAACTTATTTCTTTAAATGTTTTCGCTAGTGAAAGATAGGAAAAGGAACAAAGTTGTCGCATAAACTTATAATTTCCTTTTTAAGTTCTCTGTAAACTAATGAAATTTTTGCACAACTAACGATCCTCTGCACAAAAGAAACCAGAAACATTCCTTTTTTTAAAACCAGAAAGTACGAAAACGACGAGCACATAAAAATGAAACGCAAGGCGTACACATGAAACCAATGGCAGCGGAGATTCGACATTCGACTATTTGTTAAAATTCATGAGGATTCAAGCTGTTTGATGCTGCGACAAGGATGCCTTATACAGATGCTCCTTCATTCGTATTAATAACCAGCGAGTATGGCTAGGCCAGGCCGCAAAGCCAAGGTCGCGGAGGTTAAGGCGTGTTCAACAAGCTGTTCATGGCTACTACCTAAAGGGCTAGCCACTCCACCCGGAAGTACAGCTCTTTGGCTTGTGTAACTCAAGATCGTCCGTGTAACGTGTTGCTTTCCTAAGACGCTGCTCTTCTGGCTCCGGAATTCCCGATCCTCTCATCGTCCACGCGTTTCAGACGCGAGTCCAGGACGCGCCAGCTCGAATCGAGAGGAATGTTAATGCGCGTTTTCCATGCTGGTGAACCAGTGGAAAAGAAGATATTGAAACGATCGTTTTCAGAAAAAAGTGGACTTTGCCAGTAGACGTTAAAGAACCGGCTACCATTTAGAGGGGCTACGAGAGAGGATCGTTTCAAGGGAGAGAAGAATCATCATCGTGCAGCCTCTTCCGTAAAGGGATAGCTCGGACACGTTTCTATTTATTATAAGTCGGGAAAAGTCAACAATCGGGAGCCGGAGTCGACCGTAAATCACGACGGAGTCGTCTCCTGGCGCGCCTTAACGTTAAGGACTGGTATATGTAACCTATAAGAGGGATGCGCAGGCGGCAGTGATATATCGCACGAGTCCCCCCATTGTCTCTGACTAAGTTCACAGCGACGGGCCACCGAGCAACGAGACTCTTCCGAGTATTAATTACAATGTCCGTAGCCAAAGCACCGGGGTTCGCCTGGCTCGGGTTTGGTCAGAGGGCCCGGCCGATTTTTCTTTCGGAGAGAATCCGTCCACGAGTAGACCCGGCAAATTGTATTTACCGAGTCGGCCACTTGGGAGGACTTGGTCTTTTAAGAGGTGGGAATTAGGTAATTCGATATTTGAAACTCTTCTCCACCCGATACATCGTTTGTCAGTGAAACGTCGTCGCTTGATATTTTGAAATTTTTTTTTTTTGCACTTACGCTGTGATATTTTATCCGTTTGAGTCCCAAGCAGCGCGATCGCGCTGTTTAGATTTTGTGTCGAAAAGTCCCAGTACATTTGAACGCTACAGACGACTGACGGTATTTTGTATTTCATCGTTATCTTCTCAACAATTTTTATTCAACAAAAGTTGAAATATTTATAAACTAATAGTACGCATATATAATAATATAGATGTATTTCATAAAGTAACAAATATGACGAGCGCCATTGTGCCGCTTGTTTCTCTTCGCAATCGATTAAGACAAGCGCTATCGCGCTGTTCGGGATTTTTCGACTCTGCTTCTTCGATGATCCCTGGGACTCAAACTGTTATTATTAAATTATTATAGTAACACCATTCGTTTATTACAGTTACCGGGTTACTCTTCGTGGGAAATTGCAATCGATTATAATTTGTATTCTTACGAGAATTGAAAATTCTGATTGTAAAGACCGTTTGTTTAAACGTATCTATTAAATTTGATAGTAATTCTTGAAAACTTTGACTCACCATTTGGAGCCTGCCTGCAGAGCCTGGCGAACATCCTCTAGTTTGTCGCTGATCGTCTACCTGCGAACAAGAATTCGCTCCAGATTACCATCCAGTCCACAATTTGACGGAAACTAATCTACTCTAAATTAATCTTCGCGACTCGACCGCCTACCGACACGCCATCGTGTAATAAACCAAGAATTTCCATGATTTTCTTCCTCTTTAACGGAATGAAACAACTATCCTTGAACCACAACCATAATCACGAGGTGGAAGAGTATCAAAATTCATAGTAACCAGTGATTCAACACCGGAGCAAGTATGATGCTTGAGGCAAGTGCGAGTCTAACAGGATATTTCCTTAACGTTAATAGCTACCAGTCATTCTCTAATATAATTACGAGCTTTCTTTGACTAATAGGTAACGACAGGTGATCCTCCTAGCGCTCCAGCTTTCTCTACTGATTTTACGGAGCTGTCCCTCGGGGCTTGTCAGCCGTAGTTTGTCGATTCTAAATCATATTGCCACGTGGAATCATAACTTCTAATTCCAAACGACCTACTCCACGGATCGTTTTCTTCAGCAGGAAGAATCTCGTTTATAGAAAATATATCTTTCGCGTCTCGTATATCATGCGTGTGTGTAAAATATATCACCGACATGTGTTCGAGATCAGTCTGAGAAGTATTTAGGTGTTTCGAGTGTCTTGAGAATAAATGAAATAAATGACGTGATATTAATCTATTTTACATTGTCTTTTTTTAATATCAAATATCAAAGCAGAGCTAAGTATAATAAATGAAAAGATTCGTATTGGTCGCCTTCGACGATTTGTTTAGCCTTTCCGGGCTACGAAGTACTTCAATAAATTTTCATCGGCCGCGTCATCTGAAATTCTGATAGAACAGACCCGTTGGGAGATATACGTCAGGTTCGATGTTCGATTCGAGAGGAAATAATCGTTCAGGGCCTCCCAACGTGTCCCTCGACGACGTTTAGAATCGAAAACACGCGAGGAATGCTTTCTCTTCAATGTTCCATTCCTTACCTTGACCAGATAGCTATCTGCCTATTTCAACAAGAGACACTTCTCGGTAGACGTCGAAGAAGTTTCTGAGACACTAAATCAAAGATCGAATTGGATAGATCGAATTAGGAAAGCGTGGCTTCTAAAACTGTATTCTGGAATTCTTTATGGAACCAGGAACATTTAACGGGATATATTGTTCTCGTTATAAATTTCTAGCAAGTAATGAAACGTTTAAGCTTACGTTGTTCTTAATTGAATATTACGGAGAATTATTAAGAATAAATATAAAAAATTCGTTTTAAAACAGATGTTTTCTTTTTTTAATGGGACGATGTTGAAACTCATACAACCAAGAAATTGTAAATCTTAGCTCGAATGGAAGTAGTTTGGTTGAAACGCGTTTAAATAAATTTATTGAAATCGAAATGAAACGTGTATAATATATAGAATATCCATAGCACACATGTACACGCGAAAGGAAGAAGAATGCAGGTAGCAGAACGTCAGTAGACACGGTGAAACTATCATTTACAATGATTATTACCATACGACAAGCGACAAGGGGGAGAAAGATGAGAAAGTCGTCGGGCCTCTACATAATTGCACAACGCACAGGACACGTGCATACGAACGGGGAAACACGATCTGCTTGCTGTACCATTTGTACCACGTGCTGTTGCGCATAAATGTGCAAAAATGATTTACATCGTTGCCCCTGGATAACATTCTTTCTATTACTTGGTTCGAAAACTACCCATTCCAGTTAGTTCAGCCTTAAGTCATTAACTTTTTCAACTTCTAAGGTAAGATCGGCTGTGATTAACCAATCGCCAATTCACCTTACAGAAGATTGATTTCCCGTAGGTAATAAACAACATGAAAACAGAGAAAGATTCGCATAAGCAACAGGTGCGTCCCAACAAAACTCTACTACTGTGGCTATTAACTCTCGCATACTGATGTCTGGGTCATCGAAAACCCTGTACTTGTTAATCATGTCTCTTGCAGCGTTTATGTATGTTTCTTCCTAGCGAAGATTATTTTATTATCGAATTATTTTTTAGAAGGATTGTTCAACTTTTTATCGACTCTTTGGTAGTTAAAATTATAGAAGAAAGATTTATTTGAGATGATGTTTCTCAGAAATGCGATAGACGCGATCAAAGTTGCCAGAATAAAAGCTTGTGATACATGCAATCGAAGTTGGCAGAGTTATGTTTGTATCGGAACAGATAATACGTATAGTTCTGTATGCAATAATTCTTTGGAGTTACGAAGTTTATGACAGAGTAATTTGCTACTGAAGCGTGTGAAAGTGAAAGTATGAAAATCTAAATTACACGCTGTCTAAAAATCTCACGAATTATATTCCAACTCACGTACTATCGGAGTGTTGGCGTGAGTATGAAAGAAATACCAAATCTATATTCTCAAAAATGGCTATCATTCCCGACGAATATCATAAACCTAATGACTGAATCTAGTAAATACAGTCTTAGTAAATCTCTAACGATGACATCTGATGGATTATTTAATTCCTTATGATATTACGTAACTTGAAAATTATACATATCCTTGTATATACATATACGTGTGTCTTTAAATATTATTTCGTATTGTTATTACTGTGCTATTTTAGCAGTACGAACAAATTAATGCTGTGTATGATTCGATTTATACATATACGATTCGATTTGCAGATTTCCGAGAAATAATACAAATTCGAGTGTCCTATTTTTGCAATCCTGCAAAAGAGCATTTTCATTAAAAAAAAATACGAATCAATTTCCACTGTTTGACACCATCCGCCCAATCTTAGTTCCTATCCCATTCGTCACAATAAAAAAACGATAATCAAGCGTAATGCCTTCTTCGGATCGACAAAAAGCTCCAATTATAGAGCTTTAATAGCCCGACAATTAAACAGAAAAATAACAATTTATCAAAATTAATTCGCAGTACATAAACTCTTGGTCTTTCATCGCGAGATAAATTCACGCCCGTGCTATTGAAAACACACACGATTGAACAGCGCGGTGTCGGCATTCAACCCACGCGCGCATGGTAACCGTGGATCGCGCACCGGGCCAGCCGTGTTTTGTTCAGCATAATTATCTGGGATACAGCCATTAATTAGTATCGCTAATTATGTGGAACAGCGGCAGCGACTGCACGCCAGGGCAGAACGAAACGGTTCCGCGTTGAGAGGCAACTCGATTTATCCTATTTGTCGCGCATAAATAACAGATTAGTGCCGAGATATGGTAGCTTATGCAAATGCGAGGTTCAAAGTTTATAGCATCTAATTAACAATATTGGCGTGCTCGAACTTAATAAACCCGATCGCGACCGGTTTCCGTACTTTAATCGACGAATCTGCGGTCGCCGAAAATTTCACCGGAATTCCACGTGAATTCACCATCGGCAACATCCAAAATAGATGACTTCCTGCCTGCGCTGGAGGATGTGTGACCGAGCGCCAATTACGCCCAATTTTTGTACGCCGTGCCGTAATAACGTATCGTAAGGTATTACCAGCACGACGGTCAAGGTGTAATAAATTATTCAGCACGCTCGAGCAATAAGCGAGCGCGTGGTGCCCGTTTCGCCATTCATCGCCTCGTGGCTGTTCGCCAGTCCAATTCGATGATTAAGGACATTGGACGCCCTAACCAGTATCGATTGGCTTACCCTTTGTTTCTTAATACACATATATTGTCAGAATTTGTATTATGTAAGACGAACGCTGCTACTTCTTAATTAAAACGTCCTATCTATCATTTCGGGACTGCATAAAGTTGAAGTTCCATCATCTTTGGGCCATTTTATTCATTCAATTTTAAGATACGTACATAGTGATTATTTCGTAATAGCCACTGATATTTATAGCATTAATTTCGAATTAATGATAAAGTTAGCAGATAATTCGATATAGATGAAATTGAAAATACCAAATTTGGACTCTAAGAACGTTGCCAAAATTTTCCATACAAGTATTGCAACGCTCAGGTAAACGCTCCTTTCGAGATTTTGAAGTATTATATTGCGCTATTATAACGTTCTACTGGGACTTTTCATCGATAATAAGGACACGGCGCTTTTCATGTGCGAGTGCACGGCTCTCCCCTTTTACTGACTTTTTAAGTATTAAAGTTTTAAATACAGTTACGATCAAATAAATAAATTTACATATAGTTTCACTCCATAGTTAGTTTTCCTTGTATCGTTTAAAGTAGATATTCGATACAAGCTACCATCCTAACGATACTTTTTGTATTGTTCACGAGTATATTAAAATGAAGAAAACCAACATGTTCGATACTGGTTATGCCGTGATCTCTATCCGCAATACGATCCAGATATTCGATTCTGGTCATCTTCAGTTTAATCGCACGTGGGAATCGAATCTACGAATATGATCAGCTTATAATCAACGACGCGTGGTAATACTCGTAAACAAATCCGCGATAAAAGGGATATAAGGGACCTTGGGGGACGATTCCTCGGAAGGATCGAGCGACGTTCAATGGGCAAAAAACAGGGTCCAGGACGCAGGGACACCAGAGAAGTAATGCGACGCCTTGATGGACGACTCGATCGAGAAGCCGGAAGTGGGCGGTTGAAAAACTGGCATTTAGAGGCGAGCACCGGGCACCCTGCCAACTCCTTGTCCACCGTGGATATGGGAGGGCTGAAAGCAGGTTAGGCCAACACATCGACCGGCTGTTTGACATAACCAGTTCGAAGCTGCGGGCAAGGACGCCACGCTGCCTCTCATCGCCTCTTTTCAACGTTCTCTCGAGTAAGCTTGCTCTCTGTTGCTCTCCTGAGACACAATCGGCCGTTCCTGACCACCGCAATGCATCGTGATCGATCGCTGCCACTCAGAAATCGAGCTTCTTGTTTCTCCTCTTTCAACATCCGAACAAGAGAGAGAGAGAGAGAGACAGACAAAGAGAGAGAGAGAGAGAGAGAGAACCCAGAAGAGAATCGAAAAATGACGGATAAGTCGTGGATTCTAATTTTGTATACAACACCAGGTAACTATTATTGCGGCAATTAAGCGGATAAGGTGGCAGAAGTAATCGAGAGCCAGTTTACTACGCGTCAACGTCGTAAACTGTGAAATAGCTGGATTGGAAAAACCGACTGGTTTCCGAGAATCTTAAATCTTTCTTCTTGCATCTATTACGATCGTCGTAACACGTGTTCAAATCGACGGTGAACTGCAAAACCGTCAGGCTTGGAGAAATGATGGATGACAGGAAATCGAAGGGATCGATGTAGGTCCAAGAAGAAATCCACGGGTTGAACGTATATAGAGCTTAACGGAATACTACTTAACGGAGAACCTGCCAGAAGAACCTACCGTCTTCGCGATATTAATTTACAGAAGGCACGATGATGTTCGTCTATCCAATCTTCAGTGATTTTTGCTACGATCAATCTGAAGTAAACTCGATGAATTGAAACGACTCCTATAATTTCGCTAAAACCGCCATGGGAGACGAAAGAAGCACGTCGAACGGAGTTCCTTTCACCTCGGTATATACGTGCGTGTAACAAAGAGAAAAGGAAGATGTACAATTTTCCAGAACATTAAGTAGCAAGGGGAGAAACGGTACGAAGACGGTCGTGCGAGCATTTTTACAGACGTCGATCGGATCTCTACCAATTATTCCGAACGAAATTAAAATAAAGCCAATAAGACCGTGCGTTGGAAACCTTTTACAGGCAAACCTTTTTGCGGCCTGTCAGATCTACCTGAGCGATCACCCTGCTGGGTCTGCTCGGAACGAGCGGAAAGGAAAACGCATCTCGTCGAGGCAGCCGCGTTTTTCCGTTCTACGGTCTCTGTGCGTCCTACTGTACACGTATACACATGTACGTAACGCGTGGAAGATCGAGCCCCTCGTTCGTATATACGACGCGCCACTGCCCGATCGTTAAACCGTGATGGAGGTAAGTTCCACGAAAAACTGGATCCGTGGCGTAACAGGGTCCCTGCGGTTGATTGTTGTTCGCCAACCGAGTCCATCGAGTCTTGGCCTCAATGAGAAAACAACCGTTTACGATACGTACATGCGAACTTGCAACGGTCGTGCGCGGCTTTTTGCCCGAAACGATTTCGACGAACTTTCCGTACACTCGTCAGAAAAATCGAAATTATTAAGTATGGAGAATGGGAAAGACGGCTGATGATTTGTACGAGTGTGTGAAAGTCATAGATGATACACGATAGGGATCTTTAGACGAGGATTTTTGTAATAATTTTAGGTTTTTATGAATACCATCGAAGAAACGGAATGTTAGTAGAAATTGTTTTTTTTTCAGATATTTTATATATTTTCGTATATTACGTGTATTTTCTACGTTCCGTATCTTTAAACTTCTTATAAATAAATTTGTGATTTTATAATGGCAATTAATAATGTCTTTGAGAAATATTTTCACACGATGTCACATAGAAACGAATCTTCAGGAATTAAAGTATTTCGTATTACAAAAACGACCAATCCATCCTATCAGGAGGATGTTAAATACTGTTCCTAAAAATCGAAAAATAAAATGTACCTGAAATCATCCATCTTAAAGCTTGACATAATCGATGTGTTTTAGGTAAATTATTAATAGTTCTTGAACTAAATACTTCTTAAGGAGTACGAACAGGTTTCTGATAACGTCAAGTATTTTAATATTCATTGATAAAAGCATAATCCGTCTGATAGATAGTCAGAGACTTTCTTAGAACTCTGTATCTACCTAAGGAAAAAATTTTGGAAAACTACAAGCGAAGGGAGCCTTCGTCTCCTAATAAGACAGTTCCAGTATGTTAATCGAGGCATAGTTGGGTGTTCTCGGATAATTATAGTTTGTGAATAAGATTAATAGCGATAATGAAATTACGGGATCAAAGGATCGATAATTTGAGCCGCGATACGCGTACACGAAACATCCGGAGTAAACCTGTTATCTGAAGTTATGGAGCTGCTTCCGTGATGCAATCTAAGACCACTGCCAAATAGAAGTCGTCTTTGGTGTTCCTGCGCTAATGTAGTTACTTTACTATATCCGTTATTCTAAATGGATTCGAATTCTTCGGCGATCATTTAATTTCTTGCTGAGGAAACCTAGTGAGTAACGTAAAATTCCAACTACGAGAAATCTCCAGAAAATATCGATCAAATAACGGACAGTGAAATGAATGCAAAAAACAACTTGATAACTGGTTAAGAAAATACATTTCTACGTTCATGGGATTACTGTCATTAACACGGAAGAGTTTTCCAGAGATAAACCTTGCATCGTAAAGATGATGAAGGTTGCCATTATTTTTCTCTTTCAAGACCGGTAGTTTCGCTGCACAAATTATGAACAGCACGATATTTTAACTCTGCTGGTCTCCTGAAAGTGAAAATTATGTTTCAATAGACAGTATGTGTTTGTATCGTGATAAAGAATAGATATTGATTAATAAATAACATTAATATCGAAACTAAAAATATCCCTGAGATATATTTTATTTCGCCTGGTCGTTACGATTCAAAGAGATACGAACGTGAAGAATAATTGAAAAGAACAGAGTCAATTTTCCATTCGATATTACCAAAAGACAGAATACTACAGACGTACACGGTTCATCGAGCAACAGACGAAACGCGGAGAGAATCGAATCGAATCGATCAGAGGAATAAGGACGTAGTGCAGATCCGGATCTACGGTGCTTGGTCGTGGAATTATGGCGGTCATAATGCGGTCGGCTACGTCGTTTCTGATTGTTTCACGTTAAATCGTCCTCCACAGTTACCTAAGAGGAGCGGAGAGAACATGACCCTGTTGCGTGTTTATCTGTTCTTCTTGCAATCTTCGCCGTAGCATCGCGAATGCGTCGGTCATGCGTCTTAACGCCTGATGTCCATCCGATGCGGCAGAAATAAATTTTAACGCGGATAAATCGTTTTAATTAAACAACGCCCGTTCCACTGCATTATCTGTAATCGTCATTTTTGCGGGCCAAAAGGAAGAAAAAAAAATATAGTGACGTGTCACAATGATATAGTAATAGCGGAATATGTTTCAAGAGAACCTCGTCGTCTTTAATTAAAAAAGAGTAGCTTTGATAATATGAGATTGGTTGACAAAGTATGGGATCTTAAAATTGCTCGCATAAAAAGAAAAACGAGAAGGAAAAATATAACTTGTATCTTCCTGTGGTCTCCATACGTAAAATGCATCGCGCGTCTTTCGAGGATCTCATAGATCCTACTCACGTAACGAAACCATTTTAATTGAGTAATATTGGCAGAGGGGCGAGGCTCTTCATTCAATTAAAACGAACTCGTAGGTCGGCTGAGAAAAATTTGGAATCGCGACTACCCATGTAGGAACTTCCGCATTGATAATGATAATTAATAGACTAACGTTATAATTTATTGGGGAACGTCGCCTTCGTTCATTATGCCACGATACTTACGGCTAGCCCGCGCGCATAACTCAATGGCAAAATTTATTGCGTCATTAAGGTAATGCATGCGATACACCGCGATGTAGATAACATAATCATTTCATGCGTAGAGTCACGTTTTATCGAATGATGATCGCGATGCGAGCGCGCCATGCCGCGCACCCAATATCTGCTTCTATCTCCTCGTCGAGAATAGTTACAAGACGTGATCGGGACCACAGAAGAGATCTACATCGTATGAAATCGATACTGAAGACGATGCTCAATGTCCGATCAGTACATCAACCATCTATTACCTTAATAGATTTAAAAGAAGTTCAGTAATTCTCAGACTCGATGCTTTCATATCTGTAAATTGCTAGTAAATCTACTTATTATCGAATTTAACAAAACCACGCCTATTTTATGATAAATTACAGTCGTTAGTTTAGAAATTGGAGTTTGGAAAGTTGATGAATTTGTTTTCGCACAAATATTCCAAAATCAATTACTTGCGAATACAAGTTTACCAAACAAAATAAAATCACACACTATTTATCTGATTAGCTGGCAAGTTTCACTAATAACCGATGTAAGTTTTGAAAATGTAAAGAACGATCTCTTTTACGGCAAAGAATAAAAACTCTATACTGTTTGTACCGATAATTGAAATAATTATTTATCCGTCAAGATTCGACAAGATCGTGGGCTAAGAAACATATTAAATAATAATGAAAGTATAAATTCTATACTGGATACCACTACCACTTCAACGCTTCGATTACGAAAAACGTTAAAACTTGATTACTCAGAACAGAATTCTATTACTCAGAGTAAAAAATTATTTTACAAAAAATGTTAAGGTCGTTCAGACATCTTTTCGAGAATATTCTCGATCTCCAATGATCGAAACCGCGTCACGTCGGTTGGCGGCATTGTTTCCTGGACCGTGTCCAAGGAGAATCGTTCTTCTGCCAGAAAACGATACCTCGAACTCGAATGTACACGCAGGATCGGAGCAAGCGGACACGAAAGCGAGGATACGCAACGAACTGGCCACCCTCCGTGTTCACCCGGTAAACGGATACGGGCATGTCTGGACACCGGATATCGCGGTTCGTTAGCCGCGTGTCTCAAGGACCGGAAATCATTCTTTGCTCCCGACGTAAACCGTGCATCGCGAACTTTCTGCCGCCCAGCACCGTTAATGATCGTCGGAGGACGAACAACTCTCTTTAAGAAGCCATTTCTGATCCGACCAGCGGACTCTTTCTCCTCGCTTTGATGATCCTCCGGGGACAAACCGCTCGTGTTTATACATGTACCAGCGGAAAAACTAGATTTAAGCTCACTGTTTTATTTCCTGTACGTTAATAGGTT
Organism: Bombus vancouverensis nearcticus; assembly: GCF_051014615.1. Lineage (NCBI taxonomy): Eukaryota > Metazoa > Arthropoda > Insecta > Hymenoptera > Apidae > Bombus > Bombus vancouverensis. Next base: position 16,878,392 of record NC_134913.1, on the reverse strand, counting down.
GCATCGACTTGTTTAAACGATATCCACCATTTGGAAAATATTTTTGTTCAATGTTTATATTCATCGATTCATTTCCTAGAAAGTAATAGATAAATCGAGTAAATGGTTTTTAGTAAGAAAATTTCTGCTGGAGAATTTTGGAAGTATTTGTACTAGCGTGGAAGGAGTATTTTGCAAGATAGTTTCAATGAAAGTTTAGATTCGTTCGTTTACTTCCTGCGCTTTAACAGATTGCATTTGTTCGTACGTAGAGTAGTACGTGCAATTACCAAATTTTGAAGAAATTATTATCAGAATGAAGCGATAACGACAACACGCTAGGATCGTGGTGAAAATCGGGCCTCTTTCGCTCTTATAACTGAGATAGAAATTTAATTTAATTCGGAAGGAGGGCTCGTGGTGGTACCGGACGGACCAGTGGCGGAACGAGTTTTCAGCGAACGTAAAAAAGTATACGCTTATATCCGGGAGAAATGTTAATTAACCGCGATAGGCTGATTGCTATCTGCGTGTGGATATTAGATGTCCTAATTAAGAGGAGTCGAGTGCGATATGCGGAATGTCAACGACACCTCGTCGAATCTCTTCTATCTTCTTTCAAGAAACCGCCTCGTGAATATCTACGTCGTAACTAAAAACAAATTTACGAAACCAAAGACACAGAGCACAAAAAAGAAATAAGATATCAGAGAAAAAGAGAGGACAGGGGGGAAAAAAGGCACGAAGCTGTCGCAGCAAAATCTGGCCAGGTCGGTAGACGTCGTAAATCTCGCAGTTGACGCCTTTCGAGAGGAAAACGACGCTGGCCAATTTACGATCGACCAACAGAGAGACGTGGGAAGAGCGGAGGTGTTCGATGGAACACCAAAGAGGAAACGTCGTCCTTACTGACAAACGGTACCGGTGGAATTCGCGGCAGGTCCTCCGCGTCTCCTCGCCTCGATTAACTTTCTTCCACTTTGCTCGTTTCCCTTGAGTCGTTTGTTAGCCATTCTATAGCCTCGACTTGGAACACGTAGTAGTATAGCAACGAAGAACGGAGAATAGTCGACCGTGTACGTACTTAAGACTGTCAACCGTATCGGATACGGAACGTCGATAATAGTCAACCGGTGTTCCCAGCCTGGCGTTTGCTTGTTAACCATTGACCGTTTTCAATCCGTCCCACGTCAACCGCGTGTCGCTGTAGGTGCGAAGACACATCCTCGAAAAAGATCCTGGCTCCTGATCGGCCCACGTTTCGCATCCATCGAACCTGAGAGACCGAAAGCATCGTCCAGTCCTTTTGATATCAAACCGCCTTCCTCGGCAAACATATTTTCGATAAATGCTCCTAAATGAAGCATCGTGTAGCCTACAGATACGTACAGGCGTATGCTACCACGAGAATCCTCGATCAACTTTGATATGTTTCACTGCGTTGCATACTGAAAGTTTCATGTTTCTCTTGGAGAGTTTCTTTAGAAGCTGTTAGTTTGGTTGGAGATCGTTGTTTTCTTCCGTTTGTCGGCGTTCTTCGTTCGCGGGGGAATGAAATGGAGAGAGGAAACACTTGTGTGTATTACTGGCGTGATCGTAAAGCACGCGTAACACGATCATCTATACACGTTTTAAAGGAAGGCTAATAATAGCTCGCTCGCGGGTGCTACCTTTTCTTGGGATCGTCCTTACAGAACACGCAGAATGCATCCGATCGAACGTTAGTAATACGTATGTATTATATTATTATGATGTGTCCAGGTGATTGGAATTTTAATTCTTTCACCGACTGTCTTGCTATCTTTACCAGCTTTTAAAATTAAATTTTTAACGCGAACTAAGCTTATGATATTAGATACGTATATAAAATAAATAAACGTATTATGGTACGTACTCGTACTTCGTTATACCCAACGAAGAAGAAACTTTACTCAGGATTTTCTAAGAATATACAGTTGGAACAGACAAATCCTTTCGACGACCACTCGAATGTTTTAGGAATAGACGTTTCTAACAAGGAAATATTAGACGATTAAGAAGTGAATATTGCGATTACGATGCGTCGTACGAGATCGTTTAATTGTGATGTTGCAAAGTTCACGAGTCGTACGGGGTGGGAAACAAACAAACAAGCTGTCGCTGTCTCCCTATAAATCACCATTAGTCGCTTAAGAGCACGCAGCGCCTAGTCGTCCGCGTTGAGACCACCTTCTCTTCCGCGTCTATAGTTCCCCTTGACAGGCACTTAACTTTGATGCGAGTACGATGATCTGTAATCCCTCCTGGTACAAGCCATTGAGATATTTCTAATCAAACACGAATAAGCCAGCCAACGTCCAACAACACGGAGATATCGTTATCGTGCATATCGAGGACATCGAATAAATTTCCACTAGCATCTCCAGCTTCCAACTATCGTGTCCCTTCATTAATAACCACCTAACGGCCCAGCGTTGTCGAATTTTTCTTCCTAACTGGGAATCATGACGGATAGTTCGTTTATCAGACAACTCGAGATCGAAGTTATTTTATTGGAGATCCTCGACGGCCGTCGAAATTTACTCGCCTTCGTGGAAATACGATGATATACCGTGGAAGTTGAAGCATAGTCCATTAACACGTTGACCGCCATGCAAATTTTATGTTTCGTTCTAGGGACTACAGCATACATACGGTATATTAAAATGTCGCGATATAACACACTATGATATTTAATTTTATGTTCTAATAAAAATTGTTTATCGTATAACGAAAGGTTTAAATTAACATTTTTGAAACAGCGATACTTCCATTCTATTAACTTCTACAGCGAAATTGCTACAGGATCACGCTACTCGCCTTTGCTAAAAGAGAAAATATCGTCGGAGCATAAAGCTCGGTGGCGATAGAGGAAAAGGGCAGGCCGCAATCTGCGACACAGGGCACGGTCGCAATTTATACTTGTACGGTATCACGTTGAACATAAAGGTTGATCGTTAAACTAAATAACGCGTGTCCCGAGCCTTGCGTAGCCACGTTTTCGCGTCGCGTGAATACGTTCGCATGCTCGTAAATCCAGCCACGTAACCGCGGTGTGAGTTAGTGCTCCAGGTTGCCTGGCTACTCGGGAGTCTAACACGCCACATGAGAACTCGAGCGACTAGAGGCTGTTGGATTTTTTTCTTATAATTGTTTAAAAAGTTAAATAATTCGCAGCTGGAGGAAGCTAGTGAGCAAAAAAGAAACGGGCTGCGTCACGTTATAATGTACAGGTTGTCGAAAGTATTCCAACACTTGGAGATACACTTTTACGAACATGTTATACCTTACACGAAACATTTTCAAATTTCACCATTATATTAACAGAATTTCAAACTAATCACAAAAGTATTTAAACAGTGAATTATCTATTATATTGATGAACCTAAATCCTATCCAGTTGGCCCATCCTTATTCATACCGTGGACTAATTTTTTACGAAATATGCGTATAATATTAGGTTGTTCGAAAAGTTTCTTTCGTTTTATGAGGAAATAATACTAAATAATAATAATAAAACGCACAACGTTTTTTATTTTATATTATTTTTATTTTATATTACGCACGATCCATTTTGTTCTGTTGAGATAAACACCGCGACATTTCACAGACTTGGTTTCACGTTTCTATGAAGGTGCACTGTTGTAAAAAACACGTTTGCGAAAGAAAGACACTTTTTGGACAACTTAGTATTTCGTATGACGACTTTTATGACTGACAACTTCCCCTATCCACAGAATATTCTAGTAATAGTTAATAATCGAATGTATTCTCAGTATCCGATTCGATTTCGATCATAAAAGAAATGTTCTTCCCCCCATACACCATACTCGAATAGTATCAATAATCCACACCACAGCTCATCGTATAGTAACAATTTGCTTCCAACGATACCTGCACAAATGATCGCCATAATCGTGACTGTCGAAGGATATAATACCTTTTAATTCCTTATCTAACACTTTCTCCATTTCCTATAGATATCTCTGACCATTCTGTAGAACAATTCCGTCCAGCTCATTAACGCCCTTGACGAAGGCCAGGCAGTGGAGTATCGTTCGCGCGTTCCATCCATTGAATCCACCGGGCAATAGCGATATTGCGGCGGGTCAGTACACCTTGTAAACACGGAACGCACTCACCGAGGCCCCCTCTAAGCTGGCAAGAAGTGAGTGGCAGGATGAATGCGGCTGATTACATTCAAGAGGCTTTTTCAGCCAGCCGTAGCAGCACGCCGGTATAATAACCCACCGAGCTCAGGGCCATGGTCCACCGGACGTTGCGTATCCTTGCCATTGTACGGCTTTTATTCCACCGCGTTTTCATTGCGCGACGCGACGCGTGGACGGGATCTAAGTACCGGTATTATATGACCGGGTCCTTCGCCCTGAGACACGAACGCTGTGTTATAACCTAAGTGGTCTCCAAGGATTATAAATCGCGCGAGTCTGCTCTAATTGCATCTGCTATCTCTGTACACTCCTCGTTCCTTCTATTGTTCTTTCGTCTGCGTTTCTTAATCGATCCAGAGTGGACTAGTAGCGTTAACAAACCATCTGTGCTTTCTTTCGTTGAAAGAGGTAGGCTCTTGTACATGGTTCTCGTTTTAGGTGAAAGGATTAACGAGGTACATGTTGCACGGACTAGCTTCTTCTTCCTCTTCTTCTTCGAAGAGACTGATAATCTTTAATGAGTCTGTCTAACGGTTGTCCGGTAAAACCTCGTCTTACGGTTAACTTTTGCTTGTCTTCTGTTTTACAGAACGAATTTCTGTATTTGAAGTTTGAAATGATCTGTTATACCTGCGAGCTACCTGGTTAACCTGTTCGTGGTGTAAGAAACTATTTAGAAAATAATTGCTTTTTTAAACTATCTTACATCTATGGCACGAGATGCAAAAGTTTGAACTCAAAATTCTTGCTATGGTTGCAAAAGGGTTGCGCGTAATAACACCCGCGATGTTGAATATAGTACTCGCTACATTTGACGATTTAATCAAGTCTCGCTGCTGCTAGACTGTAGAAAGGTTATGAGTTCTCTATCAACGGGTCTCTACAATTCATCAAAAGGAAATTCATCAAAAGCCGAAACACTCTGATTCATCGTAATCCCTCGATTATCGCAACAGTTTCCTTTTCACCTGATTATGAACGGTGTTACGGTGTACGTGTGTGCGAGGAGAGAGTATCGCTGCATTCATTACTCAACACCTAAGTCGGATGGAAGCATTGTCGACAGTGTCGATCAGCGTGGCCATCAATCACCGCATCAGCCAACCGATCGGAAGATCGTTATTACAGATTAACGTCGACGTCGACGATGAGTGTACAGGTGAACAGATTGCAACATTGTCTGTTCCTGGTTCCTCTCTCCTTTCTTTCTTTCTCTCTTTCTTTTTTCTTCTTTGTCGTTAATTGGCTTTTAGTTATGGCGAAATTTTCAAGCATCCCCCTCGGAGAGAAGGAGGGGATGAGCGTCTTATTAAACGGCTGGGGTCGTTAAAAAATGAAATGGCCCCCTCCTTTCGATATTTCTGCCCGGTCATGCCAGCATTAGGCCTTTCATTCGCCTCGGCCGAGGAACTCAAGCAGTCGCTTGTCATCGCGCTTAATGGCAGCTTTGTAATGGCGATGTTCAACGCGTGAACCACCAACCTCTTTCGAACCGCCATAAAACGTTACACACTGATTATTTGCGTAACGCGTAGCGCGAAAAATCGGAATCGGTGACTATTAATCCTGCCGGTTGGTTGCGTGCAGACGCCGATCGCTAGTAGGACGCGTGTAACATTGTACTCGCGAGCAATCAATGGAAAGACGCGACGTACCTAATAGCGAGGAGTTTAACTGCGAGTTTCCCTTGTCCGTTTGACGTCACCTAGCGATTATATCGCAATTACTCCACGGAAATCATCATTATCGTCCGACAAGGAAAATAAACGGAGAAAGAGGAGAAAGAGAAGAACAACAAAAACGAGGGTCTTATCCGTGCTCGTTTGTTATACGCGAATACACGTGCGATGGGAGAGTACGTATGTACAACGATAAGTATCGATACCGTACCGTTAGAAAATTCTAATTTCAGTCTGTTTGGAAAATGTTTCCTGTCAGGAGAGAACGTGACCAGAAAGTACATGTACAGCGTCGTGCAAAAGTAGTTTTAAAATTTATCTCCACGTAAGAAGACACAGAAATTTTCCCACGAAAAGTATATATACGTGGTTGTATAGTTAAAGCAGCAACATAAATAATCTAAGACTTTACTACCGCACTGTATACATTTTATCCTTCAAAACACCTTTTCTTATACGTCTATTTACTGTTAATCCTTAGTCGTACTACGCAATCCCTTTATCACTACGTTGAAGGGCAATAAACGTAGAAACGTTCCTTCAAAGTACGTTTAGTTGGCGTTGTGATATTATTAACTTTTGCAGAGTACTGTATATCGAGGACGAGTAGAAACGTATGATTACGCGTTGGTATTGTAGAAAAGATATTGGTAGAAAAGTGGAAGAGCGGTAATCAAGTCTGGTCTTGGCTTATCACTAACCAACGGTATATCGTTATCTCATCAGTGCCGAGTATTACAGGAAATCGTTACGATTCCTTCGATCCGCGCCATGTACAACGTATCCATGTGCGATTACGTAGCTGTGTGATGTTCGTTGCGGGCCCCCCTCCGCGTGTACTTAAGGGTTATTATTAAGATAGCAGAGAACATATCCGCGCCGTAATTAACCCCAGCCAATATCGGAGAAGCGTGCTTACCTTCGGTCGCTTCCACGTTCGCTATTAGACAGGTCTGTTTAAGGAGTCATTTATTTCAAGCAAATATCGAACCGCGGATCGTTTGGATATTATAAGAAGGACGAGAGTTAATTCGGACAAATCCCTTTGGGTTTCTATGGATATATAAATATGGAAAGAACACCTTGCGTTGTAAGTGAACATCGAAGGCGTTAACGATCGAAGAAGATCGTTAACGACCAATTTCGAGTTAGCCGCAAAAACAAAACTTCTGTTAATCGCATATGTGTAGATTATAATGATTTACACAAGTATAATTACGTAGTAGACACTTGATAGGGATGCCGTAGCTATTAACATTTATATAATATTTCATAAGTTACGACAACAGAATACCAACGTTGTATGCCAATAACTTTTAACAGCAAAACATATCTCAACCTATGCCTACGATCGTCAAGAATTCAGATTTACGAGACCAATCAAACATCAATCCTGGTACGTATCAGCGTATACCGATCTTAGACAAGACATGGAATAAACGATGGACGTCACTTATGTCATTGAAACTAATATTTTAAGAGACCGGAAATACGTATCACGAACTATCCCTTTTGTAAAATTTATACGAGACCATACTACAATATCGTAAAATTTATACGAGATTGTATTGCAGTTAAGAAAACTTCTTCATGGTATCATCTCTGAATTACGAGACCAGCGTGAGAACTATCATGGCCCCTGACTTCAAACAGACTATCTGAATACCAATTTGTAGACCTCGAACTGTGGTAGGCGATTTAGATTCTCATTTTAGTATCTCTCATAACGTAACTAAATTTATTTGTCATATTTCCTTTTACTTCCCTCTCGCACAGTAAAATATTATATTATTAATCGAAGAAGATTATCATACAGCAGATACTGTAATTACATAGATTTCGTTAATAAAGAAATTGTCTACAACTATCACGTAGACCTTTTTCATCAAACAAGAAATGTGTAATTAAACTGGTAAAAAAGACCTTGCGATCACTGGCTATATGATTTACAGGAATCCCAGCGGCGTCGAAAATAGCCTATTCTTCGCTATTGTCTTTTATTACCACAGTGTCATAATCGATGCTCACCGGGGTAACCAGCTTTCTAATGTGCGAATGTGCCTTTAATAATGGCTATTAAGGCTAATCGCATGTGCGCGATGATGGACGATACATCCGGCTTCGCTCAAACGATTCCGATCCCTTGAATGGATTAGTCTGTTCGATCTTTTCGATCGAGGACACCCAGAAAGCGTGGCGCGAGTCGTTGTGTCAACGATGGCCTTGATTTTTTAGGACGTTAATTCGCCAGTGATTATACAGGTCGGACCACTTCGGGATGGCCCACATCAGGCTAAAGCCACGCGAGCAACTCTCCAGTAAAATGTATGCATGAAAAAGCACAGCATTTACGTACGGTACGCCAATCTACGATCATGACATTTCCATAAAAATACGTATGCCAGGCTTACTACCGACAGAGATGGCGACAGGAAGTTTAGCCAAAGAGAAAACTCGCCTGTACTATAATCAACCGGTGGAATCTTCGAGATTGATGCCGGTGGCTTCGCCTTCGTTTCTCGATACGCGTGATCTTGTAATCGACCAGCCTGCAGAGTTGATTCTAGAACGCCTCAACAGGTATATACATATTGTCGATCGTAAGTACCATCCATCATAGGACACGATTACATCTATTGGAAAATTTAAACAAATTTTACTTCGTTCGGTGTTTTATGTACGAAGCTATAATATATCATAGATTTAAAAGAACAACGAGGTGAACAACCGTTGCTACGACGCTAATAAGATGAACGATGTATTAAATATGTCTCTATCTTTAGTACTCAGAAGTATAGTTCAGTGTCATAGTTAGCCAAGGGTAGTAATTGAAATGCGAGATTCTATCCAGGAAACAATAATTCGTTGCGACAAAGTTATTTCGGTAAAAGAAATAGCAAGCCGAAAGTTGTTAACCGACGTTCAGCAGCGGACAAAGTACTTAGTTTCTTACTACCTTTTACGAAATTCGATAATTTATTCGGCTGGTTTTTATTCGCGACTCGCGGCTCGATATTCTTTGCATAAATCGCTGATTAACGGGCGGAAACGTTGCAGCGTCTCTTGAAATCGCTTAGCGAGCTCGACGCGGATAAATTGATCGGACGAGCACGAGGAGAGTCGAACGACGAATGGAAAAAAGAAAAGTCAGAGGCCCGTAAGAGGAGTTTTATCCAGGCAATTGGCTCGTTGGTTTTACTATACTTTCAGTGGGTTGTAAATTCTTTCGTAGATATTTTCTCGGATCCGTGGATTATCTGACGACGTGAATCTCAATGTACGTACGTCGCCAGCCATAAATATTACGTTCAATATTTCTTAGTGAGAAGTATTTGATTCGTACTAAATATCAGTAGGTGTCCTGTTACTTACTGTCAGCGGTGTATATCGAGAAAAGAAAACTAAGAAGAAAAAAACATCTGAGAATATTTCTTAAGTGACGCTCTTCGATCTTGGTTTAATTTGCCTTGTGTCGCATCATGAATTATTTTTAATACGCTATACTATAATTTTACTTTCGTGTCACTCTTCCATCCCTTTCACCTTCCCGGAAGTGGTCTGACAAAATTCCCTACGCACTTGTAATTCTTTTTGGCCGTCAAGTTTTCTCCGAAGAACTGTCCTAACCACGGTTACTTCGTAGAACAGACGAAGGAAATAAATATTGGAGTGGAAAGTTCGAAGAGTCGAGCAACGATGAAGATTCTATCGGGCGTTTCTCTGTCCGCGATACGTGGCCATCCTCGAAGCACGTCCGCAGAATGGCGGGACGAAAGGGGAGGCATTATATTCTAGAATCAGAGGCCGTTTCGGAGTCAATGCACGGTCGCGTGGCACGTGTGTGCATATGGTATTAAGCCGAGTACAGGACGATCGAAGAACGCGTTGGCCGAACGTCCGCTCCTCCGATGGAGAGTGGGGAGAACAATCTCGCTAATTGTCGGCAGGATTTTCAAGTTCGAGCGTCGCATCTCATTAGGACCACCAGCCAGAGGACACCGAGTCAATCAAACCGAGCAAGAGAGCTCTGGCCTCGTCCGCGTAACAAAGAACCGGATTCGCGCGCTCAAGAAAGGGAAGAGTACTCTCTCTCTCTCTCTCTTTCCTCCCCCGCAACCAGCCTCTGCATTTGCATGCGAAAAAGCATCGCTGCGAAAGACTGATTCGCTGGTACCACGATCTCGAGAATTCTCCTTATTTCGGCTGCTGATCAACTGACTATTGTTAGTTTGACGATTGAGAATTTTTGTTCCTGCAAGTTTGGCCAAAGATACTTTGGTGAACTGGAGCTTGACGAATTTTCGTTAGAGACGAACGATATTCAAGTATAGAGTTATCACGATTTTATCTTTAAAGAGCAGAACAACTAACTCGATAAATTGCTTTTATGAATTCGTCGTTGCGAGACATTTGGAAATTAACGAATAAAAAAAATGAGGTACATTGAAACTGAATCACGTGTGATCCCTAAGGAAGGAACGGACAGGACGTGTCAATGGACCGGAGGTTGCGTACGTTTAGGCTTTCTCGTTTGGAAAAAGAAAGCAGAAAGAGAGAAAGAGGAAGCGAGTCACGCTCACGTCATCACGAATGCTGCCGGCATTCACGACCCCCATCACCTCACCCTTCGTCCACCCTGCTTCGTCTAACCACGATGTTGTTGCTTCCACTCACCTTCCTCCTTTTCTCTGTCCACCGAACTCCACGGACTCTCCGCCACGGAGTACACGTGCTAAACGCGGACCAACCACGAAGCAAGAACACAAAACGTTGCCTCGGCTACGTTCAAGTTTCACGGACAATACACACCGACCACTGTGAGAGAGAACTCGGAAGCACACTGAAAAACCGAGATGCTGCACGGTCTCGGATGTCTAACCCTTGTTGTCTTATTCTACTTAAGCCAAGCGACGCGCCGCGTGGAAGTGGAAAATCAATTGGTCGTTTATGATCGATTCCTCCAGCGAATAGCGTCGTACAAATCTCGTTATGTCATCGTATAGATAATTTGATACCTTTAGTTTGTATATTAAGCGTAAATAAACGATTACTGTTTGATAATTAATTTACACAGGTAATTATGGCACTTGAACGACTATTGAGAAATTATTGAAAGAAAATTCGTACGTTCGATTACAGCGAACATTTCATCCTTATACGTAACGATATTAAATTTCTTCTCCATGTCCATTAGGTTTCTCAATCGTTGCTTTTACCAATTATCAATCATCGCGTTATTCACTTTAATATTATACTTATCTATTAATTGTATTTGTTATTTTGTATTTTTTTAATTTTTTATTTTAATTGTAATTGTAGTTGTAAATTTTTCGTAAGTGCCCTGATTACATACGAACGAGAGTACAAATATTCCTTCATTTCGAGACAGACACACCGACGATCTCCTACGTCCTACGTAACATCAACCACCTCCTCCTCTACGAACAGAGAGCAGAGCCAAAGAGTTTCTCGTGGCGAAGATACCAAGGCTAGCAACAAAAATCAAGAAGCCACGCATGAGTCAGGCAATGGGATCGCGTTCTGAAATGAACGATACGAAAGAAGAGGAGAAGGCGCCAGTCAAGATCTGGCAACGACGGTCTGACCGCGGTGCAAGAGCGCGCGACGAAACGAAGCGGATCCCCGCGGATGATTCCTCGTAGGTTCGTTCTCCGGGGCCTTAGCTCCGGTCGATCTCCCTCATTAACATTCGACTCTTTGTCTCTGTCGTTGTCGCGGTCGTCCTACTCCGTAAGGTCGTCCCGGTCGGTACTCGAGATCCTCGCGAGAGAGTTCTTCTTCTCCTTGTGTGCCTCGTCTCTGGTTCGGCTCCTCTTCTTCTTATTTCCCCAACCGGTCGACTTTTAGTAGCCCTCTGCTCGCCTCTCCTCTCCGCCTCTCTTCTCTACAACTCTTTTCCCGTCTCTCGCCCTTCTTCTTCTGCTTCTCCACGCTTCGAACCGACTTTTTTTCCACGCGCCAGCCGGATGAAAGTAAGAAACTCGGTGGATGGCGCGAAGAGCAGAGAAAACCACCACCGAAGAGTATTCCTTGGGTGATTTCGATGTAACCTCCGATGTCCTTCGGTTCTATACGCTATAACGACGATGTTCGAAGGTAGACGCGGGTCAAATGGACGTTAACGTGGCGTGTCGCTACCAATTCGTTCGATTTTCTTCTCCACTTCGTCACAAGTATACGACGACGGACCGTCGTAGCGTAAATCGCGCGCGGTCTTTCATGGTTTTCATCCGCGATCGAGCAACGTCGATTATCCTCTTGGTCGTTTTATCTTCCTCGGTAAGCTTGATTTTCATATATATAGTTGGTGTTTCAACGGCGAGCCGATGGGGTCCAGGGATTTGAAAGGTAGCGTGGAACCGGGGCAAAAAGAGAGATGCGGCGGGAGGCCGCGTGCGGAGTGCGAGTTTTTTAATTTTATGAGGGACGTTTATCTTATGATTATGTTGATAACTTCTCGGTAAGAGCTCGTAACGTAAATTGAACCTCTGACAAGAATTTCGTGAGTGACTCAGAGAACGGGCGGATCATGGGGAACGTCAAGGTGAAAGCCGGTCGCCAAAAAAACCTACTAACTGTAAATGCCCGAAAATCGATGGCATTAAAGTAAATGGCTAACCTATACCGGGTAGCTGCCATTTCTAAATCGTATCGGCTTTGTCACTTACTAACCACGAACGATTTATATTCCCATATATCCTCGTCCTCCATCGTCGATGAAGTTCTGCGACTCGAATTCGAAATCATAGTTGCCATCGCACGCGAAAAGGAATAAGAAACACGCATCATAGAATCGCCTTTCTCTCATCCTACACCGGTCGTCCGCGAGATTCTCCGGTTCGCCAGCCGCGGTGCCGCGTGTATAACTTGATAAACAAGTTTACTTGGAGAAGCCGGTATCTTATATATACTCGCTTACACTGGGTGTCCCGAGCAAACTGAATACTAATTGCTGAACCGTTCCATCCGAAACAAAACGTCTAAGCTGCGTTCGATTTAGCGTTTACATCCTCTAGTATCCTTCAACTTGAACCGTAACTCTGTATCAATGGAATTTTATGCCTTTCAGATCAGATCTTGTATATGTGTTACCGAGTGAACTAGATCTACTTGCAGACTGGTTCGGTGCTGTGAAACTATTTATGATAAATAAATTTTCGATTTGCTGCCGTTGATATTAACGCGCAAAGTAAAATACGTATCAGGTTATTGGACTGATTGGAACGTTCTACCGATACAATTTGCTTATATACTTCATTAGAAAATTGCGTAGAATATATTTTTACGATAATTAAAATTTATGTTTTTATTGACAAGATACAAGATATAGAAACGTGGTGTAATATTATTGAAGAAACGAAACGCTATTGAACATTTGATTACGAAATTGTTGCATAATAAAGCAGGAAACAGGAAACGGCTGAGACAAAAGATATTTCTTGATCTTTTCTTGATCTTCATAAAACTTTCTAACGGGAAGAGTGTTTGATACTGAGAGTCGGATTACACAGGCACTGCAGGAATATTTTAATAAGAAAAATGAAAAGTTCAGCAACTGCGAAATAAATGAATTACCACATAAATGGAAGACCATAGTAACAATGTACATTGTGTCGAAGACCGACAATAGAATTTTCTGTTAGATGACGAAATAAATGAATTGCCATATAGATGGAAGACGATCCTAAGTAACAATGAATATTGTGTTGAAGACCAACTAGTAGAGATTTCAGTTAGTATGGCAGATAGATGGAAGATAATTATAAGTAACAATTTACATCACGTTGAAGATTAATCAGTATGTTGAAACCATCGGTTCTTTTCTTTTCAAACGACAAGAACAAAATTGGTTCTTTTCAAAGAACAAAAACGACAAAAAGTTCTCTAATCGATCTAATATGCGATTTCCTTTGATTTTAGTCTTCGAAGAATTTTAAAATCGTGGACGATCACCCGGTAGATCGTTCGAATCCCGCTGATTCGCGTTTATTAGCATCCCCGGGAGATTTAATTTTCCCGAACATCTCGAATCAGACATTTCTTCCATCGTTTTAAAAACGTTCTAGACAGTCTTGACGTCGTGCACAGTTCGTTTGTAATAAATTTGCAACTGGATCTTTCCGTCTTCTTCTTCCCTTTCTTCCCTCCGCTGTCTGGTATTACAGATTCAAAGTCCAGTAGTCGACGAAGCACGATAAGAAGGTGCGAGACTCGAGCAAAGAAATAATGCCGAGTACGCAGACAGGACGCACGCCAGTTGAGATAGCAGGGACGGGAAGCCAGAACGTGTAGACCTGCCCGAGTCGTTCTACATCGGGGATTAGACTCCCTTTTAAACTCCTTGCGCGTGAGCCTCAACGATCTCCCTAATACCCCAGTCACGGAACTTCGTTCAACTCCCTTACGTCCTCGTTTGTTTCGCGTTCAACTCCCTTACGTCCTCGTTCGTTTCGCGTCCAACTCTAAATCTATGCTTTCAAGACCACAAACTTCTCAAAGGATTTTAACGAGAAGAGTTTTCGTAACGCAGAAAGCGCCAAGAAACGTAACGTTCGTGGAATTATCATAATTCCCACCGCGTGGTCGTCCTACGCTTGATATCATCGAGGCGCGAGAGACGCGATTATCCGGTGTTTCCATTCGTCACTTCTCAGCTCCGGATCAGCGGTCCCGTAACATTAAATAACACGTGGCGGACACTGGAAATTAAGAGGCAAGATAGCCCCTCGGTTTCCCTCGGAAATGCTATCTAGATAGCGGCAGCAGCCGGAATCGAACCCGGGTAGAGCCAAGTAATTTTGCTAATGTCTCGGTCACGACTCGACTTCTGAATCCTTAAAACGGGTTTCCAATCTGATCCTCGGAATCCTGCTACGCTACGTCCCAGATTCCCGTCGCTAAGCCGAACGAAACGACCGTCTATTACATTAACAACGTCTTATTCGGTGTCGCGATGAAAAATCAGATATCATCTCTAGTCCATTGCGGTTAAGGGAATTTCGTTTTACTTCAAGGAGACAGGCACAAGGCCTACGTCTCCGTCTGTGAGAGAGATTCTGTTCTCTTGCTCGCCCCTCGTAGTCGTCGTCGTCGTATCGTGAACTTTGAACTCGACTGTCGACTCGCGAGTCCTCTAACCGTACGGTGAAAGTTCGTGGCCGGTATCGTTGGATCTGTGAACACCGGTAATACCTCGCCCATAAATCCTGACCCAGCTGATGACTTACTGCTTTTATCTGGCGACCATCCACCTACACTCGGCAGCCGACTTTTAAACAATATCTCACTTCTCGTGCACCTTGTTCCGCGTAAATGTTCGCTTGTACGTACACGCACCGCCGGAATTTAGGGGTATGTAAAGCAGTGCCTCTGCTGACTGGCCTCTTAAAAATGTCTTACTCCCTGTTCCGGTGTGCAACCAGCTCGCGATCAATTCTGTCCTACGTGCTGGCAGCACGTATACCTCTTCTGTATTTCTTCTTGTTTCCTCCTTTTTCCCTTTTATTTATTCGTTGATTTAATATTTATTGGAGGATCGATTTACAATCTGTACATGGGAAAATTGTCTTTCGTTGCATTTCTTCTCTTTTTTCTTTTTTTTTTTTTTTTTTTTTTTTGATTATGGACCAACGTTCTACGATCTTGGAAACGCAGGGAAAAGGATCAATATGTGCAAAAAGTTGTCTCTCGCGATAATTACAGAACGTAACACCGCATGAATCGTGAACTTTCTTAGCCTCGGTTCTGCTATTTAAAGTATTCGTACCTTTGGTTAATCTTACGGAGATCTAACGAGAAATCGATGATTGTACTTGTTCGTGGAAAAGGTCACTTGAAAGTGATCAATGATCCTGCGTGCGCAACTACATGCATTTTCTATTATTTGTTTAATTATATCTTCTAATCTGACATTAATTCCCCTCCTTTCTCTGTTATATGTCATTTTTACGTGTAATTCGTTAAATGTTTCTGAAATGTTGAACAAATGTTTAAGTCGATTATTTTACAGGATTAGAAATTGCACGGTTAAACGGTGGTATAGAGAGATCGAATAAGTGGCAAGGCCCGCGTGTTCATTTATCTTTAATCGCACGGTTCATCTCGTCCTGACACGACGCGCAGATGTATGCAGCGTTATCGTACGACTCCTTTCTTGCGCTGGCCGACTTCTTGCCTCTCCTAAAGCTCTTCTCGCGTTTTCTCGTGTTATTGCTCCCAACGTGCCACCTACGTCGCTCGAATACATCCAACCGACAGTCGTTTTATACACGTTTTATTACGTGCGCAGAAATTAATGCCAACTGTTGGTCGACTCGTAAGACGCTAATATATATTTAATAAATAAAGCTTAAGGTGGAAATTAATATTTCAAAGTACAACATTTTTGATACTATGCTACTTGAGATAATGGTTACATGAAAGTGTTACGCATTGACGAAAAGTTGAAATGATCCAAAAATATAGCAGAGATTGATACATAGAGAAATTCAGATTTTCAACAATGAAATCCAGCTTAAAGATAATTATCAAGTTTCTCTAATCGGCAAAAAATTGGCCTTTCTTTAGTGATTTTTTTTAATTATTAAGGCAGACACGCCCGAATACCTGTTGAGGATAATAGGGAAAAAGTTGGCGGCGATATCGGGGTCGTTCGAACGCCCACGGGTTGTCCGCGGGTCGTCGATCTAGCACATCTTTAGCACGTAGTGGCGAGAAACGCGGCGTTATCGTCTTATTTATACGATATAAGCCGACGTTGCGGCTTTCACGTAACGCGTGCACCGCCTTCCTTTTCTTCTTTTTCCATGCCTTAATCTCGTCTATTACGGTACACGCTGGATTTAAACAAGTTCCTTTATTATCGGCCGTGTTTACCAGACTTCCCCTCAACTTCGCGCTCCGTTACACGCCAGATTTCAATATCAACCCGTGTAACTCGACCTGCCGAAAAAAAACACCCTATCTTACATTTTCTTGTTCACCGTTGAATCTTCATGTTCTCCAGATCTGCAACCTGCACTAAAAGACTTTATCTAATTCGTTCGGTGATAGCGTTCTTTAGTATACAAGGTGTTTCAAAGAGTTTTTTGGATGTCAATTGTACGAAGAGTAAGACAAAGGAGAAAATTTCCAAAATATCTGCATCTCTGGCCAAAAAATATACCGACCGATTTACCAATTTCATTATTAATTCGAAATTAATACGGGTATAAATAACAATTGACCGAATTGTCAGAATTGAGACCGAATTGAGAGATTCTAAACTTTGGAACGACAATGTAGTTCCATATAACTGGCGTATTTTTATTTACGAAAACGCTTTGCAACTTCTATTCCTGAGGATTCTAACGATTCCAGTTTCTTTAAAATTTGATCAGCGTGCGACAAATCAACTTCATGTATCTATATAAAATGTATAAAATTACAGCAAACGAATTTTTTCACCGCTTGTTCAGTACAACCTTTCTACGGATAACTCAAAAATTAAATACAAAGTCTTTATGCCGATAAAGAAATCATTCTCCAGCAATTGTTTAACCAATCTTTCCGATATAGCGTATAACACAATACAATGTCTATCATTACTTCCGATAAGATCCGACTAGCTGAAAGATTTTCAAGAACATCCGGCAATAATATAGAATGCGATTTTTTCGCGAAGCTACACTTAATGGATCGACGGTATGTATCTCAAGGTGGTGATTTCGACGGGGGTCTAGAGCCTGACGGTAATTTTCCGCGCATTATACCACTCGTTACACCCACGCGAGCAGATCAACGGTTCAGCTGGCGCGTCTTTAGTTCACAACGTGACTGCGCATTATCGCTTCTATATTACGTCCGTGGGTTATTTTCTGTTCAACTTGTACCCTGTTCCCTTTTATTCCATCGCGGGTTCCACGCTGCGCGTCAAATTGTATGTAAATGATCGCGGCCTTCGATCCAGTTCGACTTTTGCTCGTTAGTTTCGCCAGCTGTGAACAGTAACCTGTCGCTCCGAGCACTTGACGGAAATTAAATGGATTTTGTATTAGCCACAACCCTCCTACACTCCTACACTCCTACGCTAGAAAACCGCCAGAAGGATTCTCACCGAAGAACAAATTTACGAAATGTTGAATATCTTATTACTTTTTGAAGTATCGTCCCTTTAGCTTCGTGATCAATTAAGTTTTATAATCAGATAATCTTATACGTTGCCATAACGTTTTTACGTCTTGTAAAAATACAGTAAATTTTGCATCGTAAATAAAACATTATTCTATGAAAACTAGCAGTGGACTTCGTTCAATACTGGGTTAGGTATTGACGAAAATTGCTCGATTGCTTAATTGTTTCAATACTGGACTTTTTTTAAGATATGGAAGAAGACTTTTCCTTATAATTGCCTATAATAAATGTACAATTTTTCTCTACGATTGGATATAAATAATTCGATCTGTCTACATATTGTGAAAACACGTGTTTGCCTAAAGAAAGTTAATATAATGTAAGCGAGCCAATTCTTCTTATTTCTTCTTCTTGTTTCACGATGTTGTAATCCTTTTATACCTATACCTATAATTATCTCCTATCGTTGTAATTGCTCTAAATGACAGAAACTAATTTTCCTTCTATAACACGCGAAACATACGAAAGAAGGAAAAGGGAATGGGTAACACGACGCGAGGCATTCTATCGAAAGAGTAGGAGGTAGAATTTTTTAGAAGATGGAATTTTAATTTTTAAGAACAATAATCTCGAACGCGACAAGCAAGATATATGTACGTCCGTTTCCTGATGGAGCAATCATTTATTCTGCTTATTAATTGATTATTCAGTTCCGATCACGTACAGGAGATGATATATGACTCGGTACATTACTCGGTTAAGAACAGGAATCTACTAGTCGCGCGTGCATAAATTACCAACGTTGATAACGAAACCCACGCATTTTCTTCAGATCTTGTTTTTCTTCATCTGTTCGGTGTCATGTAGTCGACGCCGATACCTGGAACGGCTAAATAAGCCCGGCGAAAAGAGTTTCTTCACACTTTCAGTCGGATAAAAAAAGAAAGAAATCCCCCCCTCCGCAGACGATAAATCCGATAACGAAATGAATTATATTCATGAATAATTCCGTGGAGTTCCCATTCCGTGAACCCGAGAAGAAGATCGTTAGTAATCGTTATCATCGTTCAATATATATCGATGCCGAGTATCGCGAGAAATTCTGTTCGCTATAACCAATTATTTATCTTGACGGTTTCTATATAGCATACTGAACTTCAAAATAAAAGAATTTGAATTTATGTATTACGTTCCTATGAATCTTGTGACCACGGAATTAAACGATAGTAAAGACAAATTAATTTCTGTTTAAATGAAAAAGTAAATATACAAGAGATCTGCAATTCCAGTGACGGATTAACTCATCTTCCCTCTAATTTATCTATACACATTGTTGGTTATAGATATATGCATATCTACCCGCTGTATTTATTGGAAAATTCTAACAAATTCTACGGTATTTCGTTTGTTTCAAAAGCAAAAGAGGGAAAAAATATTAAAAATGACTTTTCGCAAAACCTGCACTTTCCAATCGCATAAATTAACCGTTTCTCTCTGAAAATCGATTTTGAGAACACGCTCTTTATCCACCCGACCAAGCGACACTCGACCAAATGACCAACATGGCGTGACCCAAAGTCTCCAGAACTTTCCCCAGACATGGATCCCCTCCGCTGCTGAAATTTGTATCCAGGCAGGGCGGAGAGGGAAAAAGAGAGATATGCTTGAAAATCCACGTGGCCAGGGTATCCAGAAACGGCCAAGAAAGAATGCGGTTACGCGGCATGCAGGTTGCACCGTTGCATCGAGCGATGAAGAATTAGATGAAGATAGAGGAACGTGATGCATGGTCACGATTAGTCCAATAGGCAAGGGTCCATTACAGATAAATGTTTAAGAGGGTAGGAAACGATGGTGATACGTGAGCAACAGAAAATAAGTATATTATATACATTACGGTCGATCTGCGAAGCTCTGATCGAGACTGATCCGCGATCAAAATTAGGCGCACGAAAACATTTTACGACGAGGAACGTGCCACATTTTCACATGTCGAGGTAGTACACAATGCCTCATGAAAATATTTCAACACTTATCGTAGAAAATTTTTATGTATACACATATACATTTTGAAATTTCACTAGTAATATAGTGAAACACGACTATCGTGGTCATACTGCTTAACTACTACATAGAAGTTTTCTGTATAAGTGTTTAAATATTTTTGTCAACCACGATAGGTCTTTCTTACACTTTCCTGTCTCGTTAATGTTCCTTAAAACGTATAATTGGAAATTTCAATTGAATTAAACGAGCGCGAACGTAGAGGAGATAAGTTTCGTATATTAAAGTGACAAAAACTCGTTAGCAGGGCAGAAAAATTTTAATTAAACGCTTGAGACAACCACGATCGAAGTACAATGCTAACCTTTAAACCGATGTGCGCAGGAATATGGCGCGATTTTTAAATCTCGATTAAGTAACATTATTGTTATTTAACTCTAACATATTAGATATGTTACCTTTACGACTAGTAGAAAGAATGATTTTAAGAGAGAAAAGATCTATTCGGATAAATGAAATTACGTTGCTAGGTTTGTTTAATTATCAAAACAATGCATCAAACGTAAATTGCTGCACATATATGGCTCGTGTCGCGACAAGTTGCGAGTGTCCAGTTACATCACCCTCTACCTCGAACGCTAATGTTTGCTTTTCGTCGAACCCGTCGTTGAAATATTCGAAAAAGCTAATCAAATATGATGAACGAACTACGAGTTTTCGTTTGAAAAGCGATCACATTTATATATAATTGATTCGTATATTACCTCAGAAGAAAATCCACCGATTACAGATGTATGTACATGTACGCTTATTGCATTCAAAAAAGGCGCTGCTGTTGGTCGAGAAAAAATGGCGGCGAAAGATTACAAGTATAACATAAAAAAATATTTGGACACTTACTTGCGAACCACCCGTTACATCCAGGAACGTTGATGTTCATAGCGTACCGAATGTACGTGAAAACGTATAATTTTGTGAACACACCGCTTCTTCTTAAAGAAACTCGGTCTATACACCATACGCGTTAACTCAAGGCGACACTTTTACCGAGTTCTCCGAACGCGCGCGTCTCACGAATTCGACCGTACGAATATTCAAACGTACGCGTTCACCGCAGCGTGTTTTCAGTCCCAGTCAGCTGGTGAAACGAACTGGCGGAATCGGTCAGGGTTCGTCGAGAACAGAGTGGTCACAGTGTAGCTCGTGCCCCGGCAACATCAGCTTCGCCACTATTCCGTGGTTGCACATGTTCCTCGCTATTAAGCAGTCTTCACACTGACCACCACATCTCCGTGCACGTCAACGATCGAGAGTAGCAAAATAATGCACATTCGATTCGCCGCGGCGACCTGTCACATATGTATAGTCGACAACGAATCAGAACCATGATATCGATTAATGATATCGATTAATTTTAATCGACTACCAGTGACGTTTAACCTTCCAATTTCCATAGGTATCAACGAGTGCCACTTTTTATTTATCCTATAATATAAGTAATAGTAATGGAAAAGATAGATATTAGTTATTAGTGATATTTTTCTGATATTCATTCATTCAGAAATCTGACGTACTATGCTAGGACCCTCTTAGACAATTCGACTAATTATAAGGTTATTAGTGAAATTTTACAAGTTTCAAGTTACAAATTACCGGTATCAATAAATACCCTTGAACAAGAATAACAAATTAGATAATTAAGAAAACTGAAATTTTTTCACGTACAAATTTTTACAAATTACTTTATTGTCACAACAAATAATTATAAAGTTATAAAGGAAAACTCTACAACCTGTAACTCGTTTACTGATATTATTGGTTGGTAAATTATTATTCATAAGTGGGCCTTGATTAGCGCCTCAATGTGAATACTAACAAGATATTGATATCGTGTAAATAAATGTATAATTTCTAAAGAAAAGTAAAGAAAAAATATTATAGATTTATTTTAAGGTAAATTTTGAAATTTGTTTCTTTGTATTGATAAAGATAGAAATTAACGAAGTGCCCCATATTATATTACGATCTAATTGAAGGGTTAAAGTCGATTTTGATATACAGCGAAAGTGATCATTAAGCATGTGTTTGCACGGAGGCTTGAAACTAACCATTGTTTTTGCCGAATCTATCACGATTCAATGTTTTCATCTTCCTCGAATTACCGAGCCACCTTTCACGACATAGCACAGTTGATTATCTACGTAGGTTTTGCGGACTTAAATAAGACGACATTCTGGACGATCAAAATATAAGATGAATTCGTGACACGCGGTAATCGTGACAGTTCGGTATGCGCGGACGCGAATTCTTGGCGCGCGACAAACAACGTAATGACCGTCAATGTTAACAGCGACGTGCTTCTACTACCAAGAAAATGAAACTAATCGACGCCACAGCCACGGCGGCGGATAGGACGCGTCTGTCCTCTTCTATTTACACACGAAACTCACGACACACGCGTTCCTTCGTACGTTGCGCGTAAAACTGGCATTCCAGGTCAAGCGTGCCTGTCGAATTTTGATTCGTCAATTTGGCGCGGGGGGGAGACAATGTCACTTTATCCGATGGAACATACAAATTTCTAAACTGCGCTCTATATTCATAACATGAATTTTATTAAATTTCATTTTTTTACTAAAATTCAAGTAAATTTTTTTTATTAATAAATTTATGTGCTTTTATCTATTACATATGTATATATATTTCAATAAAGATTGCAACTTTATGAATGTCAATCGAATTACACTATACCAAGAGTATAGTATACACGCGTATCGATAAAATGCCAAAATTACTTTCGAGAAGGAAGCATGAAAAAAAAAGAATACTCGGTGAATACCTCCATGCAGAAACACGTTTTATCGATACAACGAATCGAATAAAGAAACGTTCTAAAGTTACCTCTGACCGGGCAGCAGGTCCTCGCCGATTAATCGAACTCGAGGGTTTCTCGCCACCTCCCGACTCGATTCGCTAACTGATTTTAAAATTGTTTTCGTCGATTCGAAAATGAGAGTCGTCGCTGGAACCGAACCGCTGGATCGAACATACAAAAAATGTTGTCCGCCAAGAGATATAGAAAAGATCCGAAATTTTCAGTGGAGAACGAACACCGTTTGATGTATGGACCGAATTCACGCGTAAGCTAGACCACGCGATTGTTATTCGATGTGTGGCCGGCCTAAGAAGAGTACTTAGTTCGCGTAGTTGAGTGCGGGCGTAATAAGACTGCCTGCTGACGGCGGTAGCGCGGTTCGTGCCCGCAAGCGGCAGCAGGCAGGGAAGCCCCTCTACCATGGCACTCTCCTGCAACTCCTCCAAGCAAGCCAGCCAGCCATCCGTGCCGACTTGCCTACCTACCAGGCCTCAGAGTAGGCCCCGGCACACCACAGTTCCATCCTGAATCGAAATGGTCGCTTTGCTTTCCGTGCTTTGCGCGAATCACGCAAGGCCCTTCGGGCACGCTTCGCTTCGGGGGACCGAAAGGGGTCCCCACGTGCTGGATTTTGCCTCCGGCTGCACCGTCGATAAAGAAGTTTAAAATGTCATATATGTCCCCTGCAACGATCTGGCTAACAGTCAAGGTCCATGGGATAAGCAAGCGATTGTGGTATCGCGACAGGTTATTGAAAATCAGACTGCGGTTCTTTTAGTTCAGTTTTACGAGACGATATCACGTGACAATCTAGATATACGAACCGTTCAGAAGCCACATTGATCAACTGCATTAATTGAAAAGCAAAGAAACGTGACAGTGTTGCAAAAACTACTTTCTTAAATTTACCTTCGAATCTATATTGTATATACCATCTTTGTCTCAATAAATAAATTTACGAAGGCAAATCATATGTCGTTTAAGAATTGAAGTTTAATCTTGTACCTATGTAATATATAAAATTGAGAAATCGATAAGAAATGATTCCGGTCAGTTTCGTTTCTAAGAGATTCATATGATATTGATAAAGGAGTAAGATTATAACCAGCTTAAAACAGCTTAATTCGATTTCACTTTCTTATCGAGAAAATGGCGGTCCGAGCTTCTTTAGATTCTTCAGGAGTATCGGTTTCGTGATTAAAGCCTTCTCGATCGACTCTACCAGCACCTGTTCCTGACTGTACGGCGGAAATGGCATTCCCTCAAGATTATACACATATACAACACCTTCCACATCCGCCGCCACAAGTTGGTTACCATTTGCCGTAAAATCAACCATAATAAATCTGTTGGTATTGGGTGACGTTGTCACCGATGCAGGTTTGTATATCTTTCGTCTGATATCCCATATACAGATCTCGTTATTGACGATGCTTACTATGATCGTGGAATGGACGGGAGACCAGGCTGCGTATCGAACGCATGCCATAGTTGTGGACATAGTAATCAGTGGATCTGTCAATCCTTCTGCCCAGATTCGAATGCACCAGTCGGCGCCACAGGTTAGGAAGATTTTTGAACAAAATGGAGAGAACATCATCGAGTAAATTGGTCCATCGTGCGCTAAAAAGCTGTCTATATGTTGATATAAATAATTCGTGGAGCATTTGTAGATACAACCTTCGTCCGTACCCACGAAATAAATGGTACCCAAAGTAGGATGCTTCCGTAGTGCCAATGCCCCAGGGCTTCGACTGATTGATGTATTATAAAAGTTACACTGAACAGTCCTAGTGACACCCGGCAACGTTCCCTCTATCCTGTAAACCTTCATAATCATCGACGAAGTGAAATCTTCAACGTATCGATAGCAAAACACGCAACCGTCCTGATTGCACGTATAAATTTGTTCTTGGTATTCGTATTGCTCGTCACCTGGCCACCACTGAACTTGCCAGTGCGGAGAAGTCGAAAATGTAGCTTTCTCGCTTCGCCGTACGACATTGAGATCTGGATTGCTTACGTCGATCACCTTGATTTCGCCGTTGTAGTAACCGATAGCAAGTAAATTCGGCCGTTCGCGACTCCAATCGAGGTCTGACACCGGACTGTCAAAACTGTAATAACGAGCCGGTACACCAGGATTCTTCGCAGACCAAAGTAACACCAAGCCATTTTTAATTTCTGAATTAACTCGTGCCCCATATCCTACGGCTAGAATGCTTCTGTTAACGTAATTCCAGCGGAATGAAGATACTGGTCTTCCCGAAGTTTCTTCGGAATCGTGAATCCAGAGGAGGTCTGGACTGTACGTGAACTCCAAATCAAGGCTACATGGATCCTGTTTAATCAGGCCGGTGAAACGCTTTTGAGCGTGAATGAAAATGTTGTTCGATATTATACGCTCCATTACTCGTACGGCATTCCGGAAATTGATATGTTGGAATATATATATCTGCTCTTGTTCGGAGGTCTTCTTCTCGTAAATTTTTGATTTTGGTAGTTTAGCTTTCAAAGTCTACGAAAATAAAATTAAACTTAATTGTTTGGTGTGTCTGTAAAGAAAATAAGCCTTTTATGATACTAAAAACTATTCAAACCTTTGATTGCAACATTTCTTGCAAAGATTCCTTTCTATGCACGACGAGCAAACCATTTCTTTCAATCATCAATTCAGGGGCACCATAAGCGTCGTACATCACCCAATTATTCACGAACATACCTTGATTTTTACGCCTCCTTCTGCTGAGGTGTGTTCCTCGAGATTTCGTAAGCACTTGCATGGTTTGAGTTTCGGTATCTATTAATTTCCTATTCGAACCAGGTCCTATCGTTTTATATTCGTAATTTTCGTTCTGTTCTTTAACCGCTATACCATCTGGCGTAAGTAAGTCAGCAGTTCGAGGCTGTATATCGAAAATGAAGAACGTCTCCGTTTCCCTCAAAGTGAGCGTCACAGTATCGGGTCGAATTAAGAGAATATTTGGATCTTCGCTGAATAGGCCAAAAAATGTCGAGGATGTAATTTCTATTCATTAATGTGAAATTATAATAAAATGTCAATTATAATAAAACATTAATATTAATTCTTTGTGGATCTGATATGTGTATAATTTATTTATACAAATAAAAGTCATATACGTACATGTTCATGTATATTTTTATTAACATCTTTAAATAATAGATACGTCCCCAAAGAGTCAATACGTATCATAATCCTAATAACAGCCTTAAAATGCTTAAAATACCTTATTTTATAAATTATAAATTAGCTATTTAATGTTTTTAAAACACCTTTTTGAACTATGTACATAAAATTTTATAATATCTAATTATAATACTCGTACCCAAAATTACCTAGGTAGATAAAATTGAGGAGGAACTTTATCTTCATCATCATCATCATCATCAAAATCATCTGTTTGAGTGGATAATAAACTTTCAAACAGAATATCATCCGTTGTCATCGAACCGGAAGGAACTGAGGAGGTTCTGATGATCATAGAGGAACTTTCTTTCACTGCAATGCTTAAACCGGAAAGGATGGACAGTGTACCGACACTGCCGGTCTGGGATAATCCGATTGTTTCGAATGCAGTTATCTGTTTCTCGTCAAGCGAACTGTAGGTTGGATGGCTTAGTAATTTTGGAGTGACATCAACGTCATCCTCTATCACACGGAGTGCCTGACGTTGTTGTAAAATAACTGAGGTTAGGTTTTTGCCCGCGATCTTACGCGTCTTTCCTGCTGCGTTGAGCTTAAACTTCGACGAAATTGGGCTTTCGAATCTGCTGCTTTGATCCCTCGAGGTAATTTGTGGAGATCCTACTTCGTTTACTTTCATTCTGACAAATAATAGTTTTCATGTTGTTATACCTTCTATCACACGTCTGTATATACATTTACTAAAACTTGGTAAAAGATTTCATTTCGTTGATACCTGTAACTGTACTGAATTATCCACAAGCAAATAGAATAATTACGAAGTATTGAAAATTAAACCATGTATACTTTGGCATTATATCATGCTGAGAACCAGTCTCATTAATTACGCCTTTTATTTTTCATGTTGAATGCTTTTACTTTGTTATTAGACCATTTCGTCATGTTACAATGGAGAACGTATTGAACCGTACAGTCGTTTTCAATTCCATGGTGATAATAGAAATCAATTTTAGACACAGTTTTGTCGATATTTTGGACTGTTTATAAAAATTGTTACCTTTTAATTGTATAATACAATGTTAATAAATATACATGAATTTTGAGTAATTTGTTATTTTTCTACATGTGATTTATGGAAACTATTAATGTATGATTAAATGACTGATTAAATTCATTAATTTACTTATATGTCTTTTCATTTGATACATTGGCATTAGGATCATCAATCAAGTAATTAATATAAAATGAAAAAATGTTTATTATAAATACACATTGTTTTTTATTATTATATATTTATGTAATAATATTTTTCATTTAAATTGCATCTATCGCGCGCTCTCTTAGTGTATCTCAGAAGTTAATCGAATCGTATCACATGTACAGTCGATAAAAAGAGATTTTGCGATTGTGTTACGGCGTTAATCAAGCAGTGGATTTAAATAATCATATTAGGATTACGGCAGAATAATTGTAACGGTAGTCGAAGTTACAGTTGGAAATAATAAAACGCAAGCCGTTCGTACTAGCAATTGTCAGCGATAACATTACCATAGATAAATACAAACGCATTGCTGACAAATCTCTTACGTGTAGTTTCGAACATCCGCTTCGTGAAAAATCATGAAAATCATTTGATAGGACTTGCGCAATTGCGGTTACGGTGAACGTGATATATCAGATCATTTTGGAAGCAGAGTTAAGTTTGCAGAAGAATATATCGCTGACGGAGACTCCGCAGTCAAAAGGCTAAAGTAAGTGACATGAATTGTGTCAGCAATGGCAGATACAACTCCATTAGTATTTTGATCAGGCTTTCGATCTCTGGTTGCCAAACACCACCTAGTGAACGTTAATCGCTGTTCAATATTCAAATAATATTTTCAACAAGTATCATATGTGACAGCTTATTGCTTTCTGTAGGGAATATACTAAACACAATTAATTTTTCTTGTATCTTGACTTTTGCGTTTCTATCGTGGACATATGACATATGACTTCCGATTACACGGATACATAATACGTCAGACAGTACTGAATTCAGAAAAATACGATGTTAAAATAACTATAAATGGAAATTTCATATTTATACGAACTGCATAACCTTTAACATTTTACTTTTTCGAGGAATGTCATTGATTTCTTAAAATAGTTTTTTGACATTTACGTTTATACAAAATGTCAGTGATTTCGTAAAATTGTTTTTCTTTCCATGCGATAGTGTCGTCAGTGTCAGGTGATAAGAAATATACATATATTGTTCAAATCTTGTTTTCCTTCATATTGTTGTATATCAATACAAATTAATGTTATACAATTTTTAATTTTTACTTGTTAAGTTATACGTGGAAGCATTTTTACATTTTAAATAAACAACCTTTTAAATTTTGATATCTTGTAAGCTCTTGTTAAGATCAATTGTATTTCCATTAAGAGTTCTTCGATATGAGTGCCACAAGGGAACAAGCAGGGCCATCCAAACCATGGGATTCTACCACAGAAGAAAAGGAAAAGGATAATCGAACTTTTGAATGCAATATATGTCTTGATACTGCAAAAAATGCTGTTATCAGCATGTGTGGTCATTTATTTTGGTAAGGATATTGTCAATATATTATACGTTTATAGTATCTTTTATGTTTCAATATCTTTATAATAACAGATATCATATCATACATTTATATATGTACTTATTTGTATGTTTAGTTGGCCTTGTCTGCATCAATGGTTAGAGACACGTCCAACAAGACAAATGTGTCCTGTCTGCAAAGCTGCGATCAGCAAAGATAAAGTCATTCCATTATATGGACGTGGAGATACGAAACAAGAAGATCCAAGGTATATTATATTTTTGTTTCTTATAATTATATATGATCGATTTGACAACATATTTAATGTTATATTTTATTGTTTTAGGAATAATGTTCCACCACGCCCTGCTGGGCAAAGAACAGAACCTGAAAATAATATTGGATTTTCTAGTTTTGGGTTTGGAGAAGGTTCTTACATGTCATTTGGTATCGGAACATTTCCATTTGCATTTTTCACATCTACATTTAATTTTGGAGAAACACGACCAACTGCAGGTAAAATGTTCTTCACAAACTAACTTTATGTGTATGATTACTGTCTAATAAAATTGAATTAAAATATGTATTTTTACATAGCTGCTAGAGGAACACCGCAGTATGAAGAAGAACAATTCCTTTCGAAAGTATTTCTATGGGTGGCTTTGATATTTGTTTGTTGGCTCTTGATGGCGTAACATTTTGTTAAACCATATTACTTGCTCCGTATCTTGTAATCCTACACCACTTGCTGAATTGATTCATTACATTTTTATTAAT
Source organism: Bombus vancouverensis nearcticus (assembly GCF_051014615.1). NCBI lineage: Eukaryota > Metazoa > Arthropoda > Insecta > Hymenoptera > Apidae > Bombus > Bombus vancouverensis. Next base: position 16,849,023 of record NC_134913.1, on the reverse strand, counting down.
ACATCGATCTTTCCTCGTTTGTGTAATCGTTTGTTACTCATTACAGTAACTATACCTGCTTGAATAAACAAACGGATTTTGTCAGAGCTATAATAACACTTTTATTTGTACGTATACACATATATACACATGTATTTTATTTGTACATAAATAAGTATATTCAAGCAGATAGTTTTCTTGTTTTTAGGATTTCTGAAACCTATTCTTATGATATTTATGTATATATTACTTTTAGATACGTAAGATATATCTACTCTATGCAAAACATTTACAATTGGTTTAAGACAAAAACCTAGTGATTACATTTATTATATCAAAGTGGACCTATACGGTTTTTACTAATTATTAATATAAATAGTGTATATATAATCTATAGTTTTTTAAACAGATTAATAACAAACGCAAAGTAAACAGAATAAAAATAAATATATCGCTATATAATATATAATACTGTAATATATCATTATTATCAATGAAAGTATGTATGCTAGTAGTTTATAAATCTAGCTTATTTATTTTTCTGCTTTTATTTGTATTGTGGTTATGGAAATAGAAGGAAAGACAATTACAAAACCGGAAAACTATGATCATATAGTCAAAGAAGCCAAGCTTTTTTTGTATTCTTATTCAATGAGTGACAAATTATTATACTGAATGGATATCAACATTCCATATACAGTAATATTGATACTGGAAAGTTGATTGACTTGAAAGTGTAACGTTTTTAATTTAATTTAATATCGTTGTCATTCGTTAAATATAATACGTAATTTTTTAAAAATCTAATATTGTAAACTATCTTACATGTTTATTTAATATATTATTGCTAAAATAAATTAGAGGTGAAAAAATGTAACTAACGTTCTTTTGATGAAATCCTTTAAACTTCTGTAGCTATAGCTTTTATTAGAGATAATAGTAAGTATACATATTTAATAACACAAACAATTTAATTGCAGTGCACTGTAATATTTCGAACATAGGTAGATACATGACACAAATTAAAATAGTAAATTATTCTACATAAGTTATTGAATGTATGTTAGGTAATTTTGTTATAATATTATATCTTTGTCTTTCACTTTGTGCAAATTTTTTTATCTCCAGCTTGTTGTTTGTCTTCTGTGTCTTACATAAATAATTCAATGTTGCAGTAAAAAAGAAACAATATTGTGCAAATTATGACTAAAATAAATATGCACGGGATACCCTACTACAGAAGTTTCAGTTGTATCAGAAGCTGTCACAAATAAAATTATTTTTATTTGTAGTGAAATAAATAATTAATTCGAAATCGTCATTAAATTCTAGTTTCTTTTAATGCACTATAGTACATTAGTTATATCCATCCTTATTTATTAAGAGTTTATTAATTTTGTTCATAGAATATTTTTATTTGTCCAAGCCAGACAACTAAAACCTTTGAGTAAAGAAACCCAAGCATCCCATAATGATCAATTTTGTCACATTATGGATCTAGTAGTTATATCACAGATTGCAGCTCCACAGGGAGATAATATAATACTCCCTCATCTATGTGAAAATGAGGTACTCAAAGACAGTAACTTGTGCATCAAAAGGTCCTTATATTGTTTACTATTTTGTGCTCTAATTATTTTTCAACTATAAACTATTTAACAGAGTGCAATATATATATACATGTACATATATATAATGCTCCCTTTTTAATACTTTACATATACCAACTTTGGACCTGAATTATATCTACTACCTCTTTACGGTAATTAGTATTTATTAAAATTCAATTTAATTTAGAAAGGTAGTAAGTACCTGTTTCTATTTATAAATAAACATAAAAACATACTATAATCAACAAAATGGTCATGATTATATCCATGATTATATTCATAGACATGATTATCAGAATAAGTCATTTTGTAACAGATATTGTAAAATGATTTTTTAAATTTACAGATATTTATTTATACACACTTCATTTATTTTTATATCTCATCTTTTGATGCCTTTTTCGTAAAGCCTTTAGAAATTAAGAGATTATTGCATTCTTCCCGTGTCAAACTTGACAAAGGTAATCTCTCTATTTCCTGAAAAGTGAAAACGTTCAATTATCTTACATAATACTCGTGTATTAAATTTATTGTACCTCTTCATTATCATTAAAGAGAAGCAGTTCTGGAACTGCACCTGGAATATGTTTAAATTCGACGTTATTACTAGGAAAAGTTATAAGGATTTATACAATTAACTCTTATTCTTCACAAAAGAAATTGTAATTAGGTAGAATTAAATAAAGATTTTTTTAATATTATAAGATAGTTATCTTTCACACACATGTAAACATTATATTACAATGTATATAGAACAATAGTAAAAGTTTAAATATGATAAAAAAAATGAAGACTTAAAGAAATTAAGTATTCCACATTCAAAATTCTTGTGTAATATTAATTATCCGTTTTTGATCATAAATGAGATACTTCTGAAGAAGTAAAATCAAAAAGTTGATTCTTTAACTGAAACGACTTTTATCATATTTTTGTAATATATGAATGTATATATGATAGTTTAATAATTTTTAAGGGATAAATTTTAAAGGATACTAGTTAGGTAAATCTTCAAAGATAAATTGTTTAACATCTGGGAGCCGGCTTAGACGACAACCACTGCAACTCTGGAAAAGATCTGGTTTTTTGAACTGTCCTAATTTGATTTAAAGTCATGGCATGTTGTTGTAATAAGGTTTGTGCTAATGAAAATAAATATATTTAATACCTCAACTCTTGCAGATGCATAATAAATGTTTGTTGAATTAATATTAGAAGCTGCAAAAGCGACAGCAAAGAATAAATGTGCAGCTACCAAAGGAGCCATGTTTACCTCACTAAAACGGAAGTCTTACTGAAGCCTAGAGCTGAGGGCTTATATCAGAGAGTGCTTATACTAAGATAACGTTACTCATCTTTGAGATTATTAAGTATGAGCTCTATGTACTGAAGTATCTAAACATTTCCTTTCCAACATACATCCAAAAATTCTCAAAGATTTTTAGTATCGTTTAATCCCTATGCAAATAACGTTTATTCGAAAAAATATAATTACTTGTGAGAATTCTGCTTATTAAAATTTTTTTTTTATCAAAATTATTTTACTTTATATTTTATACTCAGACACATATTATTACAGACACATGCATATAAAAATTTGTTTCTATGTTATTATAATTGTATAAAATACGCTAAAACACAAATAATGTATTTTAATTTATATAGAAGCTACTAATAGAAGGGGAAATATCCCCACTACTGTTAGTAGTATAATATAGTAAATTGCAACTTAAGCGTCATGCGCAGTAAGTACATCTCGTGTGTGTGAAAATGGCGCTCTCTTGTGCGAGTAAGTTTTTTCTTCTTTATATAATAACTTTTAATCGATAATAAAAAAATTTATATTAATTTCATGTTTTTGATATTATATAATAATAATGGAAATGAATTGGTCATTTTTGCAACAAAGTTTATGATTTATACCGGCAAGAGTTGAACATAACCTAGAATATTTTTCGTTATTACTGATAAATAAATATGTAATTTTGTGTGTAGTTTCTAACGAAGTCCCGGAACACCCGGTCGTATCTCCAGTATCTGGTTCCATATTTGAGAAACGTTTAATTGAAAAATATTTAGCTGAAAATGGAGTGGATCCCATAACTGGAAAGGAATTAACTGTAGATCAACTTATAGATATCAAAAGTATATTTCTTGCTCTTTTTATATATTTGTCTTTGAATATCACATCCAGTTATCAATAATATTCTTGTTATTTTGCAGCAACTGCAATAGTTAAACCTAAACCACCAAGCGCCACATCAATTCCAGCTATATTAAAAATTTTACAAGATGAGTGGGATGCTGTTATGTTACATTCATTTACGCTTAGGCAACAACTTCAAACAGCTAGACAGGAACTATCTCACTCTTTATATCAACATGATGCAGCATGCCGTGTAATTGCTAGATTGACAAAAGAAGTAACAGCAGCCAGAGAAGCTTTAGCAACGTTGAAACCTCAGGCTGGAATTGTTCAGGCTACTACTATCCCACAACCTGTATGAACAAAATTATATTAATTTTATTTATACATCATATCAAGAATATTTGCTGATAAACTACATGATCCTGCAGGCACTTGCAGTAGAAGCTGGAGGTACAGCTGCTCAACCTATGGAACAAGCTGGTATTACTGAAGATGTAATACAAAAACTTCAAGAAAGGGCAACGGTACTCACTCAGGAAAGGAAACGTCGTGGACGTTCGGTCCCTGAAGATCTGCTTCCACAAGATAGTATTCGCGCATTTCAAACACTTGCGTCACATCCTGTAATATTGTGTTCCTTCATTTATGTAAGAAATTTTTCATACTTTGTTATTATTGTTACTTATTTATTTTTAAGGGTCTCCATTCAGCCAGTGTTCCTGGTATACTTGCACTTGACATTCACAGTGCAGATACCAGTAAAATCTTAACAGGTGGTGCTGATAAAAATGCCACAGTATTTAACAAAGATACAGAGCAAGTTGTTGCAATATTAAAGGGACACACTAAAAAGGTATAAACTATTTCTTTTTTCAATTCTATTCCTAAAATCCTTAAATGATTAACATTTTCATATAATATTTAGGTTACTAGAGTAATTTATCATCCAGAAGAAGATATTGTAATGACTGCATCACCTGATACTACAATACGTGTATGGAATGTAGGAACCAGTCAAACAACTTTGTTATTAAAAGCTCATGATGCCCCTGTGACTGGATTATCCTTACACCCAACAGGCGATTATTTATTAAGTTCATCATTGGATCAACATTGGGCATTCTCTGATATACGTACTGGTAGATTATTGACTAAGGTATACTTCCAAAAAAAAAGACTACAACTATATCTAAACTTTTGTTTTATGTATTATATATACATATATTACTTTAATATGTATAGGTTGCTGGACAAGCTAGCCAACCATTAACCACGGCTCAGTTTCACCCTGATGGATTGATCTTTGGCACTGGGACTCAGGATTCGCAAGTGAAAATTTGGGATTTAAAGGAACAATCAAATGTAGCTAATTTCCCAGGCCATTCAGGTCCAATTACGGCAATTAGTTTCTCTGAAAATGGTTATTATTTAGCTACTGCTGCAGAGGATTCTTGTGTGAAACTTTGGGATTTGCGTAAACTAAAGAACTTTAAAACCCTTCAATTAGAAGAATCGTATGAAGTTAAAGATATTTGCTTTGATCAAAGTGGAACGTATTTGGCAGTAGCTGGAACAGACGTAAGGTAAGAATTATCTCATGTAACATATACAAGTTCAATTATATCAGTAATAATTTCTTATACGTTAATATTTCCATTCTTGCTTTCAGAGTGTACTTGTGTAAACAGTGGCAAGAACTGAAAGTGCTTAATGACCATACGGCAGCCGCAACTGGTGTTCGTTTTGGAAAACATGCGCAGTATATAGCGTCGACTAGTATGGACAGAACTTTAAAACTTTATGGTTTACCTTAAGCATTTAGTGACTAAAATACTATAGATAATTTAAGAAGAATTAAAATTAGAGTTTATAGTATATATTACTGATCATCGCTAACACGATTTTTATCATGGCTATCTATGTTCGAAAAATCACTCAATTTGATGGACAGTTAGAACTGTGAATGATTGCTGTAAGTCTCATAATTGAAACTGACCCTAAATGTAATTGTAATAATGATTTATGGAACCTTTGATAATTATTTCACTTACCTTGATAGTCATATTTTTACGAGTCTCAAGTCTTAAGTTCTGATAATTGGTACCAATTAAAATCCTTCGAAAACGCCTAATTTATATAACACATGATCATATAGGTAATAAAGGAAATTGCTTTCTAAGCCCAAGGGAGATGTATATTTATCCAAGTCTCTCTTTCAAACTGTGAAGTGTTTCCAAAATATCACAGCTGTGACAAACATTTTTAACGGTGATCATTAATAGCATAGTATTATAAAATCAATATTATTTTTATGAAGAAAATGTAAAACAAACATTTTCGTTTATCATCTGTATCCATTATTCAGGATATCGTTTAAAGTGATAAAATACAATTTATTCAAGTATAAGAAATAAAATGCCATTTTCTATATAATTCTGCGATTCTATTTTGAAAAGTTGAAAGTATTACGGAACGAAGTGGTCCACACGTACACAGTTCGATAATTTACTTGGACGATCTTATGGCGCCACTAGTCACGTGCTTTTTAACCTAACCTAATATCCTTTGTCCTCAATATTCAGTCTCGAATCAAATTAATAACAATGGCCGTCGTAGTTGTCTGTCATTCAGATGTATACCCGGATTATGTGATGGTGAGAAACGTGTGGCGACTGCGAGTGGCAATCGCTGCCGATCGGTCAGAGTGATTATAACGCGAATGAAATCAACGTGACGTGTAATGCTGTAAAGGATGATTTTCTAGTGGGTGGTTGTAATCGCAGTGTCAACTAGAGTGACCACACGGATGACCAGCTGACAATGTTTTGTCATTAGCATAATTTAGTGTTTAGCGGGTGGTCCGGGTAAATCAAGAATGTTTAAAGCTGAGGAACCATCCAGAGACAGCTTCCTTCAGCAAATGAAGGCCGCTAGGGAAGAAAGGGCCCATGAGAAAGACAGAGAAGCTGCTGTCATTTTAATTCAGGCTTATGTTAGGGGATGGTTGACCCGTAAAAGAATATTGTGAGTTTTTTAATCGTTTTTAAATATCGATGTCTGCTTACGATAATTATATGACTTTTCAAATCATATTTGGAGTTGGCGTTTAAATCAATTTTTGTTATACATATAACTATAGTCTTTTAATCGCTTATCGGTATTTATTTACATTCGGTAATCTTCCGTTTATCGAATGCGCATATATTTCTTCGCCACAAAAATATAGGAAATTTGTGTTAATGTAATTTTGCTAATTTTTTATGCTCTTTGTGTATTGTAAAAAGAAACTAGATATAAAATAGTAGAGCAACAAATGTGATTTTCAGGGAAGAGTTTGATACGAATTTTCTGAATGATGGTGGCACAGAAACAAATATAAAGTTAAAACCTGCTTTGGACGTGTATAAGATTATTTTTAAATTTTTGTATATATATAAGAAAGAAAAGGTTCAAGAAAGAATAGAAAAGCTATGTAGGTATGTATGCATAAAAGATATTTACGTTGAATGTAGATAAGGGAAGAAAGATAAAAAATTTAAAAAACGTATAAGAAAATTAAAAAGAGTAAATATTTCAGATATTTAGTGTTGACTCTAGATTCTGAGTCTCCAGAAATTTCTTATGTAGGACTTGTATTAAGCAAAGATCGCTATATATCATGGATATCACAGATGAAAACAATATTATTTTATTGTTTGACTGGTTTAGATAATCTTAAACCAGAAAGAGTGTCTGACCATAAATCCATCCATTTGAGATTACATACATTAGTTAGTTTTACATCACCAGGAACATGGGCAATTCAGAAAGTAGAAGGAATGGAAAAACTCAAAGCTGGTATGAATCAGCTTTGTGCAAACATAATGGGCCACCTAGTCAACAAGGGGTTTTATCCCATTATGCAAGTGATTATCCTATTAATAGTAGTTTTATTATTCAGTGTTTGTTTTTACAAAGTATTTGTTTTTGTTATGATACTTGATCTTGTTTTAGGCATTTCTAGTAAAAGGATTGGGTAGAGTGGAAATTGCTTTAAAACCAATTGCACTTTCAGCAGCAGTTACATTAGCACTGAGACCATTAATCTCCTCCCAGATGTCAGATAAATTGGTTTCATTGTTTTTAATTAATATTTTTAGCGTACCTGCATTGGTCTATCATCTGAATAGTATATCATCAGTAGTGCGTAATCATTAATATATGAATTCCAAATGATATTTCACAGCATATAATATTCTTTATAATATAATTTTAGTGTATTACATCATTTATTACAAACAATTTATTTGCAAGGAGCCTGGAATTATTGAACTCGGAGCAAAATTTACGAATAGTATTTAATGCTCTGGAAGGTAGTTATGCACTGTGTTTGTTGGCTAATTTAATACAGTTAGCTAATATTGAAAGAGATGAAGTGTTAAAAGAATTGTACTTTCCATCTTTTACGGTACAGACTTATTGCATAATATACAATCTTTATGTAGATCTGAAAACAAACTTCATTTTTAAATAAATTTTATAGTTTGTTGTAACAAAAATGTTGGAGGCATGTCAGCAATATGTAGTTGCAAAACAAAGTAATTTAACTCACTGGCATCCTATTCTTGGTTGGCTTGCACAAAAGGTTGATACATATTTACAAGAACCTATTCCATATGTTAAATCACAATTAGCCTGTTTGTGGACAGGAAGAATAGTTTCACAGTTGATTGGTAATGAAAGGGTTTTTGTATCTATAAACAGGTATTCATTAGAGTTAATATTAGAAATTACAATACAATTTTTATAGGCCAACCTTTAACAGAACTTATTGAAAAAGAGATACCCCCATCAGTAGAACAACAGAGTACATCTGTTGGTACCAACATTTTCAGAAGAGCATTTTTGGAAGCACGTACAAATAGGAATAATAACACTAAGAATTATAGGAAATTGGGAAGTGCAGAAACTACTAGAATAGCTTTAATTTGTTCCCTTTATCAAATTGCTTTACATACACTTACACAAATGAAAATGGAAATATTGACTGGTAAGTATTAAGAATATGTTGAATATTATGTATATAAAATGAATAATATGTTGATAGTTATACATGTATCTATTATAAAATAGGTTTATGTTATCAAGATAAAATTTTATACCATATGTATTTATTCTTGGGAACACTGGGTCCACATTGTGGTTTAAAAGCATTTTTGGACCATTTAGCTGCTAATACAAAATGTACAGCACCTGAATTTCAAATGTTGATATTATTTTCTGATTGTATGACACATTATGTTACGTAAGTTTATGCTATACATATGGAAATAAACTACAAAAACGACTGCATCAATAATCTACTTATGTATATGTTTGATTAGAATTTTAGATGATATGGAAATGTATGAACAACAAGACCCGTTCAAACTTAGCGATTTTGTAACAATATCATACTTTTTAAACCAATTTCTGTATAAGGCAGTGCTTAATAATTTGTTTGGTGTGTATTATAGCCTTTACATTATATTCTTTCATAAAGTATTTCATATTGTTTTCTTCTAATGATATATAATTATAAGAGATAAATGGTTTAGCTATATACTGAAGTTTTAGATGTTCCAGATGTGAAATCAGTTCCTAATAATCCCCTCTTCACCTCTCTTCACACACTTTTAATGGCAATTTACCGCCGGGATTGTAGACGGACCTTTTGCCCGGAAGGCCACTGGTTGGCAAAGTTAAGTATTTGAAACTAATCTATTTTAACTAAATTATATCATATGATTTCAAAATGGATACGTTTTTACAACAGGAAGTTCGAGTGTCTGGTTTTCTAGCAGACCTGGAGAAAGGCAGGCGAGGTGCCGCTCTTCTCCTTTCTAAAATGCCGCATGTTATTCCTCATTCGGAGCGTGTTGTGCTGTTTCGTAAGCATGTCGCTAACGAAAAAGCAGTTTTAGGTCTAACCGAAAGTGCTTGCAATAGTACTCCAACAACGCTTATTGTTGTTCACAGGTAGTGGTGGATATTCTCGTATTAAATGTATTATACCAAGAGTAACATAAATATTTTGCAGAACTCGTATAGTGGAGGACGGATATCGTCAATTAGCGATGTTACCCTCTCAAGCACTTAAAGGCGTAATTAGAGTTCGTTTTGTAAACGAGCAAGGTTTAGCTGAAGCTGGTATTGACCAAGATGGAGTCTTTAAAGAATTTTTAGAGGAGACAATAAAAAAAGTTTTTGACCCATCTTTAAATTTATTTAAAGTCACTAGTGAAAATCGACTTTATCCATCTCCAACATCATCTATGCAAGATAATCATTTGCAACTCTTTGAATTTGTTGGTCGTATGCTGGGTAAAGCGGTGTACGAGGTAAATAAAAAAAAAAAGAAAAATATAATTACAAGACTATAATGTCAGTTAATCATGTTCTGTAAAGAATACCTTTTATAGGGCATTGTAGTAGACGTACCTTTTGCATCTTTCTTCGTTTCCCAATTTTCTGGGCAAACAGGAGGAGCATTGTACAGTTGGCTGGACGAATTGGCTTCTTTAGATCGAGACTTGTATCGGAGTCTTACTCTTGTGAAGCATTATAAAGGTGATGTTAGACAGTTAGAATTAACTTTCTCTCTTGATGAAGACGTTTTAGGCAAATTAGTTACGCACGAATTGGTTCCCGGAGGACGAGCAGTGCCGGTCACTAATGAAAATAAAATCAATTATATACACTTAATGGCCCATTTTAGAATGCACATGCAAATAAAAGATCAAACAGCGGCTTTTATCAAAGGGTTCCGTTCTATAATCAATCCTGAATGGTTGGCATTGTTTTCCACTCCAGAAGTAAGATAAACATTCTTACAAAAAAAAAGGACTAATTAGTTTTTTGAAGAAGTATTTTTTTAAAATATCTTTATTTTTAGTTACAGAGATTAATTTCGGGTGATAATGTTCCACTAGATTTACGAGATTTACGAAGACATACACAATATTATGGTGGTTTTCACGATAGTCATCGTGTGGTGTGCTGGCTATGGGATATTCTAGAAAAAGATTTTTCTGAGGAAGAAAGAGGCTTATTTTTGAAGGTATTTCGTGCGATATATGATAATTGTAAGTAATGTTTGTTTTATTTATTTCTATATCTCTATTCGTTTCATAGTTTGTCACAAGTTGTTCGAAATCACCATTATTGGGTTTCGCACACTTAGAACCACCATTTTCGATTCGTTGCGTTGAAGTTGGCGATGACGAGGATACCGGTGACACAATCGGTATGAAACTATAAACATCATATATATTTTTCATACTTTCTATTTATTCTATTTATTTTATTCATTCTTTATAAAATAGGTAGCGTAATAAGAGGATTTTTTACGATTCGTAAGAAAGATCCGCAGAATCGTCTACCTACATCGTCTACTTGCTTTAATCTTCTTAAATTACCAAATTATCAAAAGAAAAGTACCTTACGGGAGAAGTTACGTTACGCTGTCACTAGTAATACGGGCTTCGAACTTTCATAATTTTCACCTGGTTTAAGGTAATTCCAATGCATACTATATGCTCAAATTACCTAACGAAAATTTCTACGAAGTGATTGAGTGGTGCCTAACCGCCGCGAACCAAATTGTCAGGCGAGGTGTTTCTAGTAATTATGTCAGAGACTCTAGATCGAAGAAAAGCATAACCATCATTTATATTATTTGTAAAACAAAATTTTTAAATGAATTTATTGAAACGAAATTGAAGACTCGCACAAATTTTATGAGATATTATCCATATAAAGAAACAAAGTTTTTGCTTTCCTTATCATTTTGTTATTTCTTTTTTTTTATAGTAAGAAATTTCTAATGTTCCTATCGATCAATTTGACACGAGATTAATTTATAGTTATAATAAAAAATGAATTACCTTCTTGCTGTTTCTGAAATTTTTATGAGATTTATGTCTTCTGTCTTATTTCGTATACAATCGTACTGTGTGTTGAATTTACCTTGTTTTCACAGCACATATTCAAGTTTTGAAGTTTCATTCTATAAAACTTCTCGCCAAATGGTAGATTACTTATGGTGTAAAGCACACTGTACCTCATGAGCTTAATATTGCTAATACTGTGCGCTTGTTAGTTTATAGTATCGTGAATTAATGTTAGTCTATTAAATCGATAAAATGCATGACGCGAGTGTTGAATCCGAGCCCATCGGTGCCCGGTGAATAAATAACGAGGAGAAAAAAGAAGAAAAAAAAAGATAGGAAAAGGAAGAGGTCCGTAAATTTCTAAAATTGTCGAGTTATTTGAAAGTCAAGGCTCCATTTTGGGGAAAGCTATTTTCGCAAGATTTTGTACAAATTTTTGACACGATGTATAAAAAGATTTATATAATCTTGTTTGGAAATATATACGTGTATATATTGTGTCCACGGGCGCTCATGGGTTGAAAATCCATAACCGTTCGAGTGTTTAAGATCGGTTTGTTCGGATCGAACGAAGTTGTGATGTTTGTTCTCCTATTTGAGCATTTCGAGCTGAATTTCCTGTAACTGCAGTTTGTCCGTGATCTTCGATGAGCCCGAGCGAACGTGAGAGAATGGAAAACGAGGGAGCATCAGGACTGTGTTATCCGCGATATAGCGAGGAATACGATATTACAGCGAAATTTATTTTTCTCGTGGTTTACGCGTAACTTCGACGAATGACTCGCGATATTGTCGGTGGAAATTCGGTCAGACCAAAGATAGAAGCCTATTTAGTGTGAAGAAGATAATTCGAGATGTAATCTTTTCATATTTTCCTATACGACCGTATGTAAGTTTTTCAGGCCTGTATTCACCGATTGTACCTATGCTGTAGAAGAGTAATAAAGAGCGAACATTTTTTAAAGAGATAGAACGATAAGTTTACAAGTAAATTAGATTAAATCGTGTACCAACTAGTTTACTAACGTCCACAATGTGAATACTAGCTAACGAATTATTTTGATTGTGTATAGGAACAAGAAAATGCGGAACATAATAACTTTGGCTTTTGTTACTTTCCATCAGAGTCGATAACCAGTTTCTCTTGTAATGTTAATTGTGAATACATGCCTTGCAAATATATGTACAATTGAACAAAGTAGTAGATGATACTTTCCTTTATGAATATACATACTTATCGTTGGAGCGATACATGTATGTGATAAATGTGGATATCGATACAAATATGGAGTAAGATACGAAATAAAATTGTTACGATTGTAAGATGAAACCGATGGCTTTTTATTCAATATCCGTTCTTGTTAACGCGGATCATTTTTCTATTTTAGACATTACGCTAAAAAAAGAATATACAAACACGATATAAACGAGTTTTCCTTACAATCGTATCAATAGCAAAAAAGCGCGCTTTGTATAATATGGCTTGCTCGAGTTACTCGTACTTCTGTAACATTTTTTATAAAAGTGTATACATATTGCGACGCAGTTGAGAGAACAACGGTGAATTTGTTAATTTAATACATTCGATAATAATTCACAAAGATACTGTAAATATACACACTGAATTACATCATGCCTTTCAATTATATTATCCTATAACAATCATACCTGATATCTCGGTGTAAAATTTAAAAAAAAGGACTCTATTCGAGGCGCCACGGTATATGAAATTAATCTGCTCATTTTTAAATCATTCAACGCTATATTTGGGCAAATAATAAACAATCGTTCGATGCTTTATATAATAAACGTTCTTATAACATTTATTAATAAAACGAACGAATAATATAACATATAAGCGAAGGATATATGTAGAGTTTGGTGCGGTTTTACAGTCGTATTTACAAGGATGCAAAGATCGCTGGGACGGTTGCGCGTCGGCTTAGTGCGCAGGTCACGTGACCTCCTTTGTGAGCAGCTGGCGCTGTCGACAGTGTAAGTTACCTTCCCCTTCGACTAGTGGCCAACAAGCTTTGGCTGCGAGAAGACGTGCGTTTAGTTCGTACCGCGACGATCGCATTATCGCGGCTACGCGAGAGACTCCTTTTCTCTTTCTCTCCCTCTCTCGCTCGTGTGTGCGCGCGCGCGTGTTTTCGTGTTTGTGTGTGCGTGCTTAATCTGTACGAGAAGTGGCAGTGTTTCTGGCTCGGCCGTAGGACCCGGACAGTGAGGAAATCATTCGTGAAATTCGGAAAACCGCCGAACAAACTCGGCCGCCCCTCGTAGCCGGAATCGCTGTGGCCATCGAGGACTCGACCGAGCCTTTCAGTGTTCCCTCGTTCCTTTCTCTGTTTCGCGCTACTGTGTTTCTTATGGACAAGCACCGCCCCCTTTCCACCTTCGTCCCTCCGATCGTAACGTTATGAGGCCAGCTGAGCGTAACTGACGGAGAAGAGGGAGAACAGGCTTGCGTGCGTGTGTCAAACATAACCTAGCATCGTTACCGTGGATGTAGCGAGAGTAAATCTAACGAAAAAACGTGACACGCGTTCAGTTTTAATAATTCCGCATTGGTGACATTCACGCATCCAATAGCTCTTCTGGTTTAGAAAGCGCATCGAGCGTCAAAGGATTCGGTGGGAACTACGAAAGTGTTGTTCTTCCTTTCTCGACAGTACCGAGTAGAAACGTCCGAACACGCAACGCCCCGTTTACTATCGACAGTGCTAAGGAATACTTACACGAGGACACCGCCTCTACTCCGAAGGTTACCCTTCGCATGTATCGTTTTTGCCATAAGTCGCGATAAAAGGACGCGACGTCGAGCCGCAGCGTCGAGCGTGGTGTCACGAGTCCCCTTTGCCTCTCGTGCTTCTCAAGCTTCAGCCCTTCCCGCCGTACCTCGAGAGCGCGCGACATTCGAAACTGAGCTACGTAATATTCCATCAGAACGCAATTTGCAATTTTCCATCGAAACTCGTCGATTTCCATTATCGTGATCGACGATCGAATCACTCGATCCAGGGAATATTCGCGTGCTTCTCGAAATATGGAATCGAGAGCTATATCGAGATCTATCGACTTCTAAGTTGATACGGCGTGTCTATTAGTCAATCCTTTTTTTGGGTAACAGTGATCTTACAAGAATCTTATCCAGTTTAATCGTTGAAAGCCAAAAAAAGTCGTTTCGAATGCTCTCATCGCTATTGTGGTGAAACGAAAACGAGAAAAAGAACTTCAAGTTGTGTCAGTGTCACGTGTGTGCCCCGTCACTGGGACGATAACGAGATATCTAATAGAGAAAGAAGTGTTTGATCGAACAGGTGAAACAGAGTGAGCAGGAAAAATCGAAACGGTCGGAAAAGAATCGACGAGCAGGAGAGGCGTGTCCCGGCTTCCCTGAAGCGGCAGGGGCCTTGGCGGTGGCGGTGGCGGTGAATCGGGAAAGGGTTGAGGAGGGTGGCCCCTAGGGAGAGAGGAGAGTTTTGATGGCAGTAGTTGGGCCCAGTCGGCACTCGCGGGTGTCCATGAGCGTGTCTATGTCGCTAATGCAGGGGGGTGGGGCGGGGGCGACAGGTGGCGGTGGGACAACGGGGGCCCACCCGGGGCAAGCGGTCCTCGCGGCAGCGGCCCAAGCACCCCCCACCTACTACCACCCTGCCGCTCCTGCGCCTCCGCCACCGCCGCCGGCCCAGGATCTCGTTCAGCCCGACAGACCCATCGGATATGGTGCCTTTGGCGTTGTCTGGTAAGTCGATTATATCTATAACTATTTGCTTCTTCTTTTTTTTCTTACCTCGTGCTTCTTTTATTTATCTCCATGTTTTTTTTCGCGACGTCCGGACGTTGTTGTATAAAAACGATCGTCATATAAAAGAAAATGATGTTCTGGGTGGGACGTAGATGGCACTCGTATTACTTTTAAAAGTTGTTGTTTTAAGCATTGTAAAACTTTCTACCTACAAATAGGTACTACCGTTTAGTTAGAAGTAGAAATACGAAAAGATACACGAAATGGTACACAAGCTTCTGTTGTACGAACTACGGTCGCACGAAGTTTTAGTTGCATGAACGCGTTCTCGTAATGAACGTACATATACAGATATTTGCGTCTGTTCAGGGGAAGAACTCGATAAGTCACTCTTTCTATTTTGTACAGAGGATTAAGGATTACCAAAATTGTCTATATACATTTGGCTTTGGAAGTAAACGCGTGGCTCTCTCAAAATTTCGTCCAATCATCGACTATTTTTAGGATGAACATTTAGTTCTTTTGTATCATATCGCATTAAAATTCTCCTGTTTGTTCATAAAGAGACATTAGAATCGGTAAACAAAAAAGGAATGTACTTATCGTGTTTTTCTGTTGTGATCTTTACACGTATGGAACGCGATATGGAAACAACGTAAACAAGATGTACCGACATGCTCGATTTTAATTTTCCGAACTTGGAAATCATTCGGTTACAGCAACTGTTTTATGCTGCATTATATTCGCAAAATAATCTTCCGGCGTATCAAGTTCGTCGGTCGACAGTTAAATATTCGAGTAATTTTGTATTCCATTTTACTGTGCGCCCACGGGCTCGACGTTAAAACAGGAGGAAAAAAATATTAATTCGAATTGAAAATTCTGTCAGCAAATTTCACTGCGCGGCAATTCGCGTGCAGCATGTCGAAGCAATATGTAATTAACGTGGAAGTTTGGAGTGCGCGCGCGGCCGCGCTTTCGAGCTCGACAAATTTTCTAAACATTTTAATCCCGGGAAACGGAACGTTCGACTAATTAGCGCCACTTTCCACGTTCGCTACGCGTCGAACGAGAGCTCTCCGACGATCGCTAGAGAGTAAACGCACTTTCCTTCTTAGCGTGTGTATAAATCGTTGCCTCTTTTCAACCCTGTATAATTTGCGAGTTCGATAAACAGCTGTTACTATGTTTTTCCCCGTCCCTTTCGTGTCTCTATAGTTCAGAAATTGAGTATGACTAGTTGTTAAAATGGCGTTTCGACATATTCAACGTTGAAAGTTTCTTTCGTTTATAGAAACACGTATGATACGAACGAGAAGTCTATACATGTATAATGTACACTTCATTTTTATTATAGTGTAAAATGATACAGAAGTACGATTATTTTGCTTTTGGTAAAATGAAAAAGCCGGCTTTTCTCGTGATATTACACGCCGAAAGTAATTACATATATACGAGATCTCATTAAGATAACTTGTACTTTTTTGGATAGAAAACAGATATGAGAAAAAGATTTCATTTGCGGTTTAAATTGATGTGAAATTATCTCAAACATGGAAAAGATATTTACATAAGCGCATTTCTTTTCGTATATTAAAACTTGATTCTCAACGATTTTTTGTAATTTTACAGCATTATTCTCGTTTAGGAACGATAGTAGCTCTTTTTTTGCTTAACTTTACTGTTTATCTAAGTGAATTACTACGGTATAGTGTATTGGCAATTTAGAGACGTGTATCGTAAATTACGTTCGTAGATTACGAAAATGTAGTAAAGAAAAAGTGTGCATGTTTCGAGAAGCTAACAATTTAAAATTATGTACACGACAATTTCTTGCAAACATGCCACGAATAGAACGACGCATTGTCGTCGTTCAACTTGTTCGTTTGATTTATCTCCCTTTAAACTTTAAGCGACACGTGGCGCCCCATTAAATTTTATTTCTGGACACGTCTATCGGTCGTATCGCGTTCTCCGAAGCTTCTTCGCGTTTCCGTGGGTCGTGCTCGGGTATTCGGA
This sequence comes from Bombus vancouverensis nearcticus, assembly GCF_051014615.1. Taxonomy (NCBI): domain Eukaryota; kingdom Metazoa; phylum Arthropoda; class Insecta; order Hymenoptera; family Apidae; genus Bombus; species Bombus vancouverensis. Next base: position 16,831,608 of record NC_134913.1, on the reverse strand, counting down.
ACGGTATCGATAATCCTGCAATTCGATAATCGACAAATTGCCAGCGGAACTCGATTTCGGGAAATTTTTACAGCGCCCACACGCGTTAGAATTATGGACACTCGTTCCGGCTCATTTATTCCTGACCGGTTACCGATACTAGGAAAAATTCATTTCCTATCGATCGGAATTACAGACATTTTGGATTTTTATTCGGTTCAACGGCGTTCATATTTCAGAAAGTATATACAGTGTGATCAAGTAATTATGGCGTAATTGGCAAGGGAGCGACTTTACAGGAAAAAGTGAATCGAAGACGAAGAATAAAATTTTCTAGTAAAACTGACCAGGCTAATTCTTAACCAAACACGTTCAAAGTGCATTTTCTTGAAAACGAGGCCATAAATGGGAAAATTGTATTTCACATTTTTCGTTTACTATAGCACGTAGAATATCCGTCTGTTGATCGCTTGCTCGTATTTAGTCGATAATTAGCCAACTTCGCATATGCTAAACAAGTTTTCGAATTCGATTTGTATTGATTTGTTTTTTCACGTGGAATTACCACCTTGTCAGTTGTGCCACGATTTTTGACGTACCCTGTATGCGTATGCGTACGTGTGAATCCGATAAAACGTACGCTTTCCGTGGCAAATGTCTGAGAACATAATATAAATGGCGAGTTATCCGTTCAACAGATATAATAAACTACTAGATCGAGTGTTAATTTATCTTACGGTACGAGGCGCCACTTGGACTTATTTTCTTTTAATTGGCTCGCGGTCAGCGTGCGTTTGGGTAAACGCGTGTTTCAGCGCGGTTAATTCTCCGGCAAATAATGGCAGCACTGGGTCTCTGTTTACGCGACAAGAGTTTGCTTTCCACTGTCAAGGGTATTCACTGGTAACACAGTGCTCCGAACGTTTTAATGGACACGTAATTATCGGCTGATTTCGATTTTTCTTACCAACCGTTAAAATTACGCGATCGTGCTCTGTCGTCGCTCCAACTAGCTCCTTGAGCGAGTTTAAATTCAATTGCCATTTGCTTGCACACAGTTTGCACGTCGCTCGCCTTGAATTGTAAATGGTTGTATCTCTAAATAAGCGAACTTGGAATCCGCGTATGTTTCTCAGAAAAAGTTTTTCGTTCATGCTGTATTTCGTAAGGAAGGATTTCATACAATGGATGATAATACCGGCAGTTTTTTTATTTATAAAGATACTCGAAAAATTTATCTACGTGCGATAGCTCGCGAAAATATTTGCACCATACCATAGGAAATTTTTACCACTACACGTGTATTGTGCAAACTTATTGAAATTTTATAAAACGGAACGAGACATGATCTATTATCGCGATTAATCCACGAAGAATTAATCGGCATGAATAAGTAGTCTTAGACGTAAATCTTTACCAACACGTTTGCCACTTATCATAGGTGGTAATGGTTGATGCGCAAACAATTATAATCAACGATAAAGATGGTTTAAATATTGCGATGTACTAACATAAAGAATATTTGGTTGTTCGAACACTTTGCCGAACTTTGCGAAGCGTGTGCTTGCGATAGATATTCTGTAGCTTCTACGTACAATCTCAGTTTTCTTCCAAATTTGACCAATATAATCGTGACAATCGTGATTCGTTTCAGCGCCAATGAAATTTCAGAATATTTCGTAAAACACAGGTGAAATATATTCACGAAGAGTTTCTACAATTTTCGTTTTCTTTACTCTACATATATACAAGACATTAATTTGAATGAAATTGAGCTCGAGAAAAAAGTTTGAAAATACAGAGGATGGTCGGTAACAACGCGTCGCGTGGCGCTTGATTTCTTTGTTTACCGATAAGAGGCGAGCAAACAGGAAACGCGCCGGCTATTCGAGGGTTCGCGTGTCTCGCGTGTAAATGTTGCACGCCGCGGCGTAAATCTCCGATTTTCAATGGTGAGTGCAATACATAACGAGAACCGGCTGGTGAAATGGAGAGAGAGAGAGAGAGAGAGAGAGAACCGCGAGAGAAATTACGAGTTCGCTGGAATATCCAATAAATTACCGATGAACGTAAACAAAATAAAGTTAACTAGTGTCGTAAGATAAAGCGCAGGATTACCATGGGGAGAAATATATCGTCGACAGTCGGACGTGTCATCGTTTCATTTACATACGGGGATTTAAAGCGACGCAGAGGCTCGCCAGAGATCGTTCCGGTCTTTCGTTGCGTTTATGTTAGGAATTGTTCTAGAAAATTCCCTAGACCCGAGAGTTCGTTTTGAAAGCATCTAGGAAATATTTTCCGTGTCGCCTTTTGTCAACCAGGGAAATGAACAAGAGGGATTAGGTATGATGGAATTTTTCTTTTGTTTTCTCCGTTATAGGTTTACCTGGTTAGCGATGAATCATCGAGGTTCCTAGCGAGGATTTTGGTCGAACGTAAGAACGAAAAAGAAACCGAGTGTGATTTAAGAGCCGCGCAATAATTTCGTCGTGACCTGCGGTCGGTATAATTACCGTTAGCTTGCCTGAACCGGATGCCCGATGGATTTTGTTGCTGTATTTGGTTTATTGTCGTTTCTGGATAACCGTTTGGCGTTGTAAAGTCTGCTGGGTACTTTGTGTTTCACGGCCGTTATTTACAAGCTCACGTATTGATGTAGCGTGTTCTTAATATCTGTGTCAGTGGAATAACTGTTTCATTGGGATAATGAGTCGGTTTAAACGAATGTCGTAAATACGTAAATATGTCGTCGCTACGAATTGCCATAATACCTGGGCGATAAACCCGAACATCTACTTGGATGAAGAACCAGGTCAAATTTCTGTTGTAGGTTTACATATAACGATAAACATTTGTATCGTTTTTCGTCAAACTACGATGGAAGTTACGTTTGTACATATTGGTATTTATTTTATGGATTTACGAAGCTACGTTCTAATCTAGATCGAACGTTATTTTTTAATAAATCCAGTTCGCACCACTAAGTTTTTATTTATCTTGCAACGCGTTAGAAAAACATTGAATGAGATTCATTGATATCGATTCGTTTCGTTGATAAAACGGCGCGATCAATTGCTCGTTAAACGCATCTGATGCTACCTTTCAATTCAGATATCGTTTTGCACGCGACAAAAACTCGTCTCAAACGATGGAAATTTTCTTTTTGTATCGCCGTTGAATCGTTTTAATTTCACGGACCAATGAGAGATATTGGCGTTGTAAAAAAGTTTATTTAGAAAGGATTCGCGAGTTTAAAGGGATGACCGCGTCCCTGACGTGGTAAAATTGTAATTTCGGAGAATTTCGTAGGAAGAAAGCGCGGGAAATTTATTCAACGAGTCAGCAGTTTTCCGCGGCATGGAAAAGAGTGGTGGGAAAATGAAAGGGGGAGTGGGAGTCACCATGACAACCGCGGCATTCCAAGATAAGGAGGAATCGTGACCAGATTGCGTGTACGAGCTTGCATGTTTAAATGAAGAATGCGTACGACTACAGCACGGCGCTGCATGTTGCATAATATATTCGCTTTTTAAATGACAGATATACGTCGTGACGTATCGATGGTCAAAATCATTTAAAGACGAATGCTTTAAGGATTTAAATCATAAATTTCTCGAATTCCCCATTCCACGAGTCTACATCTGAATCGTAGTTTCCGATCATCTCGACCGAGTAATCAGATGTTATTATCCTCGAGAGAAGATCGTAACGTTGTTGCCATAAGTTGCTCGTTTCTCTCTCGAGCGTACAAAATCTTGCCTGGATACAGTGACTCGCGAGAGTATTCGAACATTCATCGTACGAAACATATGTGTACGTATATAACGTGCGAAGTATTTTGAGATTTTATTGCCACTATAACGCGACACGACTATCGCGATTATCACTGATAACATTTGGAAGGAATTTTCAAGTGCATGTAGAAGCTCCAAAATATTTGCGAACGAAGTGTAAAGAATACTTGGTATAAAAATTCATCAGCAACCTTACGTCCTGTTAATTGTCAAAAAAAAAAATACAACCAGCGTGGAGCACTAGGGGAAAGCAAAGTTCTCAAAAATTCGAGTGACAGAATCGCGATAAAAGATCCATTCAAAACTATTACGTCCCTCTGTTCTTTTTATTCCGTTGAACTCAATCAAGTGACTCTTGTTATTTCAATACACGCGTGCATGTACTTTTGCCACGATATTATTCCCCTTGTTCTCGTTTAATCCATTATTTCCAGAAAATCGTCAAGTTTTCACCCTTTCGATCGTAGTTTGAAGCTTTATTCGACATCCTTTAAAAAAAAGCAAAGAAAACAGATACGAATCGAAAGACAAAGGAAAAAAATACATATTCTTCTTTCAATTTCAATTATCGGCGGCGCACAATCGTGCAAGTGTAATCGACGACAATAGCCTGGGACCGGAAGCAGCCGGCATCGAGTAACCGCATTTAAATGACAAAGACGGTGTTTATTCGAAAAACGGGCTATTAACGTCAGCAACAGAGGGGTTTGGCGGGGTGGGCGGGGGTTCGGTATCCATAGGGAAAAATGTGAAAGCCACATTTTCACCTATTGTCGCGCGACCGCTTTTTAGCCTTGCGTGCACGGTCGCGAGGATAAGTGTTATTCGGATTTCATTCGCGTCCGCGTTTCCGTTGCAACATTGTGCCCAACCTGGGCTTTTCAGGGTCGTCCGCAAAGGATTGTTATTTCTGAACGCAGCATGGAACGTAACGCGGTAGATTCTCAAGTATATAAAAGGTTCGATAGGAAGAGCATTGTCGTATTGTTGCAGCTCTCTGTGTGGTTCGATGATGTACATTTTTGTTCAGGACAGCGAAGTTTCGCTGTGGACGTTCCAACTGTTTCGAAACGGAGCTTCATCTACTTGGTTGTCGTCACGATTGTGTTAATCCTTCGCTTTCTTTATTCGCGTTGTTTTGTTCCGCTGTTTTCTTAGCGAAGTTGTCAAGGAAGCGAACGTACTTACATTATCATAGAAACAAAGTAATTCTCTTCCTATAGAATCATCGAATAATAAACATATTCAATATCAATAGACGATTGGAAATTAGATAATATCTTGCGGGATAGTTGCTGTAAATTTTGTTGAAAAATTGTGCCATGGCTCTTTGTACTCGTGCAAATTACAATATCTCGTTGCACGCTTCTTGCACTCTTCGAAATCGATTCTCAACGTGATAATGTAAAATGCAATCGTTCGTTATCGACGTATAATCGTCATTTACGGCTTCGTAATTAAATTATATCCCGAAACACAATGCAAATGTCCGGATATTTTTAGTATAACTCTTCTTCGTGCTATAGGTATTCGTTTCGGAAGATTACAGAGACGATTTGAATTACCTACGGCAACAAGTACTTGGAAATACCTTAAACGTTTTTTTTATGATATACCTGTTGTTATTGAAAACATTATTCACGAACGTTCGAAGGGTATAAACGAGCATTTCCTGCGCGTTGCGCTTAATTGCATATCACAGTGTATAGAGTGTACACATTCATCACTGGAAAAAAGTATACTCTGTTAAGAAGCCACTCGTTATGTTCGAATTAATAAAAGCTGCTCTAAATTATGCGGATTCGAGTAACTATCAATTTATTCGGCTGTATAAGCAACAAGAAACGTCGGAAATTAGAGTGGAGCGTGTTTTAAATAAGAATGCAAGAGGGTGCGTTTCATTTTCCACTGGTATTTTCAGGTGTGAAGAAACGAAACGTGTCGTTGTGTAGCGTATATTCGTCTATCCGGATTGTTACGTCGCTGGAAATCGGTTTAAGCGGATTACACCGCGGACCATGTATTCGCGTTAATTTAACAACCACCTAGGGACGAACTGCGAATCCTGGCAGCCGTTATTGATTTATTTTTTTCTTTTTATTTTTGTTTTTCGTTTTTCACTCATTAACCCATATGTCGATACTCCGTTGTCGTTTTGGACATTTAAATTTTATTTATATTACGACTTAAAATTTCTTATTTTCTTCGACAAATGATTTTTAAATTCAGTCAATTGCTCGATATATCTCTTATCGATGTCTGCTCTAAATAAAAAAATTTGTTGCCAAAAGGTAGCGAAATGGAAAGATAAATTCGATTACCGACGTCCGTTTGGTAAAGAGTTACATGAAATTGTGTCATGAAAATTTTATCAGGAAAACCACGCGGGAGAAACATAGGATAAGTGCACATTTTTTGATTTTCCGACTTCTATACCATTTCGCTATTTCATGCTAGAAAGAAGTTGACTGTAAGAAGAAGAAAACTTGGGATGTCGATTTAAGAGTCGAACATCGTCGTACAATAAATTAATCGTAGGCATAATTCATTGGTTGAGACTCGTCTTAAGAAAGAAAGGAATAAAGCCTGTCTGAAGAGTGAATTTCGTAATTGCATAGGCTTAATCGACGATTCACTTCGGTAGGAGAAACGACTTACGCTGTTCTTGCAAAATAGTAATCGCAGCGAAACTTTGACTGCTCCATCGTCGTTGTGTCGTTGAACTTTGGGCCAAGTCCAAAAAGTTGAATCGCCAGCGAGCGAAGAAATTGAATTTCCGCTCTATTGGCAATCTTTCACGCCCGTAATCCGTCGTTAACGCGAGTACGCTGCAGCATTTTCTGAATTCCTCGTACATTTTCCTTTAGAAATTTGGATTCCTTATTAATTTTCCTCAAGATTGAAATCCTGCAGAATAATCCGATTTACTATTTACCCTATTTTCAGTTCGTAAATGGACAAAGAAAGTCGTGAATCGAATTCGAATAATTTTCCTTGCAAATATACGTATAATTTGTATCGCAGAGCGTAAAAGTACGCAATTTGCGAAAAAAGATGTTCGTCGATAGATATTTTTGTTGTGGTGCTTCAGTCGGAGCAGTGTATCGTAGTTAATTCTTGTTTATTTCAGATTTTGTATCTTTCTTGCTGCCTTTAAATCAATTCGAAGGTATTTGCCGTAGAATATCTCATTCGGTTTGATATTACGTTTCAAAGATATACGAAGATGTAGTAGTTTATTATTCATCGAGGATGACTACGCTTGTTTGAGATGAAAAGGAACGTTTCTCGATCTGCGAACGAGCAAGCGCATCGGACTCTATCGCTGTCCTCAATTAACGCGTTATCCACCTCAATATCGAGAAAGTTCGTTGACCCGGGAATCGTGTGCACGTTAGCCGATATCTGCGAGCTGCTTCTACTCTTTTTGGTATTCGATACAGAAAAGGCAGATTTCCATATCTGTTTCGAAATCGTATCGATTCAAACGAAAATCCAGATTCCCGATTAATCATAAATATACGCGATAACAAACGCAATGCAGGCGATGCAAGTCATCAAATATTCCCTTTCACGAGTAGTTTAATAGTCGTCAGTTGCGACAGAGGTTCGCAAAATTTTCTGCATAGGGGGGCGGGGGGTGCATCGAGTGGCATTGTCGGCTCGAGTCGGTCTACTTTTAAGTTAAAAGAGTTCCCTGGTCGCTGCGATACGGTCCTGAACAAAGACCTCGCCGCTTCGCCGTCTGCTCTGATCCCGCATTCACGCGGCACACGTGCACGCGTGCGCGTGCATAAGGTGCCTCCCTTCGCGTGGGGAAAGGCATCTGCGCCCGAGACTGATGCTGCTCGCATAAAGGGAATAACTTATGCCGAAAGAACTGTGTAGCCACAGCGGCCAATACTCTTCCCCTTTGCCTTTCTGAATCGCTAATAGAAACGAGATGTTGGCGGGATGGCGCCGCGGCGCCCGTTCAATTTTTCCGATGGTCTCCCTAGGAGACCGATTCCAAAGACGTGCACCAGACAGCATCGATATGAGTATGCATTTTGCTCTTTCCAGTGATCGCGCAGTTCTTGGGAATTTAGATCTCCAGGGACTGTTGAAGGGGAATGATGAACGAACGATGTTCGGGTGGCAGGATGTGGGATCTTCTGGATGGTGAATTGATGAACAGAGATCAGAACGATGGTTGCAATGGCATATAAATAGTCTTTTAGTTGGGAAAGGATTTTTATGGGATATACAGGAGTACGTGGAAGGATCTTTTTAAAGATACGCGTAATAAGCCAGGTCTTGATAATAGTCAGCAATTGATCTCCCAATTAGTCGAAGAAAGATTTTTAAGGATATATGTATATCGTAGAATATTATTTTTACATGTATATAGGTTTGAAAATTTTATTCAGGGAAAAAGGACAAAATTTTCTTTGCTTACGACAGACACTAGTGCGTAAAGAATATTCGATTTGATGCGCGATAGGAAATATGTAATTAGAGGTTTAAAAACGAGAGCGTCGTTGATGTTGGTAATTGGAGCAATTGTTAGAATCGGTAGAAAGGCTAATTGACGGATGTATGAATGTTACTAACTGTGGGAATTTAGAATTGAATGGCAAAATTTGACACTGACCAGTGGGTCACGAAGAATCAGCATTTCAAAGCTTAATATGAAATTGATGTATTACATGTTATACCGTAGCGAAACATTCGAACGTGGTTGTATAACATCGATTGGCATATCTCTGTTTAAGAAACGAGGTGCTTGTTGTAATATTGATTTCCTTTCCAAGCGCTGTTGTGTAACATCCTACTGAATTGATACGTCACATTGATCGTTGCACAACTCGTTTGTTACTGTTTCGATCAAAACCTAGCAGAATTTTTGACTAAAGTAACATTTCTTTCTCTTTTCATATTTTCTCGAGAAAACAAATTTCTGCGAACATATACAGATTTACACCAAAAGTTTTCATCCAAATATCAGAATCCCGTATTAAACCATTCTAAAAAACCGAATTGACGTTTTCTCGCGGCATAACGGAAAAGAATTTCCCATTGGGGGTTGATTGGAGCAAAGAAACGGATTGTTAAACAGCTCGCAAACTTTCGTATATCCTTCTCCTTAGGTAACGGACTTTTGTCCAAAGCTATTCCAGCTGACCGAACGCGTAGCTTAATCGCCAAAAAAAGAAGAAAAAAACAGGAAAATCTTACCAACCATCGAAGTGTAACATTTTAATTGCGCTGTAGGTTCGTTCAAGTGGCCCCACGAAAAATTTCTTCCCCTTTTCCTCTAAACAGAGAAGAGAAAGGTTAGGCGAGAGCCAACGAAATTCCTCGCGGTCACCATGAATAAATGTGGGTTCTTTCTCTCTCTCTCTCTCTCTCTCTCTTTATCTTGATATAGAAAACCTAGCACGGGGATTCACGTTCTGGTCGAGCGAAAACGATTTAACCGGTGCCAAAACGAGCCGTTTTCGCAGCCGATGACGCACGCATATTTCTTTGCACGTGTACTAGCGATTCATCGTTTCCGCGTATCGCAACGAAACGCGCCACGTGTAAATCCGCTCTGCAATTTATCCTCCGCAGTTTCGAGCCGCGTGGAAATAAATTGCGATCCCGAGGTTGCTGGTTCGTGTTCTCGAGTCGTTTAACGTTTTCGGTGCGATCGTAAATGACGTTGTCTTTCGATATTTGGGGAACATTCTATTCTTGCGAATTGCTACTTAAGCATCGAAATGGCAGTTCTTGGAGTTTTGCAAGAGTACACGGACGTTTATCGATATTCAAACACCGCTATATCGAAATGTACAATTTGTTCCTTATCGCGAAGGGAAATTAAATCTCGACAAGTTTCATGCGATACATGTAAAAATTTTATTTGAAGGGTTTTGCGATAAATGTTGGAATACTTTGGTCCGTCAACGTAGTGTACGTCTCTCGTCTTGAATGGTTCAAGACGTTCGGTGACATCGACGATGTTATCGTCGATCTTGTGGATGGACGTTCGTGTCCCAAACGCTTTTCCTTGCGGAACAGCTGTCGTCGAGCTGTTTGAGTTTGCGTTGTCGAGTTGCTTGTGTGATCGTCAGAACTGAGATCTCTATCGTCAGACCGAATGGAACGTCTGCCTTTACATCGAATATTAGCTATCACGAACGATATACTAGGTGCACGCAGACGTCTTTACGTGGAAAGTTCGAAATAACTCGTGCAGTTGAACATTTTTATGTCTTATAACATCGAACGATAAAAGTTCGAATTCCAACTTTGCTTCCACACGTAACGAATTCGCAAAATATTTCTGTAAGAATTCAAACATTTCCCTGACTCTCTGTATACGCATGCTCGCGACTAACAAAATTAACGTCGGCTGTCAAACAGTGACGATCGTATTCGAAGTGTCCTCGAAGTAGAGATGGATGGAATACGGTTGAAGTGAAACGAGTACGCGTGAAACGAGACGATTCTTTATCGACGTTTTATGGTTCCCTCTCGGTGGTCATTTAGCGACAAATCAGCAGAGACGAGTCGATAACGGGTCGGCGCGTGTCGAAGTCTCGTATAAACGTAAATCCAGACGATAAAACAAGGCGTGAAACGCGGAGCGCGAAAAGTGAGCGTCCGTAAATGATTAAGCTCGATACGAACGCGGCAGTAAAACTGCACTTTTAGAATGGCTGAATGCGCAATAGAGAAAGAGCTGCAGCTTATCCTAACGATCCCTTTCGCGATGAGATAACGCGACTGTCTTGAGCCCACCCGTTTTTCCACCGGCTTTCCTTTTGTTCCTCTTCTCTCCTGTTACCGTTTCAACCTTCTCTTTCAGGTGTTTTCTTCGCTCTTCTTTAGCAATCAGAACCGATCCTTCCCTCCGGCTCGTTTTCCCGACCTGTTCCTGTTCACTTTCCAACGAATCTTCTGCTTTCGAATTACTTTATCGCCGGTTTAGTTTCATCTTCGAATTGTCTCTTTCGCTCTGTAGACCTTTAAACTTCAAACTATCTCCTCTGCCTTTGCTTACTTTACGCGAAACTATTTTTATCGTTTAACGTTGTTATTACTCGCGTTTTATGTCGTACGTTTCATCGGAGACGTTATGTAAGAATATGCATATGAATATGCTTATGTAGCATATGCGTAATTATATTAGATTAATTATTATTCTGCTCTATCAAGTAATTTAATCTCTCCGATGGATTTTAACGAGTCAAAATTTGTGCTTCTTTCAACGTTGTTCTTAACGCGCATTTATCGCAAACACGAGTCTTTTTATCAATTTTCAAATTTGTCTGTTCCGTGCGTCTGACTTATCTGAAAGCGATCGATAATACTTTCCTTGAGCACCAATCGTCTTCTACACTCGCCCAAAATTTCGGTCCCAACATTATCAACAGGATAAATAGCTCCCTCGGATTTATCATTCGATTCTGGATTTCCGAAAACCCTTTACATTGAAAGCTCTCTACAATTCATCAGTTCTATCTCGCTTGAAATACGCTTGTGGTTATGCGATCTCCTTGTGAATCTAAATACGTCCGACTTATCGAATGAACGCAACATAAATTTCTTGTCTTCTTGTTCCCCCGATTTCTATCAAGTTTTGCATTTAGTCGCCCAATTCAGACTCGGGACCACAACTACGAAATCCCGTGCTTCGCACGTCGAATATGCTAACATCAGAGGATCTTCAAAGGATTACATTTTTTTATTTTCTTATATATCTGTATCTCTTCTTTTGTTTCCTTGCATCGTAGAGTTTTGTTGCCCGTGATTCGCTAAATAGATAAATAAATAGATAAAGTTGTGCATTTAGTCGCCCAATTCGGACTCGGGACCACAACTACGAAATCCCGTACTTCGCACGTCGAATATGCTAACATCAGAGGATCTTCAAAGGATTACATTTTTTTATTTTCTTATATATCTGTATCTCGTTTTTTGTTTCCTTGCACCGTAGAGTTTTGTTGCCCGCGATTCGTTAAATAAATAAATAAATAGATTCTTTCTCTTTCAAATCAATGTTCACCTTTACCTTCGACATATCGACTTCATTCGACCATCTTATCTCGTATTCCAAAGCTAGATCCACCTTCTTCCTGTGTTTTCCCCGTTTCTCAGGTAAGAATTCTCTTGCACGTCGATTTCTTTCCGCTAGCATCCGCTTCCTCTCCGTTTCTCGAAGCTCGTCCCTCCCCTGATCGTCCGGCCTCGTTCTTCCCTCCTTCGTCAGCCGTTTATGATATGCATGTGCACACACGCACGTGCACGCCGAGTGCAAGGTCCTAGCATTGACTGCGGACACGCCATTCGAGTAAATTGCACAAGCGGCACTCTCGTTCACCGACTCCGCTTCTGGCCGCGGATCCGTTCTCGTTTCGATGCGTGCCCACGCGTCAACCCGTATTCCGTGGACGATTAATCGCGCATGGAACTCATCGGTTGAGAACATCGCCCCGGGACTCGACTCATTAAAGGCCAGGCAGTGAAATATCGCGTAAAAGTTGCGTGGACGTAGAAGATTGTTGGGAAACGCGGATAAAGTAATTTATCTAATTGTTCTATCGAACTAGAAAAGTATATCGCAGTAGTTAGATACTTTGGAGAATACGCACACTGTAGACACGAGGGAATTTTTTCCGTATTTTCTAAAAATTTCATTTTGGACCTCGCTGTTGGATCCGTTAGGTCGTGTAAATCTAGAAATGTCTAGTTTTTTACTCATTGTGCATCTTTTCTATGTTACTAGCACATGGAATGATATACGTACAACGTATACATATTATAGTCGTTGTTCGCATCGAAGAAGAATGAAATTTAAAATGTCGAAATGTAGCAGCGTAAAGGTTGACGATCGATGTAGACGAACAATGCAATTTTATTGGAATTTCGTTACGTTTATTAACATTTTCCACTTCGACAATTTTATATCTTCGATAGCAGAATCGCGCGCTCTAAGTATCGCGCCGTTACAAATCTAAAATTGTAGAGTACAGCGTCGTCGGTGCAAAAATACGCGGTCTACTTACTAGTAATATCTGTTTGAACAATCTCACCGCTGTTACCTCCAACTTTGACAATTGACGTAGATCCGACGAATTTTAAATCGATATTATCGAAATTATTGGAATGGAATTTATATCAGCTTCGTTCGTCGTATAAAGCATCGATTTAAATCGATTATTACGATATAATTTATCTTTAACGTGTTCTAATTTTGGAGCAAATAATACATCTTCTTCGTCTCTCCATATCTGCAGTTTTATATTCACGTTACATTCATTAGAAACGTAAAATCGTTCAACAGTACAGCGTCTATATCGAACTTAAGTTGGATCGTGCTGTTCGTTGAATGTCGTTGCATAAATCCTTCACGATGGACGGAATAATTTATAAGGACGTTTGGTTTCGTGATTTATTCGGATCCAGGTATTGATGACGTAGCCCGTGGCGGAAGGTGCCTTAGAGTTTCGCTTGATGCTCGACAGGTATTGAACCAGTCGGTGGCTGTGCACAGGTGCAGGAATGATTCTTCATTGGCAATCGTCTTCCATCGAATAACGTCCCAATGCGGCAACATTTTCTTCCTTTCGTTCGATATTCATTGATTGCTCGATGTAAAATCTTTATAAAATAATAATGAGGAAGATATGTTTGCCGTTAATTTCGAGACTGTCGGTGTTGGAAACCGATGTTTCATTCGATGGAACACTCGTACTGTGAACGAATTTATTTTTTAAATTAATCGCGATATCGATAACAAAATTAGAGAATATTTCAGAGAGGTTTCTTTCGATTGTTATCTCTATATCGTTTGTTTCGTTTTGTTCGGTACACGATTAGCATTGAAAGAATTCATCGCCAAGTAACAGCACAGAGATTCGTCGCAAGTTCTAAATATATTTTTACACATAACGTTTGTAATCATCGTGTTTCTCTCTGTATGTCAATTGGTGAAATTCATCGGCATGGTTTCTGAGAAATTCGTATATTGTTTGAAACATATGAATCTCGTAGTTACACTTTATACTGTAGTTATTTTATATAGAACACTCATTGGTGTGTCTCGTTGAAGTTTAACAGACGTGAAAATATCAAACTATTATCGGGACACGTCAAATTTATCAAAAACTGAGTCATTAAAAATAGACGTTTCTTTGTACTTGAAGAGCAGATTATTATTAACCCTTTGCGGTCCCGTGGCGAGGCTAGTTCAACGTCAATACTTCATCGCGTTTATTTTTACCCCAAGTCCGATGGAACGTTGAACTTTCTGCGTATGATAAGTGCAGTTAAAGGATGTTAAAAAATAAGATAAAGTTTGAAAACACTTTATTAATACTTGGTCAGCGAAGCACATCGATCGGCCGCCTAGTTGAAGCTTATATATAAGCTTTAAAGTTAAATGATCATTTTTATCTGCGAATCACTTTGAACAATGAAGTTAATCATTTTGATCGATCGTTAAAAAATATTAGTTGACAGAAAGAGGAGATTTGGTTGGTGGAAGCATGGCGCGTTAGAGGATTGCAATCGTTTCGAGACTCTAATCCAGTGAAACGAGACAGAAATCCACAGGTTAATTAATAAAGCAGACACCCGAGAGCTGCTCGTGCACTCGAGACGAGTCGCCTCTTTCGCGATCACGCGACGCATTAAATGGCGATACCCTCGATTCAATACCGATAGTCGGTCCGATACCTGAGAGCTGTCGTTTCAGCTACCACCGATAAATAGAGGAATGAATCATTTCGTTCTCATCCTTCTCTATACGATCGTGTAAATGATTCTCCGCATGAAACGCGAGTTTCGTAGACTCGCTGCCATCGATGCGTTTAAATTATCTACGAAAACTTCGATTTTTCCTGTTTCCATTAAAAACCGTTGCGTCTTATCTGCGGTGAAATTTTTCTTCGTTATCTCGTTTGGAATAATAGTTAGGTCGATGGATGTGAAATCGTATTTTTCTTTTTCGAAAGTAAAATTTTGATTAAAATATTATTCGTTCAAATACAAATAAAATATTATCATTCGACGGAAGAATCAAGCTTACGAAATGAATTAAGCTAAGTCTACGACTTAGATTGTTCGCGAATGCATATCGCAGCTAATCGATATTTGTCCTTCTGCGGATGTTTCACGAAAGATAAAGATTGGCTGCGACAAGTATTTGCGAGCAATTGTCCGTTAGCGTAGACTTGGATCGATTAATTTTATTACGTCGATGTTACGTTTATTGTATTTATATTAAGTAAAATTAGTTTTATTCTATTTTAACGATTATCGATTTTAGAATTGAAACGTTGATGGAACAAAGCTGCGACCATTTCTTCATTTATTGTCTCCTTTTTCTCTCGTTCAATAATTTATCCATTAAAAATCATTTACGTGGAATATTTTCAACTGTCCTCAAGAAAGAAATTTATCTTCAAGTAATGTTCGTAACGCTTCTTAGAAAGAAATCGTAGGAATATTCCGATCATTCATCGCGACTAATAGCGATGTTTCAATATTTGTATTGTAAATTTGTTTAGAATTCAATATATATCTACTTAATTTGTACGTAACAAGTTTGTTCTTCTACTTTGATTTTTAGTTAAGTTCGTCCGTCAAACTGATGTTTCTCAGAAACATTCTCAGACATTTTATATGCACTGACCTAATACTTAGACAGTAATCGCATGTAAAGAACAGTATTTCTTACTTTAATATGAATATTTGCAGATTCAAAGCAGTACTTTTTGCGAGGAGTTTTTTGTTTTGATACCGATTAAACCGCTGTTTATCAGCAATTCACGTAATTGAGCATTCGTCATTACACGGTAGGAACCGTAGTTAGCAATAGTTAAGTAGCGTCAGAATAATTTGTAACCGATAATAGCAACGTTCGCGAACCTGTTTCTCCATGCAAACTCGAGCACGGTGTCACTTGGAGCAGCCATTTATACGTGATTATATTTTAATTATGCTCGACTTTTATGTTTTTTTCATGTTTAATAACTAGCTCGAAAATAGAGTTAGCATTAAATCGCAACGAACGTTGCTCGATGACGAGCAACCAACGGTTTCACGTTGCTCAAATATTTTCGGAAATATTTTTCAAAATCTTGCAGAACTAAACGTAATTGTTTTATTTAACAAAAATAGAGTTACATTTTTACGGAAACCGTAAAATTTTTACGTTTAACCGTTTATAAGTTTGCCAGTTTTATTGCACGAAAAAGATGAAAGTCATGATCGAAGCTTTTAAAAGTATCAAGAACGCAGCCTTAAACGCTATATTTATTACAATTAGGTCACAAATTACTATGAAAAATACTTCAAATACAACAATTTACAGAGACGAGCGTTTAACAACAAAGTACTACCAACTTCGAAGCTTGTTCAATGTAATTAAAGAATTCGAAACTCTAAAAAAAAAATACATGTATTTGTATGACACGAAAACAATCTTGCAGCCCAAAGAGATCGTCACTGCTTTTGCATAAATCCAGACTCGTTCGATTGCACGTGAATCGAACCTGTCTGCTCAGCGAGCGACAGATGCGTTCGCTGTTGGATTATTCGTAGGTCCGCGGGAACGCCGTTTCCATGAAACGACGATTTCGCCCGGCTGTCTCTGGCACGTAAATAAACCAGCTGTTTGAAGATCGAGCCACGCGCCTACTCGTTTCGAACGAAACGCGTCGTCGATTTTCCTCACACCCCTCGAGACTTCAAGCTCGTGCACGGAAGGAATTCAACGTACATATCTACATACATATACTTTTCTCTTGAAACTTCGCTTTGGAAATTCGATGGATCGACAGTAGTAGACCACCCTCGATCGATCTGCCGATCGAATCATCGAATTTATCTTAAAAGAAAATATCAGAATTCCAAGACGATTTCCATCCAGCTATCGCCACGCTTGCATTCAAAGTTCCATTCATGGGAACCAATCGCAAAATTCATCGAGAGCAGTCCTGTTCTCCGAGCCGTTTTTGGTTGGTACCATTTCGAGAGAACCGACGACGGAGAGCAGCAGCATCGATCCCGGGCGAGACTGGTCCAGGAACGAGAGGGGATCGCCGATGAGAGACGGCTACCGAGAGAGGACGTGCTCTCTCGCAGGCAGCTGCACCATCACCTGCCTGGCAGCTGGTTCACTCGGTAGACTGTTGCCCGCGGCCTCTGCTTCTTCCACTATACCGACGAATTTCATCCAGACGTCGCAAGCTTCGGTGTGAAAAACAAAACGACTCCGCTCGAACCTTGTAGCAAGACGCACGATCGCTTGAAAGTTGGCCTTTCGAATGTTCTTTTGCTTTTAGTCGATTTTTAGAGTATTTAGGATTATTATAGGAACGTCAGACGCAAGGGCGATGTATGTACCTACATATAGGTACCTTATAACTGTGTTTTAACGATGGAGAGATAGGATTTCTTAAAGAATTAATTAGCTGTTAATCTTGTCAGGAATAATTCAATACCATAAATCATGTTCAGGTATTTTAATAATTCATGGTGACGTTGGTAAAGGCGAAATTGGTACCATTTTCATTTTTCGATGTGATCGTGTGTCTTTGGCGTGAAAGGAAGAGATTGCGTTCTGTCTGGTTTGTTAAAACAACGTACTCTTTCGTTTTATCGTTTTCTTAATTTTCTTTCAAGTTCCGAGGCGTGTAAAAGACGTATAGTTAAGAGAAATATCGGGAAGAAGAAGCTTCTGGTATTTGTAGCGACGAAACGAATATTAGTTATTCGTTTAGTGTTTTGTTAAATTTCTGAAGCGTTTAGAAGTTTAGGATCGGGAGACAGGACCAGATGCATATTTTAGAAGCTACAATGTTTAAACGTTTTTGCTATATCTCGATGCAATTTTAATATTCATCACGTTGGAATGCATCTTGGATCACGTGGACTGTTATCCGCGATACGTGTGTCACCTGATACTATAAACCACTCGGTTAAAATTGCAAGACCAGTCTTTGTATAAGAATCGTGCCTGATAAATGCCGCTGCAACGTTCTCTGATCGTACCTATATATCGTATTATAATGGAAATAACTTTATTAAACGATCTCACAGGTTTGAAACCTTTCAAAATCCTTTTGGATAGAGATCCAATTTTTCCTGTTCAATTTCTATCGACGATTCGAGAAATTAATTCGCAGGAAATCTCCTATTGTCCAGTAGAATTGTGCTCTATTCTGAATCTATCGGATCGATCGAATCCACCTGGAAACGGTAGAAAATGAGAAAGTCGTGTCGGCAGGCTAAAATGCTGATTCGATCTTGATGTTTCTACAGGCTATTTCCAATTTGTTCGATCAAATTCGAAGGATATGATCCACGAATGAAAATAAGGGAAAATATTACGTGAAGTTTTATCGCGAACGCTCTGCTCCACGATGTTACGAGCAAATATCGAACGTTTCGTGAAATATGTAGGTGGTATTTACGTAACAACGTAGTTTTAATTGTAGGATATGTAAGATCGACGTAGAATATGTAATAAGGTACAGAAATAATTACACGCGAAGGATTAATGCAATGAGCCAACAGCTTCTTTCTGAAATTCTCAAGAAATTTGATACGCAACAAATTTCATATCATTTGCAGCACAGATCAGATCAATTTGATCGGCCTTGCCATAAAATTCTATAAAATACAATCTTTCTGTAAGATAAATCTGTGAAACTTTTAATAGTATCATTTTTCACTACTCTGGCGAAAAACTATGATTTGATCGTTTTTACCAGTATATAGTCAACCTTGTAGAAGGCAAATTGAGCAACTTCAAAATTGCAAAGCTGGAAAGGGCGATAACATTGGAAAAATTATTCTTTGCGATCTATCGTGTGTTCTTCTAGAAGGTTTATACCGTAGTCCCAGTTTAAACCGAGAAAAATTGCGAACACCTTGTATACTGGTCGGAAAATGTGCCACGGACGTAGCTTTTAATTTACGAGAAAGTTTGCCAGATGGACAGGTGACGTCGCAGCTGCTCCTTGCAAAGCACGCGACTCCTTATCGTCTCGCGTGGTACCGTCGTACCATTCCGAAACCCACGTCGTCAGCCTCTTTCCACCCTTATCTTCTTTTTCTCTTGCCTCTACGCTCGTTTCTCCTTCTCTTTCTTTTTTCGTTTTTGTGGTTGGAATCGGTAGAAGCGTAAGAGAAGTAGTCGACGAGGCGGCGGCCACGACAAGTGCGTAGAAAAGCAGCAGCTAGCCACCTTTTGCATACACAATCTGGAAACTTGTCACGCTCCAGATACGCGTGCGCCTTCATCCTACTAAACTGGATATTCCGACTGGATGAAAGCAATATCGCAGCTCGACTCCTCGGCCCGAAACTGGAAACTGGCTCTCTCAAGCGACCGCTCGATTCAAGTCGATTCCACGGTTCGAATCGGTTATGTTCGCGCTTTGTTCCACGTCGTGTGAAGAAATTCGAGCGAGGAACGGGCCAGTTTTGAAGATCTGGTCGAAGAAAGAACGGTAAAATGTATCGTCTTGCATAGAGAAACGAGTTTTGTAAATAGTGGAAAGCAAGGTAGCTTTGCGAGTAGTTCTGCGGAATAGTTGTTGACAAGAGAGTGTGAACAGCGGTAGATAGGATGTTGATTTTTTAAATAGAATCTCGTTACTCATCGCAGTTTTGTTATTATTATTTGTATATTGCTTTTAATGGGATCTTGTTTCTTGGCTGGCCATCGAGGATCGAATCTCGCGACAGCGAGAAGTTATATCTTATCCGTTCATCAGAAATTTTCCAGATCTTTAGATAGAAACTTACGTCTCGTCCTATAAATAGGAGTAAAACACATCGAGTCTCTGATACTTTCAAGCGACACTGCCTTTTCTTTTTTGTACAGCCATCTTTTCTCTCATATCGTAAATCCTCGTGATGGATACCAGAATTTTCTGTTTGCTTGTACAGCGGTGTACAGTTTGAAAATTATATTTCATCTACTTGTCAGATATTTTCAAGATCTCTTCGTAGATAGAAACTAGAAGACTATAAACAGAACTTCGTGGCACTCGAAACTCCTCAACGCACACGTATAAAAGTATTTAAATCTGTCGACGAGAAAAATCGATATCTCGGAACTACGATGCTTGGAACGACGAATGCGTAGCAACATCCGTCGTCCAGTGTACAGACTCGTCTTTCGTCTCACTTCATAAAGAATCAAATATCGCGACAGTAAAAATATGCTGCGCGCAGCTTGAAAATTATATTTCATCCACTCATCAGAGATTTTCGCCATGGAGACTTAGCTCCACGAACAAAACTTCCAGACGCTCGGACCTCTTCAACGTTTTAAACCTTTCTCCTGGAAAAATCGATAACGATCTAAAATCGCCACGCTTATTTTTAATCGAGCGATCGTTTTTCCTCTCGCGTGAAAACGAATCGAAGCTGGGTGGCGGCGCGGCGAGAGTTTGCTGCGTGCAGCCTGGAAATTATATTTTATCGTCACCCCGCGGCCGGAGTTAAACCACCTACATGACAGGAAGCCGGCGGAGCATGTGTTGCGGGTATTTCCGGTGCGACGTCTCCCCTGCGTGCGTCCCACCCCTCGTGACTTTTCGCTCGCCGCGTTTGCACGCTCGCAGCTGCAGCTGCACCGAAGAAAAATGTTGCCTGGCCCTGTCTACACCTCTCTTTTTCTCTCTGTAGATTGGCCCGTTTCGATGATCCTTCCTAAACTCGCGAAAATAAGTGTCTGACGGCGACAAAATCGTCTCTTGCTATCGTAACACTTACGAGATCTTTCCTCGTATTTGTTGTATGATGGAATCTTATAACAGGCTTGTTCGTTTCTTGTAAGAAGAATTTCTATTTAGGAGACGACATCTCTATAGAATTTGTTTTTAACACATTTTGCAGCGCATTTGCAATCTATTTCGCGCATTTGTACGTCAGCGGCGCAAAATGCGTCGAGCCGATAATCCGATAAAAAGACTTTCAGACAAAAAGCGATTTATTAAAATCGTGGCGAATTTTTATTCTACGATTCCGTCAGAAATCGCATGAAAATTCTTCAACGAAATGGGAAGAAGGTATCGACGATAGATAAAACATCGGTGTCAAAGTATATTCGAATTCGCGATCCGGTTTCATCTCTTTCAATCGAAGCCAGATGAACGTGACGAGAGCTGCGCGGTGTTTTAATCTCTCATGATCGAGAAAACGCAATTTCATGGTCGCTTTTTTTTCCTCTCATCGAACACGGTTAAATCGTTGGTTTAATAGAGGCGCTCGCACAGGCACGCGACAGTTTTTCAGTTTTCCGCCGAGTGGTATGTACATACACATACGTGTACAGTGTACACACATACGTGTACATATATGCGCAGCTGTGGAAGAGAGGAATTTGTCGAAATTGTATTTCCGTGTAAAACGGTGCAGTTTTTCGTTCCCGTTCGCTGGCCGGAATGAAAAAGTGCAAAGAGCAATATTTACCTTTCACATCGATGACCACGCAACGCGATATCTAATGCCAATGATCCTTCAAATATTTGCCAGTTAAATTATTACATCCTATTTTTTTTATTTTTATTTCAATTGTGTCGCGACTTTTCCTGTTTTTTTCTCTCCCTTCTTTTTATATATATTTTTTCTGCTCTACTGTTTCTGGTTTTAATTTGTTGCCGGAAGTATCGCTTGAATTCCAATTAGTCGAGTAATATGTGTGGAGAGTTGCAGCTCGATAGAAATTACGTTCGCTGTGTTATTTAGGGAAGTATTTTTCTTTTCTTTTTTCTCTTTTTTCGATCGTTCGTAGTAAAAATTTTTGTGGTCACTCACTTTGTCATTTCGCTTTTTTTATTTATTAAGCGCGTAAATCGATCTGGTGTCTCTCGTAACGAAAATGAACATTTTATCTATGAAAATCTATAAAAGTAGATAGATATAGTTGGCAGATATCGCCGAAACACTCGAACGGTTAATTATTCGTCCAACGTGGCTATTCATGCTGCATACTAATTTTCTTACTAAATACATATTTCTAATAAATATCTTGCGACTTCTAGATACATTTTCAGACTGCTGTCAAATTTTGCCAATACGATTATGATACTCGGCTCTCGCTACGATGCTAATGAAATTTCTACATATTTTTATATAACACCCACATAATATCTACGTAACAGTTTTCTGTGATAAGTGTTCCAATACTTTGGCGAGCCAGTGTACTCGTTTAGAAGAACGTCTGTTCACCGGGACAAAGAGAGGGAACGTTAAATTCGCAGGTTTGCTCGGAGGGGGCTGAAATCGGCTTTAGAGACGGCGCGTGTAGTGTTTGCACGGGTTACCGACTGCATCCCTGTGCACACAATTCCGCCCCTATCAGAATCGAGAGAGCCATGGGTCGAAGCATGTAAGAGAGAACGAGAGAGAGAGAGAGAGAGAGGGTGGCTCGACGCGTTTCTCGTTCGAATAAATTTCTGCGGCCACGTTCGATATCCGTCGATCGAAAGTCGAAGCTACGCAGCGGGGAGTATTCGATGCTGGTCGAATATCGAAAAAACGTAACGTCCTGAAAAATACGTTTCTGTCGTTTTGTGGCTTTTCACACTTTTTTTTTCTTTTATACGGTATACGGCGATACGTTTTGCAGTGACGCAGAGAAGAATCGACGATCGAGAGAGAATTTTTTGCGTACGGGAAGAATCTAGTTTTTACACGTTTTAGAAACGATTAAGGGAGGTTTTGGAATGATAAAAGGGATTTGACGTATTTTTGGGAATAACGTGTTTGACGAGGAAGCGTCGAAGGATTTGGAATGTGCATCAGATGTACGATAAGCTTGTTACATTGGGATATAACATAAATATATGTTCCAGCCAACGGTATATCAAAGCAAAATTCCCCAAACGCGTGTACTATTGCCCGAAACTGGATGATTTGAAGCGTGAAATGTCCCCGTGGTAACTAAACGTCTATTGTAAAAGACAGTCTTACTTGTTCATTGTTGCACGAAATACATTGTTACTACATGGAAACGGCAGTCATATCTTTCCAATTTGCGTACTGTTGCATAAAATTCGACGAGAAAGAGCACACAACGTTCCGTGATTTCAATGACAGTTGTTACAGGACATTTATCTCAGAAAATGTAACTTCGTTTCTTAATTATTCGACGAAGCAACCTATGATCGATAATCGATCTAAGCAACAACCAAACTTGTTCATAAACTTCGAGAACTTGGAACATAAAAAATCTCAATGATTTCGAAAACAAACGATTTAAACAGACGATAAAACAGACGATTTAAACAAAAAGAAAACAATTCGCCGAAACGACGCAAGATTTCTTAATTCTGGCGTCATACCTGATACGAAAATGGAAAAGTAGGAGCGTAGCGTAGCAATGGTTTTAAAAATGGTTTTCAATTTCTTTTCCCGCGTGCTAGCGCGCAAATTAGCGACCGTCTTTTACTTTCTTTCGCCGGACGTGAAAATTTCATTACCTGTCGACCTGTCGCCAGAACTGGTTGTGTACGGTATCACGGAAAGAAGGATAGCGAAACGACACGGACGACGAGGGTAAAAGTGAATCGCGCGCGCATTTTCACCGAACGCAAAGCCATTTTCTTGGAAACGGAGTGCCGGTCAAGGCTCCGTTCGTAGATAGATCCGAGGGATAAAATGTGATTTAAGAAGAAGCCACGGAAAAGATGGAAATTTGGGTGCGAGGCACGGTCTTCCAGACGCTGGAAATAGAACGCCATTCGAAAAATCGCGTCAAGGGCGTCGTGATAGCGAAGATTCCACGGCAAGCCGGAAAATAATGGCGCAATTATGCGCAGAGGTATCACTGGCTGACTTCCAGTGGAAACGGTGCTGAATTTCGATTATAAAAGTTTGAAGAAAGCCTCCGACCAGCGATGAAGTTGGTGAATCACGATGAGTCATGAAATTACCATTTTTGAAACGGCAGTTCCCAAGTTTTTTATTATGTGCAAATTACATTGACAGCTCGATGATCATAGTTTTCTAGCAAGATATAACTTCCATTCAGAAGGAGAGAACTTTGCTCGCTCGATATTAATAATCTCAATTGTAATTATCATAACTCAACGGTTGAAGTACTGGATAATAATGGTAGTGGAAGTTATTTAATCGTTTATTTTAGTACTTCTTATATGATAGCTGCCAATTGACTGAAGTATCCCTATCACAGGGTAATTCCAATCGTTTTCTCATTTTCGGTTATGTTTCTCGCTGGACCTAAAGCACGCGATATTTCCTTATCCTTTCTTTGCTGCGTCAAGAGCTAACAGCGTCTTTAAAATATACAACGAGTTTCATTATTCTACGCAAATGTTCAAAATTGAATATCAACGTGTTGGATCTCACACGACTGAAATAATCCTACCATACTGTATATATATCCTGGATTTACCAATCGAAATGGACGTCCGAGAGAAGGTGAAACTAGCTGGCCGGTTCGCCTAGCCTTCTAACGCCTAGTTCTCGCGTTCGACAGCCGATTGACTGTTACCCGGCGACCTACCTGCCGGGACAACCTTGACGTATTTCAATGGACAAGCCGCACGGCGTAACCAGTTTCTGCGATAATGCTGCACGGACTCCATAATCTCGGCCGTAAAAGGAACAAAGCAATGGTGTCAAGTCTGTCGGCGACACATCGTGCGCGCGCTCGTCGTGTCTGGCAGGTGCACATCGTGGCCAGAGCAGAGAGATGCCAGTTGTTGCGTCGAGTTTGCAGCGGTTCACCGGGTCTCTTCTTCCTCTCCTGTTCCTCGTGTTCACCCGCATTGCGTGCGACCGCAGGTGCAACTGCACAACCGGCACAAGCCGCTTCGCGCAGATGCACCGCGTTCGACCGGCCGCCGATGCAATTTTCTCCCCTGAAATCGGTTTCTTGCCTCGTTTCGCGCCATAGAGGCGCGCTTAGCTTTTTTATTTCGCGTTTCTTACGTCTTTCTCGCTCATTTTGGTTCGGCCAAATTCGCTTTCGGTGAACGATTAACCCAATTGATGACTGAAATGGTTTGGGCCAAATTTCCGTACCTCGTCCAATTTTAATTTGTATACCGTGCGTTACGATAGAAGATAAAAGTTAATAACAAACCAGGGAAAATAAAAGCACCTTCTATGCTGGACAGGAATAACCGTTTTGAAATTAAGATTATGGTCGCTGTACCAGTCGAGGGTTTAAAATACGTAGACTGCGGATTTTCGCGTACTGGAACATCGCAGAAGCTACGAACTTGCCAAGAGGCAAAGATTCCTCATGAGTAACGGTTACTATACAAGACATTTAGAATACCGATTGGACGTGATACATTAATTTGCAGAAGATTATTATTGTTTGATGATGTGATTGCTTGATCGTTCTCATTGTCGCGACAGAATGGCTCCATTTCCGTATTAAATATAACGTTAAATTAACGTTAATAATGAAAGAGTACATACCCAACGTACGGTTTGCGTTTTTCGCAACTATATTGTAAAATTTTATTCTCGAGATAGTAAAAAAAGGTAAAGCCTGTAACAGAAATGGCTAGGATCTGTGGAGAACTAGCGGCATCGACTTAATCGCAAAACTAAACTTGCCCATCGTTCTAATCGTGGCGGCGCGGCGTGGCTAGGAACCTAGTCAATTTGCGTACCCGGCTGAATATTTATTTCGTGGGATTTGAAGGAAAGTTTCGGACAGCGATGGTAGTTAGCAGTGCACGCGGGCTGCGAGCGTTGAGCAATCTCCGGAGAGCACAGCCGGCTTGCGAAAGTAATTAAAATCGCATAGGACACCGGGTTTCGCTTCTCGCAGCAAACAACGTAAATGGGGAAGAGTTGAGCGCTTCGTAACTCTTCAACCCTAGAGAAATCCTTCGGTTTCCAACACCGTTTCTTCCTACCATATACTTTGGTAAACTTTGCAACTTTCTGCTCTCTCTTTTTTCCCTCCTACAAATGAAGATTTCTGATTCAACGACGGAAAAATAGTAGACTAAATAGCGGACTAAAATCGTTTGCCGGAAAATCAAAGAAATACAGGCGCTGTTGACTCGAACTTTGTTGCAAAACTTTGCCGAAGCAACTTCGCGAGCGGTTGTCAGCAAAATGTTTCAGCACTTTCGATCGTGCTGTAATCGAACAAACGTTTAAAAATTGAACTCGTTAGAGAATCGATTTCATCCTTCTTTTTCTTTTCTCTAACTTCTGCAAACGTCTATCATCCGCTCGTTAACCGAATTAAAATCCAGTGAATACCACGTAAACACCTGCGCAATCGTCGCAGAATCCCATGGAAGAAACATTCCGCAAAACACGACGTCTTATTCAGCCCTTGCCTGGGTTGAGAAAAGTGAAAAAAGAAGAAATGGCTCGAACCGTGGAGTACGGGGACAGGAGTCTTTTTTTCCCAAGAATCCTCCGGTTTCCACGACGATTTTCATTGTAGTTTGTATACATACAGGAGGAGCGACGGTGCACGAAGCAGAAGAAAAGCGAGCTGCGTTGGGAGAGCAATACCGTGACGGCCACTGGCCTTCTTCATCGTTCTTTATTCTTTCTCAACGACTGCCGTCTTCTCGATCCCTTTTCAGCCCCCCTCTGTCTACAGAGTGTTTCAAAAACTTAGACCTGACGAACATACGAGAGTCTTTCAGAAGTCACTTACAGCTCTGGCTGTGCCTTTTCTTAATTTCTTAATTTTATAACATAAATACACGATTAACGATCGCTTCTCAAGAAGCAAATCACTCGATTCCGTATGTTCGTTTATCGCAAGAAAACCATACAACTAATAGAAAATTCTATGGTAAATTTAAAAAAGGATGTTCGTAACGTCGTCACTTTTCCATATTTCAGAAAGAAAAAAAAGACTTTTCAATATTTATGGACTTGATCAATGCCGCTTTAAACTTTGTCAGTTGATTCGTAATCCGTTAATTCGCCATTCGCGACAATCGACGAGAAAAGCGACATTATTTTACGAACTGATCCAACGATAAACATTAATTCCTTATTTAAGAATTGATCGATGGAGATTGGATGATTCATCGATGACCAAGGTGCTGTACGTACGTACACGCTTCTTAACTTCGCCTCCAACTTTTTGAACATCCTCTACGACAATATCATCCCATCTTGATTCTTCTGTTCCTCCTGGTTTGTCCTGTTTCGCGGTGTTCTCTTTTACTCATCCATTCGGTTCGCTTGCTTTCTCTCGTTAGAGACATCGAAGGGTCCTATGGGTCAGTTACTTCTTCGTGGCTGTTTATCGCTAGCTATCGCCGGGATCTCACGTCCGCGGTCTTGTGTTTTATTTCCCTAGGGGGAAGGGCTGGTCCTTTAG
The DNA here is from genome assembly GCF_051014615.1 of Bombus vancouverensis nearcticus. Taxonomy (NCBI): domain Eukaryota; kingdom Metazoa; phylum Arthropoda; class Insecta; order Hymenoptera; family Apidae; genus Bombus; species Bombus vancouverensis. The sequence goes on along the minus strand of NC_134913.1, from coordinate 16,804,497 downwards.
AAGGGAGCTTTAATAAAGGAATCGAGCGCCACTTTGTCGAACGCTCGCACATTCGCTCGCGTTCTTTCTCTAGGATGGGCATAAATTCGCGGTGAATAAGCTGCTCGGTGGTTCTTCGCGTTGCAAGAGATGCCTGCAAGGTATTTCTACGAAACGACGATAATTTATGGCGGAGATCGATTTTTCCAGATTCGTTCAGGCGAAAATGGAATCAGACTCGTGGATCGAGTATTTCGTTTCGATAACAGAGGCGTTGGAGTAAAAGATTTCTTTTTACGTATAGATCAGTTGGTCAATGTTTAATCTTCGGATAGTATATGTCGTTTATAGGTTTGTCTTGTATATGTTTTACAGACGGTGTGCATAGTTATTTGTAGCCGAAGAACTGGACTAGATATTACGTTTCCATGAAATAAGTACTAAGAAAGCGTTAAAAAGGGGAATAAAAAGATAAAAATGATAAAATAACTTGGTCGTATAAGAAACACATCGTATCTATCGGATGAAAATTTCTATTATTTCGAATTTGCTAAAATCTATTCAATAGGACGCGCTTTAGGAATTCTTCGAGCGTTGACTACGTGAAAAGCGTTGGGGAAAAACCGACTAACCGGATTAAGGAGACGGTAATAGATGCTGCAGAGGAGCGCGAGCGTAATTTTCATTTGGTTTTTTCATCGTGTACGCGAGCTCCGTCCTGACAAATGGAAAGAAGGTCGACGCGATTGCGAACCTGCTTTCTCTTTCTCTCTTTCCCTCGCTTCGCTTTTCTGTCCTTTTCTAACTTATTTCCTCCCGCTGTCGATTTTCTTCGTTCCACCGTCCTTTCTCTATTTTTACACAGCACTAACCTCCAAACCGTGAGAAACGACTGCGCGAGGTATATGCAGACCCTATCGTCCTTCTTGCTTCTAGCCGATTTTCATCTCGTCGTGGATCGAGGACGTTTCCGCGATATCTGTCTTAATGCTGGTTTTGCAATCACGTTGACATATAGGGTTGCGATCGTTTCGCAAAAGTCCAAAGACATCGTAACGATCCCTCACTTTGACGTGTTCTGTGTAGGCTTCATTATTCGATCAAGTTTGCCAAGTGTTGGAGATTGATGTTGAACGTAGCTCTGCCTGTATCGACGTGTTAATGTTGCAAATTGACGTTGTCCGTTTCTGACGTCGTATGTCATTAATATTACATCATTGATATAACGGGTTGTTACAGTTTGATCCAGTTCTATGTCTTTTCTGATTTGCAAAAGTTGAAAATCATTCTTATCGGAAGGTTTTGCGCGATAGCTGTTCTTTGTTCCGAGAGATCGAACAGTATCGACGGTGTTCTAGAGCGAGTTGATAGTTTCGGACGTAGTATCTGGCTGTCATTATATCGCTACGTGTATTTCTAAATGTCGAGACGTACCTGTGGATTGACAATTTTTGATGTACAAGGTTGTTGTATTTATATATCCCGATAATTGCTAGGAAAATAAGTAGTTATTACAAACCTTCGATTCAGTATACCTCGTCCTTCGCTTCAGTGAAGTCACCAGGCTGTCGATGATGCAAGGATTTAACGTATGTGCATTAGTACGTGCAAGTAGTAGAGAGTACAGAGTCAAACTATGTTGAAGTCCAAAGTTGAGCCGTGTCGATGTAGTTTTTTGCACACGCACTGGTGGATACACAACATACACGCGCTGTTTCGTAGCAGTAAAAAGATGTCGAACATTGAAGTACGAGGTTTTTCTATTTGTAGATATTATTTGTAAACGTTAACGAATGTCGTTCAATTTGAAAAAATATTATCGATGCCAGAATCTTTCAACATATTAGATCTTCCTTGCTTTTTCTTTCCTTTAATTTATATCAGCGTGGACTACAGGGGTCATTCCATGGATAATTTTGATTTATCGAGGTTGAAAGGTGCAAGTAACGTAGATCGAAGTCGATAGTCTTGAATTATAGTCCTCGATACGTGTACTGACTCGCAGAAATCGAAATGTACGTACGTATCTACGCTGTCGATCTTTGATACATCAGGTTACTCTATTTGCACGTAATAATTCCGTTTCCTTATTTGTAGATGTTTCTAATTATCATCAACGATGCAAACTGATATTACAAGTCCTCGGTTCGATACATAGTACACGCTTTGATTAACGCAAGTTGAAAATAGTCGACGTGTTTGAAAATTTGCTGGAAAGCTAGAGCTGTTCGTTTGAAAAAGTTAAAATTGGACAGCTTCTTGGAATAAAGTTTAAAGTCCTTGATGCGATAGCACGTTCTGTGGTTTAAAAAATCTTTTGACGCTTCTTTATTTGCAGTTGAGAGTAGGTGACGTCGTAGATCTAAGTTGAAATTCTCAGACGTAGTACGATAAAAGATCCGTACGGTCTGCGAGCCAAACACGTAGTACTATGTACGTGTTTTCGTGAGCTATACTGGAAGTACCGGTTTTTCTGCTTACCCTCGCGTATATTTAAAAAGCCAGATAATTACTGTGAACTTACGTTCGAAAGTCTTATATTACAATGTATCTTTTTATCTATTACCGAGTCTTCATTGCATTCCGAATTAACATATTAATTTAATTCTACTGTATGCAGACGATTCTAATTAAATCCATATTACGAAAACAAATAGAATCATCTTCCTATCATAATGAGAGCCACCAAGAGAATCGAGAGAACGACCAAAACCATTCTCTAATCTAAATTGTAGTAAAAGTTCCTAACGCGTTTCTGGTAATTACAAAAGACCGAACCTATAACACGTTCCCTTTTGGGAAATACGATGATGATTGTAGCGTTAAAAATACATCGCATATTTTCGAGAATGCTGGAATACCAATAGCTCTGGAAACTTTAGCTGATCAAGAGATAATGTCCCATGTCACCGATCTCGAATCAAAAATAACTGTAAATAACGTCATTGTGAAATTCTGGTGTACCGGTTGGAGAATCGCACAGCGGTACTCGCAACCGAAACGCTTCTATCCGTGACGCCCACTTTCGCGCGACGCCTCTTCGTCTCTATTTATCTATAATAACATTAATCAAACCGTCTTTGTGTTACCTCTACACGAGATTCAGCGTATTCGAGGAATTTCGAGTAGAAAAAGCGGTACGAGTGACAGAACGCTTGACTCGAGAAAATTATTTGCGGATAAATTTAAATTCCCAGATGCTTTATTTCTTGTATGTTTCCGTTAAATTAAAGTTCGCTGCAAAAGAATTTATTTATCGTATTCTAAAACTAAAAAGAAAAGCTGGTACTAAGATACCTTGGAACTGAGACTTTCGAGTCTACATCCACGTACGATCGCGAAAACTTGTCTCATTTTCGAAAATGTACACTCGTATCGTTTTCTCGGCCAACTTTTCCTTCTTCCTCTCTAACTGTTACTCCATTCAATTTTTCCACGAACGTTCCTTCCTCCGAAAAATATCAACGAGAGTTTCTCATCGTCAAACATTCGACGCAGCAATCCTAAATTTCGTCGTTTTGCTCTTCGTGCCTTCGTATCTCTAACGAAATCGATCTTCGCGAACGCAATCGCCGAACGATCTGTTTAACGACAGATTTTCAGCCGTTATTCGGTGATCGTCGACCGCAAACAGCGTATGACAGAGTAAGAGATAGAAACTCGTGGGCGTTGAGAAAAGGGCGAGCAAGAAAGAGAATAGGAGAAGAGAGTCGGTGCACGAGAGTAGCTATCGTGGGACTCGTGACGAGGGAAGCGTGCACCAGGTACTTTTGAGAAGTCAATGGCCCTGATTACGAAGTGCCTGCGCAGGTACTTAGGTCGGTTACAGTCGCTGTTAACCGCAAACGTGAGTCGTCGACGTGGTTTTCGTTTTGGTTAGCAGGATATTCGTCGGCTTTTCGATCTTTCGTGTTCCGTGTTGCAAGAATAGATTCCGTAGCGTAGAGTTTCCGAGAGTTTCTCGTATCGCTCCTGTGAAATATTCTATTCAGCGTCCTATGTATTCCGACGCAGGTGCGACCAACGAATAATTCATTCGAGAGAAATAATTTTCTTGCTCCATTTATTTTGAGTGACCTTCTCGATTTAGAAATTGTTTAATCATTTAGGAGACAGTGCTTGTATTTTTACGTTCTGCTTCGTTCACTCGTTCCTCATTTCTAGCATTGTATCGATAATAGTTGTTTCCTACTTTCAGCAGGAAAACGAGAAATTAATCGATCGCAATGTTTGTCAGTTTCTTAACGAATCGAAATAATCTAACTTACCGATACTCCGATACGCCAGCACGAAATTAAAAATAAAATATCTGCAACCAAACTAACCCGAAAGATTACGAAGAATTTTCTTTTCGCGAATACGATTAAACAGATGATAATCGACTTTTGTAACCTCGATCGAGCGCGAAACCTGATCGTTACGCGGAACAAGAAGGGAAACGAAAATGAATTCCCGTTGGCGAATTAATCGGGTTGCGCAAAAGGTACACCCCTGGCCCGTTATCGCCAACTATAACTCAATTTATGTTAATGCGTAGTTAATTGCGCGCTATTTGCAACGAGGCGTGTGCACATCCGTTTTGGATATCCGCTATTGAAGATGATACCGTTCGGCGCGTAGGATTTGCAAAATTACCGATTCCTAGATGCATCCACGAATTCACATTAAAACTTACTCGAATGCCATTGTTGCACGGCTGTTCGAGGCATTCGTAATGAGCCAAATGGATTAATCGGTTTCAGTTTCCCTGCGGAGGATGGATACCTGATTGGCCTGATTAAACTCCGTCTGTTTAACGTTTCGACGTGTGTTTCGCCTATACCTCTGATCACTTCCTACCTTTGAGTCAAAGATCCGTGTGCTATGCTTTATCGGAAATATTTTTCCAGTAGAAAATTTTTGTATTCGTGCAATGGTTTACTTCTGAAACGAATCTATGGTGTGTAGGATTTTTAACGAAGCAGCTACTGGTCGCGAAATGAAAATTTGATACGAACACAAATACGATTAGCACAATCTCTTAATAAACATATTATGATCCTACCGATATGCAAATATGCGTAGATAAATCGAAGCACCAATTGTTTCGTCCTTTTTCCTATCGATCTTGTTTCTTAGCTCTTCTTGTTCGACGAAGAAATTGTCTTAATATGAAAGATCGTATAAAATCAGCAAACACGTAGCCTTCTGTGTTCGTCTCCTATGATCTTCGGTTTATTTCAACGAAGTTGACCAGTCTGGCTTCTGTGGGACTAAATTTATGAGGAGATCGTGCCTCGTCACAGTGAACGCGCTTAATTCGCGGGACAACCAGACGCACTTGTCATCGTGACAACTTGCCAGCGGTGGTCGCAATAAGGTGTCTCCGCGGGTACATTAATTAACTGGCGGCGACGTAACTAGCCAAGTAGTTCCTCGTCGATATTACGAATATTATTTGGCCGGCTCGTCTAGGGAGCTTCGCGACGCGTAAACTCGACGGAGCCGACTCCGATCGATACAGAAGTGGCTCGTTCACGTAGAAACGAAAGCCTCCTATCTGCTGCATGCCCGAATATTCGAAATAAAACTACCTACACCATGGAACTCTCATGTTAGTACCGAAAAGCATAGTTAGAAATCCTTACGTTGAATTTCACGTATATTAGAAAATTTGATATGGACAATTTTAAACGAAGAAACAGAGTTCGATGGTTGTAAACGAATTTTTCCTGTAGTCGATAGAATAACTTTTTCTCTTTTAAATCAAATGTCTGGGTAAATAAAAAGAATCAGATTGAATTGATAATAATTATTCGAAAATTCGGTATAGATATGATGGAGAAATGATTCCAAATTTTCTACTAATAATGTATGTAGTCTCTGTCATCTTAAACCGATCGCATCTGCGAATCACTACTCGGCAACCGTGCCGATTTTCGGACATTAGCACCGTACAGTCCCATTTAACGAGCCGATAAAACACTAGCGCGGTTCGTAACAATGACGTTTATCGCAACGCCGATTATCGGCGATAATTTATTACCGGTCGATACGGTGCAACCGCCCGTCGTCGATATTTTATTTCCCTGCGAGAGATTGCGATCGACGGAGCCGGTACATCGAAGCTGGTTCACAATGAGGGATGCAGAGGAGATTAGCCAAAGGACTGCAGAGAATACATACCCTAGCTGGCGCGAGTATTTCCACAATTATCATAGGAAACTTGCACGCGTATATTGTCTGTGTTATATAAAACAAACCGCCTTAAAATATATTTTGAAAATGTGAATTTCGGAAAGTCGCAAGATATTTGTCGCGATACCAATGTATTAGGTTGTTTGAAAAGTTTCTTTCGTTTTATAAGGAAATAATAGACGCACGATGTTTTTTGTTTTATATTAGTTTATTGAATTATGCACGAACATAATAATAGAGATAGAACGAAACGGATCATACCTAATTCAATAAAATAATACAAAACAGAAATTGTTGTTCGTCTATTATCACCTTACGAAACGAAAGAAACTTTTCGGACAACCTAATATTTGGCAAAACATTGGTAATACAGCATGAATAACCATTTTGAACGTACAAGTGTCAGATACGTTCATCGAATGTCGAATTTGATGAACATAACGGATAAACGACTGTTTAATTGCTTTTGTCTGCGAGAAATTTATACTTGTAGCAAATATCTTGCAACTCGTACATAAATTTTCGGATCTGTTTCGCTAGTACGATCGCAACTGTAGAGTTTCGTAACGTTACTAATGAAATTCCGAAATGTCTCGTATAAATGACGCGTAATATATTCATAACAGGTGTCGACAAGTGTTCCGATAATTTCCCGGTGTAACACAGTACACAAGGATTAAATTAAAAGAAAGAACGCACGTTGACAAAGAGTACGAGAGTAAAGTAAAATGTTCGCCTGTTTGACACGCAGGAGGGGAGGGGTATATCGTACGTTAGGGGGGTAGGAAACGAGTTAAATCAAGCGGACCACGAACCGGTAGAGGATGCACCGATTGTTACGGTAATCCAGCTTCTGGAATACGCATTATGATACGGGTAACAGTGTAACGCAATACTGTTACAGCGTCGCTCCAATTTGCAATTCATCGTTGGCCGCCTCTCCGCCTCTAACAATGCGATCGCGAACAGAACGCAGCGCATAAGCATCGGACCGACGCCTTTTCAGCCGATCGCCGTGTCCGGTCGTCTCTTTTCTGGGTCGTGTACGATTACCCACCGTTTTCTATTCTCTCCCCTCTCTGCATCTACCCGTCCGTGGGAGCTGCACTTCCCTTTTTTTCTTTTTTCATCGGGATATAGAACTTTTCGTCTGGTAAAATCGAGTTCTGGTGCTGGGAAACTGGTTACAAAGAAGATACGGTAGGAACGCAATTGGGAGATTGGACCGTCTGCGGGGATGAAGGAAATTCTAGTTTGAACCGGTTGGCTACCTCGAATATAACATCTGGATGTAATTAACGATTAAGGGATGGATATGTGAGATGAGTTTAGGGACGGGTGAAAAGGATGAGAGAGATAATTATCGTTGGTGTACGTTTGGCGAAATTTTGTTGGATAAGGTATGAGGTTGTTGCGAATAGATTAAAAGTGTTCGAAAGATGCTGGTTAACTTGTACGTAGGTTGTTTAGAGAGAACGAAAATAGCTACAGAAGGAGTTTCAACACGAAATTTTTCGTGTTCCCAGTCGATAGATTCTAATTAGAGTTGCGTTATTCGAACGAAGTTTATATCTTTTCGTCGGAAGGAAAGCGAAACTTTGGCAACAGCAAAAATGTTAATTGATATTTCGTCCAGTACTCGGTTCGATGATCGTCCCGAATCGCCTGTCATCTACCATTCCCGTCAAAATCGTTTCATATTCAAAGAGTTAACATCGTTTTTGACATAATACGTCGAAATATCCTGGTATCCCGTAAATTTGAACAAGGCTAATCGACATTGAAATCAATTTGTCAAATTTCCATTATTCGTTTTACTCTCGTGCTTCAGCTATTCTGTTGACTAATATATGATATATATATATATATGTATATTACTTAATTCATCTATTCGCTTTAACCCTTTCATACAACATTTGCTTTATATTTTTCACTATGGACAGGAAGTAAGAAGTAGCTCGTGATAAGTGATATTCAAGATCCGACTCACGGATATATATCTTGTCTCCGGACATACAACTTTTATTATTCGACAAACGGGATAATTGCACGTAACGAAAAATTAAGAGAATAATTTAGATAGGCGGAATACAGTGAGTCAATCGATAGTCTGTACGCTACAATCCAACAGCCTGATCGTACGAAAGCACCTGTCGTCCGTGTCATTCGCGTGAAAATCATTGCACGGTCAAACGGTTACCATCGTTTTTGACGTGTTACGTCAAAACACCGTGGCGCAGGCTCGAGCAAAGGTAATCGGCGTCGAGATCGATTCTCGGCTGCTCATTAGGCTTAATCAGTCTGCATCGATGCTGCCAACTGTTGGTCGGATGACACGACGGCTATCGTCCTGTAACTGTACCTACGGGGGAACTCGAACGTTCCTTGTGTGTCTCTCCTCGTCCCATCGAACACACGTATATACACGTGCACACACGGTCATTCGCCTTGAACCTGCTTTACCGACCGACAGATTATTAAGCATATGCATTGTCCATTAGCCAGATCCAGAGCACCATCGCTACCCATCATCTATGCATCACGGCTGGTTGGAATTATGGGCATACGCGACGCATTGTCAGGATTGCACCGCCACCCCCGTCCCTGCTCCGTCGAAAAACGAATGGGATCAGGCGGCGCATGGCCGAATTCGAGACACCCCCGACACAGGATGCCCTCGCACACTGGATTTATGGCGTTCCCTAGTGTTACGTGACCATCGTCAAGCCCTGGCTACTGGGCTCGATCGTAGGATCGGTTTTGCTCTGCGTCGTACTAGGGGATAGAAATGTTTGAATATTGTTCAAATTTAGGGGACTTTGTATCGTTAAAACATTGGATCGAGTATCGTGGAAAAATTGACGATTTCAGAGATAAGATTTGTTTTTCCTTCTTCGAGACAGATACATATATTTGCAATGATGGATGAAAGAAAGTTTAAGGGCTACAGACTGGTAGGAAAAGATACTGCGAACTGGAATTTTAATTTACGAGCGGAAAAGTATCGTGAAAGTTGCTTTGGATTTTGGGAGCTTGGTTGTAAGGTTGTAAGGTTGTAAAGATAATACGGATAATATCCGAATAATGACGTTTGCCTACTTGGAAGTTGAGGATTGCGAAAGAATTTCGTATATCGAGGAAATTTCAATCTTAGAATCATTGCGCGATAGTGTTCGTTCCTATAACGCAGTTAGATTTTAATTCATTATGAGAATACATTTCGATGTATCCGTTTGTGGAGACTATGCACCAGCACCTACTCGAGAATCGCAGGCGTTCATGTTCAGCCTTGGAGTCTCGCTTTCGAGTACCCAAGCACCACGCAGTTTCAACTTGGTATATTGTAACCTTAGTTTAGATTGAGCGTGGCCCAGGTTTAATATACCTGGGGTGCAACGTAGCTTAGACTCGGTGTAAGACCGGTCTAACGTATTTCGTACAGGACTAACTCGGAAATTCCTGAACTCTAACGTAGCCCAGTCTTAACGTATTTTATCTTATCTTAGCTCCGCTAGTCCTTAAACGGTGTTACATGGATTTCGCGTATCGCAGTTAGCGTAAACCGACTGTAATGCCGTATATTTCTAACCGGGTGCAAGTCGTGCGTATATTCTATAGTATACCGTGTAATAGTTTCGACATAAAACAGCTCGTACGTATATAGAACATTTTTATTACAGCATCTTCGAAAGAGACAACAAGAGGCGTAAAGCGATTTCAACACCAAATCTGCTTTGCTTATAAGAAATCCCTTTATTTGGACGTATCGTCGCCCACGATGTATTTGTTTTCAACATCCAAAAGTCACTTCGAGTTAGCATCGATATCTCAGCGACTCTACTCGAAAATCATTTCTCGCTTTAGGGAGAAAGCTATCGAAAGCCTACGAGAGAAGACTAAAAAACGAACTTTTTCCGCTTCTCGTGGAACGAGTGTGTACGCCCTCGAAGTATTCCATTCATAGTCACGCACGCTATCTGCCCACGTAAACGTTCGCGGTAATATTTATTCATTTCTACAAACACTACGAGTAACGCGTTATTTTTAATTAACACTGTCACTCACACCTACACCGGTCGTCCGAGATCTTATTACGCTGAAAGCGCAGTAGATAAAGACGGTGTATGGTACGGCGCGAACGAAGGAACGAGTGGCACGAGATATTTAGGTTGAACGTCGGTCGTGCATCGAGAATGTTTGAATCGAGCTGAAAGTATCTTAAAACAGCTAATATCGTGGCTCTGGCGAATAAAACGAAGTCTCGAGGATCGTATATCAGCCGACGAGTATTAAATGTACGATCGTTTAGAACCTCGTAATATTTCGTCTAACGATCCATTAAAGTGATTTCGATGTTCTCGAGTGTTCTTTATTTATCTCGAGGTAGCATAGCAACTTTTACGCGTTTCAAAGATGCGATATCGAACAGAATGTGTATATCGGGTTGCCATATAAATTTGCCCTGTTTCTAGGTATATTTACAGTTAGAGTGAAAGGCGAATATACATCTCGAGGGCATGAAATTTCTTTCGAAAATTTTACTCGTACGTTGCGCCAATTGAAAATCGAATAACTGGTGAAACAAAATGTTTAATGTGGCTGAAATGATAGGAAGTTTAATGTACTCGGACCCAAACGATCGGTAAATATGTAAATGCTGTAAGTACCGTGACAGTGACAATGCTTTCTGTAGTTAGGATACTTGTATTTTCGTAAACTCACTTCCTTCAAAGTACCACGACGCCGTAATATTAACATTCTCGCGTTGTTATAAATATCCAGTTTTTAAAAGTATCGGTCTCCTTCTTAAAATCTTCCAATTCTCATCACTCGAAAAACGGAGCTGCGTTCCTTCGGCCTCTCCATTGGAAGAGACAGGCAAACGGTGGAATAACGCGAAATTCTGCGAGGAAATGGGCGCGTGTGGGAGAAGTTGGTGGCGTTGGTAGTCTCGGGGGTAGTCGACGGCGGGTGGCGAGTCGCGTCGGGGTGCCGTGGCTCCAGTGACGTCACTGGAACGTCCGCGTAAGGGGCGGGGCCCCTCGAATCGATGAGCGTCGCGACGCCGGGGGCGGCGACGTCGACGACGAGTGTAACGAGCCGCCGCTCCCGACGCCGACGTCGACGTCGACGTCGAGGGACGGGGATTTCCAGGCCCGGATCCACGTCGTCGTGGCGGAAACGCGGAGCTCCGCGAGCCCCGCGGGTTCTCTCTAGACGCGAAATTCGATTTACGCCTCTTGTCGATGAGAGAGCATTCATCGACTTTCTCTTATTTTACCTGGCAAATTCGGTTTTGCTTTTAAATATCGCCTTCTGTTTTTCTTCTCCTTATTGTTGTTGCTGCCTTTTTTTCTACGAGTGTTATTTCGTTGTTCGTGAAAGGAAAGTTGTTTGGTGATGTCGCACCATGTACTGTAGGTAGACTGAGGAATTAATCTCTTAGTTATTTTTCACTTGTATTTAGACGATATCATCGGCTGGATTGTATTATTTTTGAAGGAGATATCGTCTGTTTTACAAATTTTAACGATTATAACGTTTGGAAATCTCGTAGTTGCCTTTAGTAGTTCGGTCTAGCAGTGAAAAATTGGTCCACGATAATCTTTAGCGGTAGATTCATATATCAACTTCTTCGCACGACAATAATGGAAAGTTTGGGACAAGGGAGTTGGTCGTTGGGGCACAGGGTGATGAAAATAGGGTCGGCACTTTTCGATTCATTAGCAACGTCGATCATTAGGGGCCCGCTCGTACATGTACACGCGACGAAATCACGTTAAAGCACGATAAAGCGAAATTAAAGGCCTATGGAGAGAGGCTGGTTAATTGAACGATGGATATAATTGATCGTAATTGCACGACGCTCGACGTCCAACGATTCGAAGGTATTTTTTGCGGCGAGTCAAGCGTTTGGTCCGCTGATTTTGTTTGCTTGTACGACTCGTACTTTTGTTTGCTGCTTTAACAAGTTTAATCGAGCATTGGAGAGAGCGTTCTGGAAGTTTGAGTTTGATTCGATTAGTGGCGTAGATTCTTGTTACGATATTTCGCATTAAAGGAAGAAAGAAATATTTGGAAAAATTGTACGCCATAAGATATTGGAAAAATGCGGCTATTTTTCAACGCATTTCTGTCCTATATTTTATCTTTATTCCTATCTTCTATCTGGTCGATGACGATAAAGTTGCAGCTAGAAGAATTTATTTCTTCTTCTCGTTTCTGCTTCTAAGTCTGCTTCTGTTTCCAAGTTTTTTTTTCATTATTTAATTTGTACTTTACAATTTGTTCAGCTGGACATTTGGTAAATTTTTCTAACTTAATTGCTAAATAACACGTGGATGACCACCCCAAGCGTGATACCATCTTCGGGTTTGACTATTTTATTTCTTTAATGAGGTCAGTGGGGTGTTTTCTTTTCAGTCTTCTTTCTATGAGAGTTCTGCTCGTTTCGGTAGTCAACTGGTTTGGATGTGTTGCCGTTCTTTTCTTTTTCTGCTTACCTGCCGATTTTTCTTCCAAGTCTCTGTTTTCGAATTGTTTGTCTCGAACTATCCTCGAAACTCGAGACTCCATAGAATTTTATTTGACATCCTGTGTCGTTAAACGCCCCATATAAATCTACCCCAAAGATATACTAAACAAGCGACTGTGATTTAATATCAAAAGTTATTCCGAATCAGAATGCATTATCTTGAAACTCGTCAATCGCCAATTATCTAAAGACAAACGTCTTATACACTGTCATAAACTCTATCAAAAGCCTGTTCTATTTGCAACAAAGGCGCACAGAGGGTGAAACTCTGGGCTGACCAGTTGATTATCGGCGAATTAGAGGGTTAATGCTGTCGGCGAACGGTCCCATTCAATGTTTGTTACTGTATTACAAGACAATTTCCTTCCGAAGGCCATACACGGAGCCTGAGATCCGGTAGCCCGATAATCGCAGGTGCATAATGCGCCTAATTGGTAATTAAAGGTCTCGCCAGTAGTGTATACACTGTGTGCTCCGCCCTCTCTCTCCCTCTCTCTCCCTCTCCCTCTGTCTTCCGGAGAAGATCATGAAGCGTCATGCAAACCTAATATCGATGGTATTACACAACGTACATACCACGGTGTCTGTCGGGCCCTGATTCAGACCCCGTCGGTTGATCTTTCAAGGGAGAGGAGCCGCGAAAGGCAATTAAATCGCTGGATGGGCCGGGCTAGCGGTTACGAGTAGTCGCTCGTTGGAAATCTGTAATTAGCGTTGTGGGTATAATGGTACGGAGATAGAGAACGGAAGGTCGCTTTTTTCTATTAATCCCTTTCGTGGGTTTAAATCGTTGTAAGGAAAGAAAAATTTGTACGTACGCTGCTACTAATTGTAGCAGGCAATATTTATATATTTTTTCCAAGAGCTTGTTTATTTCCTAATGAAAATAGAAAATAGCTCTGTATCCTCATTCGTGGATTTTTATTCCGAAATTAGTGCAGCGATTATACAAGTAGAAGCCTTAAAAAAAAAGTCTTCATTTATGTCTTCATCCGCGCGTCGTAGATTTAGTATACGATGAATTGTGTTGCGCCGAGATTAGTCTTGAACCATAAACGTAAAACGTAGGACCCACAGCTTATAAATAGATAACTAATCTGTGGTAAGAACGTTTCTTTAGGGGTAAGAAACCTTCGTTTGATCTTTCTTTTAAATTATATCCGAATTATTTATAGACAACTTCGAATCGGGTTTGTAACTTTATAATAAAAAAACTCAGCTAAAATGTCTCCGTTTCATCTTCAATATACGACCCGTTTAACGTTTCTTTTTAACGATATCTCAGTTAATTATAGTAACATAGGATTGTGAATCAGATTTGTTCCCTTTAGTCCTGCATCAATCGCGCGACATGGTCGCGACGTAATCACGATGCCGGCGTACAAGCGATGTCGCTGGCTGTGTTCCAAAAATCGGCGATACACGCGTGGTAAGCAACTCTCGAGGCCGAGGTACAGGGGTGTCGTTGGCTCGTTGGGACGAGCATAAATTCCCAGGCACGTTTGCTCGGCTTGGCGCCCGCTGTTTGCACGGCTCTCCCCTCTCCTTCTACGGTTAATTCCCGTTCGAAGCATCGACTGTATCGAATATTGTTCCAGCTATTATCGCAATGAACGCCACAGAGCGGAAGTGTAAGCGATTCACCGTGATCATCATCATCATCATCATCATCATCATCATCATCATCATCATTATCATCATCATCATCATCATCATCATCCTGGGCTTCATTTTATATTTCGATGTTCAATAGTGAATATGAGAAACATCTTGGAAAAATTAAAAGTCGATGGTGTATTCATCTTACTTCATCGTCTTATTTATTGTTTCATCGGATGAATTTTTGTTATTGGGTATTTTTGATGGAGCAATAGGAATTTAACTTTCCATAGGTAATTTGGGTTGTTCGCGGTTTCAGCGAAATTTCACTGATGAATCTGTTCGAAGATAATGTTTGTTCTTTCTGAAAACCCTTTCAAACGACTCTGAAGTAAGCATCTGAAGATTTGTTAACGTTCTTTGAAAGCCTAGAACAGCCGAACAGCCTGGAACAAAGAGAATAATAGGTATGGACATGACGTGTTCGTAACATGTTTTTTGAAGTACGACCAGTTAGAGCAATTATCAGTAATTTTAAGGAAATAGGGAAACAGCCTGTTCTTCGGGTTTTTGTTCTATCCTTAATTCCAGAAACTCGTAATTTACTGCTGTAAGATTCTCGTAAAGTTTCCAATTACAAATATATCGAGAGTATTATCATTCTTCGTTATCGCCGCTGACGAATAGCACACGGTCTATCCGACAAAATTTCATACTATTAACAACGGATATAGCCCTCATACTATATAACACAAAATCAACGAACTTTGTTATTAAAAACATCATCGATATTTCCTCTCACGCGTATAAAAAATCTTTTAATCGGACAGGATTCTGCCAGGTTCACTCGATTATCCACACAAACGACGATACATCGCTTAAACGAGGCAACTCGAGCAACGGTTTTGCTTGTTTTCGAGAAAAAAAACGCAACCTAATTAAGAGCGTTTAGCTGGTTTTAATCCGGCCAGCAGCCGGTGTATAATGGTTTTCCAGCTCGCCACGGAAGGGTTAATCTTTTATTAGCCGGAAAGTGACGTTTCCCTTTTTCACGGGGAGCAGCTTACACTTTTGGCATCGGTCGAAAGACGAGTAACGTTTTTCGCATCGACGCGTGATCATCATGATCGCTCAACTGCCGTGTCCCCTTTACGTACACGGGTCTCTATTCCCCTAATTTCGTCTTCCACCCCTTTGTCCCTTGTCGCGGCGCACCGAGCAGCCTGTTAATTCGCTATTTACACGCGCGCCCATTAATTCAGCCGCCGCTAGGCGTTTAATATCGTTCCGAAGGTAATCCGCGAGGTTATTAAAAAAGCAGCAGTCGAGGGAGCAAAAATTCAACCATTAAAAACGGAACCACCAACCCTCCCCTCCTTTCTTTCTCATTTCTGTCCCTTCGAAATAAAATCCACCGAATAAGCGCTCATTTGCATATACGTGCCAGCGAATAAACAGCACAGGCCCTTCGCGAGTATATATTTTCGAGCGTAGGCGAGCATCCGGACAAGTTTGCGTAGATTGGAGCTCGTGTTCCTTTTTCTGGGCTTGCCTCGGTCGAAATTAATTCTTTCGACATTTTATGCCAGAGATTTTGTTTTCTTCTATGTTTGAGCATTAGTAGCAGGGTACAGTATTGGCTTTTTGAAGGTCGTGCAATTCTTGATAGCGAAACGTTAATATTTGGGATAAGATTGACCGTGATTGTTATTTCCTTGGACGTTGACTGAGATGAAAAAGAAAATATCGCTACGAGCTTGTTTTTCTTTCTTTTTTTTTTTTCGAAGATGCATGGTTCCATTGTGTGGTAATGCGCATTTACATTTTTACATTTTCATTTTACATTATACTGTGGTAACGAAGTAACATAATAATTGCAAATGCGTTTCCGACCACATCGCTAAATTTTTAGGTGCCACGAAATTATTAATGGATCTCAATTGGAAGGAATAATCGTAATTGGAAGGCGTGTCAAGTGGCCTCGAATTGGATAGCTGTTATTTTCTAAACGTTCGCTTTTAGGAGAGGATAATAAATTCACGATAGAATTTGGGCGTTGAAACGTGAAGTGGCTTGTCCTTTCACGTTCAGAAAGTTTCAGAAGTGGCCACTGAGGGTGTCTGGCAAACTTTCTAAACACTCTGAAATATAACCATTTAAATGTATACAGTTGTCAAGAACTGTCCTCTCTTAAGTAGCCCCTCTGCGTTTTCTCACTCCGTCACTGTCTTTCGTCAGCTTTGTCACCTACACATTTTCTTCACCCATAAATTGATTGTCAGCCCTAAACCTATCCTTCCTCTTACTATTTCAATCGCTATTCTATTCATGCTATTTTCTCTCGCTTTCTCTCTTTTGCCATAATGCTTCCAATATTTAAACCCATAACTCTCGTATCGTTTGATTCTCTCCTTACTTTTAACTAATTTTTATATCAAAGACCATCAATTAACAAATCTTCGTTCCATAAAACGCGAGGTATGAAACAATATCAAACGCACTAAGTTATCTCGAACTTAATCAAATTATTCAAATCACAGCGAAGAAGTTGGTCTCTTTCTTCATTTCCATTGCTCGATAATTCCACAAAGTTGACGTTTTTCGAGCGCGGAGTATTCGCCGCGCTGAGATTGTAATAACGACGCGGGTCACGATGCAGCAGTCCAGTCTGGATGGTAATGCGTGTATAAATCAGAGCGATATCAGAGCAGTGGCTTGTTTCACTGTGCGGCAACCGAGATGCATTGCACCCATGCCGGGTATAGCGAAGGGTGGCGCAGGGCTGCGGCCGCGACTGTTTATGGTCGTTGAAGTGAGGAAACCATGGCCTGGTCAAGCCGAGGCTTCGACCACCGTAGGGGCGTAGTTGAACCTTAATTGAAACCTACGTTCAATTAGACCCGTCTTAACGACCGTCGACCGTGCCACGACCGCCTCGTCGACAGACTGTAAAGCTGAATTTTAACGCGTGCCGTGGTGTACGCGTTGTTGAAGAAACGATTGCATCATAGTCGCCAGTTAGTCTACCTGATTTTCACACGATTAGGGCCATTTAGGAGGTTCTTGGGAAGTCTTCCTCTTCGGAGAAGGTTTTATTGGTAATTTTGGTTCTTATGGCGAAAGTCTTTGTACTTTACGCGTGAAAACCTCATTTTGACTAAAGTATTTCCATCTTAATAAAGTAATTTCACTAACTTTTGTTGCGAAGATTAGGGAGACTAGGTAAGGACATTTATGGGTTTAAAGTCGTTTGAACGGTTCTTAGGAAACCTTTCTTTCTCCAGAAGGATTTATTGGTATTGGTAATTTTGACTGTCATAGTCAAGTACAGAGATCTTAAATAATTTATAAGAACGTTATTTTTATTTAAACAAAATTCCATCAAATTGTATTGTAGAGGATAAGAAGGCGAATTACGAGCTACTCGAAAGACAAAACTATGTATGATAAATGTACGTAGGAAATGAATTACGTGATAGATATTTGTTCAACGAATGGATGGCAGTAGGTGAACATCAACATAGCCACGGTGGTTGACCGGCACTAGACTCGTTCGTGACATCATTGATGACCGGTGATGTCGGAATTAATTGAAACACTTTATCCAGATAAACAATTACATTCGCAAACTACTCGCTATTTTTAGTGCCGCAATAACAACGTAAACTACTAAATGTATGAGAAAACGTTTAAACAATTCTATTTCAATCGAAAGAACACTCAATCATCACGAAATCAAAGGAACACTCAATTTTCGTCGAATAATTAATTGCTGATGTCTAAACTGTTCGTTATAATCTCGTAACAAAAAAACATACAGCGATCATTCTGAGCTCGTTTTGAAGCGTAAAGCTGCTACTTTCACAATTCGTAACAGTTTTTCACATAGAGGTTCCTGCATCGCGTGGGAGAGTGGGAAAGCGAAGATGCTTCTTCGTTCCGGTATAAACTGCTACGAATTCCGAAAGTAGCGGCTTTACGCTTCAAAACGAGCCCAGAATGATCGCTGTATAGTTTTTCTTGTTTGTCAAGATTATAACAATTATTCGACGAAAATTGCGTGTTCCTTTAATTTTGCATACCAGTGTACAGATTAGAATGTATCGAGCGGAAAGAAGCGACAATAATTCAGTGCTACAGATAAGATATACAAAACGTGTTAATTGAATTCTAGCTAAAGATAAAATACAACTAAATTCTCATTGAACGTGTGAAATTTTCCAACTTCCATTAGCTACGATCATTTATAACGTCGCTTGTTTAAGGTGAGCGAATTAGTTTGGTATCGAAAACACAGAATTCCGGTGGTCGCTTATCGGCATTCGTGCAAATAAGACGACGTTCTATCTACCGCGATTACCGTTTTAATATATTTCACGTTATCTATCCGAAACCTTTACCGTTCGTTTTATATTTTTCACCTCGGTTGCTGTAATACGTGTCGCTCGAGTATATCGTAAATTCCGTGTACTTACCGTTTTTCCGTACTTTAATCTCCACGAGGTTGGATTTATCGAGGTCAGGAAAGGACGCAATTATTTCGTACCTTTTTTTATTTTTAGTTACATTCGAAGATATTAACCGAAGTTGATAATATTACGGAAAATATTTCAAAATATCTTAGAAAGATAATGTATACGTGTGTAATTGTGGAATTTCTGTGTATTCTTAAATTATACGCGAATTCGATTAAAAATTGAATGTATACGTTTTGTTGGTTTTGTTGGTTTGCTGGAACGATAACGCAAGTATAGGAAGCATATTTTTTAGAATATTGGTTTGAAATGTAGAAGATATTTTTCCTTCTTTTACGATGTAGTTGACAATTCTAATTTCTAATCACATATTCTTTATATATACTGCTCCCTTTAAAAAGAGGGTTTAAACTACCTTCGTATTTTTGTTACGAAATTACGACACTCTGCTAGATTTTTATCAATATTTATAATATCTCGCTATTACTACTAAAGTTTGTTAAATATATTTCTAAACAACGAAACGATATAGGTATTACGAGATATATATATTTTCGACTAACGTAATCACACGTGTTCGTGTCTCATCGCGATGAGAATGAAATCGAAATTCCTCTAACGAAATTTTGTCCAAAATATTTTATACATGTCGTACAACACATATATAGGTAAAAATTGTCTACGATAGGTTTTCAAATCGTCTCGTATACTTTCGTATGCTGCATATGACTTGAAACGGCATTTTTTCCCAGCGTGGTACCGTTAAACGTCTCCGGCGGTTGTCAAAGTTCCAGTCGCCTCGGTTTAAAGCTCGGAGCGTGGAATTTGTGGAAACGACGGAGCAAATCCAAAGCGTTTCGCGGAATACGGCAGTTTTCACCACGAAAGCGCAGTACGTGATATCTACGTGACGTAAGCACACGAGGTCACGAATGCAGTCGTACGAGTGCCGTGTCGACGAACGACGTTGATAGCTATTCCCCTCGGTTTCCGAGAAACTGACTTTTCGGGCATCGGTGACGTTCTCGGACGACCTTTCCGAGCATTCTGGGAAAACGTTCCTCTCGTCTTGCGCAAACGTTTACGACTTTTCGTAACTTGGGACCGTTTCGTTTTTTTAAATTACTAGCTCGCGCGGTAGAATTTTAAGAATTTTACATAGAATATTATAGTAGCTGATTTAAATACCTTAATTTCTCTATTCCGCGAAGCAAAGCAACGTGGAACGTTAACCAGAGAGTCGTAATTTAAAAACCCGTCACTTCCAAGTGTTCCCATAAATCTCGAACGAGTTCCAGCATCCTATTTGTTGCTGATCGAAGCCCCCGATTAGAAAAATTCCAGCATATCGAACACACGTATCTGGAAGATCCGCTGTCGCACCGCGATCCTTAATTCTCAATTCGAACTGAAACGTTTCATCATTGTCGACGTACGTGGTAAGAGTAATCTACGTTGGAAGAGAGTTAAAATAGGAACGCAATAATCGACGCATTTGTCTTTTGTCTAAGAAGCGTTCTATCTTACTGTTTGAAAAATCTTCTAAACTTGCGTCTCTTCTGTCAACTACGTTGTATGCATATTTATTTGTACCCAAGTCCTCGATCCAAGAGACGCAAGTTGCAAAGAATGCCGAAGCACTGGAAAAATTCACGATTCTTCGTAAATAACACGAACGTCTCGCGATCCTCGAGCCCAAAATTGCTGTTCCGCTTATAAATAAAAGGAGATTCAGAGTGCAGAAAGAGAGAGAGAGAGAGAGAGAGAGAGAGAGAGAGAGATTCGTATCTCGACAACAGAGGAGATTCTCGGAATTTTCGGCGCGTATAATCCCGCATTCGGCAAAGTGAAGAGCGTGCCTGACCAGCGACCATTGTCAAGCCCTAATTGAAGCGTACATTCAATTAGACGCGCCTTAACGACCGTCGACACACCTGTAGAGCATACATCCCTCGCTCTATAGCCGTTATCAATCACGATCGCAATCAGGGATCCGTTTTTGCGTTCGCGTGGAATACGCGCACGCGTCACCGGATGAACACGATTATCGTAAATCATAGTCCTTCCGATTTTTCCTGCTTGTACCGCGGTTTAATGGAAATTGCGAGTCCTAAACATAGAGACCAGAATCGATAGAACGTACCGATCGTGTACGCTATTTCAATGTGGATATTCACCGGTGTTGGCAATTTTTACATCGGACTCATCGGTCGATCGATCTGGTTGTTGGAAAAGTTCCGTTTGGTCCGGATAAGAACGTGGCCAGTCGTGGAAAATTGTTTCGAGACGATGTGCTCGGTGATATTAGATCTCGCGTTTCGGGAAGCTTTTGGCTACCGTTAAATTGGTTTTTCTTGGGAACGTGAACGAAAAAGGCGGATAGCGTTGGATAGATGTTTCAACGGAGTTGGTTCGCATTCCTCGAGTTTCCTTGTTCGTGCACATGTTTCTCGATATCTGTACATAAAGTTATTTTTCGAGAGACCTAGTTAAGTGGTTGAGGTCTTCGTAACGATAGTTCTTTTCTTCTTAATTCAACATCTTCTTTTCTTCATTCGTCTTTAATTTTCTGTAGATTTAGACAAAATTTGTGGATAGTTTGAGGGATAAACAACGCGAAAATACATCGTGATCTTACATGTTTAAAAGAACAGTTGGTAATACTCACTGGTACTGCTCACCACCAAATTCCTTTCGTTCGTTTCAACTCGATATTTCAAATTTCTGCTTAGATTTACATTGTCAGAAACCAAAACACAAACCATATAACTTCCCTGTTCTTTCATTTAAAAATTAATCCTTACTCGCATGAAATATGCGAGAATTTTCCTAGTTTCTACGGTGATTATTATTTCCAAATATCTTACCTACCTTTCAACAGAGAATTTCTCTAATTCCTGAGAAAACAATCAACGTCTCACCATGTCGTATCTTCAACGAAAAATTTCTCTAATCGTCTTCGATGATAAATCGGTATTCCTCTACAGCCTATATTATATCTGCAAAAAAAAGAAAAGAAAAAATAAAAAAAACTACGTATTTCAATATCGAAATTCGCTATTCGACGTATCAAAGTTGCAGGAAAGAAGACAGATGCAAGGGAAGACGTAGCGGTGGATACGTCGCGTTATTAGCGTTTCTCGGGCATTTGCATAAACGCACGTTACGGGGGAACAGGTTTTACACTAATTCGCGCTAAGGATACGTTATCGGGATCGTTTCGATTGACGGTCGCTACGTGTAACTAAAATACTAAAGTGGCGGTCTTGCGCCCCCGGACACTTTCCGTGGCCGCCGTTCCGCTCGCTGTTTATGCCAAACAAACTGGCCCGCTTGACTTAATTTAATCGACGATCGAGATTGCACGAAACAGCCCGCAGGTCGGAGAAACCGGAGAGGGCAAATTGCATCTTCTTGCACCCGGGATGTTGCGAGTTTCATTATGTTGCCCGATGCAGGGAACAGCTCCCTTCGCGTTCCATCATTTTTTTACGATTTCTCTGCGTCGTTGGTAAACGTTCTGCTTCTGTGTGACACGTGAATCACGTGATTTATATTTCTCGAAACACCGAGCGACGCTTGTTTCTTTACGAAGATTTATCTACATGTCCTCGCTGTATCTTTTACGATATCTCTAATTTTTTCTTTGCATCTTTACGAAGACTTTTATTAAGTTGTTTTCCTTCGGACGTTGTTGGCAATTCTTCTGTCTTTCTTAGTTGGTGCTATATGTTTCTTTCTTTTTATTTGTATTTTTCTTCAGTGCTGTTGTATCATACTATTAAGGTTTCTATTTTTGCCATTTGAAGTTTAATCTCGTTGAGCATTGTGTACGCGACGTACCGAGAGTTCCGCAAGGTTTATGCCACGGTTAACAATAATCCCGAATTTTCAGAAATAAGGTTTTAACGTTACGACTACCTGCGTGTCAGCAGCGAGTAATTTAACGGATTTGTCTTTAGCTCGTTAGCAGCACTTCTCCATAACGAAATAACCGAGACCCTGTTCTAAACCTTACAAGTCCCAAATGGTCATGCGACGATTAACCTAACGGTTCCCAGTGACGTATTTCCTATCCTCTCGAATATTCCACAAAGATATACATTCCAACGCCTTGACGTACGCACCCGCATGAGGTGCGTTTTCACGTGACAATAAATCACGACATCATTTTATGGTCATGACGCTAAATATGATTTCTGTCGTAGTGAAAACTATTTATCACATTGGACCCTGTTGTCGCGACACTACCGTCACGAAGTCAAAGTAGATTTGATTTTCTGTGGGATTTTTCCGTGATTGATCAGTGACAATGTTACAACAGCAAAAGCCATGACTTTTATCATCACGTGAAAATGTACCTGTAGGTTACGAGATATTAAAAATCCTAAGACTAAGGCATTTTCGACAGAATTGCGATTGTACCGCGGGAAATCCAAATTAAATCGCTATCATCTGTTATCAGCTCTGTAAATCTCTTTGCACGTCGCAGCACCGTTTAAGTATCGCGACCACATCGCTATTTCCGTACATATATACACGCATACTCCATCAGTTTTCCGTGTAAATACAATCAAAGATCACAATCAATCAATCGTAACCAATCTATTTGTTACAATCACACATCGCGATAGCGAACACGACTGGTTACACCACTTGATCAAACGCGAACATTTCCCTCGATTTTACTTTGCTTCGGTTATTTCTTTATACCATTTTTGTAGACTTTTTACCTTTTTCTACTGTGATTTGGAGTGTAATTCGTTCTCGATATTTTGTTTTGTATCTTTTTTAGAGCGTGCGATTTGTTTTTCTTTGTTTTTTTTTTTTTATTGGAAATACTTTTTAGAATCCTGTACTGCTTAAATTTTCTGTTATTTGAAATTCGGTCTTGTTTTAACGGTTTATATACGGTCGAAGTTAAAATACAATCTCCTGAATTGAATTAATTTAATTTTAAATTAATGCAATCTTTTCCTTCTTAAAAAAAGGAAAAAAGAAAACGCGAAACATAATCGATCGGCAACGCGATAAATTCACAGAGTCACGATCCGAACGATAAATTCACAGAAAATGTTCGACAAACGATCTGCAAAATCTCCTTCTCGTTTCGTTTCGGCTGCAACGCTGTTTGGTAAAAACGAGATCCGCGGAACACAGACAGGTAAGATGTTCGCGTGTGCACCGGGACAAAAGTAGAAACGAGTCGGGGAACAGGAAGAACAGTACACGAAGAAACAGCGAGACAAAGGAGAAAAGAGAGAAAAGAAGGAGCGCGTGCTTTCCTCGAGAGAGGTTCGTCGCGGTTGCACTTCCGGTTGTTGACCCGCTTCTCGAGGTTTCAGGATCGCCCAGTTCTTTCAGGGCCTTTTATCTCTCGCCTTATTATTATTTGCATCCTGCGCCAACTCGCGAGAAACCGACTCGACTCGCACCTACGAAACACAACCTCGTTCGTTTCGTCGAAAGTCTCGTTTCCGTCGTTGCGGTCACCGCGCCGGAAACCTTGGATAACCAATCTTCGACGACGCGAACAGGATCGTCCCTTTCTCGATTTTCATTGTTCGATGATTCTCTGCTCTATCTCGATCGCAGCTGTTAAAGGATCATCTTCAGGAATATATTGTCGGTTGAACTTCAATTTCGAAATAATTGCTAACGGAGTTGTTTATATAAATTTTAAGAAAGCGGATGCTGCGTTATCGTGGAAGATCGGCTTTCCCAAAAATTAATTAATTATCCGATTAATTTATCCGTTTATTGGTTCAAGAATTTTGTTTATCAGCGTAATCACCAGCATTCTTTTGAAGGAATAACTACTTTTTTTTTAACAAGTAGTTAATGGCGACAGAAAAGCATAATTATCCGCTGTAACGAAATTATAACGCTGTATAAATGAATTCATAATAGAAAATAAGTTTACATCTGAATTAAGTTTAGAATTTCTCTGACGCATTTAACATAGTCATCGACCTGAAAACAATACTCACTTCAATTTCCTCGTCACAAAAGCACCTTATCGCGTATCACGTGTCGTCGTTTGCAATTTTCCGGCGAAATTCGCGCGAAGGGAACGTGATTTCTGGCTGCGTTGCTCGTCGCTCCTAAGGGCGCGTTTACCGTGAATATTTATTGATCGGCACTGGAATCGATTCATCGAGATCCGGCCAGATTACGCTTCTGCCTGTCCTATCTCTTCCGTGGAAATTTATTCGGTGATTTTAATAAAATATTTCGGGTCACTGGGGTCCGCGATAAGCCAGCCTCGTCACTTTGAATAGTCGAACCAGCTGCTGGCTCAACTTTCGACCTAGCCTTTGGACCCCTCTTTCGTTAAACCACGAATAATTGGCCATCAGAGATTGTATCTGAACTTCGTGAGTTCTGCTGATACGCTTGAAAAGTATAATCGGAAGCAAACTATTGTTCTATGGATACTTTGGAAATCTCGAATGGAAAATTATAAAACCCTATAACGTGGAAAGTTGGAGAGTTGGAAAAACGATGCAACCCGAAGACTAAATTAACTTGTAGTCGAACAAATTTGAATATACAAGGTATTCTGTAGTAGTTGTAGCTGGTGATACAGCCGAGAAAATGATTCTATAAGAAAAAGGAAGAAAGAAAAACGAATAATATTTTATGATACGAAACTTTGTTCTTGAGACGGTTAGTTGTAAGCGTTTGATTGCCGTGTGTACTGTTAACTCCGTTTAAGTTTTATTTACACGGTCGTATAAAACTGATTGCGTACTTTAAAGGACTTATAAGAATCGAAAGAGAATCGAGAAATATCAAAAGGCAAGGTTGTTTTAGCTCTTGATAGAACGAAGAACGTGTTAGGAAGTTTTCATAAAAATTCAAAGAATTGCGTGTTTAACAGAAGAGAAAACATTTTCAACTATTTCTAAGGTAATAAAATTTATCACGCGTGAATATACGTTCATTGTGCAATAAGCGCGTGTAACGAGATTTTTCAACGCATTCGCCGCTATTAAAATACGGGCACCCGTTACTCGTATTTTTCTTTCATTAGAAACAGCCTAAAACGATGTTCATTTTCATACACTGGCTGCTGTTTCGTTCTTTCTTTTCTAATTATTTTGTCGATACGCGCAAGCTCGAAAACACAATAATTATTGTTTACAATCCAAATAAAATAATTGAATCGACGCGATATATATATCGCGCATACGCCAATAACAGCGATCGCGTTAAATCGAAATGCAGTTAAGTACCAGGCAAATATTTCATTGAAACGTTGTAGAGAAAAATTTTATTTTTCGTTCCCGATTTATTTTCTCGCGTAGAACCAATCTTCGCTGATTGTACCGTTTGTTACGATACATCCTGTACGTATACGAAGGTTTACTTTCGACGCAGAGTGGATAATTCTTAATCGTCGGAGGAAAAATATCAAGGGAAAAACTGTCTGGCGAGGATATAGCGATCGAACGCTTTAGTGACTTATGACGAACAGAAGGCCGATTAATATCCAACAGTAATTACCTGGAAGTGCCACTCAGCTACATTGCTGTTTTACCGAACAGTAGATAAAGTCACCGACAGATGTGTCCTACTTTCGAGAGGTTTCAATTTTCAGGGGGCGAAACTTATGGCGTTAAGATTTTCGTCAATATTTGCCATTCAAACATTTTCAAAATTCAATTTCCCATATCTGGTTGAAAAATGTTGTAAAAAGAGAAAGAAAGAAATAACTTAATATTAAATTGACGTATATGAAACGTCACTTTGCCAAATAGAATTTCAACATCAAATTGTGTCTTCAGAATATCATCAACATTCAGCACGTTAATCTTCCAGCTAACTATTATAGTTTCGTTATTCTACACGTGCGAGAATTATTCAGTTTCTAGTTCGATATTTAATCTTATCGATTCGCGGTGATAGAAAATTTCACGGATGGTATCGGCTGCTCAAACTGGAACAGCATCGAAGAAAACGACATTTTGCGAAACCGATACGTCAAGCGAAACCCTCTAAGCCGCCCCTCGTAAATAATTCAAGTTGTTCAGCTATGGGACAACTTCGGTGCGAAATTATTTTCGCCAACGAGAGTTACAAAGTGGCTGAAAAGCCATTCCTGTCCTGGAGACACACGCAGCTTTCCATTCTCCCTTCTAAATATAATTTATATCCAGCACCAACGCAACTCTCTGTGTGCTCGACAGCGAGAGAAAAAAAAAAGAAAGAAGGAAAAAAGAAGTAAAAAAAAAAAAGAAAAAAGGAGGCGAAATAAAAAGAGAGAACGTAGAGACGAGGGGAGAGCGTTGAACGATCGTGAAACCTTATGTCGTTGGTTGTTCGTCCATAGAGAAGCAGAGCTGGTTCCTCGTCGTTGGGTGCCTCTCGAAATTACCCCCTCGATTTTGGACGACACAAAAGCCACGCCATGGACCGGGCTGCGCCTCCGAATATCCGATCTCACCAGCGAGTAACTCTTTGTACACAGAGGTCAGAGGCCTGTCTGCGCGTACCACGCGTGCACGCGTATTTACATGCGAGGTTAAGGGAGAGAAACGAGAACTGCTGCGTTCTCTCTTACATGAGTTATAACGACAGCGGCAACCTCGAATCATCGGGGTGTGGAACGTCGTGATCGAGGGAGCAACTCGTACCCTCGTAAACGTCGACCGAGCTTTAATTCGACAGGGCTGGATGAAAGTTTTAATCGATTTTGGGAGGATATAAAAGAAACGTATTTTGTGAAACGTAAGGGCGTGCGAAATTTATTTCAAAGTTATTGCTATTTAATTTGAACAAAGACGAGGTGATTTTGAAGCCTAGCGATCGATACTATTTCCCGATCAGTTTAGGATATTTTTACGAAGATCGTTACAGACGTCGGATATCGTAGTTGGATGAAACTTTTAATAAAAAATTGAAAGTGTTTCTTTTTTTTATGTAGAGCGTAAGAAGCGTATAGGAGACCAGAGTCAAGAATTACTTCGACGTATTTATTCATGGTTTCGGTGATGCATACGTTATTGTTGCTTATCTATATATTCGCTTTTATTGCGATACTTTTCCGTCTTTTTGAAAAAGTAGTCGCTGCAAGATCAGTGCACAGTTTCACAAAACGCTAAACGTTACCTCCCTCAAACACGAACCGCTTGAAAAATAGAACAAAAGGACAGCAAAACGCGCCGATAAGCTTACAACAACGCGTGTTACTCCGTCGAATCGACGAACGGAATACTCATCACCCCGATAGATTTCCAGCGTCCCTATTGAAATGTGTTCACACCAGGGCCAAAGATAAGTATCGTCAGTGAGGGTGTGCAGGTTTCACGCAGGGCTTTCCCACGACCGATTAGATTTATCGTTTCGGGATAAAGAGACGAAACGGGTGAAACAGAGACGAATAGAATTCGCGTCGATTCAACCAGGTGCATGCGTCACGCGGAGAAGTGTTTTCACCCAATGAACCGTTCTCTCTCTCTCTTTTCTGATGGAAAGTGCAGACTGACAGCGATAAACAGCTTTCGCTATTTTCTCGATAATCGAGGAACCTTCAACGGGGAGAGGCCGCGTACCCAGGCCATTGTACCACGCCAACGTATCGCTCCACCGACTCTACTTTGATCTCTCGCGGCTTTTATACACCCGTGCCACTTGGAAAAACGCTTCCCTTTCGAACGAGCAAACACTTTCGCCGTCGAGGGAGCTCGTCGCTTCCTGAACGGACACTTTCGATGCAACTCATTGCCAGCCACCTCTGCTGACTTTTTCTTTTACGAGCAGCTGTCGGCTTCGCTCGAAAGGAAACAGCGTTCCATGTGAATACGATCAGAATGTTGAAAACGAGAAATTGGGTTATACAGGATATACCATTTAGACGTTGGAGTATATACACGGTGCAACCGCACAAGTTGCAGGCAAAAAAAGTCTGAAAAATATCGGACGGTTTTATGACCTTGTGCACATCCTACACATGTTTCTGGGTCTGTCGAGCTCCACGATCATCTGCACTCGCTTCGTCTGCATCTCAACAGAAGCGGCAATACCAATGTTCGGGTTTCGCAATAGTTTAACACAGATATCTTGATTTTTATATTATATCACGATATCTTAACATAGCAACGCAATTATCTTTTCTGCTATAATAATAAGGATATAATAATAAGAATAATAATAATACTTAGTACGTATTTACATTCGTTCGTGTTATCGTGAAACCAAGTTTCTTCAACGATAACGTGGCCATTTCAATTATTTTCGTACACTGGCTGGCGAAAGTATTTATACGTTTACCATAGAAAGATCATTGTATTTAGCATTGTACATCTATAAGATTGTACGTGTTATATAGAATATTTTGAAATTCCATAAGAATCGTTGCGATTATATCGGTCAAATTCGTGGGCAACTGGAAATGCACGTAGAGATCGCAAGGTTCGACTAAGAATATCAGAATTTTATTTTATCGGGGGAACGACGACGAGTTTGTCTCTGGAGATTTTTGACCAGTCGAAATATGGTTTGGTTCGGAGAGGCATGGTACACGTTCTGGTTGCACGATGCTTTTGAAGTACGGTGCTATTTATATCTGGCACACGCAATTCCTTAGTGAGATATTACATTGAATTTCCTGCCCCGCAGCTGCGATATACGCGGGTGCAGCCTGTTTGTCCACGTGACACGACTCCTTTTTTCTGTCGCCGCGGCGTCGTTCCGTGCAAAGAAGTCGCCGCTCTCGTTCGTTGACCCTTTCACAGTCGAGTTTTGGGACTTCATTTCTTTTTTTTTTTTTTCTTTTTTTATCTAATTAAGTTTCGATATTAAAATACAAGAATATCGTGATATCCTATTTATGCCTGGAATATTGGAAATTTATCTCTGTCGGATATTAATTAACTAACTAACCATTGAGTCTTCGCTTTCCCAGTTTTATTTAAAAAAACACCGTTCTAAAAATAATAGTTCTAACCCAAAGTCAGGTACCGACGTATACCAGCAACACCATTTCCTTCGCACAAAGCCCATCCCTATCACAAAAAGAGCTCCATTCACCCAACTTACACAATCGTGGCTCGAATCAACACTCGATTAGCTCGTCCATTCAACCACGACCGATAACCTTCCACCAAAAGCCTGGTCGCTTCTAAATAATTCGAAAAACCAAATTCACGCGCGCCGCCACTCAACGAGCTACACGGTCGACCTATCCAAGGACACGTTTTACCCTGAAACGAGGGAATTTCTGTTCAGCCGGCGGGATGAATGTTGCAGACCCTTCCATAATGCACCACGTCCCCGAGTTTCGGGTTTTACGTGTGTGCCTTCGAGGTTCGCGTGCTCACGATTTTCCCGTGCGATCTCCTAGCCGCGAGCTTTCACGATCGTATAAAAGCGGAAGTCCGAGATTCCAACGTTGAAATCGGGTCATCCACCCCGTGTGTTTCGTTGAAATTATAACGGCAGACGTTTGCTGGAGGATTTTCGAGACTGTCGTGCTTTTCGTTATTCTTCGGTGGCGAAGGGAGATGTTGTTCGAGTGTCTGGCATTTTCGAGATTGATTGAGAATGGAATGGAGGACTTTTGCTCGGAACTTGAATGAATTTCCAGGTTTTTCCAGACAGAGGTTTTAAACGTTTTCGTATCGAGCGACGGTTTCTCGAGGATTGATTTGTTGATAACTTGCTGCTCGAAGGCAGTGGATTTTTATCGAACTTGGTATTCGACAATGAGGACTGTTTCAAAATATAATCGTGTGAATTTCTCTGAATGGAAGTTAGAAATTTTAGGAAATCGTCGAAGAATTATAAAATGATCTCTGATTCACGAGTTCGTACTTGTTAGAAAATGTCTCGTCTTATTTCTAGCGAAATTACAAATGGGAACATTTGTTTAAAATAAACTAATGGTAAACTAGATTTGTTCGATATTTTCTGTCATTAATTTTTTTATACAGATTTATTTCTAACATTACAAATTAACGATAAATTATTATGGACACCAAATATCGAGTAAGTCGTATCATAGAATAAGATCGTATGCTATAAAATTTGATTAAAAATCAATTTACAGCTTATAAAGGAGGAACTCTTAAGTATAACCTGATTGTTTCGCTTCTTTTATTGAAATGGAGGAGCATGTTGTGACAGAAGTTCGATCGACTTTACGCCATTATTAACGCATTTAGCGCGAATCAAACCCACAGGGAATATCGGGAGAATCCCTCGTCGATTCATTCCGATAATCCACGAAATATCCTCGAGTTCTTTCCGATCGGCACTTTCGTCGCGTTACCGACATTTAGCCTCGGAATTAAAGGATTTGCACATTCCCTTTGCCTACCTTTCTTTCCTTCCTCTAATTTTTCCACTATTCCGCTCAGCATATTCGATTCCGATTGATGCATCTCGTTCTCAGCAAAGAAAAAACCTTTTTTACTCGAATTGCCAGCTTGTAAATGAATCCATTTTAACGGAGTTTAGAATTTTCTTTGGAAAAATATTCTTTTCCACTATGTCGAGGTTTAATTCTGCTCTCAACATATTCGTTCGTAATTTCCACAGTTGACGACGTTTCCCTCCGTGACGAATAATATAAACAGCGTACTTCGCCTTATCGACCGAGAATGAAATATTCGAAATTTGTCATAGAAATCAGAAGGAAGTTTGCGAATTCCTAAAATTCCGTAGAAACCTCAAGAAGATCGCGAGAGCAAAGTAATCTAAAATTTCAACGTTCGATCTAGGTGCTTCGACCGTTTCTCTCTGAATCAACTCGGACGAATGATAATTAGGAAAAAAAAAGAGGAAAAGGAAACGGGAAAAGATAGTTAGAGAGGGAGAGAGAGAGAGATAGTTCTAGAGAAATCGCGAACAAACGCAATCAGGTTGCTCCTTTACCATTTTTTCCATCCTAATGAGACTCCTCCTTGTACTTTACAAGGAGAACACGAACGAGGAATAGAAGGAAGACGGAATTTTGGACGCAGGTGCCGATTCGAGCGGTTTCGAGTGGCAATTAGAGCAACGGGATTATTATTTACCGGCATTCGCACTCTCTTCTCTTTCTTCTTCGGACCCTCTTCCGGCTTTCCCTTCCTCTCTCGTTCCATGGCCCTTTCTGTCCGATGAAAACGGGTAGACTTCATTAGAAATTACATCGAGTCGCTTGAGCAAGTGCTCTCGCTTATTAAGAGGCCTCCCTATTAGAGTAGTCCGACCGAGTGGCTATCAGAAGAAAGGAGAAAGGTCGGGAAAATGGAGGAAGCTCGCTTCGTTATTATTTTTACGTCTTTTTTTTTTTTAACGCAACTAGTTACCGTTGCAACGTTATTTTCTATTTCGATCCTCGTCTTGATTCATCTTGCGCAGCTGTTTTATCGAACTACGCAAACTCGCGACAGTACTCGAACGCCCGTACACACTTTCTATTAATATGTTACGCGCGTTGTACGAAATATTTTGAAATTTCGCTAGCTGCGTTACGAGATCCGACGCAAACGTTATGCAATGTTTCTCTACTGTAAATTTCCTTAAAACCAGCACATCGGCGTTTCACGATCTTCTTGTAACTTCCCTGAAATTGAATTTCATGTAGAAAAATGGTTTTTTCCAAATGTTAGAATTTGGAATTTCTTCTAACGGGCAAAAAAAGGAGAGAACTCGATGTTTTCTAACGTCCTTGTAACTTGATCGATAACCGCGTCAATTTCACTTCTCCGAAGTTGAATTTCACGAAGAAAAATGAATTTTTTCAAATGTTAGAATTTGGAATTTCTTCTAACGGGCAAAAAAAGGAGAGAACTCGATGTTTTCTAACGTCCTTGTAACTTGATCGATAACCGCGACAATTTCACTTCTCCGAAGTTGAATTTCACGAAGAAAAATGAATTTTTTCAAATGTTGGAATTTGAAATTTCTTCTAACGGGCAAAAAAAGGAGAGAACTCGATGTTTTCTAACGTCCTTGTAACTTGATCGATAACCGCGTCAATTTCACTTCTCCGAAGTTGAATTTCATGAAGAAAAATGAATTTTTTCAAATGTTAGAATTTGGAATTTCTTCTAACGGGCAAAGAAAGAGAACTCGATGTTTTCTAACGTCCTTGTAACTTGATTCGGTAATCGCGTGAATTTCACCACGAAATAATTTACAAGTTCTCTTAAACTGCCATAAAAAACCTGACAATGGGGCAATAAAAAAAATCGGATCTTCCGCTGGGATGCGTTTCTGAGATAGCGGCATGTTGGATAATCTTTGTTGTCGCGGAATTCTTTCCAGTGCATTGTCCCCGGTGTACGACGTTGTTTCTGCAAAATCGTAACTCAAGGTTATCCTTTTGTGCGGTACAATTGCGCCAGCTTCTATAGGATCCTCTGCTTTTCTTGCACCTCGCACGAACCTATCATTACGATTCATTCGTTCGCAGAGACAACACGTGCGCGTTTTTATGCCAACGCCAGCGTCAGATGACTCAGAACGAGTACTTAGAATTTCATTTTGTTACCTCGGCCATATGTTTGTCGAGCGATTTCTATTGAAACTTTCGGATCAAAGGCAGGGAAGTATCGTTTTCACGAGGAATGTTTTTAAAAAGAAATCCGCGGCTCTGCTAAGCGTTTTACGGTGTTCTATACGGCGCAACAGAGAACTACGTGGCGCAAGAAGCACACCGACTCTCTTATTACGTGAGAACAATCGCTTCTTACGCGGTAATAATAAGTCGCTTGTTTCTGCACACGCAAAAACCCGTTCAAAGCCGTTACACGCTGGAAAGGACGCTGAAACAGGTAGAAAAAGCGAAGTAATGGCGACCATGTTTGACGCTCGGAAACTGTCGTATGGCGTATTCATGGTGAAGATGCTACTGGATGTAAAAATTGACTCGGTATCTTTACGTTGAATCAATTATAAATTCAATCTGAATATTTTCTCGCAGTTTTGGCATTTTACAGTAATTGTTTAACATCTCCAAAAGCTTAAATACATAACTAGCGTAGTCTAGAAGATCATTAACGGACAAGGCGGTGTCGTTTTCCTTCTTCGAGTCAAAATGTAAGAATCTGGGATTGATAAACGAAACTGAAAGAGAAAATTGAAAATTTATTGAAAAATCGAACCGAATTATTAGATTGTTACGTACGTTCGTACGACTTTTTCTATGTAACAAATATTCGAACACGATGAATTTGTCTTACGATTCGACATAGTCGACGTTTGATTGTCAGCGATATCTCTTCATTGAAGAACGAACTCCGAGAAATCTGTCGCGTCAGTAAACTTCGAAAAATCTTTAATAATACTTTTATTAAATAAAATCTAAATAATCTTTAATGTACTCTACCCAATGTATTATACGTCGATATAAAACATTAAAAGCATGAAACACGTGGAACGAAGAGAAGCAGGAATCACGGAGGCTCGAATTACCGGCAGGATATCAGCGTAGGTTACACCTTGGTCCCCGTTCTACCTGGCGAACGTTACCACGAAACTGGTCCCGCTGTAAGCGGAGAAAACAGGGTCCGAAGGGGGTGGAGAGGAGCACCTGGCAGCCGTGCACAGGTAGCGAGCTGGCCTTTTGTCGTCCTCGGAGCCCTCCCACGTTCGGCCAGCCACGGAAACTTCTTCCTTTCGAACCGATCGCCTTCTTTGTGCCCCGGACACAAGGAGGATGAACAGCTGGTGAAAACAGAACCTTTCCAGTCGACGACAGCCAGCTGCTCTGCACATTTCTCTCTCTCTCTCTCTCTTTCTCTCTCTTTTTGGCGCCCTGTGCACCTTCCATTCTAAATCAAATGCCTCAGCATTCTACTAATATCCGAAGCATAGTGTGCTATTCGTTTCGTTAACAAACGTAATAGTGGGAGAAATCAACGTTTAAAGGGCTTTTCTAAGATTTTCGTTTTATTCTCGTTGAGATTTGGGGAGGACTTTCAGCAGAAAAACGTAGTTTCATAGGTTGGACGAAGTCTTTGCACAATGTCTGACCAAACGAACTCCTGTCGACTGAATCTACTTATCTAAGCACGAACCTTTACTGCGTAAATCTTCTCTCAACTGGTTATTAACGAATTAACTGAACGAAATTAATTGCATAAGAATACTCGAACATTTAATGAATTTCTACCGAATTTACTTATCTGGACGTGAATTTCTATTACGCGAATTGCTCGTTCCTCAACGGTTTCACGCGAAAAGTTGCTACTACCTGTAGCTTAACTAAATTTTCTATCGCTAATTCTATTATATCTTCCGATTCTACCATATTTCTTTTCGGATACGATCTCTTCTTAACCAATTAATTCAACAAATTATCGCACATGCGTCGTTGCACAAGAATATTCAAAGATTACGAAACACGTCGGAACGAAGCACCACTGCTTCGCTATCGTTTACAAATCGCCGAACACTCGCTAGAATCATTTAATATAATTTAATGCGTCGTTGTTACCATAGTTACACGTATCACCGTGTACACCGAGTCAGCGAAACGGTTCTCACGTGCGAATTCCTTTCACGCTTCGCAATCGTTTCGCCGTGGCATCGAGGCACCGTCACCTTGAAGCCCGTGTCACCGATCTTTCTTCCGTCTAATTGGCCGACGGTTGCGTAAATATCCGCTCCATATCCTGCGATCGTAGCAAGTAGAATCGAATTGCGAGAAAATTCGTCCCGAGTGTGTCGCGGCCTCGCCTTCCATCCAATACTCGCCTCAAATCGCCATCAATCTTGTCGGTTGCAATTAAAAAGTTGCTCTCACGAGCTGTCCGTGCGCTGCTCCTCGCTTGGCTTTTCCTCGTGAGAATAATGAAATCGCGTTGGTGAACGCAAAAGGAACGCGATTTTCATCGTGGCCGGCTCGACGATTAACGCGTCACTCGTTATTCCGTCTCGTTAGACGGGACTTTGGACTGGAGAGTGGAGATGGAATTCGTGGACGAATAAATTCGCCAGGCTTACAGCGCGTGTCGAATCGGTTTGGTAAGATAAAGGCGAGGAATCGTCGATTTTTTGACTTCGTATGGCATCAGCATGGCTCGGACTATCGATTTTCGTGCGTAGTTCGCTGGGAGCTACAGCAATGTTAGGATAAATACTAAAGAGAATAAAATTATGTGTTATCGCATTTCTGTTAAAAAAAAAGTGATAGCGATGTTAATATTATACGGTTGTCCGAAAAGTTTCTTTCATTTTATGAGGAAATAATAGACGCGCAATGTCTTGTTTTATATTATTTTATCGAATTACGTACGATCAATTTTGTTCTGTCGAGATAAGCACCGTGACATTTCACAGACTTGCTTTCACGTTTGTACGAAGGTGAAAAACACGTTTGCGAAAGAAAGACACTTTTCGGACAACCTAATACCAGGAATAGTCGCGCGTATGTAATAATTGGAAAAATAACATTTTTCATATTACTTATTGCGGTTAGTTTCATAATTCCGGTGTTAATACACAAGAATAGAGGAACGTGTAGGTTTTTGTTGACATTTTACGACAGCTTACGATTGGAAAATTCTTTTGGCACAGGCTTTAGGTACTTTTTAACAATTTCCGAGAAAAAGTTATGGTATACGATAATTTCAAGTTATATCTTTATGGGTCTGAGACGCATTAATTTTTCCCGCTTTTAACAAGGAAACGATAAGATAATAACAGTCTGCGAATCCTAAATTCAAGGTCTACCACGTTGATCGATATCGACTTTCGACGGTCTACTATTTCACGCGTGTTCAGCTCGTCCTACCAAACACAGTCTTTTCACACGAACATACGTAAATTACGTACGGAAGTAAGACACGCGTCCCTTGAGAATCGAACGATTATACAACGAAACGAAAAAACGAAGGAAAAGTACAGTGGATCGATTTATCTTCGGAGAGATTTAATCACGGCAAAGATCAAAGTGTTACTTGGACGGAATCATCGAAGCTCGACCGAACTCACAATCGAATCATTGAAAAAACCACTTACTCGCGAAAACCAGCGATTGAATTATCGCAGATTAGATTTATATTAGATTCCTCAGCGAGAACTCCACTCCAATCGAGATTGCGATCGAAGTTGCGCGAAGATAGGATTAATCTGACTCGTTAGCGTGGCAAAAAGCACAGAGCTTTCAGGATCTTGGCTCCCCTGGTGTTAGTCAGAGCTGACGAGCGCGTATTCAGACCCCCTGCAGAGACTATTCCTTTCCACGGTCCGCGATGTACATTACGCTATGGAAATGAAAGCTGGCAACCCTTGGAAAATGACGATACCCGACCCTCGTTTCGCGTCGCGGCGCCTCGTACACCCTCCATCCAGCACAGACGCGACTGAAATTAGTTATCGACGCGAGACCAGCCTTCTTAGTACCTGTCGTTTTGCTTCGTGCAGACGAAACAGCTGCGTCCTTTGAATTCGATTGCGTATAGTCGATCGAAGTTGATGCAAATCCGTTCCGGACGTCCAATTTGCTTTAATCGCACTTTCTCTGAAGTCGAAAGATTCTTGGGACTGGTAGAAATGGAATTGATAGGATCGGTGAAACGACGAAAAGACAAAATTCGCGATGTAATAGCGACGCGTTAGCAAGAAAATTTTGATCGTTCTTGTAGGGAGAGAAGCTACGATTCCTCCAGCTTTACGAAATCACTTTCAGAAATCACAATACGAGGTTGATACGCGAAAGTTGACGTTAAGATCGATATTAAAATTGCGTCTAATAAGGGGACGTACTAAACGACGATAAAATTGCTCACGTAGAAACACGCGAAGATGTAGAACGTAGAAAATCGAAGGGAACCTGCGAAATGACACTTAAATGATCGACTAATACCACGTCGATCCCTCGTAAATTTCAAATTTGCTAAACACGGATCACGTTAGACACGATTTACCGAAGTCTTGAAGCACACCTCACCCTAATCTCGTGATATGCTGAGCCAGACCAACCAAAGTTATACCAGATTAGCTTATGCTAGACCCTTATACCACAGCAAACGCAGGTCCCTGTGAAACCCACAGGCCACGATGGGTTCCGATCGTACTTAATTCTACTTTATATCGGCTCTCGCGTCGGATTCAACTTATCACCTTGTGTTTTATAACAGCGATCTAGGTTCGAGTCACGGAAACGATCGTTGGAAGAAAGTTTTCGTTCGCGTACCGGTTCGGTAGGATTTCAGAAAGGAATTTCTACGGTTATCTCTCAGGACAACGCATCGAAAAGCCGTTTATCTTGGCGAGTTGGCCGCGTTCGAAGGCTTATCAGCGATACCAAGCCACGTGTGCCGTCGATGAGTCAGACACGCCTTCTTGCCATCGCGGACTCCATTTTCTTCGACCTGTTTCGAATTTTTTTCTCACCGGTGCACACACCGACGACCCGGCGCCGACCAATGTGTTACACGACTCGCGTCGTGACCAAGTTTCGCAAGCTTTTCTCTGTTACGGACCCTGACACCAGCCGGCTAACTTTGAAACAGACAGTTGGTAGTTTAAAGAATCTTGGATTAACAAACCATCGAATTTTCAAGTTATTTACAGGGATCGATAGTCGAATGTAACGACGATGAAATATACTTGGGAAATACAATATATAGCGTACTTTGGAAGTAATCGAGTCGCTCGAACATTTTTACCATCCTCTTCGCAAGAATGTAATCTTCCCTTTATTTTTGGCCTGGAGCGAGAACATCAATGAAATTGATGTATTGCTTCCTTCGTGGAGCCATTTGCAAAGATGCGTCTCCATCGTTAGTTATTAATAAATGCTATCTTCTTTGCACTTAAAAAAAAAATTCAGTTCTGGAAGTACAGTTACAAATGTAAGTTAAAAACGCTACTTTTGAAACGGAGCACGTAGAGAGAGAAAGAGAGAGCGTATAATGGCTGAAAGTGGAGGTTGGATTTATTATCGATGAGTTATCCCGGACATCAATTATTCGAAGATCCACTAAACGTAACTTCAATCCATGCATTACGTACAGGACCCGTTTTGCATAGGTTCCACTAAACGCTGTATGCCCTATACTGGCATCTGCAAGGCGTGAGTTATTTTAGACGCGGAATTCCCTATGCATAGATTATACTAGCTATAAATTATTCCTCCTGTAGGATTCTCCGTACACAAACCATGTAGCTTAACCGTCTCTCTCTCTCTCTCTCTCTTTCTCTGTGTCTATCTCTGTCTGTTCTATTCGTACACGAGTAGCATCAGAAGTATACCAAAATCAGTTAAGCAATCTGTATACTAGCCATTAGTATATCGATCGAGTAATCGTGAGACGGATAGCTTCATCTACTGTTAACCTTCCACTATCATCAAACAGAGTAGATTCATTAATAATAGACTACGATGGCTACAAACAGTTAACAGGCTACGAATATAAATGCAAATACGTATTCTTATAGACACAACGAAAGAAGTAAATAGAACCTAAACGGAAATTTGCTTCCTTCGCATTTATTTCTCGATTGGTAATTGCAATAATCGCGATAGAAATTTGCGATACGAATTCTACTTAGGGCAGAAAGATTCCTCCGTTTTCTACGTATTTCGAAGATCTCGTAATAAAATACACGCAAGTGCTTTTAAGATAAAAAATGTATCTCTTTGTAGATATTAGATCGGTTAACCGGTAACAAAGTAATATCAATTTAAAAAGATCGAACATGAAATCTATTTGCTTAATTAAGCAACGATATCGAAGGAAGGATGCAACAGCGATATCAAAGCAGACCGCGACTCATTCTCGCATTTCGGCAACGGTACCCATCGGAAACGGTCATTAGCACGATCGTTAAGGAGAGGATAGCCTGGTCGAGGCAGGAATATCAAGGAGGATCGAGCCGAGCTCCACCCAGGGCTAATATCTTGCACAACGGTGCTGGAACAAGTCTCATCCTGTAGACGTTCTCCAGCGGCGTGATTCCGCGTCTCGGTGAGCGTAGCTCACGCGAACATTGTCCAGTAATTGACCCTGAACCTCGTACCGTTACGATCAGCTGCCAGCTACACACCTGCTCCGCTCGTGATTAGCCACGATTCCAGTCGATTCATCGATTTTCCACCGTCAGATTCCCACGTGGATTAGGACGTAAGTTTCGCAAGGACATCCGCAATATGTGTAATATTACGATATTATATTTTTTCATATTCTGTAGACAAAGTGAATTGTTTATGTCTAAGGCTAATCTTTCTATTGTTCCGAGTTTTCAACAATTTTGAGGAATTCCCAGGGTATTTGTCGCGTTATTCGCGTTGAGCATACGTTCTTTTAGCGTTCCGAGTTTTCCAAAATGTTATTTACGAATTAAGAAATTCTAGGATTCTTATCATTGCGTTATTTCGTGTCCTCGATCGATTTCTCGTTTGCAAGAAGTTTTACAGAAATTGCAAGATACCTGTCGTCGTTGAAATTAATCCTAATTCGTTACTTTGTTTCTTATCATTCGCGCTACAAATCTCGGCGAAGGTAAGTTCACGCGAACTCTGATAAATTTCGCCGTGAGTATAATTCTTCTGACAGTATCGTTGGTGTGGTTCGAATATGAAAATGTCTGGCCGACGGCTTGAGAACTGTCGGTGTAATATTTCCCGGTGTATCGCGCGACCCAGCACGCACCGGAAGTGCCGATAAGACGGTCGATGGAAATCGCGCCGAATGACCCCGACGCTAGGCGAACGTGTTTCGCTCACGATCCAGGATAAGTGCAACGTTGGCTTACCAAGAAACCTGGACAATTGTGTTGATCTTTAGGTAGCACCGAGCATATCCAGTAGTTCGTGAAAGGTTCAAATATTTCATTCTTAAATATTTGTACTTCATCTAGCGGGAAAAGTACCAGTGGATTGGCGCATGCGAAACGATAGTTCTTTAAATGTCGTTCGAGTTAACTTCGCGTAGAAACGCGATCGAAAGATAAAGTTAATCACCTTTCTCAGAACGAAAAATAAATTCATTCAAATTCAAACGAGTTCCCATCGGAATGTTCTCCGCTACTTTCCTCCAGAAATCAGAATGTTAGGTTGGTGTGTACGAAATCTTCTTTTAATATCGTTTCGAAAGGACGAAAATTTCGAAATCGTCGAAAGTGGAGGAGTTCGGTCGGAAAACAAGTGGATCTTGCCTTTTCTCCGCGTCTGTTGGCGAGAAGAGAGCCGTAAAAGTCGCAGACCGTGTGGTGACCTGGACATAGGTTGAATGAGCCAAACCAGTACTCGGTGGGCTCCGATTGGCGGCTATTTCGGAACTTTCAGGCCGCTCAAGTGTGTCGTGATTCTCGTGGTTGCCTCGGTGCCCACATTCTCGCTCTTGTTCCATCGTA
The DNA here is from genome assembly GCF_051014615.1 of Bombus vancouverensis nearcticus. Lineage (NCBI taxonomy): Eukaryota > Metazoa > Arthropoda > Insecta > Hymenoptera > Apidae > Bombus > Bombus vancouverensis. The sequence goes on along the minus strand of NC_134913.1, from coordinate 16,763,433 downwards.
GCTCGTTCCAGCGATCGCTGGAACGTGTTTTGTTCCTCGTCCGTGAGAAACTTCTCCTCGAGCACCACTCTAATCTCAATGACAGTGGCCCCTGTCGATTTATTTTCGCGTCACCTGCGCGTAGGCCACAGAACTAGGCTTTTGCGTTACGTTAGATGCACTGGGCGCACTCAGGCTGTGGGTTGGAAACCGTGGGTTACGATCGACTATGCGGAGGAATGTCGGTAATGTGATCGTTAACGCGGAGGATGACAGTCGGAAGTTTCACTTGGTAGAACTCTGTTCGTATGAACCGCGACGAACGAAAAAGTTGTTCGTACAACTGCAGTTCGTATACCCAACGCAAGTTTATTACTTTTCCTCGGTACTTGTGATTTTTTGTTCAAACGTTTATGGACGAACAAGCGGAATCTGTGAACAGGATCCTGTTGTAAAATTTCACGAGTCGCACACGTCAAATTATGAATTTAGCAAGATAGATGACTCGATGGACGAAATATCTACGGTCAACGCGTCGAGTCCATTTTTAACGATTTCTTACCGATCGTTTTATTAAACGTTAAGTATACTCGCGTTTGGGAGGATTATTCTATAGAGGATTGTGTACAGACGTGTTTGGAAGTTGACCAACCACTCGTCAAAGCTACTACTAACACGCCACTTACATTCGATATTATCGATCGTGCAAGTTTTCGGTTTTACCACTCTAAACAGGTGTTTCGCGTAACCTAAAAGGGTTAAAAGAGACTCAGTTTGGGAGTAGAGTCGGTAGAGCGTTGACGACTTTGATCAGACTTGGTACGTGGAATTTGTTGTCACAAATGTATAGGTATCAGGTGTAATTTACGTTGGTTGGAGGAACATGGTCTGAAGTAAGAGTAGATTCCGCTGCTGTGGATTAACCTTTCGAATTTGTAAACTTTGTTGAACTTACCGCGCCTCCGGTAACATTGTGTGTCTACAAACAGTAAGTTTATTTAAAGCCGATGGTATTCCAAAGGTGTAACTCGCGTGGAGAACATCCTATCGTGTATCGATTACCTTAGAACTCGCTTATGGAAACTATTTTCGGTTCAGGCTACGATAAACATAGGTTTTGTTTGACTGACAAGATGTTGCGAGAGGCTGTTGTAAAAATACTTTGCTTTGTTGCGTTAGATTACGTTAAACGGAAATTATTCTAAAAGTAAATTCTTTGTACAGAGTCTTTGTAGAAAACACTGGCATTTGTTACACATTTTTAGAAGATATCGTGACTCGAATCCATAAAGACCAACGATTAAAATAAGCAAATAGTCAAATAGTGTGTATATCGACTATGTTTCTTTGTGTCATAGTTATGTTCGTTAAGCGGTTAACGCAAGAGCTTGTACGCATAAATTGCATCGCGAATACGTTTTATTTTGCACGGATAGCGAGACTGTACGATTAGAAATAGCGGAGCTACCGCGGTAGAGGTAGCACGAGCTTTCATATTAGAAGTAGATTATTTAAGGCGTAGGTCACGTTAAGCGTAGGTTACGCTAGACACACGGGTCACTTTAAGCCCAACCCCCTTGATAAACGATACATTTTGCTAATCTCCTATAGCCGGCGTAAGTCATGCCTGGCATAAGTTACGTCAAATATAGTTGGACGTTCTAATATATTTCGCGTCACTCGTACCGTGTTTCGCGCTCGTTTAATCTGAAATTAATTTTCTCATCGGATATTAATCGTCTAATTTCTTTTTGCGTTTTTTTTTTATAATCGTAATTGATCGAACAACAAAGATTGACGTTTAAAGAGGAGCTTCTGAGAATTTGCTGAAATTCTTCGCGAAGAACATTGGATCGAGTAGATTCTAGACGGGCAAGATCGTTCGAATGGACTGAAATAATCGTCCTGCTAAAGCAGCAATCATTGGATTCTCGGAGAAGCTTCTTAATAAAGCAAGGTTAGCCGAAGTCTCGTAAAACTGCCCTACTGACCCGGCAATCCTTGGATTTCTGCTGAACCATAATGGAAGATAGCCTGATGGTAAATGGAGAATCTATCTCTCGCGGAAAATTGCCACGTACTTGACCATAAATTTCTTAGAATGTTAATCGAACTAAGCGACCTTCTAACTGAAATTAGAACTTCACGAATCGTCGAGTAAAAATACAGACAGCCATCGTTCACTTGTTCCACAGTTAGCGAAAAATTTAATAAACATTCGACTTAGACTCGAGTATCATCCTGTCTGTAAGATATCGTCGAAATTTGATCGATCGTCGGATCCATTTCCGAAAATCGCATTAGTTTCTTTCAATTTGCTTTTCTATTTTTCTTTTCTTGTTTCTTTTTTTTTTTTAATCGAGGTAGTCCGTCACTTTCAACATGCGACTGGTTTTAGTCAGTCGTCGCGTGGATTCACACACGGCCACGAGCTGTTGGTCCCTTTGAAAAATCCGCTGAAATTTAAATATAGCGGCGTGTAAAAAAGAAAAAAAAAATAGAAAAAAGGGAAAATCTGTCGATAGTTTCGGGTATATCGATGGAAAAAAATAGAATGGGCGAATGGTTTTCGATCTTTTGGGTGCTTTATTGCACGAATACGAGTGTGGTTTTTCCGGGGATATCGAGTCGATAAGTCGATTTTTATGAATGGAGGAATATCGAGGATCTTTAACTTTAATTTACGAGGCAGATTAACGAGAAGAGAAATACAGCTTTCATTGTCGTGATCTAAGAGTGCTTTCATCACGTACTACGCAGTTCTTTTAATCCAATCGTCGGAGAACCGGCAGATTTAATGAAATTCCTTAAAAGCAACGCGACCGGCAGCAGAATCGTTCGAGGTCGTCGTTTCGATTTCACGACCGATCGCTGAAAGCAGAACGAAGTTGACCCAAAAGAAAAAGAAAGAAGAAAAGAAGGAGGAAGAAAAAGTATTCGGCGGGAGTGTTCACGAAGAAAAACAGAAAACGCAAGGTCGATGGAGAAAAAGGAACAGTAGTTGGTTCGTTAATTCTTTTAATTGCGGTTTAGGTCAGATTTGCGTTAGGAAATCTTGCAGGATTGCATCTCGTAGGATTAATGACTAACGATGGATAGCGAGATAAGTCAGCTCCGTATCATTGTATTTTACAACGTAATCGAGAGCAGCTAGAACTCAATAACGAGTGGTTACAATTGGAAGTAACTCAACTTACGAACTCTCGTGGTACAACGGAATTTGACCAGATTTCCACATAATTTTTCTATCGCTTTTTTTTTCACAATTGTTGGCCTTTTTTTATTTGTATACGATGAGTCGCCGGTGTAAATATTCTGATCAGAGCCTCGATATTCGAACTTGAAAGAGTTAATGAAACTCGTAACTCATTTCCGTGGCTAAAAAGTGTAAAAAATGAATTTCAACGAGGAGAGCTGGTCACGGTCGTCGATATCGATTTACAAGAGCGTGGAAAGGCAACGAGGGAAGCTTGTCCATCGTTGACCGAACGAATATTTATGGTCGTTCGCGGAAGACATTGGTAGAAAAGAGTTCGAAGAATGATTCCCTGATACATCGATATCAATAGTCTAATGACAACGTCGAGTTGAATCTAGAAAATACTATGGACAACAGAAAGATACTTTAATTTGAAAAAAAAAGAAGATAGAATTTGACAAAGAGTACATTCATTTTTAGTATTTTTCGTAACGTTATTTTCTTTTTTTTTTCTTTTAATAAAATTAGCGATAACGACTTAACGAGATAGCAATGATCGCGTATAGTTGCGCGTGTTTCGAGAAGAAATGGCACGCGAGGCATCGATCAGAGGCAAAGTTGAAACACGCGAGCAACCAGAAGGGTTGGAGGAAAAATTGAAAACGCATTAGCCCGAGAATTTCGCTCTTATCGGAATTTCTGCCCTAGTTGGCGCGAACAAACTTCGAGATTCGAGTGGTGAAACGAACGCGTGTCTCCGAGTCGCGTGGCCAGTTGCTGTACACACCAGAAGGATCGATCTTTTCCTGCCGCATCGATTCTTCTCTAATCGTCGTGATCCTTTGGATATCCTAATACTCGCAGAAACTAGAATATTTGTATATCGATGGAAACGAATTACTACGTAAATTCCATTTCTTTAGTTCTCTTCGAAAACACACGAAATTAAATAAAAAGTCCTCGCAAGACACAGTGAAAATTCTTTGCGCCAAATTGTTGTTAATAGGCTGCGGATTTTTACGCATTTTCGTAATTTACGAGAGCAGTCGAAGAAATAAAACTTAAATGGAAATTTGTTGCGCCTGCTGAATATTACAACGAGTATCTTCCTTTGCATATTTTATTCTATATTTTTCCATATTGCGTGGATTCTGTGCTTGTTTGTTTGCATCTTTAAACTTTCCATGAATACGAGAAAAAATCCGGCTCTCGCTAACAGACGCCCTTAGTATTTGGATATTACCACGTGTTTTGGACGCGATCGATGGCGATAAGGAAGAGCCGGTTGGGGTTGCACGATTTCGCTGGGCCGAAGAGAGAAGGGTCGTGAACGATCGAGCGGAGAAAGGCAGACGAGAAGAAAACGAGAGAACGGACCCTTTCACCGGCAAAATGGCCGAGAAGCTTGGCGAGTTTCAGTTTCATTTCGAGAGGACGCCGCCCCATCGACCCGTCTGGACTCTTGCCGGCCTTTCGTTTGTCGCAGTTCACCATCCAGGGACAAATGGGAACGAGGGAGCGATTGTTATGGGGGTGTTGCTCGTTTCGAGAGCTGTTTTTCATTTGGATTGCAATATTGATATGGATTCTGCTGAATCTTTCATCGTTTCGATCGGTCTTCTGCTTTTCTCTCTCTCTCTTTTTTCATTTGTTAAGTTGATAAATCGATTTCACGGAATTTTTCCTATGAAAGCAGCGCAGTTATTGGATTTTGGATATTTGGGACGACCTAGGTTGCGGATGAAATTGCGATTTAAGTGATCGTTGATCTATCGAAGTCGTAGATTTATACAGGGTGCTTGGTAACTGGTGGTACAAGCCGTAAGGGGGTGATTCTACGCGAAAAAAGAAGTCGAAAATATAGAATAAAAATTCTTCGTTTGAGGCTTTGTTTTCGAGAAAATCGACTTTGAATTTTCGCTCGGTACGCGTGCACTTTATTGCGTCTCGTTATAACGGATCTCACTGTAGATCCTTGCCTCGATGGAAAAATTAAAAAAAAAAAAGAAAAAGAAATTTAAAAAAAAATTTTTATTCTATATTTTCGACTTCTTTTTTCGCGTAGAATCACCCTCTTTCCGCTTGTACCACCAGTTACCAACCACCCTGTATAATGCTACTGTATGTATAATGCGTGTATAGAATGTGCAGATTTTGCAGAGAAGTCAGACTTGGTCGAAAGTAGAAGTACAAGAGTATTAGTTGTATAGGTGGATTGGAAGTATCGAGTAATCAGTTTCTCTCGTATTTGCTCGAAAATTTCTAACTTTCGATTATTATCGTTCGATCAGTTGATATTTCCAAGAAGGAAGCTATAGCTTGATAAAATTTCCAAACGTTTCGTACAGCAGACGTGGTTGTCCGAAAAGTGTCTTTCTTTTACAGACACGTCTCTTACAACGACGCATCTTTATACAAACATGAAACCTAATCCGTCGAACGTTGTGATCTTTATTCTGATAAAACAAAATGGATCATACGCAGTTCGATAAAATAATGTAAAACGGAAAATATTGTGCATCCATTATTTCCTTAGAAAACGAAAGAGACTTTTCGGACGACCTGATACGTATAAAAGTTCTCGTCCAAATATCTTCATAAGCCAAAGAAACACGCGAAGCCTACGACCAACGCAACGCATTATCTTGCAACATCCCTTTCCCACGTCTGAAAATTTGATTACTTCCATCCCGAAGCAACACGAAATTTCCTTCGGTTTCTTTCTGAAAGCGCTTATATGTAGTTAGTTTACCGAGCTGGTACTATTAATATTGCAGGATATTTGATGGTCATGGCAGACGAAAGCAATTTGCTCGATCCTTTTCGTAGCAAAACTTCGCCTCCGAACGTCGGCAACTTCGCCAATCTTCCCATTTAACGAGAACCTTTTTAGTAGCCGTGCGTTGAACCTCGGTTAGCGATCTTCTGTCCATTCTGCCGGAGCATTTGTACGTTTCACACACTTGCAATGCAGATGCGAACGAGATCTCTCGGAAAAATACCAGAGAGCTTTCTCGATGTGAAAATGATTTATCGTCTGTTCGAAATTAGTTTTAAAACTATCAACAATTTATTCAATGTATCGAGAAAAAGAAAATCTGATATGCAATGTTCCAGTCTCCGCCATATGGTAGAAGAGATCAAGTCGAGCTATTCAAACTCCTAATTGGAGACACAAGGCCGCTAATTGGACACAGAAAACTAACAAATTTCTATTGCAAAGAGAAGCTTCTGCTCACGTGTTGCGAACCCTGCGACTACCACTCATCGTACGACTCGTGCTTCTAAAATGCACAAAATTATGCGAACCGCGCAACACACTGAAAATCTCCAAGAAACTTCGTGAAGTATCCAGTTCGAGACAAAGCAGAGAAAAATTTACCGAATCGACGAACACATGGAGCGAGATCTAAAAATAAGCGAAACCATCGCTAATCATCGTGTTGTCGATACGATGTTAAAGATGCAAAAAAACGAAGATGAAAATTCGTCATGAAAATTCAATTACCCTATGAGATGCCAGAAAAATACCTACAAATTTTCGAATATCACCATGGAATATGATGCAAATCTTCGATCGTCGTTTAGGTTTGTTACTCGAGTCGGAAGAATATTCGAATGGACTTAAGCACATAATTTGTCTTGCAATTCGTCACACTTATCTATGGACACTTTTTAAGCGGTCTACGTTTGAGAACATAGTAGCATGTAGATTTACGAAAACATACATTTACGTGGATATAACTCTTACTCGTTGAGAAGAAGAAAGTTCGTACGATTAACGTTAATATTCTTAGTCGTAATTATCGCGATTCACCGTGTTTTCTTATTGTTTCGTTATTCGTATTAAGAAGTAAGACCGGTTCAACGTGGAGATACCCATATCGCGATACGCGTGCGATAAATAGCGAATATACGTACGCACATGCACATGGTTTCTCATAATACACAACAAATTTGATTATTCCGTGCAAAGTTCAAGATTGAGTTTAACATGCTGATGCTTGTTAACTCGAACAATCCTACCTTAGTATATGTATATATCGTACAAATTTTTAATCGTAACCGGGAATTTTTGCTGATATCGTGTACACGAGTCACGGAAGGGGAAATTTAACGGCTTATAATTTTTCGTCGACGAAAAATTTGGTCGCATTGCGGCCACGAAGGAATGCAACTTTAATAGTTAAACGCGTGGCTTGCATGCTGGTGACGTAGCAGTAATAAAGGTTAATGGACAGCGAAATATTTCAGCTTCGTTGCATAACGACGCCCATCACCGTGTCGTGCCTTATTCAAACAAGCTGAAATCGAGTCGCTACCTTCCCAATGAAATTTATTCATCTATTCGTTTATTAAACGTGTCCTGAACTCGAACGAAGTCGCTGGAGAAAAGAAACAGAGAACCGAAGAGGTAGTCTTCCATTCTTGCGATGGACTCCGGAAGAGATGAATTAATCTTCCTATGTTCTTATTTCACCGGAATTTCACAAGAAAATCATTTTCTTCCCTCGACTGTTAAAACGTTCTTCGATCCTTCCACGTTCTCTCGACCATCTTTCGACCCAGTTATATCTTTCTAACTATGAAAACTATCTTCGTAATTTGGACCAATTATGGAAAAAGTCTCGTTGGTACAGGTACTCGATTTATCATTTCAATTTTACGTCGAACATCTTTTCGCGATATCCTGAACTATTTTTTATTTTGCTAAGACGAGAGCAAAAAATGAAAAAACGAAAGGAAGTGCGTGTCGATGCAGGGCGAGCGTCAAACGAATCTTCTTCCTGAGATCGGGAAAATTCGAGGGGCACAGGCGGGTCGGATTCTCCGGGGCTTTGCCAGGTTTCATCGGTATTTGCCATCAGCACCATGCTCCTAAGATTTATGCAAATTTCTCTCGAAGGCTTTCTGTCGGAAATTTCTAACCAGTCGGTTGTCCCTACGACCTCGCGTACCTTCGAGCCTCGATTCCCTCCATATCGCGTTTTCCACGTTTATACTTTGGGTCACTGCTAACGTGCTATTTGTGTGAAACGTCTAATCTTGAAGTAATAAAGAAAAATGAACGAAACTTGAAACGCTGTTTTTAACGAAAATGCTCACCGAAACACGAGATTGAAAATCATAAATCATTTACTATTATATAAACTTCTTCGCACGATATTGGCAGAGAAGCTAAATCTATAGCTACAGTCCCAAACCATGTAAATTGATAAGAACCTAATTCAGTTACAATTTATAACTTAAAGACGTTATATACGTTTTGCTCGCGACGATGATATTTTATGGAATTAATAAGTAAATTATGGAATTAATCACATAGCGGTAAAGTCGTAAGATTTAGTTTAAAAAATTAAAGTAAATTTTAAACAAATATATCGTTAATCAATTTGGGTCCTAGGAAACTTATTTCACGTAGGTACAATCATTATATACGTTTTACACACACATATACGTTTGATGTCTGTTACAATTGAATACAATTCGTCGTTCTATCATGATTTTTCTAATTATCCTGAGAATTAGACTGATAATACAAATCTATCTCAAATTCTTTTGCACGACGCATGTGCACGGTCATCGACTACATGTTCGACATATTAAAATGACGCACAAGCTGAGCCATTTGTCTCAGATATTAAATCAGAGCCAGCTCTACCCTATTCGAGAAACATCAAAAAGTTAACAAATAAAAACAATCATTATATACCTTTTACACACACACACACACGATTAATGTCTGTTACAATTGAATACAATTCGTTCTATCATGAATTTTCTAATTATCCTGAGAATTAGACTGATAATACAAATCTATCCCAAATTCTTTTGCACGACGCATGTGCACGGTCATCGACTACATGTTCGACATATTAAAATGACGCACAAGCTGAGCCATCGGTCGCAGATATTAAATCAGAGCCAGCAAAGGAACATCAGAAAGTTAACAAATAAAAACAGACGAATCGTGAGAAGAAAAAAGAACTGCTAGTGCCGCGATGGTTGAAAAAAATTCAATGGTGATAGATCGTAGGAAAGCACCTCGAAATGTTTCATTTTGATTGATTCGTACGTTGGAAGTGATGCTAGAGATTTATCGTGCAATTACTCGTGCCATTGTTTCAATTATTTATAACAGACGCGTGATTTATGGCGACAACGATGTGTCTTCGTGTTTCGAGGAACTATTTTCTTCGTTAGCAGAAGCATGGCTATCGTTCCCCTATTTATAGCGATTCCACGTTTCTGAAATAGCAACAATTTCCGTTAACGGCAGGAAATGATACGCTTTCGACGAGTGGCGTGGCATAGAAAGTGAAAGGACAATGGATCAATTTGTCTTTAGACTTTAGACCAGTCTTGCCATTTCGCGATCGATTTTTTCACCGTCTACAATCGTTTTCCTACCATCGTTCTTATGTTATTAACGTTATTACTTACTACGAGATTGCCTAGGTTCTTGTTGGACTTGGTATGCTTCCTTTCGTATCGTATAATCTTCGTATAATCGTATAATCGTTTAATTCACAGATGTAATTTGCATTACGTGTTTCGATCCATTTGAGATATTTTTCTTTTTTTTCTTTTTTTTTTTTGATATACGCAATAATATACCTGTAGACTAAAACACACTGTAAGGTTTTTTAAATAGCGAACGTAATAGTATAATAATGTAGGCCAACGGTAATGAAAGAAATTTGTAAAAGGAAATTCTTTAAGATAAGATAAAAATAGCGGATTATTTTCGGAAATGATTCGTGAGATTAACCTTGAAATGGTACGAGAACGTGCGAATATAATTATGTATTGCGTTTTTCTCTTTGTCTCTTTTATTATGCGTCATGACGCAAATATTTTACGATTCTTTCGTTCTTTTTGTTTCAGGTAAGCATCGCTAACTTTGATTCCTCGGAAATGGTTTCTGATTCATAAGTCCACCGGTAACGTACTAATTACGCTTATTAGAGAACACCTGACGTTAATGGAAATGCCCATACGGCGTTTGTTGCCAAGTTCCTTAATGGTCGTATTTTTGATTGCTTATCATTTCTGTTAGAATTAAAGATTGGAGAATTTGATCGAATTAAAAAGAAATTTAAAAATGTAGCGCCATTGGTATAATTAATTTTAAACGTGAAGAGAAAGGAAGTTTAAAAGCGTAAATGATTGATTTTAATATGGTCGATAAATTCGAAGACGAGTTGCGAGATTGACGATGGTTCTGCTAAAAAATAAAAAATAATTCAAATTCCCTGATCATCGCATAATCACGTAAAAATATATACGTTTAAATACGTTTTCATCTCTTTATAGAGTAATTCTAAACGACAACAAATTTTCAAAATGGATAGTCTTGCGACTATTTATGTCGACGTTTTAAATCGTCTATGGTGTTTCACGAATAAGACAGGTTTATAGTATCACATTTGCAATTAGCGTGGTTAGACCGGCCTGTTTCTCGATGTTGATAATTAATTACGATAATGATTAGCGTATCGTTACGCGTTAGAATCGGCGTGAATTTACGTATGTATTTATGCAGGACACGAGCGTATCGAAAGCTTCGATTTTAAATCGACCACAATTAAATGCCGTGAACCAGCGTTGATCCAATGTTATCCGTGTTCCGCTCGCGCGCGTCCAAACGATCGATACCGCGACAATGAACTATTTCGACAATTGTATTCCATGTATTAAGTATTTCGTGGGAAACATTAGACAGATTCTCTCTGTCTCCTTGTAAAATGCGTTTCACCGTATCTTTCGTGTATCGTTCTCTATAATAAAAGCAAAGTTGAAATCGCTTTATCCGTTGGTGGAATATTTAAAAATTTTCAAGCATTCTCGTAGTTTCATTTTCACGATATACAAAGTCTCGTTCATTGGATGAAGATAAAAATTAAACCAGAATTTGATAGTATCTTTTTTTATTCAAACTTAATTAGACGCGAGAGTTTGCGAGCATGTCAGCTATTTTTATTGGATTTCGCTGAACTCATAAAGACGGGTTCATCGCTTTCGAGAGTTAAAAGGCCAATCCGGGATTAACGATCTCTCCGTAGTTTAATTTCTCTCTATTTAATCAGTACCTACACGAAGGAAGATGGAAAAATTGTATCTCGATGTTGAAAGAAAAATCTGTCAATTTATCATCCTGTGTTTCGTTCAAACTTCGCATCAACTATCGATGACTCTGATCTTTATTTCATCCTCTAAGTTTCCATTTCAATTTATTCCTACGTACACAGTCGTTTCTTTATACGTGTGCCTCGATCTTCTCAATCGATTGACCCGATCGATTTTCACTTTTATAAGACTGGGTCATCTTCCTCCTGATTGTAATCACCCTTTAGAGCGAACGTTTCGGTAAACGCTCGAGTGAATGTTCGATGAGCGATTATCTTCGACGATAGAAACCCTTCGTATTGGAAATTTGAAAAAATTCTTATTGCAATTTATTTGCAAACGCCTTCTTCAGCTTCCATACGTGGTTCGAACTATCCAACCTGCTTTCCCAATCGATTTCCGCTTCCGTAAGTATATCCTTTGCCCCTAGCGAGTGGCAGAAGGGCGGTCGTGCATTCGTCGACCGATCGATCACTCGATACACGCTGTTTAGCCGCGCGATGAAATCGCTCGGCCGTTATATTTTTATCTCGCTGAAGGATCTCTCGTCGACGATCTTCGTGCTGGCTAGTCCACGCGATCGATTTTTCCTCCTGCGCACCTCCAAGTCTGCGTTCGAATCGAGGAAAAAGCTCACGACCTCGGATCATGGAAATAGCCTGGCGATTTCATTAATTCCGACGTTCCACGCGAAGATTTATAACCCGTTGCGCGCGTGCCTTCAGAAAAACCGTTTACGTTTTCCCTGGAAACAAATGGAGAGATCCGCGAAAGAGACGCATGTGCGGCCGCTGTTCGAGGAAAACCAAGCGATACAAGGAAAATCAATTAACCGTGGATGGTCCTGAGCAAGCGAAGCAGCTCGAGGTGTATCTAATTCGCCTGAACGTTTGCCAAATTTCCTGGCTTAGAGTAGCTACGATTTCCGCCGTGAGTTTCGTTCAATATCGTCGATGGGTCAGAAGGTTATGATTGGACGATTTGATTTATCTCGAGGAATTAGCGTTTTGTGTTTGTGCACGTTGCATGATAGAAATTAGATTAGTTTCAATGGTCAAATATTTTTCCATCGAGAAACCGAGTGACAGGACTCGAGTATACGATGCTTGGTCGATATATTTGGTAAAATAAGCCAGTTAGTGTCATAGATTTATTTATTTAAAGTAGATGACACGAACAATCAAATTCCGAAGTAAATTTTTAGAAATAATATTCTTAATCTGGTATCGACGTTAGGTTTGCCTACTTTTTTATTTCCGCTATCGACGAATAACATTTTCGGATAGCATTGGAAAAAGTTAAGAGCAAAGTAAAGTCAATCGATAAAACTTATAAAGTAAGGAGTGGCGAAAGATCGTAAAGTGGGCGCGACTTTCGTCGAATGTGCACTGCAATTAATTCGCAGACAGTCATCGCCGCAGTTTATGATAGTTGGTCTCGCGGATGCGTGAAATTTATATCAATCCAATGTGATGTACCTGTTGAACGCGATATTGATAAGAATTATGGATATGGTTATCGTCGCGCAAATTCCAGTGACTGATCTTTCTTTTACAACTGTCTTATACGAAATATTTCACGTACACGTTTTCCGTAATTAAGATACATCTAACAAGTACATAAGTATACAACTATAACAAGTATATTCGAGCCCCTTTCAAACATTATTCCTACAATTATTTTAATTATTTTATAAACAAACTCACGGTACAAAACGATTCAAAAACCTAGCTGCTTTTTCTACGTCTCGTTACATTCTGTCCATGTTACAGACAAAATCATAGGTACAAAGCGATTACGTGTCTCAACGTGCTTCCTCCACAACTATAAACGATCATGTTACTCTCTTTCCCTACACCTCGCTACGTTCGTACCATTTTGCAATCAAAATCATAGTGCAAAACATCCAAACATCCCGATATTCTCTTCACAATTTTCAATAAATTTTCCTACTCTCCTTTTGTCACCTTTCATCCAATCATATCCTTATTTTTTATATACACACACACACATATATATATATATATATATATATATATATATTGGGTTGGCAACTAAGTGATTGCGAATTTTGTCAATACCACCTAATGGCAAAATCCGCAATAATTTAGTTTCCAACCCAATGTATATCGAAATCATGTCGCGAAACGAGCAAACAGTTCAACATCTCTTTTCAAATCTTCAAAACTTGCTACTCTCTCGTCTCACCTGTCCGAATCACCTCGATTCTCTACGACAACCATACGGCAACATAAGAAAGATTCTGTGAAAAGAGGCGAACGTCGCGTTATCTGCTGATTCCGTATTGCGCTATTTTCCTCGGTAGTCGATCGCGTGGCGGCAAACGAGGCGGGAAAAAGAATCGAGATGAATCGAGGGGTGGCGCGATCGAACCGGGGCTTCTTTCAGGCGCGCATGTCGTCTCTGCCTAAACGGGGTGTCCTTGTCGTCATGGTAACCTTTATGGGAAGGGAGAGGCTGCGATATCTGGGCTTGTGTGAGCACCAAGATAGAAGGAAACGTATATGAAACGAGAGACAAAGACGAAGAGAGAGGGACGTATGGACGAGAGGAACCATCCTGGTTGTCGTCATCATCATTTGTCATCGGTTGGAAAGGACGAAATTCGGCTTCGAACACCGTGTATGTCGTTTTGCGCTTGATATTTTTCATCGTTCTTCCGCTTCTCCGTCCCCTAAACTCCCTTTTTCGCTTCTTTCTTTCATCCTTGTTCCTCGTTTCTTCCTTTGTATCGTGGATCGAAGGCTGCTTTACAAAGGACCATTCGTTCTACGTTTGAGAGCGGGTTTTTCGACAAGGTAATTGGGCGGGAGGACGAGGATTCGCGTGAACACGAGTTGATTTAATGAAAAAAGCAGGACGAGTGGTTTGCCTGTCTCGTTGGCTACTTGTTTCGGCTGGCTCCTTAATGCCGTTTGACACGGTGTGTCTGCGCCGTTTCAACGACGTCGGATAAAGACTTGTTTAGCCATTGTTTCGCTTGTTCGTTGCGTCGTATTCGTCTGGATCCGTGTTGCAGTGCAATGAACAGAACATTGAAATTATAGGGAGAGCATGGAATCAAGACACGCATTGTCGAATTTTGACGAATTTGTTACACTTTATTCGAGTGACATTAATAATCGACGCGACAGATGATCACCGCAAACGTCCTAAGGTTCGTTGTAACGTCAATCGCGACGATCTTTAGAACATCGGATTGCATCGATTGTCGACGTTTCTTCGTTGTACAATCGAATTTTTATCGTCGTTTCCGACAAATCGCAGGGATCCATCTCGAAGCTCTTGGCTTTCGAACAGAGACTAATCAAGTCTGGGTGAACAAAATGCTCAACAATCCCCTTTCGTTCGAACGATAGTCCCAAACAGTTTGGAACGACGATCGACCGAGTAATTAGCGAGCACGCGGTAAACAAAGTTTTCATTTCCGCTCGGTGGCCCGTCAATGGAGGGAAACGTAGTCGAAACTCGTGGAGAATCCGGGCCAAATACCGCACCGACATTTTCCACGTGCCCGTTTTTCCGCGACCCCCTTTTTTTTCTCCCTCGGACCGTTCCTTTTGTCTCGTCTCCGAGCTTTTGTGTCGATCGGGCCGAGAGCCGAACTCTCGCGCCTCTGTCGAGCGCAAAAACATCCGCGGTTCGTTGCGTTTCGAGGTTTCTGCGCGACTGATCAATCGCAACAGGTGCAAAAATCCGTTGAATCTTCGTTCTGGTCATTCGCTTCCAATGAATGTCAAACGCTCGTAACTCTTTTGCAGTTCCGTTGGTCAGAGATCTTCGAGTAGATAAATATTTGCAGATCTTTTCAGGACAAACGAAAGTAGCAGTTTATCGTAAATCTGTTTAGTTACCGGGTGGTTTCAATCTTTTTCCTGGAATCCTTTCTTCGTTGAATCTACTTTAACCTCGTTCTATAATTGCGAAGAGATAATCCAGGCCAAATATTCGGTTCGAAATATTCTAGTCATCTGTACAATCCACAGATAGTAATCGATATTTAACGACGCGTCTTTCCTTTCTCTCGAAAACCTACGAAAAATCCTACGATCCCTGGTCCTGTTGAGGCATTGAAATTACGAGAGAAGAAGAAAAGAAGAAAACAGAAAGAAAGAAGAGAAAAGGACGGAAAAAGAAAATCGATCGGAATACTTCACTGATCCTTCAAATAATTTCACGATCTTACAACCCCAAAGTGGTTCCTCCGTCTCAATCTATTTCTCACCGAGAAACTTCACAAAACGATCGTGTCGAACGATGTTAAATCAAGGCGAGAGAATCACATTGGGCCAAAACGGTGGCGAAATCGTGGTGTCGTCGAGATTATAGCCAGAACGGGAGAAAGGGAGAGAGAATCGATTTGGTGAGCGTGTCGGTGACGACGTTGCGAAACCGCCCGTGAACGCGCGTAAACTGTCGAGGCGTCTGCAAGTCAATATCCGAGAAACGCCGCGGCACCTAATTATCGGGGCAAGATTAACGTCGGCTTCGGTTATCGATTGTCTACGCTCCAAGTGGCGGCCAGACGGATTCGAGATATCTCGACGGCCCTCTGTCCACGGGTCGATATCCACGGTAGATATCGTGCGCGATCGTCCGTCGTTCCTCGACACGGTCGCGAGAAATTGACGACGAAATCGAAACGGCTGATTTATCGGCGAGACGGTGAGAAACGGAGGTCGCGATGAATCATGACTTATCGTTAGTGCTACGGAAAGCTGGCTGTTCCAAGGTTTTCTCATTGATCTACGATTTTTTTCTTTGTTCTCTTTTGCTTTCCTCTTTTTTTATCTTTTTTATTTTTTTCCGTAAATGGGTTTCCGGTGGGAAACGAGGAGCAGTTTATTTGCCGTTGATTCGTATAGCTGCAAATATTTTCGGCTATGTTGGATGATTCGTTGGTATAATACGATCGGAGTGAAAGAACGTGGAAATTTTCCGAGTGATCGTTCGTTTTATCTTCGTTTTACATTTTTCTCTTTTACTTCTCGAAGTCTACCGAGACTCGAGTTGTGAATCTCTGTGAATTATATCGAATATCTTGTTTGTTGGGAACAACGTATCGAGGAAAACATCGAATACTAAGACGGATGGGAAATGTCAAGGTATTCAATTTTATGAGCTGAAGCGAAACCTAGTGAGGCTTCGTGTTCGATAAATTTGACGTCTATTAAGTCGTAATAATTCATGGCTAGGTTAATTTAATATCTTGATAAGCCTTAAATTGA
Organism: Bombus vancouverensis nearcticus; assembly: GCF_051014615.1. Classification (NCBI taxonomy): domain Eukaryota; kingdom Metazoa; phylum Arthropoda; class Insecta; order Hymenoptera; family Apidae; genus Bombus; species Bombus vancouverensis. The sequence continues at coordinate 16,746,876 of NC_134913.1, read as the reverse complement.
CTTAATATCACGATAGGGTACGCCTTCGATATTTTAAAAAGAACAGTCGAAGATCAATGATAATCAATTATCAGAGTTAAGTTAAGCAAGCGAAGTCTCGCGAATCTTATTAACGGATTAACAGGGAACGTGACGTCGAAAAAGTGCTGCGACATAATTCCATTAGCTTTCGTATCCAAACAATTCCGTTTTTCACGAGTAAACTGGCGCGAGAGTCGAAACGGTTCAAATAGATCGATCGAAAAACAAAGAGAAAACGGGCGGAAAAAAGTGAGAAAAAAGGTAGACGAAGAAAACCAGTCAAGTGGAGCAGTGGATGAGAAGAGAAAGAAAGGTAGCGGCGATTCCACGTTGTAAAGTGGGTCGACTAATTACGAAGCGAGGATCGAAGCGTGCCTTTGTCGCAAGGGCACGGGAAAGAGCTAGGATGGTACTAGGAACGGAAGGAGACAGACGAGAAAAGGAAAAGAGCTGTTCATCCGGCGTGAAGCTGGAAGCTGCTGACGCGATCTTCTTTCTTCCTTTTACTATTTTCTTCTTGGAAGAACGTGGCTGTCGTTCTTGTTACGATACAATCGAAACTTGTATATGTCGCATCCTCTTGTAAAACGAGACTAATATTCTGAAAATTGAAAGTTTTACAAGTTTTATTTTACGAAGTTTACGATTTACAAGTTACGAGCTATCGGTATTAATCAATTTTCTTGTACAGCGTGGTTTATGCAATTGTAGCCGGTAACTTACGTCTGGGAAGAAACAAAGAAATGTTTTCTTAATCATCTTTTGGTTTGTTAATCTCGAAGGCTTTAAGTTGAACTCGTCTGCTAACCCTTTTAATCTTGTCGGAGAAGAAACTCTGTCTCTCTCTCTTTCTCTCTCTAGAGTAAAAAGTTACTACCTTCTTTCAGTCTGGATATCCACTTTTTACCTGTGCCAATCTCCAGTCTTCGCTAAACCAGGTAACTTCTTCCCCAAAAAACTCACCTTCCCTGCTGGTCCTATCCTACGAAATTTCATTCTTCGTTTCCAACTTCAATCTTCGAACTTGGTCGTACAAAAGATTCGTCTTAAAAATTTCTCTAACTTTCGGGGGAGAATTCATTTCGACTCATCCCTGGAATCGCGCGTTTCTCTAAATTCACTGGCATTGCGAGATTTCCAAATTTCGAAATTCGAAAACGAACCAGCCTTCCTATTTCTTTTGTCTCTGTGCAATTACGTTAATATTTTGTGAACAAAATTTCATGTCCCAGTACGAATATTTCATTTTCGAAATCAATGATCACACACAGACACAATTAAACGTATTATTTCTGCTCGATATTAACGAAAAAACATCAAAGTCGTTATTTGCCGTGATTAAAAATAACGTTGCGATGGTATTATACATTACGGAACGATGATATTAAAATAATATTCACCTGGTGTGTAATTTCACGCGTGATACCTTCTAAGTGTTGCCAACGATTCTCTCGCAGTTTTTCCACAAACTTCAACAATTTTTTTCACAATAGAAAAAAACACGATTGGCTTGAAAATGATTCGAAGAACGTAACGGTATTTCTGATTAAAAATATACGCGAAATATTTCATTCGAAGCGTCCTTGTACGAACATCGCTGCATTGCGAAATATCCGATCGATGGTCAGGGAAGGGCTAACAGCATTGTTTCGTCGAATTCTCAGTTTTTCCTGATCGTGTAGCATCTGGTGCCTGCGTTACAAGCTTTCTCCCCTCGTCGATTCGATCGAGCGACGCATTATGCACCGTGCACGCCCGCAGGATATGCTAATTGCACGCTGGTTAACAGTACGCCATAGATGCGTGTCGGTCGACGTGTTTCCACGCCAGCAACGCTCGTGATATCGCTCCTGAATCGTTCAATTTATCGATACGTGCGTGAGCCTGTTGAATCGTAAGGGGGATCGTCAGATTTTTAGAGGATGATGGAATGGTATGCGTTGATTTTATTAATTTCACGTTACATCGTCGTTCACTTTTCTCACGAAACGTTTACGTAGGAGCTGCGAAGCTTTTTTATTCCTTCGTTCTCAGAGATTACGTTGACTCCGGAATATTTGAAAATTCCTCTAGAATTGACTAATTTTTCATAGTCTTTTCTCGCTAACGATATTCAGTGTTTCTATGAAATTTAAAATTTTATCAATCTCGACTCTATTTTTAAATACAATTTCCAGCTACTGCGCCGAATATCAAATCAACGTTTACATCATAATAACGTTTATCGCAATAACGAGACTGGATTCAACGTTTCTACTGAAATCCAATGGCCTTCGATATTTTGCAACGCGTTATTCCACCATCTTTCACGATTCGAAAATTTCCACCCTCTTCTAAAATTTCATATCTCTGCAATTTTTCTACATCCAAGTTTAACCGTTCGATGTCAAACAACACGCGGAAATTTATGTGCAAGATAAACAGAGAAAGGCTGCAACGATTCGAACGTTGCACGAAAAGTCCGGCGTTTTCCAGCGGCGAATCCGGTCGACGTACCGTAACTGATTTATACGGTGTAACACAGTTTCCCCGGTATCGTGCGTTTTATTCACTCTTAGCGGTGCTGAAACGGAACACCGAGCGATCTTGTTGGTTTAGTAGCGGCGGTTGTTGCAGCGTGCGCTTTGTTAACAATATCGTTTCTCGTTTCCCATATTTTCTACGGTGGACGAGCTTTCGGTCCTACACTGTGTACGGTGGTTCTACGTTTCTTTGGTCAATGGCTGTCGCGCACGTTTCTATGAAAAATGTCCGGTCTCAGGAGGTCGTCGAAACGGAAAGAACCTCGATTGCGAAATCAAAGGGTTAAATCGGCTCGCTGTGCATTTTCTTAGTTTTCTCTTCGCCCTCTGTTTATTCTCTTTAACGCCACTACTTTATCTTCTTTCTCTTCTTTTTTGGCATTTAATTTACTTTCCTTTCGTTTTACCTTTTTCACGTTTAGTGTCTGACGAAGGTATTCGGACGTTTGTAGAAATTTTCTTGCCAGCGTATTCCGTGGCTGTATTTCTACGTGAAAAAGCAAATCAAACACACAGAATAACAGCTTTTCGTACGACGCTTTGTTTCCAAGAAAATTTACTTTGAAGATTCATCCGATCGGTGTACGACTTATCTCCTTACGAATGTACGTTCGTTGCAGAGTACTGTTTCTACTTGTCCTTGTCCATGAAATACAACAGGACACAACAGGCTGTTAAGAGACATCCTGTACGTAGGAATTTGTCAAAGAATTTTTTCGATCGTCGATAAATTTTTGTTTCTACGTATCATACTCGGATTAGCAATATTTAATATTAAATAATTATTAATACAATTATCGCGTGTTTGCAACGAAATTATTATGTTTTCGTATTAATTACTCCATTATTACATCCTCGTATTTTATTCCGCCTTCTTCGAATCCAGAATTTCTCCATTTATAACGTAGACCAATTAACTTCGCTATTTCCTGAAGCATTTTAAGTGGTTTTCGAAGGATAAACTGAAAAGAGAGGAAGGATTGGTGACATACCTGGCGAATCGTATAACCGCATTAATCTGCAAGGTTCCCATTGGGCTTCGGCTTTGCGTTTACGTCACTATCGATGCTCCGGTTACGTCGACCTGTGCAACCAGCACGACAACGTGACCTTAAAGTCCGTTTCCCGCTGTGGAAAATGGGTTCTCCGCTCTCTGGGCACGGAAAATGTATTCCAACTGTCTTTGTGCTTCTATTCGATTCTATTCGTCTAAATGATTCACCGAGTGTCTTTACGCGAGCGTAGCTCGTAACCGCTTCGGTCGACGTTTTAAATTTTCGTAGCTATGAATTAAAAATTCCAATAATTCGATCGAGTAAAAATTCTTTGATCGCCGATTCCAACTTCCGCATTACGAAACACTCGTAAGTTATAAAAATGTTTCCTGCGACTTCTCAGCGCTTGGTAGTTGGATATCTGTGAAGTATTTATCGTGTATTTTATTTTTATTTAGTTCTCAATAAACGAATACCAGGGAACTGGTGAAAATGGCTAATTCATAATTTTGCAGAGATATTCCATAGATTTACAAATGCGCTGGTCATTTGAATTATCTTTCGTACAATATACACATTGATAGAAGCCTGTTCTTTACATTTGCGTTATACATTTCTTCACAACTTTTTCACTTTGATTTGCTTTAGTCCTCTCCTATACGCGTTAACAATTTCTATGGTATGTTAATTAGACATTTCGCATCGGTAATTCATATTTTTCTTCGCGATTTCAAATGAAATCGTCCGATCGAATTGTTTAACGGAACGAAATAAAGAGATTGTCTTTCTGTCTCATTGACTTCTTTTTATGCATAGTCGTATAGGTTTGATAAGTTGTGCTCGGACGTCGGACAGTCGAAAAAAAGAAAAAGAACAAAAATGTAATCGGGCGCCGACAGATTATGGTTCGTTAAAATGGAATGGACTAATTAAGAAAGATACATGATGCGGACGTCGGGCAAAGCACAATGATGTAGTGATTATTTATAATGGCCTAGATATTTCCTCGCTGTCTGTTTCTGGGACACAGGAACGAGCTATTTCTTTTTTCCTTTTTTTTTTCGCTTTCTTCCTATTCGCTGAAACCTGCATATCCATATGCTGCCCTAATTTGTTTATTTCTGCTTCTAATCGTGTCACCAAAGTTCAAACTTCGCTTATCAATCGTCGTCGTTCTCTTTCATTCCTAAACTGTATCGTGAATTTTATAAATTTGAAAAATTCACGTATCGAAGAGGAAACGAGTTCTTTCCGGATCGAAGACAAGTCAGATCCGTAGATGATCAAATTATCGTTAATTATACGTTCTATCTTATTGTTCGAAAGTTCCGGCTCCTGTAAAAAGCAATAGCGCTTTCAATTGTATAGGAAAAATAAATGAAATAGATTCTATTTGTACAGTTGAATTTAATATCGAACTCGGGTTGGCAACTAAGTGATTGCGGATTTTGTCATTAAGTGGTATTGGGACATCTTACAATCGTCTTTTTCAAGTTTTCGAATATTGGTGCCTATGGTGGTGAAATTTTGATAAAAGTACAGTGCGAAACTTAACTTAAGTCTGTATAACTTAACAAATACAATAGCTGCTCTGTACGGTTGGCTTACTTTTTCAAGTTTTTTTTTTTTTTTTTTTATTTAAAATTTCACATTCACAATTTGTCTAATTTGGACATTTGGTAGAATTAATTTTTTTTTTCAAGTGACGCATCGTTTTCTGAAAAAAGGCTTCATAATTTTATCAAACTATAATTTTTGTTTAAACAAATCTCCAAAGCATAGACATGGTAAAAAGGCGATAAAAGCGGGATATCAATTTTTTGATATCGCCGAATGTTATATCTCCTTAAGCGGAAATCCTTGAAATTCGCCGGAACTCGAGGACGTTTCCAGCTCGAAACGAAATTTCCCGGTATGTGGGTTAATTGGTTTTTGCGTCGCAACGTCTGTGCATCTGTGGCAATTTGCGTCAGGCCCGATCGATCGATGTTCTATCGAAGACACCGCGTCGCCTAAGGACCGATTCTTCCGACGCTCGATTCCTCCACCGGCAGAAATTCTCTGATCCAGAAGCTAATGTAACGAACGAATCGTACCGGTTTCAACCGATCCAAAGCTTAGCCTGCTATGCGTACTGCTGTCTCGAGACAGAAATGGATAGTTGCGAAAGGGAATATTTATTTGACCAAGAGAAGCTTTCTCGCGAACGATCCACGAGGAAACGTAGATTCGATGAAGTATCTGATGGAATAAGATGGATGTTCCGAGACCAAACTACCAGTGAAATACCAGTAGAAATTTTCTTGGTTTCGTATCAGGATATAGCAGAGAGGAATACCATCCATTTTCGCATATTACGACAATTTTGGAAAGCGAAACAAATTTTTGAAACCGTTAAAAAATTGTTATACTTTTTGAAAAACGTTATCTCGTTCGAAGCTTCGTTTCGTTAGGCAATAAGAACGCGTAGTCTAATATTGTCGTAATAATCTGTTCAATTATCTAAATCTTTTTTTTTTATGTAAATTAATTTGTTTAACTAAATAAAATATTTTTTCGCACTCGTACGTTTCGTGGTCTCTGCAATTTTTAATAACAATCACGCTCATATTTGTATAAAGTAAATTGTATATGGATATGGATGTTTTCGAGGTTACAAAAATGATGCGAAACAATTGATAGAACAGTGTTTCGGGATAAACGAGTGACTTTTTAACACTGACAGGCTGAATCGCAAACGTTTCGACCACTTGCACGATAATAAACTGGAAAATCAATCCTCTCGATAGCCCGGCGATTCCAACACCGGTTTGTGAAATGAATGCGGAATAACAATCCCGAGAACAAAAGGCCAAACATCGATTCGCGAACGCTTCAAATCGGCTCGAAGTTTTCAGGAAAATCCGTGTCGCGAAATTCGGAAATCCGATTCATTTCCCCTCCTCGTTCAATTTTACCCTCGTCGCCCGACTAATCGATAAACAAAACAATGCAAACCGCACACTTTTTTTCTATTTATCGATATACGGATGAAATCCGATTGGTATAATGTCTTGAATTATTTCTTCTTTCGTTTCCCATGAGAAAGGAATTTGGGTAATTTGGATGTTGAAACTTTAGTATATTTCAAGTTAGAACACGTAACTATATAACGAGAAAGATCGAATTTCAACTATTAGTTTATATCTATTTCAAACAATGTTTCAAAGACTCGATTCTTCCTACAAAATGAGATGTAGAACCTGATAAACGAAGTATCGTATATTATCGGTACATAATTTTCCTTTGTAAATCACAGACACTAATCCTAAGCTTCCAAGCATCGTTATATGTAAATCATCAGCTGCTTTTCTCATCCATCGCTATGTTTTACCCTCTCGTTCTTTTCTCAATTTTTATCGATCGTGGTTTACCGTATTTGGTATCGAAAAAGAACAGAGACACGAAATCTAAAGGTACACAGGGAGAGAGAGAGAGAGAGAGAGAGAGAGAGAAATCGCTCGGAGGACCGATAACGGAATTAAAAAATTTTCGAACGAACCGCGCCGATTTATTTCCGATTCAGCGAATCGTTTTCCGTGGTTTTTCGAAAAATCGACGCCCGACGCCGCACACAGAGGCCAAGTTATTAATAGGAATATCGTTTCCGACCGGCCATCCATCGACGGTTACAACACCACCATACGCGACTGCACATCCGACGATAATGGCGCGCAACCGTTCGAAAAATACCCCCTGGAGCTTGTTCGAATCGTTTTCAGCTATAACCACGACGTGTTTTTCCTCTGTTCGATCGACGAGCTGGTCGATCCACATCGAAAATTGTTGTTTTACTATCGATACCAAAACGTAGTGTTTTAATTTTTCTTTTTTCTTTTTTTCTTCTCTTTTCTTTTTTCTGTGGGCTTTGGTTTGACAGTGGGTGAATTTCGAATTCGTTCGCCAGATTTCCATGATAATCGGATTCGGGATTCTACGATGCGTGCTTTTTGGTTTGTTTCCCGATCATGGGGATATTGTGCAATTGCGCGTGGATTTTGTTTATTTTAACGTTTGCCGGCTTTTGGCGCACTGATCAATGTGACGTACAGTGGGTCACGGACGTAGTCGTGCTCTCGTAATTATCGAATTCAACGATATGTTTTTCAAGTCTCTTTAAATATTATAACGAATCGGCGTTTTTCAATAAACGATACGTTGATCGAAACCTTCATTCTGCTACTTTATATACGCCCGTTCCATCATACGACGATACAATTATATCGAATAATTTTATTATAAATCCATTATCTCGTTCCTGTCGCGTGTACCTTGGAAATGACGTACGAATGAACGAATAACTTACGAATAAAACAGCAAATAAAGTAAACTTTGTTGCCATTTTCGAATCCCTGTGTTTCGATCATTCGCGGAAAGACGCGATCGCGAGATAGCACGTCAACGACAGTCGTAAATTCTCGTTACGATTAAATAATCGACGCCGCGAACTGATCGATCCCCTGATTTCTGTTACGATAATAGGGATGGTTCAATTGAGGTTATACCGAATTAACAGGTATAAATTAATGTTTATTCCAACAACTTTGTAAAGAAGGTAATTACACTGATGCGTATGTACAAGTTAAATGATGATGATGTACAAGTTAAATAAGTGATTGTTTTAAGGATAGAAGCCCGGTAATGGCATGTTGACTATTCTATAAAGAATAAGATAAAGAATAAGTGAGGTAAAGTGACGATGCTGTGTCGAAGGAAAGCTAGTCGTGGGTGGGTCTAATCTAGAAGAAAGAGCTGATTTGTCAAGGGCAAGCTTTCATTGGGAGAGCGAGGGAAAGACTTCGCTGTCAATTGGTTAATTTTCTAAGTTGGTTGGTGAAAAAGGGTGTTAACCGCCTCCGAGAGAGAGTTGTTAGTAGGAAGCATCATACGTGCGAAAACTAACTTTCCCGTAGTAACAATAAGCTTTAGAAACGATTCAGTAAAGAGATGTTGTTCGGTCTGAAGGACCTTAGCCTAGCAAATTCCTGAGATTTACGATAGGTCCTTAAGACTATTGGTGGTACGCAGTAAGGATGAGCGGACATCTGGTTCCCATCTTGACCGCGGTGTGTGGCCTGGTCTAGGTAGAGTGTCGCCCGACGTAACACCCTGTAACGAGCAAAAGTATTTTAATAATTGTTATTTACTATTTATAATCCTCCTGCTCTGCCAATCAAGCACGACCTTTGCTTACTTCTTACGATCGATACTTCGTCCACTTTTCTCGTCTACGATATAAACTATTAAATTCTTCCACATCTGAAACCACATTTAGACGGAAATTCGCGATAAAGGTTCCTCGAAATTAAACCGCGAAAATCCTGCTACCATTGTCAGCTTCTCAAAATTCACACCACGAAGAACCCTCGAATTACTCGCATCTTCAACAAACCATCTACCCCGGACCATGTGCCATTCTACTTCCCATCTATCCGAGCGTCAAACTGCATTTAATCAATGGTTCCTCTTCACGAAGGGTCTTCTTGAGATCTTGAAAGCGGGGTGAACCACCGCCGTGTACGCGTCCAAGGACTCACGAACGCGTTGTCCCCGGCGTTTCGAGTGTTCCGATTACAGACAAGGGGTGTTTACGTGGTCAAGCGGGTCCTGGGAAAAGAGGGTGAGTCGCTCGATATCGGACGAAGGGCGAGGGTGGCGAACAAAGGAGCAGCCATCGGCTAGAACTTCGCCAATTTTCCGTTCCTGGCGACGTAATAAGTTTGTTGCGACCTCCTAGGGGTAACAGCGAGGACGCTGCCGCTGATGGAGAAGGGCCGATCGATCTGCCTGCAAGGGGGAGGGAGGTGCTTTGCAGCCGGTTAATTCATGCGTTTCGTTTGCCTTTTAATCCGCCCTTCGAGTGTTCGAAAAAAAGAATCGAACTTTTGCTACCTGTTTTTCTCCGGAGATAGAAGCGACCGGTTCAAGTTGGCGATGGAAATGACCGTGCAATTGGCGAATAATCAATTACTGGGTCGTTTCTTGTTACCACTGACTCGATCAGTTACTTCGTTATTATGGTAGGATCGATCAGGGGATGTTGGTTCGAATAGTTTTCGGATCGGTGAGTGGTGGTCTAATTTGTAGGTATCGATGTGATTTAAGGCGAATTTTAAGAGGAGTTGGTTAGATGTAGCGGGAAATTATGGGGAAGCAAACATCAGAGAATGTCATTGGTATAATTTGCAAGCGACAAGACTGGCTGGCCCGAGTTGGGAGTGGAACTATGGCGAATAATTAATTATTTGGTTGTTTCTTGTTACGAGCTGCTTAATTGGTTGCTCGAGTACTCCGGTAGGACCGATTAGGTGACGTTGGTTTCAATGGTTTTGGAAACTGCGAATCGTGTCTAATTTGCAAATACATATCCTGTTGCGACTTAAGATGAATTTTCGGTGGGTTGGTTAGACGTAGTGGGAAAATCATAGGAGAGAAGACTGTTCTAATTGTACGTGTATCTTTTTATGAAAATTATTATCGTGCCTGTTAACAATCAACGACGCGACGTATAATCCTTATGCGGTTTCTTTGCAGAGTACAAGCACGTACACCCCTCCCTCCCCCCATTCGTGAGGGTTGTTCCTCGTTGAGAGGAGCGCGAGACAAAGGGTACAATGCCGCGTGGAAAAGCGCAACGTGGAGAATTCACGGTGGAAACTGCGGCAGAAGGTGGTCTGGCAAGAAACCGGCGCGAGACCGGCCGCAAAGCGGCTTATCATCGCGTTATCGATTTTGGCCGAGACGCTGCCAGCTGGAGCTCGACTGGCACAACTTGTTTTTTTTTTCTTTTTATCGTGAAACTTACCTTTTTTGCGATAAATAGATAGGACTTGGACGGGTGAACGAACCTTTACTCAAAACCAGTTTCGAACTTCGATTTTTGTCTGGACGAAACGGTCGATTATCGTCCCGACGCAATTTCTTTCTGTTCTCCTTTCTTCGTGGAATAACTTCTTTGATTCTGGAATTTTTGTCCCGTTGTATCATACAGCGGATCCGTCGAAGAACAATCGGGAAGATATGTAATTTTTGGCCACGTACCTTTTCACGTTATGCAACAAATCGTTTTTACCAATTATTAATAACGGGAATATTTTGTTATGTTTCTGTAGAGATGACACGTGTGTATTTATTTATTTCAGCCTGATGGCCGAGAAATTGGACTTGGTTTTACACTGTAGAGACGACATCACGCAATCAAGCTTTTACAACTTCTTATTTCATCGAAAACAAATAAATGCAAAATAATATATTACAAGAAATAAGTGTCATTTATACTTATAGGAAAGATAAGGTAAATGAAAAGATCGTGTTTATGGATAGAAAGAACATGGGGAATCATGACGAAGATATCGCGAAATTAATAAATCGTGCAATTATCAAAGTAATTGATAATCATAGAGTGTGTTGAAATACGAGTGCTATTTTGTTAAAAATAAAAACTCCAAACATTTCCATCCAGATTGCCGCAATAAATTTACGATTACTTATCGCAATAAATTTCTCATCGAAGAAATCTTCCCAGAGCTCTCAATGTACTATCAGTGCTTCCATCATTTATATTAAATCCAGTACAAAGTGTGACACTCCTAATCTAATCTTTCTCCCCAGAGTCACAGACAGTCCCTCTTCAATTCTGGAAATATTCCAATAGAAATACGTTCAATCCATCGATTTAACCACCATCGATGATATACGTATACATAGATTCTTGCGAATATTTAGTTTTCACCATGGAAACCCATCGATGTTAGTCTCATGATTATTAATTATTAATAGTTTCGATATCTTAATTTTGCTATTTTAACTACGCACATTACGCGCGATGTAAATATCGAAAAATCTACGATGTGTGTGTTATAACACGGATTTCTTCGACCGAAAAAATTTACGAAATTTCAACTAATGTGTAAGACGGAATATAAACTAAATAATTTTCAGCGGTTCCGACTATTTATATTTCTTCGATTGTACCGTCCATTGAACAATTATTTTGTTAAAGGCGGAGGAAAGATATCGATTTGATGCGTGAAAAGTATCGACGAAATTGGCGCGAACGTTCACGGAATACGATCGAAGGCAATTGTCTCCGGTGATATCGACGGTAATAGGATTTTAGTGATGAAACACATCGGAACACGTGCAGTTTGGATCGAGCATCTTGTCACGACTGTCCCTCCCTTGAACGCTCCGTAGTCGAATGTTATCGACAGCTGGAAGGGACGGTATGCTTGATCGTCGGATGCCCTGCAGTCTCCACCTGTCAGATTCGTCCTGGCGGAACCGTTTCAGCGACGATGAAAGACTCGTCAACCCGTGAAACGAGTCCCTCCACGATCTCTTCCCTCGTCCGACGTCCAATTCCTTCCCGTTTTGTACTTCCTCGGAAATTGGGTTAGCGTAGGGATTTAATCTTGGATGTCAAGGACTTACACCACTGTTCTTCTATGTTCAGAGCGATGTTGTAGTATCACCGTGTGTTGGATTTTAGGCAAAGCTACCGGAATGTGGTGTAATAAGGAAGAAGATACAGCGGAGAAAAAATAAGGGCGAAGAGAAACGAGGGTGAAATGGGTTTGGAGAGTGAATGAAATACTATTAGGTTGTCCGAAAAGTTCCTTTCGTTTCATAAGGTGATAATAGATGAGCAACAATTTTCGTTTTATATTATTTTATTGAATTAGGTATGATGCAATTCGTTCTATTTCTATTATTATGTCTGTGCATAATTCAATAAACTGATATAAAACAAAGAACATTGTGTGTCTATTATTTCTTTATAAAACGAAAGAAACTTTTCGGACAACCTAATATTTCAGAACTTGCTCTAGCAATTATGGACTTTTTAATACAACGTTCTTACGCGGATTCGTTGGTCCATTGAGAGAAGAATGAGAACGTTAAATTCTAAATCTATACGTTATTACGCTAGGAAAAAGTTTGTTCTCGAATTACTGCAAATTCTGCTTTCACTGACCAGGATCATTTTTCTCGCCATCTTTCCACTTACAATTCTCCTTACTTACAAGTCTGCTTATTTCCATATAACCTTCCTCGCTACCTAAACAAACGCTACCGCGCAATCACCAACCATCTCGCCATTCGAAATCTGCACAGTCTCCATTTACGATTGCCACAAGCGCCGAAATCATATTCCGCCTGCCATTCACTTCGCTGCACCATCTCTCCGATTCCTCTGTTCGCCACACAAATCGCCATTGTTCCATCTCACGAATCTTTCAGAGTGAATTCGGCGATCAACGTGCGAGGCGCACGCTGTGAAAACGATTTTCCTTCCTCGGCCGGTACAATCTGTCGCGTGATCACGTTATAGCGTAGAATTTGATATGGCGAGCCACGAGGAGAAGCGTGGGGTGGCTCCTTTCACGAAAGTCCGTTCATAAATCATCGTCAGGTTCGTTGACAAGTTTGTACAGGCCTTATACGCGAAACCAGGAGGAGGGCGGCCGGTTGTTTATCGTCTGTGTATACCCGGTGCAAACTCGTCCCCTTTGGACGAAGCCTGGGCCGCATTCACGGCAAACCGACACACCGACCCCTCTGGTCGTCGTCGTTACGCAGCCTAATGGCGACGCTGTGCCCGTTGTCGCGGCACTGGTCGACGCGTATCGCGTGTGTAACCGTTAATTGGAACCTTTATGCCGGTCACTGATACGCGATACCCCGCGATCCGTTTCTCTCTGTCATCCCCTTGCCGCTGTTCTGGCCGACGGCGCTTATGATCCACCGATTGCCGTTTGCTTCCGCTCGCGTAATTGGATAACCGAGGGTCGCTCCCGCGGTTGACTCCGATTTTCCGGACGTCATCGGTATTATCCGCGGGCTTTGCTTTCCAGTTCTTTTGGCTCTTCGATCGGTGGTTTGAACAGGATGGAACGATGATTTGGGAATTGCAGGATTTTTGGATTATCGTGGTGGATAGTCGAGGATTTGATTCGAAATTACGGGCTTTTGGATGGTTGACTGAGGGATGATTATGCTCTTGAACGGTTGTTAGGATTTTCGAGAGTAGTGAGCTTTTTGGATAGCTTTTCTTAAGGGCCCGTCGTAAATCTCAGAAATTTGATAGCTAAGGCCCTTCAGATCGAACAAATATCGTTTTTATAAATCGCTTTCCAAAGATTATTGTCTACTACGGCTGACACGGGAAAGTTAGTTTTTTCACTCACGTATGACACTTCACACTAGCAACTTTCTATCGAGGGCGGCTAAGACCCTTCCTAGTTCACCACAACCTTCTTTTATCCAATCAGAAGCAATGTCTACTGCCCTCACTCTCCTAACCGAAAGTGTCATCAACAAATCCGATGGTGCCGTGCGCTAGACACAACCATCATTGGCTCTCCTCTGATACAGCATCGTCACTGTACTTTACTTATTCTTCAGCGTTAGAACAGTCAACATGTCAGTACCGGGTTAGCCTCCCTTATTGCTACGTCAACTATAACAAAGAAACTCTAAGAGCCTTGCTCGATTACCAAGGAATATTGTGCCAGTGTCTCGCATCTCTACACACCAAATCATTGTCTACGACGTATATCACAAGTAACGGTGTAACTTAAGTGTTAAAAATATACAGGCTGGTTGGCAACTGGTGGTACAAGCGAAAAGGTGGCGATTCTACGCGAAAAAAGGAGTGGAAAATATAGAATAAAAATTTCTCGTTTGAGGCTTTGTTTTCGAGAAAATCGACTTTGAATTTTCGCTCGGGTACGTTATAACGGATCTCACTGTAGATCGTTGTCTCGATGGAAAAATTAAAAAAAAATTTTTATTCTATATTTTCGACTTCTTTTTTCCCGTAGAATCACCACCTTTCCGCTTGTACCACCAGTTACCAACCACCTTGTATAGTTTATAACCCTGTTAATCGCAGTGTTATACCCTCTCAACCATCCCTATTATCTCAACGAAAATCAGGAGATCGATCTATTCGCGGCGTCGATTGTTATAATCGTAACGGGAATTTACGACTCCTGTTGACGTGTTTCTTCGCGATTGGTGGAAAATACAGCTTTGAACGGATGATCGGTGTTACGGAGCGGCGAGTTGGAGAATTTCTGGGCGACGAGTTTCTTAGTTGTCAAGGCAGATGAAAGATTTCGGGAAATTTGGTTCGGATTTGTGGAATTTTCAGTCGATCGGTAGAAGAAGAGTCAGGCCGGAATCGTTAGGCTCGTTTGAGCCTTTTTCTAATTTCCGAACTGACGATATATCGCGGATGGATGATTCGTAGAATGGGAATTGCTTGCTACGAGGCATTTACTTTGTAATTGTAGAATCTTTAGATAGTTCCCTGTATTGTCAACGGGGATTAAGAATTTCGAAAGTTTCCGAACGATCGTTAGGTATTATTTAAAAACGAGACGATTAACGAGGACGATAAAATCAGAAAGGTTTGCATTTTTCATGCGGTATCCGATTCGTCGCCTTCGTAAATCAATTTCATTAATGGCGTTGCGAATTATCTTATCAACTAGACCTAATTCATACGTTTAAAATTAACTAAATGAAAACCGTTAAACGAACACGCTCGGCCGCCAAATATTTACGTGGCCTGATCTCGAATCTTATTCCTTGACGGAAGAGAACGTGTTCCACATCTCGTTCGGTCTGCTCCACTTCCATCAGACCAGGCCGTCAGCGAACGAAACGTTAGAATAATGTTTCCTTTGAAACACCTTGGCGAATCCTCGACGGCGAAGAAACAAAGATCCAGTGTCTGGAACGGAGAGAGCTCGCTCCATCGGGAAACTAGCAGACCTTCGTTCTTCCGGCCTGCTGGATTCGCTACGAACTAACCAGACTGCTGGCACACGAGCTTGAAATTCCCCTGGCGGGGAGAGACCAGTGCGATACCGCTTTAGAACGCTTCAGCCGATCCCACGACAGGTTTCGTCTGGTCTTTCCGTCTCTCTGTTCGCTCTACCACCGAATTTCTCTTGCTAATAAGCGGAAATGGTTGGGAAGCAGAACGAATATCGAATATTAGTGCCTGTAACGATAACGAGTGATCCGCGTTAAATTTTCTTCCATTTTGTTGACTCGTTCGCACGAAGTATACGTCAGCCACTTGTATAAAACACGACTAAAATGGAATTGAAATTTTGATTATCAGCGGCAGAAGAAAATTTTCTTTCGTTGGATATAAAAATTGTACGAATTCTAACAACTTGCGGTACTAACATTACGCTCGACTATGTTTCATACGCTCGTTTTTCCAATCTCGATTTCTGTAAATAATAGAAAATTTCTTCGAGAATCTTCCTATGCGATCTACCCGAGTTCAGAAAACATTTTTGCAATACGATTTTACCAAATAATTGCCAAACAGAATCGCTCGAGAGGAATACAAAGTAAATTGATATTCTTCGAATGATACGGGTCGTCCTTCCTCAGAGCGATGATTCTATCGATTCTCTTTGAAACATCAGCTATGGTGTCCGTGTACAGTTCGTCTTATGCAACACCGATACACTGTCAGTTTGTCACTGTACCTACAACAAAGCTGATCGAAACACCGACAGACCTGGGAAATATCCGCGTTCAAAAGCATACGATACGTACCGCGAAGAGCAGAGAGTATTATCAAGCGTCGTTGCGTAGGCTGCAATAATCTATACGTCACACGCTAAATTGATCTCGTGTGTCGGGTGCACTAGGCGTGTCCAGGTGAGCTTCCAAGCTAATTACATCAAGGCATAACATGCTGCAATTACCATTGCTCCTGTAAACTGATTAATTTACAACTTCACTCGGTTCTCTGATTAACGAGATCCTTTCTCTCTGTCTCTCTTTTCCAGCGTTTTACTCCACCAATTATCCCGTTCCAAGATAATTAGTCGATTAAAACGTCTGTCATATTATGCACATAGAGAAAAGTAGGTAAAACGAGTGTTGTTAAAAAAAATACAGTTTCAGAAAGTTAAGGACGATGAACTTTGAAGAAATTGTTTTTTGAAAGTTCCTTACCGCGTAGAATATAATTCGAAGAATGTATCTTGTAGAAAATAGGAATTAATTCTCTCTTTCTGGAGACGAAGTTAAAGTGTCGGGATATTGTAACTCGAAGAGATAAAGGAAATATGCAAATAGTTCGTGGTAAGAGGGAGGCTATCTGTTACAAATCGATTTGAAGATCTTCAAATACGAAAGAAAAGACAGTAAACAGCTCGGTGGAACTGTGTATGGTTCAGCTTAAAAAGAAGTATGTACCGAAAGAGAAGAAGGAAAAGAAAGTGGAAGAGGAAGCTGTAGATGCAAGTTGCGGGTAGAAAAGCCGTGGCCGCAGGCCACGGAGGCCCGGAGCGGACTCGAAAGCACTAAAAATTCACGCAACAGGTCGTTCTGTTTAGTAGAGGATCGCGACTATGCGTGTGTGTCTTCGTTACGCACGTGTTTCCCCTTCCGTCGCGTCTTCGTACGCACGTGTAGACGCGCGTGTGTCCTCCCACGCAACCAAGTAACAACCCGTTCCTTGCGTCCGAAGTGTAACGAGACGCGAGAAGAACGCTGCGACTCGCGAGGCTTCAGTTTACTTAACAACGCGCGTCTTGAGTAGAACTGTACGAAACTATTTAATTATAAAACTGGAGGTTTTCTCATGCGCTTTGGTCGATTTTTATCACAGTATGCATATTTCGAAGAGAGTGGAAGAAATAGAACCTAAATAGAGATTTGTTTCGCTTTCTTGATACCGTGACAAATATTCTGTTTCTAACATTTTGCACACTCTTACGCAAATTAACTTATCGCTGTAAATTCGTAGAACAGAGGATGGTGGAATAAAATTCAACTCGTGTTTTCAAACCTGAGTCTTTAATGTCGTATCATAACGATCGATGCAACTGTAAAAGATTAATTAAAAACAAATTTTCTGTTAAACGCACCAACATTCGCGGTTTAACAGTTGTAAATTAAAGAAGACTAAAAAACGAGATTAAAAACGTTTCCTTGTTAGAATGTCCAAAGTGGTCGATCGTAATTATCACCAAATAAAGCCAAATCTTCTAGTTTTTCCCAGAATATCTCGTCAAAAAGAAATATAAAAAATCAACTTTACATCTGGAAAGGTTCTTTCGCTCCATTTTCAAGCGCTTGACCCGTGTTCCTTATTTTCCAAAGCCGGTGCGATCGTTCCATGATGCAGCAGCATCGGGTTCAAGAAGGCGTTTATGGTCGAAGGCGTTTTTCGAAACACTCGTGGCGTTTCGTTTTGGAGAAAGGGCGGTAGAATCGAAGAGGAACGAGGGGGAGGGAAAATTGGCGGGAGGTCGATGCGAGGAAGACCGTAAAAGCGAGCCACTAAAGAGTTGGAGTGCAGCGTAGGAATCTCGCTCGCTTCCATAAAGCGAGTTTTAAGTCTCCCTCTTTCAATGCAGCCTCTCTCTCCCTCTCTCTCCCTCTTTGTCTTTCATGGTCGTAACTTGGAAAACCAGAGGAAGGGATGTTTTCGACTGCGACTAATGAACTTCATCCCTCTGTTGGCAAGGAACAAGCGAACAAGGAGTTCCAGCGAGGAATTGCGTGGCGAAATTTTCTACGATTCTCGTGTCACTCGTTAAAATTTTATTTTTATAGAATCGTTAAAGTAAATCGTTATTTTTCCTCTTTATGTTTTGTGGTAAATTTGATCGTTTATTCGTTAACTTGGACACGACCGAATTTTCGCAACGATATAAAATTTGTATTTGCGATAGCAGCCACGAGCAAACCAAGTTGAATTTGGTGGGATGATATTTCGTATTTACATGCTCGTCGCTGTCTATATTCCGTAATATCGATAGGACGATTATTTATGAGGAATTTTTACTAGACAGTGAAACAATGACAAGTATGAATTTGCACAAGCACGATACGTCGGTGTATTTTAATAGTCTTCTCATTTTTTTCTTTTTTTTTTTTGCTTGTTCGATTGTTCGTTTGATGCTTTTGAATTTCTAACGAAAGGAATATTTTGTGAATGAAGATCGAGAGAAGACGAGAGAATATTTATGAATTTCGTGTAAAAGGAACGGAGAGTCTGTCTTATGAACTGCATGAGAGAAGTCTGCCGGTTATTTTTGGAGAATCGTTTGCCGTTTTTTATTCGGCTTGGTGAAAGATGCGCGTGGGTGTGCACCCGCTTTATAGCGTTTTAGTCTTCCAGCTTTCGTACGTGGCTACTTTGAAACTGCAAATAAATATTCTTTATCCGTGTGCAAATATTTTTCAAAGCAGTCGGTGTATGGATATAATTACTGCTGCATAATTTTCCTATCAGCGCGAGAAGCAACGATCTATCGTGCTAATTCTATCGTTAAAATTCCACTTGCGTTTGAATAAATTGTAATCGAAAGCGTCCAACCCCATCCTCGTTAAACGTTCTGTTTTCTTGCCAAAAACCGCGAAGAAAATTCTCCATTGATATCTACGGCAGAGTGCGAAGGACGACTGTAACCCGTGCAAACTCGCAAGACAGAAGAGAGCAAAGTTTAATTACTGGAAAAAAACGAATTTCCAACGCGTGGTATTAACCCTTTGATCGTTGATACATTCGACGAGAGGAGAGCCACTCGGTGTTCCTTGTTCTTTGGACAACTTTACGAATCTACTTTGATCGGTGGAGAGCCGGTGGATGCACTTCAAACGTTCTCGTTCTCGCTCCAGCTTTACCGGTTCTCGTTATTTCTGCATCGTTTCAACGATTCCCAACGGCGTGTGCCCTCGAGTTTGAAAAACAACCAGCCGACCAACCAAGACGGAGTCGCGATCTAATTAAGACTACCCTCGCGGTTTCGAGATCGCTCGTTAATTCTTGCTTTCAAGACCTGCTACTTTAAGGCTAGATATCGACCGTTTTCAGTCCTTCGTCTCTTTTGATTTCTTTTTTTTTTTTTTTTTTTCGTTTGAACGAGGTTGACGATTTAATGATTCAGAACGGTGTGACAAATGTATTTATTTTAAATCGGACGCAATCTCTTCATTCCCAAGGGATCAGCGAGGCAAAGTGGTATCAAATGCCAAAAAAAAAAAAAAAAGAAAAAAGGGCGGGCGAATATCACGAAGGATATCGATCTCACGCCACTTAAACTCAAAACCATCGCCCATCTCGTTCTACGTATGGCCGTCTAAAAATCGGCAAACTCTCGAACCTCCTTCGAACGCGGTAAAACCTTGCAATATCCCTGCAAGCTGGTAAACTCAATTAATCGCGCTATAAAAAGTTTCGTTTCTACTTCCGTTGAACGAAAAACCGTCGCAAGAAAGGAAGGAGAAAGGAAAATAGAGAAAAATACCACGAAGTGGTGTCCGATATCAGGACATTTGCCCGCAAAATCACCCCGTTGTCTCGTTCTATTCAGCCCACTACAAAAATCCTAAAACTTTCAAATCTCTTGCGAACTTGGGTGAAACCTTCCTATCTCTTCTGCAATCTTTCCGCCGGAAAAAGAATCAACGGATCAGGCTACGAAAAGATGCGAAAGAGAAAAACATATAAAATAGAGAAGTACACACGGAGAGTATCGATGATGCACGGTGGTCTCCCCACGGCATACGAGTAATTGTAAAAATACGGTGAAAGTGGATTAGCCACGGGGAACGCGTTGCATCCGGGCAAATCCGTGGGCAATTGCAGCTGTTCCCGTGCAGATGTCCAGGATCTCGTCCCCCGTGGGTATATACGCGTGCGTTGCAACTGCACCGGCGCGTTTAAGTGGCCTTCCGTGGGGGACGGACGCTCGTCGTCCACTTTCAAAGGAATCCACACGCCGCAGCCACGCACTGTCTCGTCGGAGGATGCGCGTGCACCGTTATTGTTCCATGCTGTTTTCCTGCCTTTTTGCCTCGACCCTTTTTTCTTTCATACGCGCCGTGGGCGTGCCTGTTGCGAGCCTTCCGAACACTCCTCTCGGAACACGGGTTAGGCCTGCGTAACTCGGTGCTGTGTCTTCGTAATGAATGCCAACGCGTGGGTGGACGTCGATGACACTGTCCTTTTTCACGCTTCTCAGCGGTATACCGACGATAGGCGCGCTTTCTGGCTTCTTTGTGGATGAAATTGTCTCTCGGATCTTAATGCCACGATTTGATAAATTATTTCGGCTTGGCAGTGATTCTGCGTTTCTTGACAACCGCGAGACGGTGTACGAAGCTTATGAGAGTTGCTCGCGATTCAAATAATTCCGGACCTTTGGCTTGAAGTTGACATCTCTGTTCAGAGTTGATTTATTAATCGTAATTGTATTAGGTTGTCCGAAAAGTCTCTTTCGTTTCGTAAGGTGATAATAGACGAGCAACAATTTCTGTTTTATATTATTTTATCGAATTAGGTATTATCCATTTCGTTCTATCTCTATTATTATGTTCGTGCATAATTCGGTAAACTAATGTAAAACAAAAAGCATCGTGCGTCTATATTTCCTCATAAAACGAAAGAAACATCTCGGACGACCTAATGATCACATCGGTACAGAGGTATACGTATTTGGATGCGCGTAGTCGAAATAATGCTAAACTCTTGATTGATAGTTACGATGCTAAATAGGAGTTGTTTTATTAATGGTAAATATAGTCTAATTAACACGAAGTATATAAGTAGGTAGTCGACTGCTCTATGTTGTTCGTGATTGGAAAAGTCATTTGGATCTTCGATTTTTAGATACGATTTCGTAAATCGGTGTTGATCGGCAATTCGTTAACCGGCTGCAATTATATTTTAATTAACAGAGGTATGGAATCGTGAGAGAAAGGAGACTCTCTGAATGCAACGTGATTCCATGCGTCCTTTCACGAAACTCTTAATTGAAACTCCTATGAGAATCACGGC
This sequence comes from Bombus vancouverensis nearcticus, assembly GCF_051014615.1. Lineage (NCBI taxonomy): Eukaryota > Metazoa > Arthropoda > Insecta > Hymenoptera > Apidae > Bombus > Bombus vancouverensis. Next base: position 16,725,469 of record NC_134913.1, on the reverse strand, counting down.
CTCTTATAAAAGGAGAGAGCAATTGGCGCGACGTGGTTGCGCCCTCGGTCGTACGATCTAATTGCCAACTACTTATTTAGTCGCGTCAGATACGGCGCGAGCTTCGAAATCAGAATCTTTTCAGCCAGAAATCACGCTGCGCAAATTCACCTCGTATTTAACACCGCAATTACCAAATTTCCCATTCTCACGAATTTTAACATTTCACTCTTCGCGTACTAATGGAAATATTTGAGTAATAAATTCGTTCTACCTTCGCTAGCGTATGAATTTCGAAAAACGTTGTACATTTACGCGAACGATGGAAAAATACGCCTGTTTGAAACTTTCTTACAGAAGATTATGAAATAAGTTGCTTCTTGATCAGGTAGCTTTTACCACGTTCATTTAACAAAATCTCAACAAACTCGTGACTCGCTCTATGCAACAACCTGTATAAAAGAATTCATGTTTTATGCTTGACAAATCATTAAACGGAATTAGAAACCGGTAGAAACTGAAAATATTTGTAGGACACTGAGAAAACATCTGGTTTGGAAGTTGCCAACTCGGATGGAGCAACTCTGCAGGTTCGGAAAAAGGTATCCGCTCGCAGGTCACCAGGGATTGACCAATCCCTTTTTCGCAAGATCGCGATTGTTTCGCAAACTAGTTTCAGGCCACGAGGCTGATAGAGCTCATCGTCGCGCGAGCGCTGCCCCGGCAACTATCGAACCGTCCCAGTTTTTCAACGGTGCGCAGGCCCCTCTCTCTCCCTCGAGTCTGCAAGCTCGATCGTTCAATTAAAAAAGCCCGTTGTATCGCGCTGAACAAGCTCCCCTGCTGCCCTTAATCTAATCGCGGGGCAAACTTTATCCCGGATATAATTTCGTTTTAAAACGGGCAAGGAGTCGTCTTGCGATCGAATTAGGAGAACGCAAGTTTTATCTAGTTTCTTTGCGTTTGTTCGCTTGTTTGCAAGCACGAGAGTCGTTGGCTAAGATCTGGAATCTGGAGGAGACTTACAATGAAAATTCGTAGTAGGATTGAAATTATTAATGAGAAAATAGAAAGATCTAAAATTGAAGCTAACACGTAACACCTCTTAGAGATCGATCGCTATACGGTAAGCTGAGAAATGCTTCTCCTGTTTATTTATAGAGAGAAGATTAAATATATTTGTAATTTTTTAATATATTTTTATTATCTCCTTGAACAATTGAAGAAATACTAATCGTCGGCATGTAGCCATTAATCGTATCGCTAAGTTTTGTAAAATTTCGTAGATTTGCCACGTTTTATTGAAAGTCTCAAGCGTATCCCATTTTTAGTTGTATTACATTTCGTACTTCCATACTTTTTACATTCGACAGACTAAAGTCGCAAGGAGGAGGCTGGATTTAACTTGTTTTAATATAGTTAGGTATTATCGTTCGAACGTCGGTTGAAGCTCGGATAGGTTTAGATGGATTTTGCGAAGTCGTATCCTAGCGTGGCTGTAAAACGTAGATAAGGTTCAACGTGGTTTAGTTTTACGTTGGCTTAGGATTACATTGCTCGAGAATTTAGACACCTAAAGCGTGCCGTAGTCGTTCCATGGTTTACATTTGGCCGGAATTTTAGCACAGGTTACTGCTAAACACCAGGCGTCTATAATCTTCTTATTTTTGGTTTCCCGATAGTGTCAAAAATTTCATTTTTCCTCCCCTGTGAACGCCCGAACTTTCTGTCTACGATCTACTTGATAAAAGTTACCATCGTACCAATACCTACGCGTTAATAATTAACAAATAATCAAAATTCTACGGTACATATAATCGAAATTCTAAATTGCAGCACATTTGTACGAAATCTAAATTTATCACCATTTGACAATGCTTTAATCCTCGATTCTCTAACTCTAATTCCCTATCTCTACACGCAGCATTGTTGAAATAATCCACAGAGTGTAACGTACGTACGTGTCGGTATTTCTAAAAATTCCCAATATAATTCCAATTAATTCCAAACGATCGCACGTTTCAACAAAATTCAAATCTGCGGTGATTCAACTACGAAATTGCCTGATTTTAACCTTTTGCGTCGAATGGAGCATCCAAGCGACACACCCTGTACTCAAACTTTTCACAGTCTGGCCACTTATCGCGGTTCGTTCGTTTCTCCTCTTCTTCCTCCTTTATCGGCGCTCTACGGTTCGCGTGTCCGTGGTATCTGGCATAAAATATATAAAGTCTGGTACGTCCGGTACTGCGGCAACACCACGACAGGAAGCTTAGCACGCAATACGACGCACGTACGCACAATAACCTCGGGCTACCACGCACACCCGATATTACTTCTATGAAGGGAGAATGAAAACACGGTGCAGAAAAGCCGAAGAGCAGTCGGACGGACGCTCGATGGCTTTCTGAGTTTAATTTGAGCGTGGTTTTTCACGCGCGTTCGATTTCCCGCGCGTTAACCGCCGCGATAGTCAATTTCCGCTCGACTTTACGTGGAAATATTTGCTTTAGTTTCACAGGGCGAGCGTATTAGGCTGCCGAGACGTACATTCTTGTCGTAAGTTTCAGATTCCTTGATTTGTTTCGTGCAAATAAATTAGGAAATTAGATGATATTTATTCCTTACGAGTTCCGTATTTATCGGGAAAGATCGTCGATCGAGTCGAAATCGTTCAAGATTATTATAGCGTGATTGTATTTAGAAAAATAATGCGCACGTGGATCAACGCCGAGGATTAATTCGCTGGAAATTTGTAGGAAATTATTGCGAGGAATTATTGCGAGGGTTTATTATAAAAATTAGAAAATGCGTAGCGATGTTCGAGAAAAATTGCTACTAAGTCTGAGCACAGAAACATATTTCTTATCTTTTTAATACGCCGTACATCTAAATTAATAGAAAATTATAAAGCAGACGAGTTAAAGTGACCGTGTTTCACATAGCTAAATTATTCGTCTTTTCACCGATTAGAAAGTAAATGGGCAGACAGCGAAACAGCCAACGATTAAAGCGTTAACTAACGAAACACTGTAACGATATGTGTATAAAATGTTTTACTTTTATCCTTTCATTTAATATAAATAGAATTATAAATAGTTTGAATTATAAGGAGCTTGAAGAAACTGCTAATGAAAAATGTAAAATCAAATGTATCTGAATTCTTGAAACACGTTCAACTATTTGATTTAATCAAATATACGTATGTACGTACGCAACACACAAAGATTTCCAACTGGTGTCAGTAATTTTTCGAGGAGGGAATTTGCTCGCGCTTTGGCAATTATCCTGTGGCACGTTTAAATTCATAATGACGCGTTCTAAGGGGGACACCATCTTTTATATGCAATGCGTATATCGCGTATGCGAATCGACAAAAGGGAAGACGCGGTTCTTGACCAGACAAAAGCGTCTAGACGAGCGACGGAATTAAAGCCGAGCCTCTGGCTCAACTCCTTTTTTCTTCTTCTTCTTTGCATGGAGAAAAATGTACAGCAGGTTCAAACAATTCCTGCATGCCAGCAACTTTAGCCTCGCTCCTCGATAAGTATTAAATCACGTGCTTTGTGCCTCTTTTATCAGATGACGTACAATCTTTTCTTTTTTATGGGAAAATGATAGTTAGAGCTTGGATATTAATTACTTTTTAATATCCTCGTATAACTCGATTTACCTGGACTCGATCCATTGGAGCGGAATTTTACTTAAGATTAGCTGCACCGAATGAATTATCGATTAAGTCTGCCGACTAATTCCATCGTGTGACTGTGATTCTTTAACGAAAAGTTGCAGAGATTATCGCGTAGAGAACTTCTATTACATGGATTTCCTGTCATCCGATGGATTTATATGGAATTGGAACGTATTACGAAACAATAATTGCCACAGTTGGATGAAATTAGTTGGACAGGAATGAAAAATTGTCGACGACGGGAATTCTTGCAAACTTTAGTTTCCAAGAACTTTGCAAGGAAATTTTCAAGAGTTTTAAAATTTGTGTGGCTGTTCGCTAAGAAAGTCGAGTTACCTCATCGCAGATAGTCGATCTTACGAAAAGTAATCATTTTTTTTATTTCACGCGTACTTTCGTTTCTATGAAACATAAATTACATCTTGATTACACGTACAGAGAGCATATGGCCTATGTAACTGCGATTGATTTTTCTTCGTTAACTTTCGATTCTACGATTATAAACTGAATTTTAAATCTCTTTGCGAACGTTCTTTTAGTTAACCGATTAAAAATTGTAAATTAATTCGAACAAATAATAACGAATCGTATAGCATTTTTGTTTTTCTCGTTATGTTACAAGTGTGAAGAACGAAATATCGAAAAGAGAAAAAAGGAAAAAGAGTGGCATAGAAGGAATCGCGGTCGTATCGCGCGATTTAATAATCACGAAGCTCGCGAATAAATTTACCGAGGGAGTTCTCGCGTGCCTTCTAAACGACCACGGGAAGGCGTTGCACTTTCGTGCAGCCCTTTTATCGCTCTTATCTCATAAATAGAAATATCGCGGTTGGAATTAATAAGTTTCAGCGGCGCGATGGTTTTTCTGAAAAAACTCGATGAATTGTACTATCGTCGATATTAATCAATCAGGCGATCGTTTCTTTTCATCATCGTCGATTGAAACATGTACGATAACGTGTAAAAATATTCGATTGATTTTCAACGTCAATCGAACGTAACTTCGGTGAAAATTGTTTAAATCAATCCAATTTATTCTTCAATTTTGATTTTAGTACCTGTAGCGTTACGTTATGGAAAATTCAGTATTTTTAAAATTCTATTTGAAAATCTGCTTCCGATTCTTTGTAATTTCATGAACTTTTTATTGAACTGTCGGCTACTATTTTCGTACGAAATATCCGATGTACAGGGAAAAATATCCTGTGCGTATCAAAATATTCTTTGTTTCACAAATATTTTGTATTGTTCTTACAACGTTATCTGTCGTATCTTCTTCTATATTCTTTTTATCAATTCCATTTTATTTGCTTATTTTTCTAACTTTACGTTACTGTATTATCACATTGTCGCGCGTATGATCGTGTTATCAAAGTCTGCCAAATTTAAATATCAGAGTCAGTACACGTGTACCGAGTAGATTTTTTAAATTGTCCCTCTCGGTAACAAAGAGAATCTCATACACAAAACCTCTATTGTACTCTTTCGTCTTATTTTTCATTTTCGCGAGAAATCACCCCTTGCTCGATCCTACCACCCCATAGAGACTCTACCGCCAGACGCTGTATGTGAAACAATTCCGAACAAAAAAAAAGAAAAAAGAAAGAGAGAAAGGGAGAAGGTACAAAGAAAACAGGGCAAAAGTTGAACGAAACGGAGGTTAGAGTCTCGTGGTTAGTTTCAATCGTTTCGATGAAATATGGATTTCGTGGTTGCGAGTCGTTGACCCCCGACACACGTAGCCGGATCGCGTTTGACGTGTCGGCAGCTCGACGACGGCCGAGAGAGGAAGGGGCTCCATTAGCAAAGGTTATCGGGTCGACCTCGAATCGTATCGATTGGCTCGCTTTAAAATGTCCTCTGGCGGCCCTAGCGCCAGCAACAGGCGTCCTTCTTTTTCGGCGCGTCACGCATCGCCATCCCACCCTTTGTGGAAGGGGTTGTGATCGCGACTGGCGACTGTTCGAGGGTGAAAGGACGTTGACCCCCCATGGAAGGACTGTAGAGAGACAATTTTGTCGCTCGATTGACGACCACAGAAGGTTTGTTGTAGTGTTATTTCGCAGGATCGTTAAAATGGTATTTCTAGACTTTTTTCTGTAGTGTGTTTTTTTTTGTAGTGTTTCCTTTTTGTGTGTGTGTGTATGTGTGTGTGGGGGAAGAGTTTGGCAATGGAATGGCAAGAGTATAGATGTCGAAGAGTCGATAACGAGGGGGTTGTGGATTTTTGCGAAAAAGTATACAAGAGACGTACAACATACAGAAATAGAATACTCGCTTATAATGTTCGACGGATAAAACGAATCTGTATTAAATTAAATGGTTGTCTGTGGTTGTGTTTCTACGAAAATATGGATTTGCGTAAAAATCCACGCGTAAAAATATTTTACCTGGTTTCGTATTTCCTATTTATGTCTCGTGTTTTATGGTAAATATGTCAAAAATATCAAAAATACCATTAGATAAGCAAGAAAGTTCTGTTTTCGTGACAGGAGAAGAAGGATAGAAAAATATAGAGGACATAATTTTGTTTATAAAAATGGTTGCTCTTATTTTGATGAACGCTTTATTTTCCATTTTTCTCGTCTTTTTCTTTCGTAAAAAATGATACAACCTTATTGAGCGTCTAGTAATTCAGTAAGAAGCGATAACAGAGGTACGTTTGAAATTGTCACACGCTCAAGAAGACCACCCGCTCAGAAACAGTGATAGGATAGGCTAGACATGCTGCATACCACAGCCATCGAAACAATAACGAACGAAAAAAGTAACGGAATAGGCGCCTCTGAGATACACCAGACGACAACCCCTCCGGAGGAACTAAAACCTCAGTATAAAAACCCTCCAAAATAAGCGCTCGAATCAGTCTGTTAAAACATTTTGAATCAGTCTCTTGTAACACTTTAATCATTCTGTTGTAACACTTTGAACCGTCACTTGGTTGGATTTGCATAATAAATTCTATTATCATATACAAAGTTCAATTTCTTCACCTTATTCGTGAAACGTTCGAACTGCGACGCGAGGAAATCACCGGCGATCTATCGGTTTCGTGATTTCTTCTGTCACCTACGTAACAAAATAGTTGAAAGCGTGTTTGAGGTATCGAAAGTATTTTACGATTCTTCCATTTTCTTTGTTTCAAGTAAGCTTCACGAACTTTATTTCACGCGAAAGACGCTCTGACTTACGGATTTATTGCCGAGAAGTCTTATCATCGATTTCAACTTGCTTCTAAAATTGTTCATGCTTTCGTAAATATCTTCCATGTATCTTCTCGTTGCTTGGTATCGAAAGCAAAGATCGATTGTGTCACTGTTTCGCGAATCCAATTTCCAAGAGCAACAGTTTTTTCCTGCATTCGTCCGCCTCGTGTGCAGAGATACGAGAAAAAACATCGATTCGTGTCCGCCGATATGAATTTCGTTTTGTCGTTATTGATTCCTCGTTAAACTCAATCGACGTTGTTGATACAACGTACGTTCGATTTGAACGCGTTACATTCGTCCTACGATATCGTCGAACGTTTCCTACGAACTATGTTCCCTGCACGTAGGGAGGGTGTCTAGAAGCGTCAGGGGTGTACCTTTCACGTCGAAAATACGATTGGCGACGATTGTCGGAAGGATAAAAAAGAATATTGAATTTTTATAAAACGAACGGTGTAAAAAAGTTACGACGACAAGATGAGAATTCGAGTAATTTGTCTACCAAAGTAATTGAGAGGACAACACTTTTGAGAATTGTTGAAGTGGGTCTCATTTCAAGGAAAATTCTACGTCTTCTCTAGTGTTTAATTTTTGGCACAACGATTTTCTTTACAGCCGCCTCTTTGGTCTCCGTTATATTGGGTTGGCAACTAAGTGATTGCTGATTTTGTCATTAGGTGGTATCGACAAAATCCGTAATCACTTATTTGCCAGTCCAATAGTACCTTGGAAAGATCACCGACGTACAGACAATGTCGATGATAAAGCGCAAATACCGACAAGTTGAAAGGTCGGAAAACTTCAATAGGCCTAACGGCCATCAATATATTTCGGCATAACAGTCGTTGATTGTCAGTTAGCCACCGGAGAGTCAAGAGTCAAGAGTCGTTAATGGAGAGTTGTTATATCACACTACTGCATTAAGTTCAAGTTAAATAATCATCGTTTTCTGTTTAACCCACTGTAATAAATCCATCTATCAATACATTATCACACGGGATAGAGATCACTGGAAATCCTAATTTCTAGCATTTCAGAATTTCTATAATACGCGTCTGTTCTCTCTATTCCGAGATAAAAACCTCAAGAAGAATAAATACAAATTACTGCGCGAAGGAATTCGACCATTTGATGACTCAAATGTGCGCATAGTGTAAATGTTACCATTTAAAATTCAAATTGACATGAAAACCCAATACACTAGAATATTAGTCGAAATGATTTATTTGGTGCAAATAGCAACAAGTTACCCGTCACAGAAGCCAGACATTTATTCATATTTTTTTTTTTTATTTGGTAGACTATTTAAAATCAATTCTCATTGAGAATTATAAGTAAATTCTTTTGGCGTGGTACTGTAACTTGGATTATTTATTCATATTATAAAAATTGTTCTTTTGTTATTTTTATTTCGAACAAAATTTGTCCACGTGTGACGTTATATTGTACATATAAATTACATTGTACATATAATGTACAATTTAAAATTCATAATCTATACATCGAACGTTGAAGTTTTAATAAAAGTAAAACACGTTCTAGGATTTTCAATATCAGACAGTACATCTCCTCTGTCTATCCCCAAAAATCTCCACAAGAAATATCATATGGATCGTGCAGAACAGGACAGCAATTTGCTTAATGGTATCTCCAAATCGCCTCATTTTCCATCGAATTAAACTTCCCTTAAATCGAAATTCTGCCTACGGAGGATTCTTGCCGAGCAAAGCTTCTTTTCACGAAAATTCCCATCGTTGAAATTGCTCGCCCTGCTGCAGCATCGTCGTACCGGAGACGGAAACCCTTGAGACGAGCGACACCGTGGATTCTCGCGGTGTCGATCCTCGAATCTTTGCCGTCGATTCCGGTGCCAAGGCTTGTTAGTCGCGGACCGGCAGTTTATTCAAGATCGCATCGTGTCTCAGCGAGTTCGCAGGTCGCGAGAGCGAATTTCAGAACGACGAGCAAGCTCGTTGATAATGGCGTTAAAAGTCGCCCCGAGCCACGCCTTATTAAAATGTTCGTTTCGCGACGAAGGGACGTGAATTTGCCCAAGTTCAACGACGATGTGTTATACGACTGGACTTTGGGGAATTCTCGAATCGAGGAATTTAGACTCGCGTAACTAAGCAGAGTTGTAACAAGAAGCAACGGATTGCAATGGTTTCTACTAGTGCTATTTGCAGTTAATTCGGAGCAGGTGTGAGTCGTGTTACGATTTGATTTATCGTTGCTTCGCGTTTGATAGATTATTTCTTGCGCATCTTTGTTATTTCGTGCAAATATCGGTAATCCTTTAACGAAATTTTTAATATTCTTTGCGATTTTTTTCATACGTTTCTCTGCAATCTCAAAAACGACGTAGTGCTATGCCAACAGTCACAAACGCAGCTACAATCAGTGAAAACACGTGATCGTACACTATTCGAAAAGTCACATTCCAAAGTATCCCTTTGTAGAATTTGTAGGATAGGTGTAGTTGCTGCCAGGTGAAAAGAGAATGCGCGTTTCGTCCCAAGACTACCGGTGGACTCGTCAGTAAGGCTATGCCCGGTAGTCCCTGCCTTAGACGTAGAGGGAGTCTCGCGGGAGTGCGGTATTTGTATCGTGACACCGTATATTCGACCGCTAGCGAGACAGACAGACTCGTTGTCGTCGTAGTAGCCCTCTGGTGTTTGGCGGTTGGTACCCGCGGATCGCCCGGGAAGTGTTACGACCGCGTTGATGCCTCGACGTGTCGGCGTCCTGTTGGTACCGATCCGCCACAAATTAATTTATCGTTCTTCAAATATTCCTCTTCCAAATTGAAAGTCACCAATTAAAGTATTTTTGCGCTATAAAGATCGTTCGAAGAATTAATTTGTTCGATATGCGTTCAACGTTACGAACAACCGCGTGTTACATGAAAAAGAGTGTGAAATGCAAACGTACAGGGGAATGAAGGAAGACCCAGGCAAATTGGACCCTGACTTTCTATCGATCTTGCGAACAACCCTGCGAAAATCGTCGTAATGCCAGGACTATCCGCAGACACGGATTCCGCAATCTACGGGGTTAAGTAAGTTCAGGGTGCAGAAGTGTGGGTCGGGTTTCAAAACGTAGAGGATCTAATCTGCGGTAGTTTTGGGATATTCTAACCGGTGGGATCATGAGATACCTAAAATCTAGGTAATAGTACGTGTAGAAGCAGGAACGGGTCGAGTTTTATCTCGAGTATCGAAGTGGAAGTGTAAATTAGAATGGATTCGAGAAATGTAGAATGTTCCGAAGTTGAAAGTAAAATTGGCCTGCTCTAACACCTGGGAATAGACGAGACTATGGTGGAAGTGGATTCTATCGGAAGATAAACTTGCTGTTCGTGGCAGGCAGAAAGGATATAGCAGGAGCGAAAGAAAGTGAACGTTCTGCAAGGATTACGTGAAATGAAACTATGTTTTTCCAAGTGAATCGTTTTGAAAGATGATTAACTATGATTATACGATTATATATAACATACTTTCACGTTTAAAAACTATCATCAAAGAAAATTACGTTAAACCTGTCACGAGTGAAATCTTGTCCTAATATGTTTTTTGCGGGAAACGTAAAAATTCGAGGATCCTCGCAGGATTAAAAAATACCAGTTACGTGTCCCTCGGTCGTTGGACGTTGAAATAAAAAAAGAAAAAAAAAAACGGTTCGTAATCGAAATGACAGAAATTCTTCAAATTCACGAGCTATGCCATAAAACTGGAGCACAGGCGATATAAAGACGTGTCTGTATCGAGAGAGCGAAAACAAGGCGTCGAATAAATAAATTTGTTTGTCCGTTTCGCTTAATGGTTTGTCATCGGTGGGTCATTAACGACGATCGTCGGGAGTTTTATTGCGGTAATCAAGCGTGTAGGCACAGCGGAGAGCGTGACGAGAAGGCGATGACTGTTGAACGATCGCAATAATCCGTCATAATTGTCGTTTTACGAGCGATTCCTGTGCGTTGAGACACCGTGAGAAATGGAAACACGCGAGTGGCCCGTGCGAGAACCGCGTGAAATTCGCTGATCGTAAGCGAGCAGCAATCGGACGCGATTCCAGCTGATGACCGAACGTTTTCTTGTCTCGCGCGTTTCTCTTTTCTTCGTTGATGACTTGTTCACGTCCTTGCAGCCTAACTTTGATGCGATTCAAATTGTCTTATACCAGTTCTCTCAGAAGCTGAACCGATTAACTCTGTTTTTTGCCGATTCCTTAATTTCGTCATACAAATGATGTGTGTACTTTACAAAACAATATTATAATTCAATTACGATTTTCTTCTGTCGTAAGGAGTTACTACATGAGGCGAGAGTTACCGATAAGCTTCTTGCTTGTCCCAACCTGAGAGAGATACAACAAACGCGTCTGTTTATAATTAAAATCTTCTTCGGTCGCTCTAATTCAGAGAGCAACTCGATATTATTTCACGATCTACTCTCTGCTAAAAGTAAATTAATATGTCCTGGCACAAATGAAAGAAATAACAGATTACAGCTGGAATTAACGTAGCGCGTTATTAATCGCGGCGAGGAAGTTTTTCCAAGCAAAACAACATCTCACTTTCTCCTCTCCGAGACACACCGCTTACAGCTCTATTATCGCGTAACCGTTTCAAGAAGCTCGCACTCGCCTTCTGGCCAGAAGTCACGGCAGTTTCGCCGAAACAGCAGTTTCTCCGTGCGTTAAATTTAAACTAGTTAGAGGAAAGTCAAGTCGGAGCTTACTCGTGTAAATACATCCGACCACTTACACCAACGTTAATCCCAACGATCGATACTCGACTGCGGAAAATTCAACGTGTTTCCCGATCTTATCGTCTCATTTTTCCTTTCCTTTTTGTAAAACCTTTTAATACATCGTTTTCCTCTATTTTTGTTCCTATCGTTGCGCTTCTGGTACCGAAATGACGTCTTTCTCTTGGTTTAAAAACGATACACTACTCACGACCTAAATACGTTCCCTCTAATTTCACGATCTCGAATAACGTGCAAATAATCTTTAAAAATATAAAACTCGCTTGTGCCGAAGGAAAACGATTCGAAAACCTACAAAATATCTCGTTTGAATCTATAATCGGAATCACTAGCAAACTACCCTATAGTTGAATATCCCTATACGATTATTATCCCATTTTTATTTTTTTATTTCGAAAAACCTATCGCGCGAAAGACGAGTCAAACAGACACAAAAGTATACGGCGTCTTGTGTGTTTTCCGTGTATCTGCCTATTCATACGTCAAACAACGATCAACGTACTTGAAAACAACCGATACCGAAACTCTGTCTGTGCGTTCGTTTGAAGAGTCGAAACGAGATCTTTCGACTCGTCGCCCTTCTACTCACAAGGCGATGACAGACTCTTTCAAGGCGAAAGGCCGAAAGTTTCTCGGAAGCTGAGACGGCGAACCGGCCAGTTACGTTCGCTGTAAACACTCGTGGGATTCGGCGAAACGAGGAATCCTCGTGGCACCGTCGTCGTCATCGTCGGCGATGAACAGGCGTCGTTAAGGGGCGAGTAGTCTGACAGCTGAGTCTCCCGTTGCTAGTAAATCAACCTAACGAGCTGTAATCGATCGGCGCGTTCCTCTGCCGTGTAAGTTTCGACCGCGTGTCTGCGTTCAGGCAATTATAAATTATCGCCTGCTACGCATAATCGACGGTATTAATTACGCGAGCCGCGCGTGCCTGCCGTGTTCTTGATTTCTCGTCGGATTACTCTTCGCAAATTCTGAAAGGTATAGGAAGATTTTGTAAAATTGATCGCGGTTGGTGGTCCGTTCGTTTCGGCTTATTCATTAATCGTGTGTGACACGAGGCGTGTTTGCAGTTGCAGTGGCTGCAAAAAGTATTTCTACGCGCGTTTATTTTGCAACGAAGTACGGAAGATGCGAAAGTATGTGTAAGATTCGATAAATCAACCGCAATTGCGTCTGATTCCTTCCTTGAAGCTTCTTTGCGTTATTGATGATAGGCGTAATAATATTTTATTGTACTCTTTGACAACAGCCTTTTATAAAATCAAATACGAGTACTCAGGGCGATATAGAATGGCTACTAATGGTATTTCTACGCACTTTTAGTTTCCAACGAAGCGTGGTTAATATAATTATTCGTCTCGACCATTTAAAACTCTGCTTCTAATGATTATCATGACATATATCTCCAACATAGCGTCAAGGGAACTGTATATAGGTTTCTTTTTATTATTATTATTATTATTATTTAATTTGTACTTCACAATTTCATCACCGAACATTTGGTAAATAACTTATTTGCTAAATAACATGTGGATGGCTACCCCAGCGGGATACCATTTTCTGGTTTGACTATTTTATTTCTTCAATGATGTCAGTGGAGTGTTTTCTTTTTAATCTTCTTTCTACGAGAGTCGTATATAGGTGTAGCAGATAAAATTGAACTTACGAAATGAAACACGTGTTTCATCCGATAATATCATCAAGATATCACGTCCTATAACCATCGCTTGAAAACCTCTCATCCTTCAATTACTAAATTACTTCGTTGTAATATCCATACACAGTATGGCCTGTTTAACGATAAACGCTTGAATATCTGGAAAAATACGAATGATACGGTAAAATGTTTAATCAGAAGTTGTATAGTATCGAAGGGGACATACCGTGCCATCTTTTCTTCTGTTTCTTTTTCTATCTATTTGTCGTTGCGATGATTTTCGAACGTCCTATAAAATTCTAAAACGAGATACTAAAATTCTTCGATAGAGATACTCATTTTTTATTACGTGGAATAAGTATTCCAACATTCTCACAGCCACGACGAACTTGTGTCTTCCGTACCAAGTTTTTCCCTCGTAATTCCTCGCCTTTCGCTCGATCTCGTGCGGAAACACGTCTCTTTAATTAATATTCATCCTTATTATCCCAGTACACGATCGAACTAGATCGTCGTTATCGATTAATAATCCCTGGCAGTCGCGTAATCGACGTAACGCGAGCACAAATACCGACGTTCGGTCGTTCGATCGCGAAAATACAAGATTTCGTTTTCCATCGATCGCTAATGAAAAAAAAAAGGAAGAAAGGTTTAATCTGATCGTGAATAAATTACCGGCTCGTCCTCTTACGGGACACCACCGAAGCAGGGGCAGCGTGCGCGCGAAAAACCGGATCGATTTCAGGACTTTATTACCGCGTCGTTATCGCCGCCTCTAATTGCGCTCATAATTAATCAGAGGATTTTTTTACGCGGTCATCGCGGGCCCGATAATTAAATTGAGAGCTAGTCGTCGATCGTATCGCGGTAATAATGTCGCGGAAAATGCTTGTACGATGCGACCTGCACAGGAGGCCGGCGTTAGCGCTTGTTTAACGAGAAAGAAAAACGACCAGATCCCTTCTTCCTTGTTTCTTGTTGTCATTAGAGTTTATAAAAGATTATCAGGCAGGTTTCATCGAAGCTTTTGTTGCTTACTTGCGTTATTATTGGCTTGATCGATGTTCGGGTTAATTTTTGTCCTTCTCGAGATTCTACATTGAAGAAATCTTTTCATTTCGTAATATATCATTTCAGTGATATATTGCTTTGGATGTGCTACGTGTAGAGATAACGTACACTGTCGTTCGTAAGTATCGGAATACGTGCGGCAAATGAGGAATTTATAAGGAATTTATCGGGAAATTATTAAGATCTCCAATCGTTGATTCGATCGATATGAAACAGGACGTATGGTTGATGAATCAGGTTAATTGCCCCTCGTGCTCATAATAATGGTTCATGGAGAAAGTAGATTTTTCTCGTTGCTGTGGGGTGGGGGGAGGGGATGTTTAGCCAGATCTTACGAGTCAGGTTTTATTCGCGAGCAGAAAGAGCGGTTTGAAAAGTGAATTCCTCGAGAATCACCGTGACACTGCCGGATTTGTCTTTCTATTTTGTCGTAGGAAAGTTTTCCGTGCTATATATACTCGTCGGAAGCGCCGGAAGAAACAGCCAATCAAATCGATATATTAAACACCATTGTGTTTGATAAGCGAAGAATTTATTTCGTAGGAACGAATTTATATAGAAATATTAAATCGCGGACAGGATTTCACTTAACGATTACAAAGAGAAATAAAAATCACGTTTAAAAACGTTTTCCCAGTGGCTGTTTGCACGATTCTTTTTACTCTTTAATGATTCACATAGGAATTTCTCCTCTCTTTTCTTCTTACTTTTCATCCGCAGGTTTTTCTTGGGTAGCTTTGTAATTCCCGAAGAATCGTCTGCTGGCAATCAGCGTATACGTAACGTGAGTCGTATTGGATTATTTCTTTTGGCTCACGCGTGTTGATGGTTGCAAGATGCGACGAGTACAGGAAATGTCTGAAAAAACCTATATCATATGGATGATTGGAGAGATCATTTGGAAATGTGTAAAAAAAGATCTATATCATCTGGAGCGACATTACGACTATAACACAGATAAATATACCCTTAAAAAAGCTTGCGCAGTATTTCTAATACTTTATTTTTAGGACATTGAATAATTTACAAAATCCTCGTTTTTCGATCGTATACATCTTATTACTGGTTTATTGCATCCTGCAAATAGTTCCTCTCTCGCCACTAATATGCTAATGTAAACATTTTCAAACACACTTACCCGATCCTCATCCACACAAATTATTCTCAGTCCGGCGCTAGGAATTTCGATCGTGAAACTTTTAAACGCGAACGCGACAAAAGCAAAAATAAATAAAAGGTGCAGGTAATAATGTCGCAGAAAGAACTTGGATAACGTTGAAGAGGAATATTCTATTCGCGAACGCGATTACGTGGCACTGCGACGCTCTCAACCAGCCACGTTGGAAAACGGCCGAAAAAGCTGCACCGACCGCAGAACGCCGATTCTCTAAACACAGCGCCACTGATTGCAAGATAACAGGTCAGCGCATCTCGTAGAACCGTTTTACCGCTTCGAAGTAGCAAGAAACGCTTAACGCAAACACGAATCCGCCAGCTTCTTGTTCCCAGGATCTAATCTTTCTGCTTCCTATCATCATCCACCAAGCAACGAGTATTACGATTTTTCTGGCGGAACTCCTCTTATGACGCGCCTTTGCGCTCATCACTCGCAATAAAAATCACGCTAGCGACCATTAATGCTTTTATCATTAATTCTTGCGTCCCCTTTTTTGCTGCTACTTTTTGCGAGAAAAGGAAATTTTATGCGATTGTTTATCACGCGTGAATGAATTTGGAATATTAACGTCGAGCTTCAGAGTGAAAGGATCGAGTGTTTGATACGTCGTTAGTAGAGTAGAGTACTCGTCACGGTATTTAATAGCCGAGAAAGACGTCTGCTTACGGTTCTACTCTTTCAATTATTTTCGCAAACTATCTGCCGTCTAAAAATAAGGCTATCCCGCGCCTTAATTGTAATTTTTGGTTCGCTACTTTAGGATTTTCGTAAAATTATCGGAGACAAATTACGTTACCGATTGATTGCTGAATTTGACCGATTTAATAGGTTGGTCCTGTGGTCGCGTCTGATTTGAGTTCGATCGGTGAGATTGGTCCGCGAATGGGATTGGCCGGACCGGTCGAAAGCCCTGCGACGGCCTCCCACCATTTCGCAGCAATGCGGAAGCCGTGCCGTCAGCCTCAAGGTCACCGGTGCACCTCAAGGTCACGAGCTTTTTGCTCGTGTGCCAATCCGTCTCGATCCTTGCCAATTTGCACACCGCGCTGCGACACATTGATCCCCCTAATTGTGTCAGTCATTCGAATCTTTCTACTGTCGACCCTTTCTTTCGATCCTTTTTTTCAGAAAAGATATATTTCTTTTTTTCTTTCCTTTTTCCTCCCTTTTTTCTGATTTCTGTCATTTTTTCGTGGCAATGAAAATTTGATGAGGAGGTTATGGCGTTTCCAAGATTAGAAACGATATCTTCGTCATTTTGGAAAATCAGACAAAAGGCAGTTAGTTGTTAAAAATCGTGATATTTTCAAGGTTAGGAGGAATATTTACGCTTTTTGGAAAGTGAAAATGGAATTTAATATTTACACATTGAGGAAGTATATATTTTTTTGTTTTTGTTTTGCGATGAAAACGGTACCTGTTTTTATCTTTTTGATATTGAAAACGGGGAAGGTCGATCGCTGAAAAAAATATCTTCGCTGTGGATACAATGTTTTTAACTGTTTAATAGCGAAATATAATCGTTCTTGACATCTAGTTATCGCAAAAACATATTTAAGCATAGAAATAATATTTTTGTTTCTTCTGTAGCGAGAGAGAAATGTTGGGTGGATCGTTCCTGACATTTGTAAAAATTGTTCGCAAATTTTTTAAATTCATTTTTTCATTTAATATGTTGCTATTTCGTCATGTGGATTTATTTTAACATTATGAAGGTTCTTTCGCAACGGCTGGTCAGGGACCCGGTCGCGTGTAGACAGTGACTGGCATGCGTGCGAGAGATCGATAACTTTTTCCCCACCTTTCGCCATTCTTGCTGACAACACGCGCAGCTATTTCCAGGTTTCAACAATTACAGGTTGCAAAAGCAAATTAAAGTTGAAAAATTAACAGGAAGCTGGTAAATACCGTTGATTGTAATGCCATCTAAATAATAAACGAGCCATCGTTGATAAATTCTCAGTCTCGTTTTATGTTATATCTAAAAATAATCAATAACCATTTTCTGATTTTAACATTCAAAAAGTAATTAATAACCGAGTGGTGTCTTATCGTCCTTAAAAATATCTTTTCTAAATTTAACTTAAAAGTACATACAAATTTCTCTAATTTTAATATTTATATATATATATATATATAGGTAACAAATATTTAAATTTTCTAAATTTAACTTACAGAGTCGCAGAAATTGCGTCAGATTATTTCTCATAAATCATAATTCACTTTCTATTTAATATCCATCTTCTAATTTTAATGTTCAAGGCGATACATGATTAATTCTTCGTTTGGAACTTTTCGAAAATATTTTTCGTAGATCGAGTTATCGCAAATCACGAAAGTCTCGATCGACAACTCGAAACTAATTTCCATCGTTTTCGACCAGAATCGTAGCGAGTAAATTATGCGAATGTTAAACGATCCCGATCGTGGTCTTCCTCGGTTTTCAGCGTTAACAATTCATCGGTCTGCTTGAAATTTATGCATGTCTAGATGAGAGAGAATACAATGCTCGTCCACGTGGCACAGACGATAATGTTTCCCTTCGTATTCCTCTATGGCGATAACGCACAAACCTAATGTTGAGGTTTTATCGGTAGCGACCCGAAGGGAAATAAGGTGCTCGTAGTATCCAACTTTTCGTGTTCTTCGAAAATGTTACTCTCAACGACACAGGTAGAACACGCGTGCCGAATGAATGGAATCTTTCAGACCTGAATCGGTTGTCTGTTGGACCAGTTCTGACCCACGTAATCGCTTAAGATAACGTTGACTAACAATAAGAACGATTCATTGTCTCTGATCTTTGAATCGAATCTTTTGTCCTCCGATTTGTTTAATGCATTCACAGATCTTTTTATGGTTTTAATAGTTTTGTTAACTCGGATACGATTAACTAATACATTTCAGGGATATTAGTATATTTTACAGACGTATGAATACACATAGAACCAAATACTATTTAAATAGAATGACAAGGAATTTTAACAACAATAATATTACAATTAATATATTTGAAGAATAGATTTTTATATTTTCTCACTAACATCTTATTCTCTCGTTTATTATTTTCTCATATGATAGTTAAATATAATTCATAGGAATTTTTATGCTTTGAAATCAAAGTAGAAATTTGGTATATGATTAAACAAATTTCCAGTTGTAGAACGTTGAAAATATCATTCAGTAAACGATACCTCAATTTTTTATATTCCTTCGAAATTCCTAGTGGCCGTAGATACATCATAATCCAAATTCTCCACTGAAAATCTACTGCAACATAATTAATGAAATTCCACTGTTCGATCGTATCGTGGACTCTCGTCTATTATTAACGAAATTTGTGGAAACTCGCGATACCATGTCGCCTGTTTAAAAATTCACGAGCCACACATCCCTGCAAACTCGTTTCGTTTCCAAACGGATGAATCATTCACTAGCAACGTTATAGCGAACAAACAATACCGTCACGTTTATTCAGGGGATTATACGACAACGTCTGGATAAATAGATAAAACCGTAAGTCATCGTGCAACGAATTAATATCGTTTGTATCGTTTAATTAAACACTGATTAAGCTGTACGATCCTCGATAACGCTTGCCCTTTTACCCTTATTTTCATAGTGACACCGAATGAGGGTAATAGAGGGGATAGTAGAGGGTTGAGACCCACCAGCCCTTCTCTGTCTCGTTGTTGATTTTTCTTTGTTCGTTCGTAACTGCGCTATCGGTTTATCGGCGCAATGTTTAATTGGATGGTAATTAAATGGAACTGGACGCGATAACGTTTACGAATTATGCCTACTTCTATTTCATTTGCGGAAATTCTGTCTTTGTTACACCGTTATTTTGTTACAGGATTTCTCGCGTGTAATTGCGGCCAGCATTATCCGTTCACTCGGATATTCGGTTTAGAGTTAATTGAATTGAACCGGCCGTACTTTAATTACTTTATTTTATTGTTCGAATGCTTTTTACGCAAGCGGCGGGTTCGATTATCGTCGAACACGTTATTTGGCTAGTTGCTAAGCGAATCGAACTGCGCGCTACCGTGTTTGTTACTTGTCTTTGTCGTTTCTTCGTTTGGGGCTTGTTCTAGGAGTATTTTTATAAGAACTGTAGACTCGTGGTTAAATACTACGATATCGAGATTTTGCAGTAAAATTATTAATACGAGTGACACGTGCACGATTATCGTTCGATAGGACACGCGGTTTATTTGTTTGTTGCGCTTTGGGGTTGTTCCAGAAGTGTACGTTTCCAAGTGAAACGAGTTGCGCATCATAAAATTAAGAATCGGGTTTAAAGTTATTAAAAGTAAACGATGTATACGATTATCGTTGAACGGAAGAAGAAGAAGAAGAAGAAGAAGAAGAGATCTTAATATTAATAAATTTCGAAGCTGAAGCTTTTGATAAATATTGCGATGGAAAACAGTGGTATCGGAAATATAACAGAAGACGATATTTAACGGGAGAAACGCGCGATATTCGTCAGTTTTCCCATTTCACCGGCTGCGTAGAAGTTGGCGAGCGTAATTTCCCGCTGTGGGCAAAATCACTGGGCTTCCAAGAAAATCATCGGGCGCCGGTTCAACGTTTCAGCCGGTCGCTCCGCCAGCTAGTATAGTTGCTCGCTGAACTATTTAATGCTCGTCAGACTTTCGACGCGGCAAAATCGCGCTCAGCTCTCCTCGCTCCTTTCACCTACACAACGACGCCCAACGAGAACGACGACACGCAAAAACGAACACACAGAGATGAACGAACCGAGACAGCGACGGGAAAACAAGTTTTCGCGAGCACCACCCGGTCGAATTACTATTATTTTCCACCTACGGAAAGACGATGTTATAGTAAAATAAATACCGTATGAAACTTTAGTCGATAATATTTCAACGTGGCATTATATTTCTACGTTTTACGTTGTTCAATTTTTTTTTAATAATTTATACCTTGGTTGATTAACGGTGACTCGCAAGAGTTGAATTACGCTATATGGAAAAGTGCAGAGTTAACGCAATTAACACCTTCCGAGAGCTTGGAAATTTGGAAATTTGCGTACGAACAAATTTGAAAGTTTCGCAATTTGAGAATAGAACGTTGGAGAAATTGGGTAGTTTGAAAGTTAACAAATTCGAAAAGTCGATAGTCGGTGTAGCTTGGGAATTTGAAAATTTCGAAAATCGAGGATTCGAGAGTTTCGAGCATTGAAACTTCGTCGATACGAGAATTTCGCAAAACCGAAAGTTCGTAGGAGTTTTCGCGAGCACTGTCGTTCTTTTTTTTTTTTTTTTTTTCTCCTGCGAGAAGAAGGTGTTTCGATAAAACGAACGTGGAGGCAGAATTTCACTCGATGATATTTCAATATGCAGAAGCATGTTCATAATATTTTTTTCCATGTTTCGCTTTGATTTACTTTAGTCGATTAATGGTGATTTACGCGGGTTAAATCAGGCTACATGAAAAATAAACGAATATTCTGGTGTATCGAGTAGAAAATAGGTAGAGCGTGATCGGTATTGGTATCGATTTGTTCGATATTTAGTTAAAACATTCTACGGGGAATTAATGCGGCAGTTTCCCCCGTATAAAGAAAATCGATAACAAAATAGAGGCGAAACGAGTTCCATTAGCGGCGTGGAGTTCCGTTTAATCAGCGTTTAATTAAATATTCCGCGATGATGATGTTAGAACGATGAATTTAAAATGAGAAGAAAAATGTTGGATGAAATAAAATAAGGGTGGAGTATACTGTGTTTACTATGGGGATGAGCTTTTGTAGGATATACTGTACGATTTAATTACCGATTAATTAGATACTCCACGCGATAATCAACTCGAACTCTATTTGAAAATCGATTGGAATAGCTGCGATAACAAAATACAGAGATGAAACGATTTTGCGCTTACGACGCATCGTTCGACACACGAGGGTTGACCGACGAACATTATTAAACCCCCTTTGACGGAATTAGTGCACGATGAAATGCTCCTGTGCTATAATTATTCCACTCTAATCGTATCGAAAAGGTCGCTACATATATTAGAAAAATTGGTAACCGTATCGTAAGAAAGTACAGCGAGATCGTCGAACCGCTTTTAAGTTTTAACCCTCGAAACCGCATCTGTTATATCAGGTTGTCCGAAAAGTTTCTTTCGTTTCGTAAGGTGATAATAGACGAACAGCAATTTCTGTTTTATATTATTTTACTGAATTAAGTATGATTGATTTCGTTCTATTATTATATTCGTGCATAATTCAACGAACTAATATAAAACAAAAAATATTGCGCGTCTATTATTTCCTTATAAAACGAAAGAAACTTTTCGGACAACCTAACGCATCGTAGAATAGAAGCAAATCGAAAAATACGTTCTCCCTTTATCTTCTTCTTTTCAACGATGATCCAGTGAAAGGAACAACGAAAAGAAATCACCTTTCGATTGTACGACAGAAAGTAAGATAAAATCTATTCTCATTATACGCAGTAAATTTCCTACTTGTTCGTAGACCAGCTGCCTCTTATCGTTGCTTTCATTTTCGATCTCAAAAGATCTATTCAAATTTCTCCGCGTGATAAATAGCTCGTTGCCTACGTACCGCGAACCACCTCTTTTCTCCAATAAACCACTTAAATTTATTTTTCGTTACTCTTTAAAATTCACTATACCGCAATTCGAATCATTGCGTTCACAAAAGTCGCTTATCCATCTTCCTTCTTTTCTCCTCAAATTCTTTTAACTCCGCAAAAGAAAGAACGATTATCTTATCTATGAATTATCTCTCAATTTACGTAAGATTTACCCAGCGAAATATCGGATGTAGTTTTAAAGAAAGAAAGACATTTTTCTTACTCTTCCTGAGATTTTCAATGCCGACGGAAAGACTAGCAGCCGTGACGTTCAACGTGTTAGAAGACAGTCCATAACGAGACACGAGGTTGAACTTAGAGACATTCCATTTGCAGAATAGATTCGCGACAGCGTAAGGGGTTGAATCTCTGCAACGTGCTGTTTCCGGGCATTGTCGAGGCGGTTCGATTTAATTTCACATGCAAGCGGTCCGGAATTAAAGCGAGGCCGCGTGAACGGGATTTGATGGGATTCTACTTCGAATGGACGTGCGGCAAACAAGCGGCGCAAAAAGCGCGCGTTGTCCGCCGCAGAAACGGTAATGGCATTGTTGGTCGTTAAACGGCCGGCTAAACGATCTCTATAAATACATCGGATCTAGTTTCCAAATTTTCTATTAAATAGAACCAAGGGAATATATTCTCGCGAATACATCCGCCAGTAGAGTTCTGTCATCTTTAACACTGGAACAACCGATAGTTAACACGAAGCTGTTTCTACTAAAACCATTCAAAATGACTGGTCTTTAAAAAATACGTAATGATAGAATATTCTTATATTTGTTAATTTATTCATTTCTTACGGAAGGAATTCCATGTTATGTAGTACATTTTTGGTATTATTAATCCATCTGGGACCATGATCTTTAAACGAGAGTTGACACATTTATAAAATTGTAGAATCAGTCAGTTTTGACTAGTGTGATATTTCTAGTGTTAGCATCTAGCGATCTGGCGATCGATCAGCAATTTTCCTGACAATCGATATCGTCATATCGAATGATACGTAGTAAGAATTTTAAAAACGTGTGGGAAGTTGTACAAAACCCTTTTACATCTTGACAAGAAAATTCTACCAAATGTCCAAATCGGACAAATTGTGAATGTAAACAACTAAAAAAACAAAAAAAAAAAACACCTTGACAAGTACCAGTCATTTTTATTGGGACTGGTATGAGTATTCTTAATACAAAATTATTTTGAGTTTGAGTACATAAAGAACAAAATAAAATTCACTATATCATTCTTTTAGTTATCGTTGCGAGAGTCATTACATCATTGCGGGGAAAAAATATAACATGAAGTAGGAATTTTAAAATAAAATTGTAAAACCAGTCAATTTGGCTGGTGTGATATTTCTAGTGTTAGCATCTAGCGATCTAGCGATCGATCCAAAATTTTCCTGACAATCGATATCGTCATATCGAATGATACGTAGTAAAAATTTTAAAAACGTGTGGGAAGTTGTACAAAACCCTTTTACATCTTGACAAGAAAATTCTACCAAATGTCCAAATCGGACAAATTGTGAATGTAAACAACTAAAAAGACAAAAAAAAAACACCTTGACAAGTACCAGTCATTTTTATTGGGATTGGTATGAGTAGCCTTGATACAAAATTATTTTGAACTTAAATATATAAAGAACAAAATAAAATTCACTATATCATTCTTTTAGTTATCGTTGCGAGAGTCATTACATCATTGCGGGGAAAAAATATAACATGAAGTAGGAATTTTAAAATAAAATTGTAAAACCAGTCAATTTGGCTGGTGTGATATTTCTAGTGTTAGCATCTAGCGATCTAGCGATCGATCCAGAATTTTCCTGATAATCGATATCGTCATATCGAATGATACGTAGTAAAAATTTTAAAAACGTGTGGCAAGTTGTACAAAACGAGGAAACTAGTTAATTGAGTTCGATTAACAGTTGCAGGACCCTTTTACACTTTGACAAGTACCAGTCATTATTTTCACTGGTATTGGTATGAGTAGCTTTGATACAAAATTATTTTGAACTTAAATACATAAAGAACGAAATAAAATTCACTATATCATTCTTTTAGTTATCGTTGCGAGAGTCATCACATCATTGCGAGGAAAAAATATAACGTGAAGTAGGAATTTTAAAATAAAATTGTAAAACCAGTCAATTTGACTGATATGGTAGTTCTAGTGTTAAAATACAATTTCCATGTACATTTCTAAGTTGCGATATGTTTGGTGTTGTTGCGAGATGAATGACGAATTTATAGAAGTATTCGATTAAATGAATGGCGAATTAAAATTAAGAAAAGCGGAGAATTCTTCGGGATAAATAGAGAAGTACACGTTGGCGATTCTCTTTATTGGCTTGCACGATAGTTGCTGCGTTCTATTTGAAGATAAAAGACGTTGTTTATGAATAGATAGAGACTGGTACGTGTGTTCCGAAGATAATGGAGCCTGTTTCGAATGCAACAGTATTGTTTGCAGAATATTGGAATATTCGAGGCTTATGTTAAGAAGAAGATATTTATAGAGGAAATGGTATTTTGGGCAGTTTGATAATGTTTGAAAAGAAATGACGCGATCTAAAGTGTGGATTCTAAAAGTATTGCAGTAATAGTACAATAACTGGAGTACATTTACAGTGACAATAGCGATATGAAAATAATGCAAGTATAGTTGTTATAATATCGTTCTAATAATTACGACATTGCTAAGTTGTAACATATGAAATGTCCCATGAAAAATTGGAAATCACGCGTAATATTAAATAACGGAAGATGATGATTCGTTTCCGTGAGTTTATTTATCGAAAGATCGTGCAAATAATCGTAAAGTGTAATATGAATTTCGAAGAATAATGTTTGTAATGTTGTCGCTTCAACCGTTTGATAATTTATGGAGTATCGCAGTTAGTACAATATTAAAAATCAAAAGTATCCTAGGATTTGCATAAAGTGCTTCTTAACAATTCAGCTTCTTGTTCGTGGGTCATAAAAAATAATCGCAGAAGGAATTATTCAATATTCATTCCACCACAAAAGCTCATCTTTCATTTAACCTGAAAGTCCAGCCTGAAGCCCTTGCAACGTCATGAATTATCAGCTCTATCTGGACGTTACGTTCTCGTTTAAAAACAGTATTTCCACGGTGAACCTCGGTTAGGAACTAGAGAATCTCGATTTAAAACTTCCTCTCAAAACAAATCCCGGGCAACCAAGCAAGCAGAAGCAAGCTCGGAAGCTTTATCGGAAGCGAAAGCCAGACAAAGAAGAGTTGAAAAAAACGGGAAAGAGGTGGAAGAGGTCGTAACTTTTGCAGAAAATTGCGACTGCCTGGTTAAATTGCGCGTCCTTTATTCCCTTTATTTCCTCGCGACCGATTCTTTTTTTCCTCGTCTGATTTTTTTCCCTCCCCTTTTTCTCGTCGCATGTCGGAATTTATGCGCGCCACCATGCTTGATAACAATGTTGCGGTGTAATATGCGGAGGGAACGTGTCACATGGCCGAACGAACAGAACAGAAAGGAACACGTATGCGTGTTTGGCTCACGCGTGTGAGTTTCAAGTAACATCGATCCGATGAGAATTCAACCCGATTAAATTAACCCGCGCTTGGATGTTAATTATCGTCCAATGGAATTAACCCTTCCGGCTGGAAAGAAAGGGATAGAGGAAAAGGCAGACGTAGGCAGGTACTTGTTGATTCGAGAAACCAGCTTCTTATCGGTGGTGAAGAGTGCCTGGCTTCTTTGCTTGCTTAAATTCGATTACACGATTGTCCAAGGTTTGTTGCGTGACAAGAGAAAATTTCTTCAGGAATGTTAATTCTTCGAGGTCCCATAGTTGAAGTCGTAGCGGCACTCGACAGCAAAGAACAACTCTCTTTTCAACGGTTTCGTCGAATCATAGTATACCATCGTTGACAGACTGTTTACGAAAGACCTACGAAACATAAGCAAGATCTTGACGAAGCATAAGTGTCGACAGGCCTAATGAACCATCGATATTCGATGGTCCTTCCGATAAATACTCGGAAGAAGGCGTACGTCACTACGATCGCGAATGCCTAACGAACGCGTGCGTAGTGGAGATATCGAGAGGTGACAAAAAGAAAAGAAAGGGATTAAGAGATCGGTCGAGACTCGTAACGAAACCATTAGTCGAGTTAATAAACACGATATTAAATAAAACGCCGAGTATTTCTTTGGCACTCTACACTTCCTACCATCTCAAAGTAATTGCAGTTGCAGCGAATCTTTTAATTTTTGACCTTTTGAATTTGCGAACTGTCGAATTTCTTAGTATTTTAACTTTCAAATTTTCAAATATTTAAATGACTTCCTAAATCTTTAAATTTACAAAGCTTCGAATTTTGATGTACCTAAGTTTCCAATGCTTCGTACTTCCAGATACTCGAATTCCCAAACCTTCGAATTCCCAAATATCCAAATTCTCAAGTCTTCAAACTTCTAACTTTCCAACCGTCCACTTCGTAATTTTTCAGACACTCCAATTTCCACGTTTTCCAGTCTTCGATTCCTCGAATACCCCAGCTTTGAAATTGAAACTTTGCAATGTCATTGTTACTCGATTGACTATGAAAAGATATGGTAGAAATGGCAGTGATGTTATGGGAGCTACGGTGAAGACGAACGGCAGCCAAACTTTTCGCTGGTTATCGCGATCGAATTTGGTGGTGTTAATTATCTTATCTGAAGGAAGACCCCCCGTTGAAGGGGGGTCCATAGCTGCAGACGGAGATTAAACTCGATTCACAGAAGCGAGTCACGAAACGAACGAAGAAAGGTACGACGATCTTCGAAAAGGGTCATCGCACTCGGCTTGCCGTGTATAACGGAAGTGAGGCCACTGATTTCGAGTAGAACGACCCTGAAGGAGTGCGTGCGACGCGCATCGCGGACTTGCCTTCGCTAATTTGCTTTTCGATGCTCGTACAAAGCCATCCGCCACCACTTTTTACCGACCTTCCCTTCCTCTCCTATAAATCTTTTATAGAATATTTATATTATATCTTCAACCGTGGAAGAATGTTTGAAACTGTTGCGTTGCGTTTATCATCGATTTAATTCTCATTTTGCTTTATACATATTGGTTTATGCTGTTTTTCTTCATTCTCATAAATGTTTTTGCATTTTCTATCATATGAGAATGTTTGAATTCGTTGGAGATAGTCGTCAGAGTTTTGAATTATTATTTCATTTTATACGTACATTTTCTGCCAGATCAACGAATTGAATCTTTGTACCTTAGGAAAGAAGAAATTAACAATCTGCATGGTTCATTTCTATCCCTACTACCCCTTCTCTACTCTACAAACATTATCAAACTTCGAGAAACCGTACGCTATAAAACGTCGCCTTACACCATAGTAATTCAGGTATAAGAACTAAATCTTCGTATCTTTTATAATCATCAGATTCTCTGTGCACGTGTACGCAAGATATCGCGTGGCTACTCAGCGCGGTATTGCATTTTCCACAAAAGAGTTCCAAAAGGCGTTCGAAACCTGTCAACTCGCTCAAATAAACTCCAAACTCCGACGCTTTATACAGACCGATGTGTCACATCTTATAAGTACTATCCTAATTTTTCATCGCGTTATACGAGCGTGTATTGGGTTGGCAACTAAGTGATTGCGGATTTTGTCATAACCACCTAATGGCAAAATCCCCAATCATATAATTGCCAACCCAATATTATTAAACTTCATCTACCATGTTCTTGTTCTTCGTCCAACCCTTACTTCTCCCTTCTATTTGCCATTCGACAACTGAGAAAACGCACAGAAAGCAGTACGAACCGCACGACAACCGATTTTACGATCACGACCCTGTCTCTGAAAAATGTGAAAAAATCGGTTGATCGCGGCGTCGGGACGCGGATGACGTCGTCGGACAGGGTTCGACCAGCCGCGGGATGAGATTGACTGTCGAATGAAAACGAGGGATTGGAATCGTCGGTTTGCGGTGTCGTCTGACTGACAATGAAATCGAGCCACCGTAAACGAACTAATTGCAGGCACAATAATTATTCCAGGGACCAGGCCCTGTGCGGCCTCGTCGTCTGCTCGCGGATTACGAATCGATCGTGGCCGCTCTCTCTGTTATTAACCCTCCTAACCCCTGCTGCGTTCCTCCTATTCCCTGGCACTCGTGTTCGCGGATCGACGACCAACGTCGAAATTTATCGTCCCATCCGCTCTCTATCTCGATGTTGACTCTTCTGGGATTTCGATTGTTCGATGCTCGATGGATGAGTTCTGATCGTGGTAGGTTTTTCGGGGGGAGAGTGGTTGGTATCGGCTTTTGAAATTTTTCTTAATGAGTTTGACCGTGTTTCGAAGTATTTGCGGCGATAGATGATGTATATTGCCGATGAAATAGCTGCGAGATGGAAATATCAGCGAGGTCGATGAGCTTCGATGGTGGATAAATTTTGGGCTGAATAATCGTAGGGATCTTTGAAATTTTTGTTAACGAGTTGCACCGCGTTTTGGAGATTTCACAGCGATAGATGGAATTACGAGAATTTACAAATTGGATACGCGATCGTTTTTGTAGAAAATTATATCATCTGAATACGTTTCATTTGCAGTTGATGATAAAAAGTACTCTGCCATGTCCGGCATTTGGCGTATTTCAACCGAAATTATGAAGCGGATACGTAGAATCGATGCACGGCAATTCGATTAATAAACTAAAATTATTTAAAATCAACAAGATGATAAACCTCGTTATCGAGAATTTCATTTCAACGACTGCAGTTCCGATAAATCTACTTCCATTATATTCATTTATTTTATTACAAAGAAACGATAAAGCGTGTTTAATAATATCCTCTTCCAGCGATTGTTGGTAACGTTCGTATTTTATGATTTACAGGGCGGTGACGGATCCAAGGGACGGTAGGAGAGTGGCCTTGAAGAAACTGCCGAACGTCTTTCAGAGCCTCGTGAGTAGCAAACGGGTCTTCAGGGAGTTGAAGATGCTCTGCTTCTTCAAACACGAAAACGTAAGTAATATTTATTTTATTGCTCGCCTGGCATGTCGAAAAATTGAAGCTTTTCAGAGTTATAAAGTATAACTGTTGAACGATCATGATAATTTTTTCGCTATAACGATCGATCAAATTTTGTCGTCTCTGAAACGGCTCTTCGAAACGTTTTTATTTCTTTCTACGTTTATATACCGTTTACAGAACAGCATGGTAGACGTTGAAAGATCGAGCAATCGCTTAAGTTATATTTCTTATTGAATTCTCTAGCGTTTTCTATTTTCTCTCTGACAGACGTTGGAAATTTTATTATGAAAATTTCATAAAGAATACGATTGAATTTTAGAAATAAACGAGTATTCAAATTCTGTCGTCAAATACAATGCTTCCAAGTATCGAATTCTTCTGTTTTTCTGAAATTATTTTCAAGTTTCAAGTTGCTTAAAAATTGTTCGCACTTGAAACGTAGCGTGTTTGACTTTCAAGTAACAAAACAGCCGCTTCTTACGAAAATTCAAAATTATTCGACGAGACTGAACGAAAAGTCGATAAGTAGATGTATAACTGTAGGTTTGGTGTCTAACCAAAAACCAGTGGTCTTTTTCCCCTTCGGAGGTGCTGATTTTCCAGTATATTCGCTTATCTGTGCCTCGGTTAGTAGCGGTTATCTGCCGTAGAATGAAAATACAACCGGCATTTTGTTTTACGAGCTAGATAAGCGCATTATCGTCCGGCCACTGAAGGAACGTGTCGATCTCTCGAGCACAGAGAAGCGTTTGCAAATTCCAAGAATTTTAATTCCCCAAGGAAATTCTCGTCTAATAATAACTTGTGCACCGCTTGTATTTTTCAATTCAGAGGAGAACCTTCGAGTTTCGATTAAAGTGAATTTATCGTTCCTTGATTCGTTACTTAGGAAACATGAAACCGTAGACAATTAGTGTAAAAATTTCAAAGTAAAGAGCAAAACATA
Organism: Bombus vancouverensis nearcticus; assembly: GCF_051014615.1. Classification (NCBI taxonomy): domain Eukaryota; kingdom Metazoa; phylum Arthropoda; class Insecta; order Hymenoptera; family Apidae; genus Bombus; species Bombus vancouverensis. Next base: position 16,695,301 of record NC_134913.1, on the reverse strand, counting down.
GAACAAAAATAGAGAACAACTAGAAGAAATATAGCGTAGATATGGAAGAACAATTTCATCCTTTTTTTATATCATCTTTAATGTCCGAATTTTGCGTGATAATTTTTTTCGCATCCTGTAGACGCATTATGGTTCAAGCTAAATATTTTCGCATAATATATCGACGAGTAAATAAAAAAAAATTGTGTTATTTTTGTGTAAAATTGTGCTCCCTCGAACGACGCAGTTTGGGTCATACGCGGATTCTTTTCTGGGGAAATTTCGACGTTCATTTCGAATTTATTTAGCGTGCTGTTACAATTTTTTTCGCCATGGCGAATACGAGAGACGAGAAAGAGCGAACGCGAATTCGTTCGTGTCAATTAGATCCTCGCAAATCGTCGTTGCGTAGAAGAAGTGACGAACGGACGAATTTGGGAAAAAGATCAAACGACCAATGCGTTCCTGCTAGCTACACAGCTATTTCTTTCTTTTCTGCTTCAATCTTTTGCGACGAAGGGGAGAAGGTTATTTCAGTTACGCGGATTTCCATGTACGCGAACAGTCGCGTCCCTAAAGCACGCGTTGTTCGAGGGAGCAACTGTGTTCTCAAATATTAAGTTTCTTACTTAGCAATCACTAGACCGCGGATATTTATGCATGTTCGTGTATTTATAGATATAATTAACAAAAACTGTGATCTAGATACGCTAGGTAACACTGTATCGTACACTCTATGGATTTTTGCACTTGAAAGTTTCTCATAAATTTACAAAAGTCCGAAGTCTAGCAATTAAGCGGTAACATCGAACCAACCCATCCTGAATTCGCCATAATTTCTGTTTTTCAGGTCCTGTCGGCCCTGGACATCCTTCAGCCACCACATCTGGACTTCTTCCAAGAAATGTATCCTTTTCTATCTTGTCGACAGCACGGTCGAAACTGGTTTGTCTTTCGGAGAAGTCCGAAAACGGTGATTCTTTTACAGCGTCCCGTGTTTCCGGGACTTTGTGCCGCCTCCCTATGCAGAGTTAGTTTCAACGTCGAGACACGCTACCCGGCATAAAGACTCCTTCGTGGAAATATCGCAAATTTTAAGAGTATCGTTCCGCTGCAAGGAATTCATACCTCGAATTACGACTTCGCTATTTTCCTTCTTCTTATCCTCCTATATCACGAGTTCGTACATTTTATCGTACGGAAGTTTGGCAAATTTTGAATTTCATCGGTTAGAAGCGAACAGGATAATTTATCGCCGAATGTAGGAACAGAGTGTAGGAACAGAGAATATGATATAATATACAGATAGGTAACTTTGATTCTTTTTTAAATTATCTTTTCTTCTATTACAAGCATGCAAATTTTTTAACGTTTATCTAACCATATAGAAGCACATCATCTCCTGTGAATTTTGGGCAAATTTTCGCTTTGTCCGTGTAGAAGAAACGTTCCTAAAATTTTATATTCGCCGGCATCAAGCCTAGCCGAAACCACGCGAGAAATAAAAATGAAACATACAGAGAAGATTCGACAAGATAAATAAAGAAACACACAGAGAGGGAGAGAGAGAGAGAGAGAGAGAGAGAGAGAGCAAATTAACCGAATCACGCGAAATAGAAGATCCATGGGATGCGTCCACTAGGATCTTCGACCACTTAACCCGTACCCCGTGGATTTTTCAGTCGCTGCGGAAGCCGAGTGCACGCAACGTTCGTCTGAAGCGACGCGGCGCGGAAACTTTTAATCGAGGCAGTTCCGTGGCAGCTAGCAATTAAAGCGTAGAAGAAAAAATACCGTGATGGAGAAGCGATTCGACCAGCGACCCTTGTCGATCCTGACCGGTCGACCACGTGGAAATGTTTCATGCGAACGATCGTCGTTCCGCGGAACGACCTCTTCCGTTCATTTTTGTTTTCTTCTAGCCTTTTCCTTATCATATAGAAAATCTGTCGCTGGTTGCGTTTTTGTTTCCTCGCGGGAACAGAGCAAGACAACGATCGTAACGACAAAGGGAAAATATAGCGAGGACAATTTTTTCGAAAAGTTTTGGCTTGCATAGAGAAATATCGCGAGATATCTGCAGCGACGAGACTATCTTTCGACTTCGTTTCGATGCGTCGGAATAGAATCTGATGCTCGAAGAATTTGTTCGAACGATAGAAGCTTCATAACTCGAATTCACACGTGAAATTCCACCTGAATATCGCTGACAAATCATTTTCGAATTTTATTTCTTTTGCAGTTTTATTCCTAGGAATCTTGTAGCAATTTTCGTAAGATTCGAATAGGGTCTATCGGAGTGTCGAAAAACGGGAGGAGTCAGACGGGTTTCACCTTGAAATTAAGCTTCTTCCCCGGCGTGGAACGTGACGGAACACGCCATCGTTCCGCCACGGCGTTATTGATCTTCCGGCGTTCGTAACGCGAGAACCGAGCCTCGAGATTTATTGGGTTACCTCTTCGTCTACACGTGTCCGTCCCACCTCTGCGCACGGACGCAACTTTCAACTTAATTTCGTTTTCAAGAAGGACACCTTCCTACACTATCGCCTCCAGCTGGAAACTGGCTGGTTTTCTAGGTGAATCGATCGTCTCTCGTTTCGTCTAATAGATTTTAACAGAAGGGAGAGCAATATTTAAATCTTCCTCTTCGATCGAAGCTTCTATATTTTTTTTTTAAATTCAGATTGAACAATCTCATTGTTGAAATTGTCTGTGTTAAGGTGCACATTGTATATATGAAATTGGAAGACACGTTGAAAATTGTTAAATGTTATATGCACAGGATATGTAACACGACTTGAAGATATTTATTAGAAGAAGTCTATTTTCCAATTGAAACAGGAAATTGGATACACGTGTTCGTTTTAAGGATTCTCGATTGTCAAGATAAATTTTTGTCGATTCATGAAACATTCAAGGATTCTTTTTCCCCCAAGGTATATTTTATCAGAATTCTACTCAATATGTAACGTATCTGTCTCGATGATTGATGGATATGGATTAATCCAGGACTCGGCTTTCCTAGGACACAGAGAAAAGGCAGGGGAATAAGCGAAACGCGCGTGTAACGAGACACTTTACTGCAAGAAGTGAAGCAAGCGAGAAGAAGCAAAGTACGACGTATGGTCGTTCGTAGTGACGTCTATATGTATCGAGTGTGCATGATATTACAGGAATGTACATGCATATGCCGTTATATAGGGCGGTTGATAACTGGTGGTACAAGCGGAAAAATGGTGATTCTACGCGAAAAATACGTCGAAAATATATAGTAAAAATTTTTCGTTCGAGGCTTTGTTTTCGAGAAAATCGACTTTGAATTTTCGCTCGGTACGCGTGCACTTTATCGCGTCTCGTTATAACGGATCTCACTGTAGATCGTTGTCTCGATGGAAAAATTAAAAAAAAAAAGATTTTTATTCTATATTTTCGACTTCTTTACCCCCTTTCCGCTTGTACCACCAGTTACCAACCACCCTGTATAATAGCGAAAGATCACAATAATTCATCGATCCAACAATAATCGAACTGACCAAAAGCATAGTACTGTATTTCGAGTTGGTGAAAATACGGAGTTTGCGCAGCGTTTGGAAGCGAAACTTCTTTGAAATATCACGGACTAATAGCAACGTGTCGCCACGTTCGTGACCTCCGCGGTTTCGTAATGATCTCGTAACGAAAAGTGACGCGCACAGAGCCGAGAACAAACGGTGCCTCCACGTAACCAGCGAGAGCAATCTGCACGTAACCGGCCGGCCGCTTACGTAACACCATTGGCCCGTCGGAGCTCTAGAGGAAGTCTTTTCCTCTCTATGATACTCCTCCGGAAGGGATTTGAAAAGGACGTGCCCGAGATTCGCGTTTCACGCAATCTCGGAAATTCACCTCGATCGAGACACACATTCCAAGATTATTATAAAAGTAAGAGAGAGATTCTCGTTATTCCGAAGTCTCTGCAAAATCCATAAGATCTGCCTTTTAGAAATGGACATCATCGCGAAGATTCTGAAATTTTGTACAAACTGTCCAAGTACAATTTGATTTCAATCAAAGTTTCGAGAATTCGTCTTACTGCTTCTCTTGCTACTTCAATTGCACCAAGGCAAGTCAAACATGGCAGATGTTACTTCACGTAGAACTACGAGTGGAAGGTACAGTTGTTCTTAGAGAGTTTGTCCGCGATGTATGTACCAGATCGCCAAAACGTACGTCTGATTTCTTATTACGTGAATTGGAGCGAGTCAGCGTGAAACGCATGAGATTTCACTTTCCGCGAAACTCGGTGACTCGTCGATCGTAATCGGAGTCAGGCGCCATTCAAAGCCGCCGAACGATTGATCGATCGATCAACGTGAGAGCGATAGTCGATGGCCCCTTAAGCGAACGAGATCGCACGAACCAGCTACGAGAGTTAATCTCGATGAAGGCAGCTCGATAAATCAGTTCTTTCTACCTCTTTCTCTCTTTCCCTCCTTCTACCTCTTCACGCCGTTGCTCTATTTACCTCTTTATTACTTTTTTTTTTATATAAATACGGATCACCGGTGCTCCTCGTTATTACTTTTTTCCAGAAGACAACTCCTTAAAACCTTTCTCTTCTTTTCGTCAACTTCTTTGTCCTAACCTTTCCTCGTTTATTGTTCCAAGTTTCAATCCAGACAGATATCCGGCGTGACAGCATAAATCATCGTTACCGAGGGCGTTTGTCGCAAGAACCGTCTTCTTCGTTTCTCTTTTATTTTTCTATCGACATCTTTTTGTTTGTCTGTGTTTCGATGACAGTCGAACGGTTCGTAAGGAAAACGCGCGTTGCTCGCGCTTCTCTTTCCCCAAGGAAGCAACAGGATATTTTGGCATCTCTAATTTACATTCTATATATTTCAATTTCTTTAAACAAAATATTCATCGGATCACGCGATTTCTACAAGCGTATGCGGAATTATATGGCGGAAGAATGACGTGTATTCGATTAAATCAGTAACTTACGGATATCGTGACAGAGGAGGTGTCTATAGAAACTTTATGAATGAAACATAATCTATTATAATATGGGTGTCGCATTATGTTCGTAAGATCAGCTTCTAGACACATATCGTCAGAATGTGTTATTACATATGCATCTAAAAGGATCAAAAATTTGACACGGGTCGTTAAGGGACCCTCCTCGATCGGTCGTCTCGTCACTCGTCGTCTTCTCGCCGATTATGTCGCGTACACGAGTCACACTCAACGGTGCATGCACCGCTGCGAAGCTGATGAGACAAGACACGATGGCACGATTTACTGCCACCAAGCGCAGTGAATTCCCGCCTCGACACGGACCACCTGTTTCACGCTGCCCGCGCCCGATCGATTCGCCCGCGGATTACGTTTTTATCGATTCTTCCTTTCTCGCTTGCTCGTTACGCACCTCCAATTTTATCAGGGTTTGTCGAGACGTATATACATATATATGTGAGGGTGGATGCGTTGTCCGTGATAATTGTAGCTGCTAGCTGTAGATGTCGCTGCTGATGGGGTGGTACTGCTGTTTTTCTTCCATTTTTGATGAAGAAGAAAAATCGGAATCGCCGGAATTCGAACCCGGGTCCCGAAACGTTCGTAACATAAGGCGCTAACCACTGCGCTGCGGTATTTGCCGTTGAGTGCAGCCACATATGTTACGAACAGTTGGCACGTGGAATTTATCGGTATCGAAGATTTTGAAAAACGTTAAAACTGTGTCGGAGAGGAACGAAGAGCGATATGGTTGTTCCAAAGTCGAAGGGTTTCGTGGAACGTCAGTTTTTAGCTGTTGCCATCTTATTTGCTTTTTCTAAATCGGATACATACGTTTTCTAGCTGAGTTTGCTTGTACGAGAAATTCACCCGCACTTGTTTAAAAACGCGTCAGAAAATTGATGTGTTTAATTTGATTGATGTGTGTATTTTTCTTTCAATTATCTCGTTCTATCGTTCTCTGCAAGCGAATTAACTTACTCGTCTCGTCCCCCTAGAAGCATCCCTTATTTTATATAAGGAATTTTATAATTGTGGATCTTAGTCGCCGAAATAAATGTATAGGAACACTCGCATCACACCTAGAAATGATAATAAAATAGTTTCATATTTATTTAATATGTGATTGACAAGATACTCGTAGATACGCATTGCACGTGTCTCAGCATCCTTTTTGTCTCACCATTTTTTTTATCGCAATGCATACGGAACAGTTGCATTCTTCTGTTTTACGAGATACTGTACACGCACGTACTCCCACACACACTCATACTCATATATGTGTAACACTACCAATCCGGTGTAGCGCACAAAATTATATATATCTCAATAATAAATAAATTCGCGAGTTATACAAGTTAAGTAAAGAGACGCAAGAATATACAGAATGCGCGAAACTGTAGAAAGTATTCAAAGTACGATACTGTTTGTAACGTTCGGCAGTTAAAAGAAATTTCTGCTTGGATTGCTCTTTCTTTTTTATTTACTCGTATTTGCAAAAATATGAATTTAAACGAGTATCCGCAATCTATATATAAATTGGTAAACATTCTCCCGATCGATGAAATGTTTACGACGAGCGGTGGACATAAACATCGTTAAATCGGTTGCACAGGCTGCTAGCGTGAAATCACTGATTCATATTTGTCTTTCTCAAGCGACAGTCTTCCCCTCTATGTATTCATCCAATCAAGCCCGCCCTTAATCAGAAATTAGGCGGCGTCTTCGTGGAGCTGCTTCCCTGGCGAGACACGCTATCGAATTTTCGATTTATGCAGATGAGATCGAGCCCGTTCCAGGCCGCAATAAGGCGATCTGGGCCACGGTTCGCCGGTTATCGAGCCATCGAAATCGTTTCTCTAATTTACTATTCGCGATGCGCGATCATTTTGACATTTTCGTGTCATAGTACACAGCCACTGCATATACAATTATTAGAATTTTAACGCTAGAAGTAGCAGAGTTTCTTTTTGTTATAACGCAAAGACAATCGATGTAGAATTTTAAATAGTTCCCTATTCATTTTAAACAGACTAGAAAGAAACTTTCACCTTCTTCCAAAAATAAACGAATCTGCAAGTAATTCTACTTTTCTTCCTTGTGAAAATAAGTTTTGCTGATCGTTTCAATATTTCAATATCTTCAATGTCTTTTTACAATATCTGATAATATGCGAACAATGTCTGACAATATATGAACATTCTGAGTTCCTTAAGAATTTATTCAAACAACAATAAACTTACTTCAAAAATTGGAAATTACACGTATCAGTGGAAGGAATCATTTGTTGCTATTAGACAGGTAGTTGTCGAGCGTTGCTAAAGAAATTGCTCTTTTTTTTTGTCTTTTTTTCTTTTTATAGATGGTATACGAATATGTTGAAACATTTTGTCCAGTGGACTCGGTAAATTCGAAGTTTCAAATTTAAATTCAAATTTTTTAATTTAAATTCAAATTCAGATTCAAATTCTCATTATTAGGGGTTATTACTGCATATTGAAAATAGATCGGCGGTACAAATCGAAGCTACGAAAGAACCAGGTCGATATGGTTGTAAGTTTTAATATCTTTAATATCATTGGCAGTTCAAACGAGATGATGTATGCGCCGGGATCGATTCTAATTCCATCTACATGGAAAATTCAACAGCGCTCTCGATCGACCACAGGAACTCAAGCTGAACTTCGGTGAAAGCGACTGTCTAATTTCTAATTGAAGAGCCCGACTAACCACCGTCTCGTAGGCGATACGCTAACGAGATTACCGATTAATACAGCGGTTCGATTGCGTGCTATCGAATCGTTCGTTGCTTCCATTACACGAGATACACGGCATGATGCTAAAGTTTTCTTACGAGCGTCATCGCTTCGCTTTAGCGTGGAAACATTTGACGTTTGTGATTTGAGAAAGTGGAAGATCATTCGCAATAGATATCAATTGGATTTGGCGAAACTTACTTCGATACGAAAGACTATTGCTGCTGTTATTCTTGACTATCCTAGAAGATTCATCTCCGCTTGAAAACATTACCGTTACATCATCATCAATGGCTGCCCTCTAAAGTACTACGTCTCCTACATTCCATTTTTATCCAAAGGAATATTCCAACTTGATCATTCTATTAGGTTGTTCTGAAAGTTTGTTTCGTTTTATGAGGAAATAATAGACTCACAATGTTTTTCGTTTTATATTATTTTGTCGAATTACGTATCCATTTTGTTCTGTCGATAAACACCGCGACATTTCATAGACTTGGTTTCACGTTTCTACGAAGGCGCATTGTCTTAAAACACACGTTTGCGAAAGGACACTTTCCAGACAACCTAATACTTAACACCATCTCCCAAGATTCACCTCCATCGAACACCATACCACACACGTTGCTCTTGGATCTATCATATATCTCTTAAATTGAAGCACTACAGCCCCCAAAATACTCTGCAAACCTACCACCGCTTTACCACTGATACTTTTACAAACATACTAGGGAAATCAACTTTCAGCTAAAAATATCTTCCAACCACCTCATCATCTACCCTTGAACCCCTGCGAAACCTTCTCCAATTCTGCAATCAAAATACCAGTCCACCGTCCCCCTCCAATTACCGGGACGTCATCAGTCGCGGAACTTGAGCCACCCCCTTCTCACTGACCTCGAACCAACCAACCAACCTCGTATGGTTCTCTCGCGAGGGTAGCCGGGGTGTCGCGATTCCGCTGTAAACCGCCGTCTAATTCCTAATTAAGGATCCCGCTCGATTAGCTCGCTTTCACCGGGTTGCCTGCGGCCGTGACCACCCCTGGGTAGGCCAGACGTCCTGTGGACCCTTGGTCCGCATGAATACAGCATGGCGGCCGGACTGCAGCTCCAGTTGCTCGATGGCAATCATGGATTATTAATGCGCGCACCGCACCGCTATTGATAGCTCGATAGCGTGCCATTACGATCCTCTATCAACCCCCCAACCCTTCTATCAACTGACTCTGGTTTGCTCGAGTCCGTTTACACTGTTGCGCGACTGATAATATAACTTCCTCTTCGCAGAGCACGAGGATCGATAGATCGATTTTCCGGGATGGAGGATTCGCTCGTTCGAACGATGGATTCGAGCCGAGGCTTGATAGGTTTGGTTATAATACGGCTGGTTTTCGACGATGAATCTCGTGGTCATGTAAAAAGAAAAATGATTACAATGATGGGAATTAGCAACGAAGAGCAACAGAGTGGCGATGGGGGTGGGCCAAGTTAATCGCATTCTTTGATTTGTGAAATCACATGATCGTGCTGCTATCTCTCTTTTTCTTTTTTTGATAACGCGATGCGATGTTTAAAGATGTGAAATCCGCGGTCGAAAAGTTTTCTAACCAAAAGTAAATACGTCGTTCTTCTTTAGTGTGATAGGCTCTGATTTTCAATGCTGCGATCTCGTGGGTGCGAACGTTGAATGCTGTTTTTAGTAGATACGAGGTTCCAGTGGTTGTTGAATTAGGTTTAATATTTTGTGTAATCGAGATAGAGGATATAGGAGATCCATCTTCGGGTGGTGATATTGGATATAATTCTTTGAAGAACCCGCATAGTAGAACCCGGGCGTTGTATTGCGTCTACCCCTATTATCGAGGATATCGAGGATGTCGATGTCCATTAGGGACGTGGCTTTATCGTCTTTTTTCTGCTTAATTGGTTTTCTTTATTGTTTAAGGATTGTGCAAAAGGTTTGAGCGAAGATCATGTGTTGCATGGTTTTTAAAGATAGTATCGAATGTTAATAAATTCAGGAAGGGAGTAGATGATCAGGCTCTACATGATGTAACGAAAATTGATTATATACGTATACTTATTCCTTTTTCTAACTTGCACACGTCGAAAACACCCCAAATATCATTTACGTAATTTCCAACGTTATTTCCACTGAGAAACAACACCGTTGCGATTTTTCTTCTATTATTATCTCTAAATTTAATTCGCAGTAAATACCAATACGTCAAAACCACTTCAAATATCATTTGCATTACCTTTAGCTTCATTTTCATGAAGAAAACCGTACAATTTTTCTTCGATCGCAACTCATAGCAACACCAAACCATTCGTCGACTGCAAATTCAACTTGAACCATCAAGTATCACTTTCACCAAGCAAAGTACAAACACAAAATGGTAAATGTTCTTCGAACAAGTATACGAGACAGAATTCAGCGCACGCGGAAACTCGTCGCGTCGCGAAACAGCCTCTCTATAAATAAATCCGGGATCGATGATGACAGAGAGAAAGAGGAACAAGCCAAAGACACATCGACGCACAGTGCGGCGTGCAATGGACAAAAATCGGGGCAACGGTTGTTCGATCGTGGCCTTATTATTCCATATCGCCACCCCTTAAGTGATACGAACAACGTAATGCAAACAACAATTTTTCCAAGAATCGCTAATCGCTTGAAAATTAGATCTTCGATCTTTTTCGTCTGGTGGTACACGCCACCTAATTACTAGACGACGAATTTCCATGCATTTTTACATTTCTATGAACATAACTGAAGATACAGAACGTAAATAGACATTCGTTTCATCTTTCGAATATTAGAATAAATGCTGTATTTTGGTTATTTTCCATATTTTTGCAGATTAGACGTTGCGTGCATTCTTTCGCCTCTTGAAATTTCCCACAAATGCATAAAAATCCGCAGTCTATTACAATTCTGTGTTACGCCAAAAGGATAGGTTACATTTGATTCAGGGCGTTTACACCGAACTATTGTTGTTTCTATTTGAAGATCTAAGGGAAAAGAGGTCAGTGACCTGACTAAATGGATATTTGCATATTTAAAAAATTCTCGCGGCATACCGGTTGAAAATCGCACGGGCCTAGACGATCTCTCACGGCTTCAAGCAGATATTATAATTGGAACACGGAAATCGTGCGTATCTGGCGATGTATTAGGCTCGTATCCGTACGCCCACGAAAACGAGTTTCGTGTCTGTCGTATGGTTGGTTCTCGCTCTCCAAGCGACTTAACCGTACGTACAGTCAAACGTTCTCCGAGAGAACTTTAACTCCCATTCTCTGTTTCGCTTCTTGTTCTAGCTGTTTTCCTCTTGCTTTGGTGTTAAGACCGTGTTGCGTTTCGCTGGCGGCGATCCGCAGAGATTTTAACGCTTTCGAGCCAGGTCGTTCGAAAGCGTTCACGGATTCGACTCGATGGGAACGAATAGGAGACACCTTACTTTAAAGTGGTTTGCTCGTGTCCGATTAGTCACGATGAATTTTCTACGGTGTGTACAGCCGTAATTCGCGTTAAGACATTGTAACGAAGATTGTTATTATTTCGAGCGATTTGTCGATTTGAGGTAGATGTTTCTTTTTAGTTCATTTTTCGTTGATCCTATTGATCGTTGAAATTCGTTGTTGGGAATTTTAGCACAAAGATTCGAAAGGATAGAATAGAAGATTAGAAACTTAAGGAGAGATTCAGTGTACTTTGATATTTCAGAATTTTACTATTCTGATTTTCGATTCTACCATTCTCGGAAATTTTATTGAATATTTATAGGAGACAGAGAATATGATATTGCAAAGAGTTACCTCTAACCACTGGTGAGTAATAATTACATAATCATTCAAGTTATTTCATATTATTATTTAGTTTCGAAATTCTAATACTAAATTATAGTACTATATCATGGCTATTCGTTTGAATTACCGATCGAAATACGTTCATTCACGCTAGGTATCCATGTCCAAATGCCAAAATTATATAAATATATGTACACATATTAATACGTAATACAGCCGAGTGTTGATTTACAAACTAGAAAAATACCGCGACAACGATTTCTCATAAAGAATTAATCAAGCTAAATCCCCCAAAATAAATATGTAAAGGAAAAGAACCTTCCATCTTTCGCAAATAACAGAGGAATACAATTTGCATAATACTAGAATTGTGCAAAAAGAAACCAAAGTAGTACTTTTCATCGATCGCAGAGACAAGTTACCCTTGCTTTCCCTTTCCTTTATCCCAGCCTTCTTTTCCACAATTACATTACGTTTTGTTGCATCACGTCGCGTCATTAGTTGCCACCTACACGCGCGATACACGCGGTGGTGGATCGAAGATATTTGCTAGGAAAAATCGAACAGGAAGGAACGACGATGACCAATACTTTGGTAGGTAGACGAGGGAAGGAAAAAACATCGTTTCGACCCAGATACGTTTTCTGCGTGGAAAAAGAGTTTCCTTCTCACGCCCACGTTTCTATCTCTCGTCGTCTAAATGTCATTATGGTTGAGAATGATCGATCGCCATTCTTACAATACCACGTGGTGACTCAAGCTTAGAATTACCGGAATGTTAAAACTAACCATTTCGTTATTTTCCATAGGAATCTTTCGTTCAATATGCTTTTTCTAGTTCGTAACTAATTTTTAGTTCGTACGATGGTACATTTTTCGGAATCTGAATGATCTTTCTTTGTATAGAACATACGAACGTAGATCTGTTTTTTTCCTTCTTGCGTTCGGATTTTTCATTTGCTTTTCATTTTGATCTCTTTGGTACGTGCCGTGGTCATCCGCAATTCTCTAACGTCAAATTTGATTTCTGTTATTATTTCTTTCAACGATTTGGCAACCGGACGGTTGTTTATGGTTGACGGGGTAATTTTAATTGCTATTGTTAACGCGCGAAAATTTGACGCTTTCGCATTAACGAATGACGACGCGTTTGTCCGTTTGATATGCGATTTTAATATAATCGAGGCAAATAACGGTTCGTGGCGTTTGGAATCGCGTTAATTAATATCGGTAATTAATACCTCTATCAATTACTAACATTGCGTCTGAGGTGTTGCATTAAACGCAGCCAACCCTCCTAACCGCATTAAATTTTAATTGATATCGATTTTAACGCGAGATTGTCCATCTCTTCCTCGATCTCTGCCAAATATTCCTCATGATTTTCATCGATTTTCCACGCGCTATTATTGCAAGGGATGCGTCATCCCGAATTTACAAATTCTGCTGCATAATCCACAAAAGCTTTTTATTTAACGCAAAGATTTTTATTTAACGCTAGGGTTGTCGTAAAATGTTGCATCAATTTTACGACGATTGTTCTTCGAACATTATAAAACACGAATCAAACACCTACCAAAATTGCCAAAGATTTTAAAGATCTACAAAGATTTTCGAACAAGACTCGAATAAAATCCATTGATATTCCTCGAGAAACTGAAAAGACGAATGGCGAGGGAAAAGTGAAAGAATGGAAAATAGAATAGGGAAAAGGGCGAGAAGACACTGGTCTCGCGTAGGTGATCACGCGGGTTCCCACGCGGCGAGCAGAACCGGTGCTTACGAAAGACGAGACGGCTTGTCGTATTCTCGGATTGCGGATTAGCTAGCGAGTTCCAAGTAAGTGCATGCGCAGGTGGCCACGTTAAATGCACCGTCCGGCCGGTTTCCGGTCAGGATCGTTGCTCTCCAACCGAGTTTCACGGGTCGCCTTTATTCCATTTCGGTATTTCAGCGATACAGCTAGATCAATACCACCTTCGTCTGTTGCCACGATGATATATATATATCTTTCCTCTTTTTCGTCGTTATCTTTGTCTTTATTTTATTTCATAAACGTGTCGCTGTTTGTCTTTGTTTGTTTCAATGTCGCTGGAAATTTTTGTCTGTCGCTATTTTATTTCTACGCTCTTATTCTTTTTCGCTCTTAAAGTATTATTGCCGATAATATTTCCAAGCTTCTCTCTCAACTTTACTTCTCGACGAAATATCTTCAATTCTACAATCAACGTTAAACTATCTTAATATTTACATAAGCTTCTTTAAATACTGAATTCATACTGGCAGCAGCTTTTACGATCCACTGTATCAAGTTTAAACTCGTAAGAAAAGTTACGAGAATAACCACGTTGATTCACAACGTGAAATAATGAAGTTATAACAATTTTATTATAGCAATCCCGAACGTTCGTGTATTGTAGCGAATTCCTGCTCCTTTAATGTACTTTATAAAATATTTCAAACTGGTTTTTTCACTTGTGAAAGAACCTAAGAGAAGCTAATATTTGCCAACTTCATTCTGCCTCATATGTACATATATATATATATACACCTAATACAATTAAACTATAATTAAGATGCTTACACATACGCACCTTCGAGCTCGACGAGTTTTCAAACTACATCTCCATTTGCTTCACGTTTAAATTCTCCTGTTCGATCGTAAAGCGACATTGAAACAAAAGTAATCGATAAAAACGTATCGTATTTTTTATTCTGTGATCGTCAAGTGTTAATTATCGACTTGCATGCCGTATCACTACATCGCATCGCTCATCCGCATCCGTCCTTATCGCTCGCGATTGAAAATCAAAGGACAGACGTTTCATATGTGGAACGACGTATCTATCCCGAAGGGAGCCAGCCAGAAGCTTCGATGCGACGAAACGCGAACGAGAAAGGACGCGCGATACAGTCGTTCGTTACGGGGCCTAAGCACGCGAGCACGCGTATCGGTCTGCGTGCACGCCTATCGATAATCGTATAATAAGCCAACGAGAACTGGACCGGGGAACGCGGACACGTCGTTCCTCGCAGCTTAATGAGTGCTTTAATGAATGCACGCTACGTATTGCCGATGTCGCCGATCAATTAATAGACCACTAACGGTTATCGCGAGTTTACCGACGGATCCGGATATTCGCGTCCCCTCGATCGTATCGTCTCTTCCGTGTAATCGCGCTTCCTCACGCGAACACGCTCCGCTCTCTCTTTAGTTCTTTTGCGCGACATTTGAATATCTTCCCTAGCGAGGCGGAGACTGAGAAATCTGAGGTGCAGATCGATTTATTTATTTATTTTATATAGGATGCTCGTGGGTTTTTCTTTTTATTTTTTTTTTTTTTTTAACATATTACGTGTTTTCGTAAATTGCGTAGGAACGAATGTATTATAAGCGGCTTGATAAAAATAGGCGATTTTTTATTCTCTGTGCTATGTGATAGGTTTTTAGATTTTGGATGAAAAAGAATATTGACACACTCTCGTCTTTTTTTTTTCGTATCTTTACATATTAAGGCGATGCATCTTTAGTATCTTTTAACATACCGAGGTTATTTGTTATACTCTTTCGGAATATAGGATAACGTGCTTTAAGGAAATTACATCGCAAGAAGGTAAATTTCATAGTAAGTGAATTCGATTAGATTAAAACACGATTTCTATAATGTTGTATGTTCAAGCTTGCGTCAGCAACTTGTTTGGATTTAAACGATTTAATTTGCAAACGTCAGAGAACGTTCTTCATTCTTACGACGTTTTCGCTGGCTTTTTTCATTTTTTCCTGTCTTTCGTTTAATGATGTGCCAAGTTACAGAGACTGTTTCCTCTTAAATCTTCCTTCCCCTAACGCTGATTACGCGATCGGTGTCAAACAAGCAGACGATAAATCTGTTTATTCCGTTTGAAGCGGCGATAAATCGCGTTATATCGTCCCCTGAAGATTAATTCGACGACCCCGAACGAACGTTTTCCCACGGACGAGAGGGAAACAACTGAATGATCAGAACGAACTGGTGGTCGCGTAACGAAAGCGTGGCCGCGTATCAGTGGCAGCTCGCTGACAGCCAAAGTTTCGCCAGGAAAATTAATTTACAGTCGCTGATGAATTTCTATTACGGCCGTTACTGGCCTGATTTCACAGGAGAAATTCGATTTTCCACGCAGCGTCGACGCACACCTGCTCCTAACTGCTTCGTGCTATTATATGTATCGAGAAGGAGGAACCAGAGTCTATAAATACATTTTTGGGACGAGGATGAAGGGCAGCTTCTGGATGATATAACGTCGGAACGATAGTCGGTTATAGCCAGAAATTATATAGCCTGTCAAATTTCAAATTTAAATTTGCGAAATTAAATGGTGAATTTCGAAGATTGAAATTTAAAACGTCCGGCGTGTAGATAACATTTCTGGCTGAGAGTCGAGGTTAGGTTAGAGAGTTTTACTATGACGTTCGGTGGTTTCAATTTTGTTGTAGTTTTATCTTCTGTAGTTTCGTTTGTTTTATTCCTTGCGGCTGGGTTAGGTTGCTTATTTGAAGAGTAGAAAAAGAAACATTGTGTAAAATATTTTCGTATCAACGTTTTATCTTCCGTGGGTACTTCGCACGTATTTAAAGACTCCGTAAAACGTAGAATATAGCTTCTGCGCTCCTTTTTATATTTTTATCGACAGTTATACCTTCGAGATAGAATTTCCTCTTGAAATGAACGCAAAACATAACGTCACGAACTATCGTATCGTCCTCTATTTCAAAATTCCGTTGCTTCATTACTCTTGGAAGGATAAAACTACGATTCTTCAAAAGACGCCTCACCAAAGTATCCTTCACACGAATCTACGACCGAAAGATTCTCCATGGATTACCAATGACACGTACAACTATCACTAGCTCTGTAATACAGCTTTGATCCTTTTAAAAATTCGTTGCAATAAATTATTCTACCTTTTCCGTTCGATCGTCTTCCCAGCGAAGGGGAAAAATCAGATTCGAGGGCAAAGCGAAGGAATGGATCGAGGTTTATTGGTCATATGCATGCCAGAACGAAGATTTAATCGTTGAACGAGGTGATGTGTGGCGCGTACACCGACGATCGACCGGAAACCGCGAACCTTTATTTCGCGAAATTTCAATTCACCCCTGTGGAGATTATTTTTCGCGGGACGTTGATTTTTCGCCGCTCGGCGACACATCCCATCAAATTGGCCTCGACGATCCATCTCTCTTCTCCGCTCTTTTATCACGAACGCTGACTCAAACGATAAAACGACCGCAGAGAAACGCGTGTAAATAAACGACCTCGTGCTTTCCATATTCCCCGATTCTCGATAATCAATGATTTTCTAGAAAAAGAATATACGCGTAAAAGCTACTTTAAGCTTCCTAAAGAATGCCAGATATAGAAGAAAATGAATTTACCCAAAGAAAAAGAAAGCTCGATTATTCTCGGTTTTAACGTATCAAATATTTTCTCTTTTTTGTATTACGCGTTGATTTAATTAGCAATACGTAGATATACACGTTACTGGTTACCAAAGTATAAAAATGCATTGGAATTTGAAAACAGCTTTTGAAAATAGCTTATCGACTAGTACGGACTAATCGATGTTAAATATAAAATGTTGTTTGGACTACGAAAAAGTTAAGCTTCTAATTTGAGAGAAGGAATTTTTTTAACGAACCACCCCCGTATCGATCTCTGTTTTCGTCGCCTACCTACAAACACTTTTACTCGTTGTAGCGTGGAAATGGAAATTTTTGTATTCTTGGTGCGTGCTCGAGGGAGAAAACGTGAAAAGAAATTGTAGAGGTTCTGTCGATTATTCATGGCCAATCAACGACGTCTGGATCACGGTTTAAGGATTCTTCGTGTAGTCTGGAGGCTTCGAGTCCCGTGGGAGATGCTGCTTCTTAATAAAGCCTCGAATGACGTCACGCGACGCCGTGGAAGAAAGTCGATTGGGAATTCTGGCTTAATAAGGTGCGCG
Source organism: Bombus vancouverensis nearcticus (assembly GCF_051014615.1). Taxonomy (NCBI): domain Eukaryota; kingdom Metazoa; phylum Arthropoda; class Insecta; order Hymenoptera; family Apidae; genus Bombus; species Bombus vancouverensis. Next base: position 16,677,762 of record NC_134913.1, on the reverse strand, counting down.
TCCAACGAGTCCTCCGTCCGATCCCTTGAACTTTACGGCCAAACTCATCGAGATACCGACCGATTCTACGATCCAAGTTGAAAAATCCTGATATTTCTTCTTACACGGGTGAAAAATGAGATCCGTTTCAAAGATATCTTACGTCGTATATTTTACCAGCATTTAGGCATTGGATATTTACGCATCTGTGACAAACAGACAGGAAATCTGTCGAACCCTAAATGTCCAGAGGGTTGAAAAATTACAACGTCGTGTTATTCGTCGACTTGTGGCGAGTTGAATTTTTGTTGAAGTTTCACCGTTGAAATTTCTCGACCATACGGTTGGAGAGAAAATTCGCTACCGCACGCGCAAGATGAAAAAAGAAAGGGGAAAATTCTGAATAAATTTCGTGGCTGCTAACGACGCTGCTGGGGGCCGGGGAAAGGAACGTGTACTTCGAAAACGCGGCTTAGAGAAATGGAAAAAAAAGAGAGAAGGAATGAACGGAACAACTGTGAACCGAGTGGACTTTCCTCGTTTGACTTTTAAGAATATTAAACGCGAATGTTTTAAGCTTTTTAGCTCGAAATTTAATCAAACTTTCTTCGGAGGGAAATTGTGCGAAATTGTACACGTTGGTTTTGCTAAACTTGTTGTTTAGCGAACCACTTGTTTCACGTCTTTTCTTCTTTCGTCTAAAGCTCACAATTGCACGACATCTGTCGAAACTGAGATATTTATAATACTACGCGATAAATTATCTTCTCTTTAAGTCGCAATCTATCTACAAATTTAAAGTGTCTCTTACTCGAATAAGTCTTTTTATTTCTCTAACGTTACTTTATTCTTTCGATAACATTTCATCCACGCAACTTTTGCATATTGTTTCACTATTTAGTCGTCAGAGGGATAATTAAAATGGGACGTGAAATAAAACACGTGGAAATAAAATGCGAAGCTTTCAAAGGTTTCAAATTCTAGCGCGGAGACGAAAAATTGAATCGCAATAATCGAATGACAGCACAACGACGCCTAGTTCGCTTTATTCTAACAGGGAAAACGGTGTTTTCGACGAATACGTGCCACGAACCGGAAACATCGATTGTAACTTCCTCTCCGGCAGCTTCTCCGCAATATATCGAGTATCGTGCCGTGTATCGATCGCTCTTGCGCAGTTTTTGGGCCGAGAGCCCGTCCTTTGTTTCTCTCTTTCTCTCTTCTTCCTCTGTTCGCCTTATTCGTTCCTCCATTTCTCTGCTATTATATAAAAAGAACCGTTGGCCCGCCTGCTAAAACGAGATTCCACGATCCATTTTTTATTTCTAGTTGAGTTTTCATTTTCACCATACGCGGCCGTTGTGTCGCTTGATTGCCGCTGTATCTTTCTTTTGCAGAATCAGTCGACTCTTTCTGCTTTAATCGGTTACGTGTTGTCCCTTTCGGTTCTTAAAAATGTGTATCAAAAGGCGCATAAGATATTTATTCTGTGTTTTGCATTTCGATTCTTGTTAATGCGTTTTCTATGCCATTAGCGTACTCTCATATTACGCTTAGAAATTCGTTTCGCGATATTCATATTTCCGGTGTAGAGCCTTCTTGAAATTTTCATATTTTCGTCACTGTCCTTAAAATGCATCTTCGTATTATACTTTCACTATGCACCTTTGAACAGACTCTCGTATTTCCTCTAAGCACCTTAACCTAAATTTCATTCATATTGTATTTATTTTCATAATGAACTTTTATATAAACCCCCATATTTTTTATAATTTTCATTCACCTTTTTTTCTTTCTTTTTCTGTTCATCATTCGTTAAATCCAAGATAATCCTGTTTATTTTAAAATCCAGTTACCATCGATCTTCCAACACGCCTCCAAATTTCAATGAAAAACCTTGAAACACCCACGCAATGCCCAAAGAGGGTCGAGCGAACAGAATCCTCGATCGTCGGATCGTGAAACTCGAAAGATCGGCGATTCGAAATAAGGAGAAGGTTCTGGGCGTAGAATTTGCACGTGCCGTGTAGATCGGTATTTTTTTCACCGGGACAACAGGAATCGGCCGCAGAAGAATCCCGAGACTCGTCGGGTTCCCGTAGTTGTTTGCCAGCCGAGTTCGAACTCGGTTGACCGGTCGGACGAGCCGGATTGGCCTTGCTCGAACACCTCGCGCTCTAAGCCTTCATCATCGTCCTTAACTTTTCTCCTCCTCCTTCTTCCCTTCTTTTCTCTTTCTTCTTCTTCTTCTTCTTCTTTGTTATCCTACGCCATGTGTAACAAAGAGACGCGAGGTTCATCCCTGTGACATCGATGATCGCTCGGCCGAGGAAGATCCTTTGGAAAATTGAGATTCACCTACCGAACATTCGTCCAGAAACGCTAGCTGGTGCTTTTAGGAAGACGTTCGCTCGGTTTATCGATGGTCTTTTAATTCGTCGACGATACACGTTTCAGCAAGTCGCACGTTTGATCTAAAAAGCATACTCGAACCGCGAGAACAACTATCGAAGCAAAGATTACCAGAGACGAACGGGAACTTCACCCGGAAACCATTCTTCTCTACCTGTTTTTATCTGTGTCGCTTCTTTTCGAAGTTCTTCGGAACACTTTCACGACGTGGCACGCGATTCTCCGTGTAAAAACTTCTTATTCCTGCCGCGAAATTCTGTTTCGTTTTCTTCCGGATTTACATGACTCGAACGTTTCGACGCGTTTCTGTGTTTCCTCGACGTTCCTAGAACACCTGTCTTACTTTGCGACAATAATTCTACCGCTACTTGCTCGCTATTCTAATCGCCGATTACGACCAGAGTCACGCGAACGTGACACCCGCCGTGAAAATGTGAAAAAACTGACAGAAGAATGGTGGAAGGAGCGTGACGGCGAAGTTCGAGCGAAGAATCCGAACTCTTCCAGGTTCTTCTTCCTCCTCGGACCGGTATCGCGGTGCGAGACTCGGAGAGGAGAAGAGAGAGGCGGAGGACAGGAGAAACGGCAGGATACTCGATTCCCTTCGCGCCGGGTGATACTAGGGGCAAGTCGCTTTGTCCAGGAACCGGTCGACGTGCCTACCAGGAGGCAGACACGCATCGATCCACCAATCGCTGCGCCCCGAGCGCCATGCACCAACGCGACCGCCAAACCTTCCTCGCAATCATTTTCGTCGGCTGAAAGGGAAAAGGGAAATCGCGGACGCACGACGCGGAAGTGGAAATCAGCGATCGATAGCTGGCGACAAGCAACGGGACTAGGAAGTGGTTACCGTTTCCTGCGCGTTTCTTCCTTCGTCGCTCGTGATTTCGATTTTACTCGATAAAGATTTTCATCGGTTCTTCGTTCTCGTTAGACGTTTAGGTTTTATGAAAAATACACGATGATCGCAATTACGACTTGCAATTGGAAGGAAATATTTGCAAAAATGTTTGTCACCCCGATTCACCCGGAAAATGTCCAAGAACTTTATAACCGGGCTTTTTCTTTCGATTTTCCCTGCGAACCTTTTAAATAATCAAAATTACAGCTGTCGATTAAAAAGAGGAAGCTATATGGAATTCCTCAGCCCCATTCATTATCCCATCAAACTCGAGCATCGGACTAATGGAAACGGTGATTCGCATTTCCATTGAGCACACACGGAATTCGAGATTTCATCGAGCGAATTCCTGGCCAGGGATCGGCGCGCGCGTTCGTAAAAGGAAATCGCGCGAAACACGGCAGAATCGCCGCGGTTCCGAGTTAAAGGATCAACCCCCGAGTGTGCGTCGGCTCTGAAAAGGTCAGCTCGTCAAAGGGTTCTCACCGAGAGTGAAACGCTGTTCAAAGCTCGCTCTTCCATCCAACGTCTCGTTAATCCCTTGGAAAACCTTCGACTTCGCTCCGTTTCCGATTAATACTTAGAAACACGAGGACGCTCCTCGAAAACTATGCCTCTCTCCTCATATTCACTCTGCGAACACGTTTCTCCGATTTTAAGAGTTCGTTGAAAAGTGTTGCGCGAAGTTCCGATATCAAAGTGTAGGAACGACGAACAGAGAAAGAGTTTTTCGAATATTTTGCCAAACGTTTGATCGTTGCAGGGCGTTTGCCCTTTACGGTTGGATCTTTGAGAAGTTTCCGCCTTTCGATTCGCCGGCCTCTTTTTAGCTCGCGGAACACGCAGGTTGCAATCGTTTGGAGGATGAAACGAAAAAAAGATGGTGCAAAATCAACTTTTGATGGGACAAAGATAAAAGGGAAGGGGGAAAGGTATCTGCGATGTTTGGTGTCGTTTGAAGAAGACGCGCGAGATAGGATAACGAATCTGTTAACTTTTGCTCGATTTTAATGCGAGATCAAAAGCAACGAGGTACGAATCACCGGAGATCGGCTGTTCTTGTTCGCTCTTTCGAACGTAGCAACGTTGATCAAAGGGTCGACGACGATGATTTCAAACGACAGTCGAGTGAAAATTAATGCCGAGGAACAGGCGCCTGGTGAAAGGTTCGAGGGTTGAATCGTCGACCCTCGCAAGAGCGATACTGCGCGAGTTAAACGTACGAAAGCAAAAATATTGCGGTTTTTCGATAAGCTTTATTTGTCGCGAAGGTGAAAGGCTGTGCGCAGCGATGAAAACCAAAAAAAAAAAAAAAATGCAGCTGCAGCGTTTAGATAGGGGATGGATGAACGAGGGAAAAGGTGAACGGCGATTGAAAGTTGGGAAATCAAAGGTCTATGAAAGAATTGGGAACGTGGGTGTGTTAGTTTAGGCAACGTCATTCAGAGAAATTCGTTCCATTGAAAAATATGCAAAAAGAGGAAGGTGAAAGCGGAGGAGGAAATGGAATAAAGGCGGAGAAGGAAATGGAATTTAATTCACGATTATCAGAGAGTATTGAAAGTCCTGCTATATGAAGAAAGATATACTGTTTTTAATGGTGTTATGTGAACATTGAACGTGGGAGGAAAATAGCATCAAAAGAGGATTGCATATTGATAAAATGGAAAAAGGTGAACGTATATAACGTGTTTTATACGTTTAACACGTTTCATAGAAAAAAGATCTTTAAAACATCTATCGTCGGAAACTTTCCTATCTGTCCCAAATTTTTCGATATTTTTCATGTTTCGAAATAAGAGCAGACATTAAACGTGTGGGATAGAGGTACGCGGTGAACCGTGTTATTGCCCCAAATAATTGCGCTATCTCGTAGCGTGATCTCTGGATAACGCAAATATTTGTCTAGCCCGGTAATATTGATAATCTATGCTAATTCGACAACGCCGCTAACCGCGTTAGGTTCGTGCTAGTTAATCGATTCACTAGAAGGGTCTTCCTCCTTCCCTCTTCCCTTATGTTATTAGAATAACGCGAATGATCATCCTTAGGCGTGTATCGATAATCGTCAAACGAAATTACGCCTGGTCATGGGCCATCGTTTATAGAAAGCTACAGTGGTTACAAAAAGTTGTATTCTATTTTATACGATTGCATTTATTCTAACATCTACGCAACGATTAATCAGACCCAAGTACGTCAAATTAATCGTTTGGTGGTAGTTTTATGCGACTATAAAAATTTGATGCTACGGAAATGAAGCGTACAACTTGATAAAAGATCGTTTGATGGAAAAACAAAGGTGTATGGCAATACTTTCTGTAGTCATCGTACTTTAAATACATACATGCTTGATTAACAAATTGTTGCATAATGATGGAATTTAGGAGTTTCGAAGAGAGTTTGCAACGGTGTTGGCGAAGCTTTTAAATGGTTAAAAGTTGAAATTACTATGGCGGTCCAGGGAATCAGCCAGTTTATGTGTAAAGTTTATTCGATAAAAGTTGATATTTACAAACTAAGGCTATCGTAGTTTATAGTCTTAGTTCGTTAATGTTTCTGCCACTTTTGCGATCTCTCGTTGCACGCGAATAGCGTTACTTGAGTCCAGTTGCGAGCCAGTATACTCGATATTATTTATCCTTCGACGACGACGGCATAAATAATTCTTCCTTCTTAATAGTTCTTAATTTCGCAGCTTTCTAAAGTTCGATAACTTTCTCAAACGAAATCGGACCGCGCTGTTCCACAGTCGCTTCGTCAACGGCGCAAAAATTCCACGTATCGAACGACGCGTGTCACCCATTAGACACTGTCGATCGCACAACCAATCGCAGCGAAAGTGCAATTCGTTACTTCCACTGGAACAATGGAATCTTTTTATCCAGATCAACTAGCCATATATATACAGCAGTACCGCGAAAACTTGCTTCTTAAATGCTCGAGACCAAACGGAGACTCGACCTTTCACTGAGATATCCGTCGAACGTGTTAAAACTTTAAAACCCATCGATCAAGGCGATCGATTATTGTTAGCCTTTTACTTCGGTCCCGTTTCAACAATTTGTTACGTGGGCGTTTCTTCCAAGGGATGATTGCCAGGCGAATCGCTTTATTAAACGTGTTAAAGCAAACTCTATTATAGCGGACGATAAGCGCTTCACCCTTTACATCGATAATCACGCGTTAATTCCTTTTCGCGATTCACGAGAATCAGTTGAATATTAAACGATCGCAAATCCAACGACTAACGTATCAGCCTTTGCTCGTTCAACGAATTTTTCTTCCTTTTTTAATTCGTCGTATCTCTGTGTACACGTACAACTTAACGTGAGAACTTTTGATTAATAAGAAAAACTTTTCAGTGAAAGTATTTGCAACGTAATTTAACCCTGCTGTTCTTCTTGGTACTTTCTCTGTGTGGAAAAAAAGGATACTCATCCTTATTAATACAATTAAGATTAAAATTAAGGTTACAAGTACCAATTTTACATTTCATAAAACGTATGAATAAAGGTTTTAAAAACGTTTAGTACTCTTAAGAAGATGTAGAGACTCAGTCTCATTTGCATATAAAGTTGTATTAAATTATTCGTTTAAACTTGTCATTTTTCTTATGCACTTTGTCATATATACATATAATAATTTCTTTTATTATGATAGAAACGTTTGAATGAATTCTTAGCTGTTCCCTTCCCAGATACTGTATTCGAAAGAATTCCAAGATCGACTCGTCGTTTCGATCGCGTTTCACGCGTGTAGTTTATTGGTAATCGAGATTCATCGAGCAGATTGTTAAGCTTATCGAGACCCGACTGATTGTCAAGAGAAAGCTGACGATTGTTTTTTTACGCGTCTTTTTTTTTTATTTCGGTTCGTTCGTAGAGGATTGATGGCGACGCGGTTAAAAGTGTTTCGATGGCACTCGATCGACACGGTGTCGGTGAAAAGCGAACCGGGAAATCGCGATGGAGCCGCAAACGCGATTAAATCTCGGCGCGAATTCTAAATAATACGCTGAAAGCGTCCGCAGCCCTTCGGCTGCGATCGATCCAAGCTCGCCGGAATTCTGTTTCGTCTCCATGGATTTTCACTGTCACGTATGCGGCATAATGGCTTTTATTCGTCGTTTCACGCCTTAAAACGTCTCCAGGTTAGTTCCGTAGTGATACTCGGCTCGTTGGATTAGCGAGAAAACTTTTTCGCTTTCGATTTTAAAACAATGTCTACTACTTGAGGTAGATCTGGCGTGCGATTAGCGAGAGTCAGCGCGTTCTATCGTTTTCCTCTTCATCGACGTTCGTCGGTCGATGAAGTCGGAGTGAAAATCGTCGAACGTGGAGGATCGTACAGTTTATTTTCACCTCTTCTCTCTTTTTTCTTTTTTTTTAAGCAACAAACTCGTAAACGCGTTTGACGCAGTTGTCGTGTGCCAAGTATCGCGTTGTTGGCAAAAGTGTTCGAGCGAGAAGTGTCTCTCTCGTTACGTCGAAGAATCCTTTATCATCTCTGTCAAAATTCAAGCGCGAGAGGTAATTGGTCCGTGGTTATCGGGTATCTCTCTTCTATTAATTATTATCAATTCGAAAAGCATTAGCAATTCCCCTTAGTTTTATGGATTTTTAACGACAGACTTTTTAAGATAATTTTAGCTTGTTCTTTTTTCAAATTCTCGGCTCTATGGTCGGTGCACTTGGTTGGCGTTTACTGTCAGGCGGAATATTGGAATATTTACCGTACTATGAATACCAAAGAATGTTGTTACAACACAAAAAGACGAACAACTTTTTTCATAAGTAATTGTTAAATGATTTAAAGAAGAAACGCGTGCATCGCGCGTTAAATGCCGAATTTTATTAACGTAAGAGTAGAAGCTTTGAAGTTACGAGGTAAATAATTTAATTAATTAATGAAATGACACGAACATCGTCGAAACGGGTCTTACAAACGATGTTTTAAAAACATGCGAACTTCCTACGCGATCTAACATCGTCACTGTATAACGATGCAATACAGTTTTATAATCGGGCAGCAATCTACTTGTCCAATTCGCTATGTCTCAACCTTTCCACCGATAAATCATCCTTTATTTTCTCACGATCAGAAGAAATTTGGTCAGGTTTGGATTATGGTTGACGAGGAAGAACCGCATGCCGCCAGTTCCAGTTTCTCTTGGGCAGAATCGCTGCACGGATTCTCACCAGCCGTCAAATCGATCGATCAATCTTGGAGGATCTCGAAACAGGTTACCGCGATAGGTTCTTAACTCGCGGCGCGGCCTCGTCCACCATTCGTTTCTCGCGAAAATATCCGGCCTCCCATGAGCGTGTGCATCCCGTGGACGAGTCTGCTACTTGGAAATATCGCGTACGAAGCGGTCCATCGATCGTATTTCAGAAGAGACACGGCTCGAAAGCGTGGAACGTCGGCAAAGGCTGTGTGCGCTTAGGTGTTTCAGTCCGAAGCCAGCCGGACCAGTCGACTTGCATACCACACCAGGTTCGCAGCCAGCCTCTACCTGCATTCCAACCTACCAGTCGACCTCATTCCGCCATTATACTATTTCATTCTCCTCCGACCTTCTCTCTTTCTCTCTTTCACTTTGACTATGTGCTCGTCGTGCTGGATAAAAACGAAATTTCGAAGGACGCGCGCACCGATCGAAGATGAATTACGTTCTCGTACGGGGAAGGCTGATGGGGAATACGGTGAACGAGATGATTCTTGCGATGGAGTATTTTGCTGGAAATGCCAGAGTTCTGAAGCATTTCCAAGGTTTCGGAAACCAGGAAATGTAAATGATATGATTAATCGTTCACACGCTGTGTTTCGTATTTTATCGTATACTTTGCCTCATTGTCTTCGTTCTTTCGATAGATGGATCGAATAAAATAATTGGCTTCTGGAATGGGAATAGCGGAAGAAAACCGAGGACACGTCTGTCTTTCGATTAGAATATCATCCTACACGTGAAAGAGATTTTAATATTTCATACGGAAGAACGAGGGGTTAGCTGGAAACGAATCACGTTAACATTAATGGTAGAATAATGTCACCCATTATAAAAGCGTACGAGATAGCGTAGAAAAGAAGAATAGATAAATAATCCATAAGATAGCTATTACTATACAGTCGCATTTATTCGTGTGCCTTTCTGTCAGGCTAATTTAATTCTTTCTTCGTCGTTTTCTTCTCAAAGCGGAAATATACCATGCAAACGTGCCATTCGACGAAACAACTTCAATTGCTTTTTACGAAAGATAGACAATTACGGAACGATCTACCGTAACTTTTAACGAAATATCAAATCATATAGGGCTCTATCGATCTTGTCAACGATACAAAGTCGAATAAAAATGCTCGTTACTTTCAGACGATCGACTAATATCGTCAACGTAGGGACGACACATCGCGCGAGACAAAAAGCGAACATCAACGTGGAAAAGATGAAATCGAAGGTTCGTAAATGCTGTGGTTGGGGAGTTCCGATTTACAGCGGAAGCGGAGGAAGAGGCGCGTGCATGATGGCACGGTTCGATACAACCACCCCATTTACTTCCGGCGTAGCCGAACGCTCGACCATCGTTCGGATCGCGTAAAAACTTTTCGAGTACTTTTTATTGCCTCCGCTTGCCCTCTTTCTTGGCCCTACCCTTTCTTCGTGGCATGGCTTGTCGATCGAGGAGCCTGTTCTTTCTCCTTCCATCGTGAAATTACCGTGCAGCGAAGTTACGGCAGGGGGTCGATAAGTTTCTTGCGAGAACAAGGGGGTGCTTGTGATTATCGTAACCCTGGTAATTGGCCAACTTTACAGGCTCCGTGTTTTTCGTCGATTCCGGATTTTTTCTCGCGAACGGTGTGATTCGGATTAATCCGCTTAGCTTTGATTCATTTTCAACGTAGGATTTCACGTGGTCTAAATTTAAGAAGCTCGAAGGTTTTTCTAAGGGACAGTCTGTAACGAATTTTCGGAGAGTCGTCGAAAATGACTGTGAAACGAATTTCGAAGAGCGTGAAATGGAAATTTTTGTCGTTCTTTGTTCGATTGTGAATTTGCTCCGTTTCGTTATTCGTATACGTTTAATGTCCTATCGGGAGCGAGTTGTTCTGTACAAAAAATTGACCATACGTTTGATGTCTGTAAAAACTTCTTTGCATGGATTTTTCATTTTACGTACGAGAGGATTAAGGAAAGATTTAGAGAAAGAACGATGTTTCAGGCTTTAAATTATCGACCCGATCGCGGTCTCGCAACTTCGAACGACGACGAACCAACTTTCTTTACGCTTCTAGAAATGTCCATCTCTCTTCCTATCATCTTCGAGGCACGATATAAAAACGGAATCCCCTTACAAAACGTACAAACACGATTAATCGAAGCAAACGTTTAACGAAGGAAACGTGATGGGTCACTTTTATCCACAGCTCCATTAACAAAAGTGGATACTTCTGGTAACGCGAGTTTCCGTTCGCCATTGTCCACGAACGGTGGCGGCTTAACTTTCTGAAGAAGTTTCACCCCGTGGAGCCGGGGCCAAGCGCTGTAAATTACCCCGGCAGGTTTATTAAGGCCAGCTACTTTCGTCACGGCTCGACGTCATCGGGCTCGATTCTTCTCTCTCTCTCTCTCTCTTTTTCTTTTCTATTCCGCTTCTTTTCTCCCCTTGTGCACCATTCCCCTCCTTTTTTCCCTTCATTTCGACGGATTAACTTGTTCGAGGACGACGAAGGAATCCATTAAGCCGACGGATCAGGAACGAGAACCACCTGATTGCCAAGGTTTTCGTCGTAGCAGACGTTCCGATCGACGCTGTTACCATTTTATTTTTCCAATGAAGATTAGTTTCTGTTTCCTTGTTCCTTTTTTTATTCGCATTTTGACAGATTTATCGTTGAAAATGGTACATTACTGGGAACAGAAGGTTTCGCAAGGGCTGTTGAAATGTTTGAAAGATGATTAAAACAGAATTCCTATGGGGAAATTTTGTAATTACAAACAAGAAAGAAATATTCGTTATATTGTAAGAAATATTTTCTTGATGATCGCGAACGAAAGATACGGATGTCTTCTTTAGCGTAGATTCGATCTACGTGTTAACAGATTTCACGCTATTTTCTATAAGTAATATTATATAATACAACGTAAATTACTCACTGGTTATATAAAAATACAATTTACTATAATCCACTTGTTACGATGATCCAGCTTTAATTTTCCTACCTTCCAATTTGCGTTATTAAACTTTCACAATTCGCAAGTAGACTCTCGAATCACGCAGATAAATTTTAATGAAATAACCTATGAATTTGATAGCGGCAATTTGTAATAATTCAACTCTTCCACTATCTTCGTCTTATCCTCGTCTATCTGTTCGTAATTTCAGAGCAATCCGTTTCCTAATGATCCACCTATATAATCCAGTCGTAACTCTAATTTTCTTACATTCCACTTCGCGCTATTATCAGCTCGTGTTGCTGTAACAAGTGCGCAACGAGGATACCCTAGATTCCAAGAAGAAGGAAAAACGAAAAGGAAACGAGAAAGGGAGCGGTCCGGAACGAGTCGTTCAAATTGATTCCCGCGCGTGTACTCACGCGATTAGCTTGATAGATCGAGCTGGTTTTATCGAGCGACCGGCATATAGAGAGTTAATATTCGTTGGTAAGGTTTTATCGCGAGTCGTAGAGGATCGTGTAAATGACGCTGTGAGAGAATCAGCCGTGGTAATCGAGCGGCTCGTTCCTTCGATACGGTTTAATTTCAGTTAAGATTCGATGATTGTTCATAAATTCCTTAACGAGCATCCGCACAGATACGTGATCACGGAGCTGCTTCAGAGCGACCTGCACAAGATCATCGTCAGCCCTCAGCATCTCAGCCCCGACCATATCAAGGTCTTCCTCTACCAGATCCTTCGAGGTGAGTAAATATAAATTATTCTTTGCTTCGTCCGGATTTATCCAATGTACTGTAGTAGAATCGCACGTATTCTCGATTCTTTTTTAACAACTCTTTGTGTTCTTTTTTTCTTTTTGATTTGATCATGATCAATATGGATGAATTGAGATGTGGAATTCGAGTCTTGTTAAAGGTTGTATCTTTAATCCTTTGCACTCCTATGTCGAGCGTGACTCGACATCAGTTTTTATCTCAGAAGTCCCACTCGATATTTTTCCAGTTCCATCTTTTTTTTTGCGAAACGTGCGAAAGAAAACCAAGGTTGTATCTTGGAAATTGTTTCAAGATATATCGTACATTTAAAAATTATAAAATACAACAATAGTGTGAATAAAACTGGTATTTAAGTGAATTTCTTTCTTTATTTATGTATTTAAATTGTCTTATTCTTTAGTTAAAGTAAATTTCAAATAAAACACTTGAAATGGTTGGGAGCTGCTGATAACGAAATTGAAATAAAATTCAGAGTGCAAAGGGTTCATACGACGATCAAGAAGCTTGATACATTTTTTTAGCTTTATGGGAATATTATATTTATATCATTACATTACATTACGCCACATGAACCGCGGATTAGATAGATACAACTTTCGTAACGAAATATATCTTCGACGTGACAAACTTAGCTCATTTCGGCAAATCTCTTAAGCTGTCAGGTTCTCGAGGCTATTGGTAACGAGGAGGAAAATAATCGCGTGCTATTGGAAAATTGCTTCTAACGAACGTTATGTTCGTTGGTGAATTTCACAGTATCGAGACGGGAAGCATCGTCTGCAACGGATAAACGCAGATTTTCATTTCGTTACGCGGTTTTTACGAGCGAACGTCACGTGCAGCCTGCAGTTCGAAGGCTCTAATCGACAGAAACAGGTATCAAGTGGGAGGAGGGAGCGTTTGGTTGCGCGTGGAGGCCATTTTGTCGGAACTCAGCGAGTCTTCTCGGTTCGTTAGTCACGAGTCAATTTCCTACGAGGCTGGCGCTCTAGCTACGTTCAAACCCAACGATTTGCATGCTTTCCCGCGTGTATCGTGAAAATCGCGTTGATTTTTCGCGCGAGAACAGACGACGAACGTAGTAGGATTTTACGTTCCGACGAATAAATATGAGAATTTTAACTTAATCGTGTTTTCCTCTTACTTCAAATTCTGGAAATATGGAAAAATCTAGTTGTAGAAAATACGAGATGCGAAGAATCGCTTTTCTTAAAACATCGAAAGCGTTTTTTGCTCGATGAAAAAAGGGCAGACTGCGATAGAAAAATTCGAGAAATTCTTCGTCGAGCTAAGCTCGCCAAGTGTAGGTACAACCACGAAGAAACTTTTTCGTTGGCGAAAATTTTAGCGACACGCGGCTCGATTCGCGCGAAATTTGACTCATCCAATTACTTTGCTCGGTTCAATGATATAGGATCTCTTTGAAGTGGCAAATCGCCCTGGACACTGAGAACCGGCGCTGAACTTCGTACAGAGCCTAAACAATTCTACATAGGAAATGACGGACGCTTTGATGGCGAAACGAGAGTCGTTATTCTCGAGTAACTACTCTCGAGTCGTCGGTTCTTCGAGCGTTAAAACAATCCTCGCTTGTAACCGCTCGAGGAGAATATTCGAAATCGATTTTCTCGAGAACAGAGTGTCGTAGGAAAAATTTGATTCCACTAGAGGCGGTGCATGTGACATCGTTTCTCTCACAATTTTAATTCGACGAGCCAATATTTCGCTAAGTTTCGTCATTAATCGCATTAGAGAAGAATAAATCTGTAAACCATGAAAATATTTGGAAACTTATCGTGTAAAATTTTGACGTCCATATGGTATAGAAAATATTCTGAGATATCATTTTGGTACTGTAACGAGACACGACTATCTTGTATTGTATGCGTCAAATTTGAAAGCAATCTGAGAACGTACGTAGAAATTAGAAGATTTTCGTAGCAAACGTATATTCAGAATGATATGAAAATCGAGATACGAATTCCATTCTTTCTCCGAGAGTTTCTGGAAATTTAAGAAGACCGTGCAACTTCTTTGGACGATTACGATTCGCAGATTACGAATTCGAAGAGACAAGATTCGATAAAGTTGTCGAAAGATTGGAACAATGTCGAGTATTCTAAGGGTTAATTAAGCTTAGCTTTGCCGATCGAACCGTGAAAGACCTGAAAAGACCAAGTTTCCACGGTAGAAAACTCGGTGTTGGAATGATATCGATTCCTTGAAACTTGCAGAGATATCCATTGTCGGGATGAGCTTTATTCAAGCGTGGATTTCGCGAGCGATCGTTCAAAAACAACGCGAAAGAAATTCTCGAACGAAGAAACAAGAGGGTGGAGAATTTCTTTCGCGTTGTTGGAAAGAAAACAAAAACGTGAGAAAGAAATGGAAAGGAAGAGAGGAACGTAAATCCGAATGATCATTCACTGAATCACGAGCACAGAAAAATCAAACGAAAGAAAGAAGGAAAGAAAGAAAGAAAGCAAGAAAAAGGAAGAAACCCGGTGGATAAAACTTCTTCTTGTAAATATCTGCGTTGTGTTGCCTGCAGCGTTGAACCAGGGAAAGAGTAAACAGGATCGTTTCTATTCATCCCTTGGGATCATCTCTGGATCTCCGTGATGTTAGAGCGTTCGTCTGGCAACGTCTGACGCGTCGAATTACTCGACCATCTTTCACTATGGTCAGCCAAGTCTGTCTGTCCAGTGACCGTCTCTTTCTACTTTGCCTCGCTCCTTTGCATTTCGCTTTATTTACATGTCTTGATAACGCGTTAATTTTCTCACTTTTTTCTCTTTCGTTCGAAAACCTTGTTTCTCTTAAATGTTAACGACGAATCTGAATAAAGATATCCGGGTCCTCTTGCACAATAATTTACTACGTAACTGGTAATATCGAAATACTTTAATCGTCGATAGTTCGAACATCGAAAGTGTTGCTTCTAATCGTAAGTGAAATTTATACTAAATTTAAAACCTTTTCGTTTTTCATGCGTACCACGTACAACGACTTTTCACTATCTGCCTCAATCTCTTCCGATTAACTTCAAGTAGCCACGTTATACGTACGTTTTCCACTAGGATCGCAAATTTTACGTGAAAAATCTCTCGTTAAATCCTGATCTATATTTGGCTTGCACTTTAGCCGGTTTTCCTTCGAGTATGCAATGATAATTGTTATCAAGAGTTAAGAGAGCCGTCAACCCTTTTCCTCGCTGTTCCTGTAGTCAACCAGCCACGATATATTCCCTCGTTTGTTTCTACTTCTTTGTTAACGCTAAATCCCTTCTCATTTGAAAGTCTAACTACCAGCACTGGCACTGCCGGAGCTTTTCAAGGCGTTTCTTGCGGCTTCACCGAGCAAAACGATCCATCTCACTTTCTGTCTAGCTCACCCATTCCCCAATTTTCTTTTTTCCCTTCATTCTCGTCTAAATTATGATTTTCACTCGTCCCTGCTGCGCTTTATCGTCCTCTCCGCCTTTTCTCCTGACTGTTTGCGTAAATTCGTGTTATGGAAATGGAAATAGATAAGCGTTTGGCAAGAGTTTGTCTAATCTTCGACATTTGTATATATTAATATATTAAGACCGAACCGGAGATTCCGGTTCTTTAAATGCTAAATTACTGGCGGTAATGGATGACATAATTACTGGATGATTAGCAAATTATTTTAATGAATCTTCCTTTCTCCTAAACTGTCAGAGTGCTCGTAAGGAAAAAGAAACTGTTCTATTCGTCGCAAGTCCGTACCATCTACGCTGTTTTTTCTTTATCGAAAAGTATCGACGAGGAATACTAAACTTTAGTAGATTTCGATTACAAATTTATCTTATCGACTAAAATATTCGCAAGAAGATAGAAACCATATCGTGTCTGTCCATTAGAAATCTACGTTTCTACGAAGTTACTCCCAGAGATCGACGAAACAATATCAACGAAGAATATCTTCAACGAACGCGTTTAAACATTTCAGTGAAAGATTTGTCCAATTAAAAAGAGAAACAGATTACAATTGCTTTCGCGAATTCGCAATATCCTCGTCTTTTTCTAGCTCTCTGTCTGTCAGAAATACAGTACTCGGGTTTACAGTGTTGCGATACGACAGGTAACATTTTCGCTAGGAACAAGAACGCAACAAAAGTCGAACTCTTCCATTCGTTTCTCCAATGGAAACGCGTTTCCGCGTAATTAAATCGAATCGGGTGTACAGCGCGCGATGACGAGCGTAGGAACGCGGGCCCACGGCAAGATCGCTTTAAATCAATCAGCGTTCGCGCAATCGGAAGTGAAATAGCCCGTATCAAACGTATTAATTCGCTCTGTTTCTTTTTTTTTTTTTTACCTTTCTCTCCTACTCTCCTTCCCGCTATTGCTGTCTTGATTTTTTCGTTGCCGTTTCGTTCGAAACGCTCGTTACAAAAGCGTCAGATCGATCGACGCAACGAAAACGGACGAATATCCACGCGGAACGCCGCGTTACGACGAACAAAACCGGAACACGGCCGCCCAGTCAAAAAGTGAATGGCTCGGTAAGAGTTACAGAAACAAATTTCCCATGAAAATTTCGACGCAAGTGTACGTATATATATGTCGGAGATGTAGGGACAACGGGCCTTCCTTTTGGACTTTTCGGAAGATTCGCAATACTTTGGTCTAAACTATTCATTATAGCTGTACTTAAATAATAGAACTTAGAAGTAGTAGTTGTGATACGATTTGATTATGTTTGTCCGAGATTGGTGACAGAGGGCTTGGGCTCGAGGTGACACAACTGGTCGCCGAACATAGCCACGGTTACGGGATGAACGTTTTTACTTTACAGTAGAAGTAGCAATATCGAGGGACACACGCTGTATTAACAAACAAGCCCCGGGGCAGGAGCTGTGACGGCTCTACGCGGGTCTGCCTAGTAACGGCGCCTGGAACTTGGTTGATAACCCCGATCAATACGCAATTGACAAGTGTGATCGTGTCAGTCTTTTATTCTTATGATCTCCTTGGAGAGTTTGCACACAACGTCTGGTGAATCAGTCAGAAAGATACCGTGCACAGCTAACGTCATTTGAGTTTCAAAGCATATTCAATTGTACAAAGAGATATCCCGTTGGTCGTGGATTCGTTTAAATCTAAGAACATTGTCTTTACTTTAAGAGTGACCAATAAACACGTTAAATTGTTAAACCTTGTTAAATCAACACTTTTTTTTATTTAGTTGTTTACATTCACAATTTGTCCGATTTGGTAGACTCTTTTGGCTGTTTGATTGGGGTTAGGTTGTGTGTTCATGTGAGTTAGGTTGTGGGCGGTTACCCTCAGCGGGGTACCATTTTCGTGTTTGTTAGGTTATGTCCTTTGCGAGATCTGTTGGGTGTTTCTTTTTTTAGTCTTCTTTCTATGCTTGATGGAATCAACACTTGTACACATAATTGTAAATATAAACCTCTTTGAACAACTACGATGGCTTGTCCCAATAAAGATACGCAACGCGCCCCTAAAACTAGCGCCAACCCGACAAACCCGACATATATATTGTTACGTTCGGTGACTCTGTCCAAAAACCAGGTCCCAGATGGCAGCCAGATGTCTACGCATCTTCGCTGCGTAGCCTCAATGGTCTTCAGGACCCGCTATAAATCTTGGCATTTTCATAGTTGAGGTCCTTCGGACCAAACAAATATCTTTCATTTCAAGTGTTCCTTACATTTATCGTCTAGTACGGGATGATACGGGGAAGTTGGTTTTCCTCACGTTCGGTATCTTCCGCTAGCAACTTTCTCTCGGGGGCGGCTAAGATCCTTCCTAGTCCACCAACCTTCTTATTATCCAATCAGAAGCAACGTCTATTGCCCTCACTTTCCTAGCCAAAATTGTCATTAACAAATCCGCTTTCCTCTGCCACAGCATCGTCACTGAACTTCACTGATTCTCCAACCTTTCCAACGGTCAACATCTCTTAACCGGGTTTCCAACTTTAGATCAGTCACCTACTTAACTTATACATACGCACCAGCGTAACTAGCTTCTATATAAAGTTGTTGGAAATATATAATATTATAACCTGTTAAACTCGGTGTTATATTCACTGAACTACCCCTATTATCCTAACAGAAATAAGGGGATCGATCATTTTGTGGCGTCGATTGTTTAATCGTAACGGGAATTTACGATTCCCGTCGACTTGCTTCGCGTCTCTCCGCGAATGGTCGAATAAATACACACACACACACACATAATATATCGGAGATCGTGACAATTGTCATTCAAATGAAAGAAGTTACCGTATAGGAATCGATATCTGAGATTAAATAATTTTAGTCGGGAATAACCAGAACCGTGGAAAATTAATATTTCTCAATAATGTAATTTTTTCAAAAGTTTCTTCAAGACTAGCGAATACGTTTTCGCGAAGAAGTTCGACTGTAGTGGAAATGGAGCTACCGATGAACCCCTTTCAAATAAAATTCCACGGGCAGGGCGGGGGTGGCGAAGCTTACTGTGAAAAGGGAGTAACGACACCACTCGTGTCCGTCCTTCGACAAGAACCCTTTTATCCCAGTCGGAGAGAATCAAAGTCGCGTCTCAACGTGGATCAAAACCTGGAAATTTTCTCCTTCGCTCCCTTCGAAATGTTCGCAACGCGTCTTTCATCGCCCCTAACCATCCTCTTCTTTCCTTCCCCTTTGGATTATTATCGAATCTTTATTGAAAAATTTCTTTGCCGTTACTCAATTTACGTGGATATGAAATTCATTCCGTCTGTGGTTGATGGGCAAGTATTTTCTGCAACTAGAATAATTCGTAGAATATCGATTATCTCGGTTATTTAAATAGCAGATGCTTGGATTGCTTGAAAGAATACATTTTGCTGAAGAAGCGTGAAGGGTTGAGAAGCCTGTAAAAGTAGGAACGCGCGTTATTGCGCACCCTTAAAGACGAGAATACTTAAGGGTGGAGTGGTGCGTCGTTATTGATAGTTGCTGAGAAATGTTTAGGCAAGTTTCCGAGTAAAACCGAGATATAGGATAAGTATTCCACTAATTCTACGCTGTCTATTAGGGTTGTTGGCTTATATATCGTACGAATTTCAGAACGCTCCACGTGTTTGAATAAATCGTACAGTGATCGATGGAAGTAGTAATTAATAAGAATTCGAAGATAGATACAAGCTTACTGTTCTGTCAAAATGCTTAATCATCGTCGAACATTCAGCATTGAACGATTCGTATAAAAATTTGTGCAAAAGTCGCGTGAATAATTTGCATAAATTCCGCGTAGAAATTTTTCATCGCAACTTATACCTATAATATTCAAGCAATTCGTACAAAAAATTCGTAGAAATTCAATATAAATGTTCTCTGGCCAGTCTATGTCCAGAATATAACCATAACACGATATCGCTATACTGGCTATTATTATCAATAACCCATCTACTAAAATAAACGATACCTATATCTCCTGTGAAAAATATTTCCACGTAAATTACGTTGATAAACCTTCCGTTCCTCCATCTTTCCATTTCGCCCTAACAGACGGAGCTTCCAAAACACGCAACAATGTCTCGACACGCCCTAATGTCTCGGAAACACCATACAGTCTCCTCCGTCGCTGCGATGGCGTCGCAATTCTTCAAATCGATCGACAAAAGAACAGACGAGGCGCGTCCTCTCTCTCTCTCTCTCTCTTTCTTTCTCTGTCTCTTCAAGCAGAATCGTCGTGTAATTATTTTGAAAAAGTCTATCCCCCACCCTGTACACCGAGCTTCCTCAACTTGGTCCATCCCCCAGCGGCTGAAGAATGCCGAGTTAATTAAACCCACGGCCACTCTTTTCTCAAAGCGGTAGGCTCGAAAGCATTGCTCGAAAAAAATCTTACTTTAAAGCGGTCGCGATTCTTCCTCCATCTCTGTGGCTCCGCTCTTCAGCAACCCCGGCGCGACGCGTTCTCCACCCCCTTTATCGGGTTGCGACTCTCTTTCTCTCCCTCGTCCCCGCAATTTCTGTTCTGTCTGCTCTGTCCCGGCCGTGTCACGCGGAGATATGCAAATAACGGGCAGCGTCATAGTACGCGTGGGAAGAGAGTCTTTCGTGAAAGGAACACAGCCATCGAGTAATAATTATCGAGGCTGTGGACACGCGCGAGGTGGCACACAGCGAATATTTATATTCGTCGAAGGAAAAAGAGAGATTCGATGTTATTTGGAAGTACAGTTAGTCGCGAAAGTTTCCTAACGTTTGTGGAATTTCGTGAATTAAACGCGCTCTTCGCCACGAAATTGTTTACACGCGTAAGTCTCGAGTATTCGATCTTACGATTGTTATTGTCGTATTTCACGTATTTGTCTGCAGCGTAGATCGTTCGAGTGGCGGGCTATAAATTTGACTCGTAGGATTTCGTTTGTTTTATTACCAAGCTTGTTATTGTTATACGCGAGAATTTATTAGTTGCAACTCGTAGTGGAAATGGTAACGAGAATTTAATCGACGTGGCACTTTACGTGGTCCAGAGGTTCTGAGAAAAACGCGAGGAACTTATACGAGTCGGGCATGTTGAATTTTCTTGTGATATTTGCGATGAAATTTTCCATGGGATCTATGTTCCACCTTTTCGTTAGAGAACGTTCAGTTAGCGGTTACAGGTTAATGCACGAGCGAGTGAATATGCCAAGCGGTGGACTATCTGGCTGGCAAGATTCCTATTTCCCAAATTTTTGGTGTGTCACACGATGCTGACTCAGAGTCACGATTTTTGAGAACGGAGTCACGCTTTCTGAATAAAAGAGCGGAGGGAACTGGGTCGCGTAGATTTAATGTACCGTTTAGCGTGCAAGTAACAAAGAGCAACTAAGAATTTGTCTGACGAGTATGGAGTAAAATTAGATTGTTCTCATACTCTGTACTCTTGTACCTTGTGCTCGTGAAATTTCCAAGACCAGTTAAATTAAATATGCCCTCCACCCTCGAACAAAGTGCACCACGTACTTGATTAACTGAAATTTATACCAGCCAAATATATGTAATAAGATGTAAGAAACTTAACCTTCGTATTCCTCCGTTTTATATCTACAATTCTCTTGAACGATCAACTTTTCTAAAAGTTCTCCTAAAAAAATCTCAAGTATCTTTAGCATTGAGTTTAGAACATTTTAGCGTGTTTAAATCGTGACTAGTCTGAGCGTGTTTACTCGCATCGTTTTTTCATGGACGTAAAGGGAAACTCGCTTAAAAATTGTATAACAAGTAGCGCAACATTTTCAACATTTTATATTCCTTTGTATAAATAAACGAAAATTCCTCGTCCAATTATAAGTCACGACTCGAAATGCTTAAATTACGAATCATATTGCAAATTAGTAGACAAAACGCAGTAATTGGAATCATTCTTAATAATAACTTCCTCTGAGATACATCTCTCCATCGATTTCTAAATTTCGGGACCTAAAAGACGCCTACGTTAAAATCCGTTTGTTTATCATCCCTATTTAAATCGGAAAATATTCATCGTTTAAAATCGGAATTAAAAATCTCGGTCAATGCTCCGATATTAATGAGCGCGTTTCACCATTGAACAAAACCACCCCTGGCAATTTACTCGAAAAAATGCAAAGCGACAGAACGTTGAAACGTCGAAAATATACAGGTATATCCCATCGATGGCAATCGACGATGTTAAACTCCATTCATCGATCGAGCATTTTACCGAAGGTTGGAAACACCGAAAGAGCGGGAGGGGTTAGGTTTTGCGCGATCGATCCTCTTTACGAGAGCTGTCCGTGGCACTCGGGTGAAACGAAATCGTCGTCGTCGAGCAGCTGAAGGGTCGCGAAAGGCAGAAGGAAACGGCGTGGCACGCCAGATACGCGCGTTAATTTATCGCGGTTCTATTCCGTCGACTGGTCGTGTTTCCGCGAGTAAAAAGAAACACGCTCCCTCGGAAAATCGACATGTTGCTATGACGAAAAATTATCGGGTTCTTGACGGAAGATTTTTTTTAATTCTGGAAGCCTGTTCCGAACGAGGGCTTGAAAAGATCTAGATCTCTGATATTTTGGAGTACGGATCTTGAATATGCTACATATCCATAGAATTTGAATTAGAAATTGATTTTATGCGATAAGAGATTAAAGTGATATAACGCGATACGAAATAAGTAAAATACAGGTGACGGTGTTGCTGTTTCAATAAAAATTGACGTTGATAATATCGGAAGCATTTGTAACAAGAGTTTCCAAAGGATAAAGATGCTGTTGGTACTTTTATAACGAGTTTAAGATAGGATCTTCACGGTTATTTTTATAAACATGGTTGTTGAAGTTGAATACTATTGTAATATACCTGACGTATATAGAGTTACTTACGAATTTCCTTCAAATATTTTCACACCGTACGTTGTATTAGAAGTAAGTTGAATTGGCTCTTAAAACTGTATTAAATTCTTGGAATCCACAAGTATAAATTCCATTACGATGCGATCGATAAATTCTGCGATGTTACGTATGCTCGATCCTTTTTGCCGACGTCGTCGCGATTTTCCAAACTTTCAAAAGCAACCCACAATTTGTCCCAGCATCGTGCACGCGAAAACCAATTAAAATCTCAAAGCGGCATCCTCCGCAAACCCGACACAGCCTGCAAATAAACAACAAGAAAACCCTGTAAAACCAGAATTCTGGCGAACGGGACAAAGGCTACGAAACCCTTGGAATTTCCACAGCAGACACAAGAAACCCTCTCTGTTTTGAAGCACCGTCGAAAATCTACTTGCCAATTGCGAGCAACGTTTGCTTTCCGAAAAACCGGGCCATCGTTAACACCGCGTAGTCGCTGGGTTTGCTCCGTCGAAATTAATTCGTCAAAGAGCCAACAGAAACAACGACGCGAGTTAAAACCCGGTGTCTCCGTGTTCGCCCCTTTTCCACCCGCCCATCCTCCACGAATGTATGGAAGTCGGCGCGTTAATACATCATGCCGGTGTCTATAGTTTTGTTTCTCTTTCGGCCGGTAGTTTTCGAGGGTAATTTGTCACGAGCGGTCCCGTTGTTCGCGCGTGTCGCGCCAGGATGCGCAGGAATCAGGATACAAAGGAAGGAACGTCGGTCTGTGCGCGGTTGAACGATACTCCTCCGCCTCCGGAAGAAGCATCGCGACACGGCGAATGATTATACACACTCCGATGAAGATGCTTCTTTGAATAATAATTCCGCGGTATTCCTTTATTTTTCTCCCTTTTTCTTTCCGACTAGCGACCCGTGTCGAAGCACCCTTTTCCCTTCTTCTCGAATGTGAATTTCGTTCAACGAAACGGAGGATAGAGAAGAATGTGATTCTTATACTATCTTTGCTTTTGAAAGTCTTTGAATATCTCCTGTCTTTGATAGAATTTTGATATTAAATAAATTGCAATTTTTTTTAGCAAAATTGTTACTATCCATAATATTTTCTCGATTTTGAGTGTATGATACGTGCATCTTTTTCTGCTTTCATTTAGATCGAGATGTACGTAGAAAATTTCTAACGAGGCGATTAATCTTTCTTGAAGAATGTAATCGACAAATATTTTGCACGATACCCGTACAAAAAAGCCTTACAAAAAGAAAGCACATTAATAGAAATTTAGTTACTATTTTGAAAAGGACACGACTAGTTCACTACGGACAGGAATACTTAAACGAAAGACTAAAGAATAGAACGAGAACTTAAGTAGCCCATGTACCAATTTCGATTCCTAAAAATGGAGCGTATCGGAACGAAGAAAGTGGGCGTAATTTTGACGTAGACAGATAGTTGGCAAGATGGATGTAAGCAGGTGTCGGCGCATGAAAGTTCGTGTCGCATACCGGATGGATCTGGGACTCGGAAAACTCGGCGAGTTAATTCGAGACAAGAGGAAGAAGAAGAAAACGCGGCCGGGGACACTGTTGGACGAAATAGGATGCGACTAGATCGCAGAGATAATAAAGCTGAAATACTGGAACAATTCTCGACGTGCTAACTACGCTCTTATAAGATTTGCATTAATTTTCACGTCTAATGCGATCGTCAACACCCTGAGCACTTTGCTACTTGCAAGCTGTTTACTCGCAAAAAAGAGTCCTTGTTGCTAATTCTTGGATAAACAGAAGGAAGGAGCGAAGTCGTCGAAGACGGAACGTGAATCCAGTTGTTTGAGATTCCAATAAAAATTTGGAGATGTTGTATACAGTTGTATACATCTGTGACAAACCTTTCTTTCGCGAAAGTCTTTCTTCCATAATATTTTGCTTTAAAACACTTCGCTGCAAACGAATACCGTAGTTGCTGATGTCGATTTATTAAATTTTATATGTTACAGTATCAAATAGATTCTTGCAATTAACGAAGAGTTTTGCAAAACGTTCGTATATGTATGAAAGAAAAAGTCTTTAACGACAAACTACTATTTAGGAATTTATAAATTTCCTAAGAGAGGAATAAACGTTCGGTCGTGAGTTTCTTCATTTAGCCAACGATCATCGATCAACGAGAGTCGAGTACGTGGATCAGCAACGATAATTAATGTTTAATCGAGCTTCGTTTAACCCTTTGCACTCGAGAGGCGACTTTCAGTCACCACGGCATTCCGTGCTGCAGCTCCAGTGACGACCGAGAGGCGATAGTCCCTGTTTATGCTAGATTTCGAGTGCAATATTGGTTCGTAAATTGGTTCCTCAGCTCTTTGTGTTCTTTGTTAGGAAGTGTAAAGTGTTAGACTTTAAAACGGAGATAAAGTATTTAATCCCATATCCCTGCGAAACTATGGTTCAACTATACGTTAGTTCGGATTCGACGATCATGGCAAAAGTATTATAGTTTAGAAACCCTAAAAAAGTGGTTGTGGGAAGTGAAATTAGCTGAAACGAAGATGAACTTGATTTCGAACTGTTGAAAAGTGAGATTAATTATATCAAGAATGCATCTTGGTGAATGCTTTATAAGTTATCATACAAAAAAAAAAAAAAAATACAGAAATTAATATTACAAAATCATATTTTCAAAGATGTAAATATAGATAAATTACTAGAATATAATGTTTTTGTAAGTTAATTCGTATATGAAATCATTTTGCACTAGCTGTAAGATTCATCCGGAGTAGCTGCTACGCCCGGCCGAAAAAGTCCTCGAGTACAAAGGGTTAATTCGTTTATCCTACTTACTCCTCGTTCAACTTTGTCGCACTGATTCTTCGGTATTAAAGGATACACGTTTGCGTACAAGTTAAACTTGTTATAACTAGAACGGTGATATGGCTTTTTAGCCAATGACTCTGCACTTTCTGTGACATCGATCGAGAAAAGTATAGGGGTAAAAAGGGTGTAGGCGGATGTCTTCAATCACCCTCGACTAGAACTTCCGTGAAATCGAGCAGCTGTCGCGTCAAACGTAAGGGAAGATCTCGGCATTCTTTCTCCACTATCCTTTCCCCGTGATTGTTGCTTTTTCCCCGCGGGAAGAAAGAAACTCGGCAAGTTGGAAGCTCGCTGGAATTACGAGTTCGGCTAGTTTCGGGCAACGCATTTAATTTAGAACGAGTCTTTCTTATCCATCGAAACAGACACGCGGCACAGATTTACAAGGGAAATTTCTAAAACCAAGTATTTTTCATCGTTTGCTCTTACTATCAAATATCATCGAGGAAGAATGAAAAATAAGATTCATCGTGACGTTAAAAATTTCTTTTTTTCGCTCCAACTATTTAAGAAAGCAAGTCTGACTACCCTTAACCCTATGCACTCTAGTCCTTAACCATTATCAGACTAAAATTATCAGACGTCTAAAGGTGCGTTCTCGATACCACGAACTAGACATATCTTCGACGTGTATCTTTCGATGTATTTATCCGATGTATCGTAACGTGTTATTCTCCTGTTCCTATTGCAATCTCCAATAAGTAAATTATCATTATTTTAAGCGTATCAGACTGTCTATACGATGTTCCGCTACGAACTGAAAGTTCAAAGTATCGGGACTCTAAACCACAACAAAGAAGAGAACGAAAGACAAGGAAGAGAATGAAAGAGGAAATCGAGGCATACGATTCTTCTCTTTCTTCTCTCGGAGTTTCCAGAGGATTTTTCTACCTGATATCGGATGTTCTCACGAGGCAGAAACGTTTCGGTGCATTCGAACATTCCCACCCGGTAGAAGATTGCACGTAAAGCCCCGGACAGATAGAGCAGCAGAGTTGCTCTTCTCCTCTTGACTGGCCCGAAACCAGTCCTGCCACCGCCCATCCGTGACCCCAGACCCCGTCATCCGGTCGGTTTGCTCGCCGCGGCTTCTCCTCCAACTCGCTTAACCTCCTCGCTCCTTCCTCTTCTACGATGGTCTTCCACGCTTCCTTAACTATCCTCCATCCATGATGTTTTAATTAAGCCGATCCTTGTTCGATAGGGCAGAGGCTGTCGCTATCTCTGTCTACAGTTTCTCTTGTTTATCCTGCTTCTTCTTTTTTCTTTTTGAAACAGGAAGTCTGTTATTTTGTTAGAGTCTTCGGTCTTTAGAGGATGTGGTTTCGCGTCTTTTTCTTTCACTTAAACCTTGCTTTCCTTTCTTTCATTTTCTGCTTTTTTTTCTCCCTCGCGAACGGTGAGTTGCGGTAATTTTTTTGTGGGAGGTTGTCGAGGTGAGTTATGGAGGATGTGATTGATTGGAAATTCGTATTTGCGGTACGGGTGATAGATTTCAATCGACGTTGTAAATTCTTGCATCGTCCTTTCCACGTTGAAGGATTTGACGTGGAAGCGCACTTTTCTCCGATCAAATGAAAATTGAACATTTTCGAAAGCAGCTAACAAGCGTCGTCGAACCTTTCGTTCTTTTACGCAATCAGACGATGAACGTCGAAGATTTTTTTTAAATACTTACATTCATAAATAAAATCGTCGTTCTAACCAAAAGATTTTGCGTTTGCTCGTACAAAGAGAAGTTTTAACTCGCGAGAATGTTTTCCTTTAATCTAGCAAATGTGGCCGATACTAAATATAAACAAACGATTCGAAGCTAATATACGGGCTAATATAAAACAAAAATAGACGCTCAGATACGCAACTTCTGTGCCACGTGATATTACAGAGGGCTGGAAGCTTAAAAAGCCGATGCATCAGAACCGTGCTCGCACTTCCTCTTCCACAACCAAGGCTTCTAAGCTTTTGAGCAGCGTTGCGTCTAATAATTCCGTCTTCTCGAACGTTCAAGCGCGAAAGGTCTCTTCTTTCTCGCATTTCGTTTCTCCGCTCGCGCTTTTCAACAGCCAAGCCCCCCTTTCCTCGCGTTTTAATTAAGCCAAGCTTCAACTTTTCTCAAACAAGATCACGATATTTGACCCCGCCTTGTCCTCGTGAAAGCAACCAAGAAACGGGATTAACGCTCGCCGCGTTGACGTTTCAGGCCGGCGGCGGCCCTTAGTTTTCCTTTCTTTCTTTTCTTTTTTTTTTTTTTCGTATTTTCCGCGACACGAAAGCGAGAAAGAACGGGCCGGCGACAAAACTTCGCAATAGTAACGCGGCCTTTCAGCGGCCGCCAGCCGAGAAGTGCGAAATAATGCGAGCGGATTTCATTCGCGTTGTCAACTCGTGCTGTTTCTCAGCTTTCTTCGTCTCCTGTTGGACGTTGCGCTGCCAGCGTGCAGGTTTAATTAAAGGAATATCGTTTCTTTTTTAATCGCTGAGAATCGTCATCGGTGAATGTTGATTGTATTTTTGATTGCATCGGTGGAGGAATTTTGAAAGACTGTTAAGAGTGAGAGTTCGTGTGAACGAAGGATTCGGGATGAAGAACGATTCGCGAAACGCAAGTGACGATTTGGTTGCGCGTAACAAGAACACGTGTGATACAAGGTCGGTCGAATTGTCTCTGGGATTAGCAACAAAATTTGGGAAACATACGCGAGTATCTTTAGCGAAATTAATATCGACTTCTATTGAGAGAGAAGCGTGATTACGTATAGCTGTTTATTTTCATTGTATATAAACTAACAATCGGACAAAGACAACAATAAACGATAATCTTTTATAAGGAGTGCGGTATATAATTGAACAGATCAAAAAATGCCGTGTGGATCGTTGAAAAGTTGAAAGAATCATTTCAGAGTGGAAAAGAAGAAGAGATTTTTTAGAGAAGTAGGAGTTATTCCAAGATTTGTTTTTATTATCGATATTACTCGACGTATACTTTATTATTCAACGATTAAAAGCCTGCTACAACCCAACGTTTCTATAAGGAAGGAAAGGAAGAGAAAGATGAAGGTAGCAGAGAGTTTATGGACGTGTCTGACTGTCCGATCTGTGACGAGAGTGTTCTACTTGCAAGTGGTTCGAATCAACGATCGCACGAAAGAATCTTTAACGGACGAAGACATACTAAATTTAAAGTGTTTCGGATTTGTGAAAGGAAACTGGTCTGCGTAGAATCTTTACTTTGCTATGCTATACGTAGTATAACGTAGGCGATACACTAATTGTGTATTAGGAAATTGAACGCTCGAACCGTAAAAATATATGAAACTTTCGTAAGTCTGAAAAATTCTGGCAAATTTAAAGCGATAAAATTAAATTTCCAAATTTACATGCAATTTATATTTCATCAGTTTACTAAATATTATAAAATCAATTGCATTCTGTAATCAACAAAAACAATGTCTATTGCAGACATTGCCGCCTCTTCACGACGCGTCAAAGATACGAAATTCACGTTTCATAAGCATAATTACAAAGGATCGTAATTAATCGAAAAGCCGAACAACATTCTCTTCGGAATATCACTCGTATATATAATTCGATTGAAAGTGGCGATTTTTACGATCATTTTCATCGAATGTACGTGTTTTAAACAATTATTTATATAAGAAGTGCATGGAGATATTTTTACGGGAAACAAAATGAGAAAGAGTTGAATTTCATTAGCAGGTTAATTAAACGAGCGACAGGAATAAATATCGAGGATTATAAATGCGAATGACGCTTGGTCACGTGGACGCGTTAACATTGAATTATGTTGGCGTTCACGTGTTCCAATCGACTTTTATAGATCGAGTCGGTTTTATTGGCGCTTTTTACTTCTATTTTTTCTTCTTTCTTTTTCTCTCTCTGTTTTTTCATCACATCCCACGTGCCTCGACACGTTCTCCGCTGCGATTGCTCTTTATTCCGCTCTGTTCGACCATCTGATATGTGTGCATTCGTATTCAGCAAATAATACTACCGCGCCGTTTCGTTCGACACTCGATAACACGTTCGAATCAACTTTCGATTATTTTCTTTTTTTCCATGTTCCTCTCCTATTTCGAGAACATTCGGGGCTTCTCTCGTGAAATTAAACTCTGCATACAGTAGGAGAGTTAAATGTTGCGAGAGAAAAGATGATCGAATGGATATCCGTGAACAGAGTTTTAGAAATAACTAGCTCGGTTTCATTGAAATTATCGTTCTGAAACATTGAAAATACCGTTAAATGCATTTGGATTGTTCGAGTGGTAATTAAAATACACGTCAGTTGCGGAGGAACGGAAGACGAATATGCATAAAGTTAAAAATGTAATCGTACAAATTATAAACATTTGGGTAACTTCAAAATCTCGAACAATTTTACACCAGTTACTTTTTGTAAATTTCAGTAAAAATTGCAAGATCAGTGTACCGTTTCGCGAATGAACGAAATGAATCTCAGCCGGATCGAACGAATCAGACGTAATCCCGCTGCAAAATCTTACGCGTACCAACGATATAGTTCCTTTGGGATTGAAACAAGCTCGCGGAACGTTTGAAAATTGAATTTTCCCTTGAGGGATGGAAACGTTCGACGTCTCCGACCTTTATGTCTCGAACATTATGTTCTCCGCATCGACAGCTGCGACAGGACGCGCTATTTATGGTTTCTGGCCTACATCCCTTCAGTGTCCCAATATATAATCATCCGCGGTGAAATTCACGCGTTCGATTAAATATCGTTCCTTGGCAAGAATGTAATTAACGGGTGGCAAAAAGAAGCTGCGTCAACGATGGAGCCTTTCAACGTCGACGTGGAGCTAACGAGCTTCCAACCTCGTCCATTCTACCGAACGTGATCGCGATTTTTCCGCCTTTCGTTCAAGTTTGACGTTTTCCTTTTATTGTTATAACGTAGGATATGAGAAATATCGTAGTATATATAATGTAGGATATCAGAATTTTTTGTTATTACAGTATAAAATGTATGGACTTTTTGTTATGATATTAGATGAGCGAGTTAATGCAGTTCCTTCAAATTTATCAGCTTTATAGAAGTAACTTATCTTATTCTCAAATATTTCAAAGAATAGCTATCTGCAATTTTTCTTCACGCTGCTTTCAATCGTGAGAATTATTTTTACGATTAAATTTGTATTGTATAGATAAATAAAATTTGTTGGAAACGTCACGGAATCGATTTACATATTTAATAACACGGAATACTAAGTGAATATCTACTAAGAGTGGATGAAAGGAATAAACGCGTTTAAAAATTTTCTTTCCGTTTCGTCGTCGATTTTATGTAAGATAGTTCTAGTTGACGCGTCTCATTTTGTGCATTTAAAAGTCGATCAATGACTTAGTAGTATATAATATGCTTGATTCTGAACACTTAACCTGAATTATCGAAATGCTGCTCTCCAATTTCACTAATGCTTCTCATTAATGGATATCCATCATCTCTATTATCCACCTATATCCGCCTATGCACGTAGAACCTCAAAACTATTTCTGACTAGCATTCAACGTTGACTCGACAATTCGGCTCGCTCTCTCGTCAAGCCATGTAGCTCTGATCAATATCACAGGCAAACAAATCATAGTGACAGTGCTCAGAATTAATTAGAACGAAACAATAATTTTCATCGTCTGTTTCAATTCTACAACAGAAATAACGTACCAATTGGACATGCTACGTCATACTTGGTTAAACATTATACGAATTCTAATAAGAATATCGTACCGATTCTATCTGTTACATCTTCCTTTAAACGTTATACCGATAAATAAATATAATCCTATAAAATAATAAAATAATAATATAATAAAAATATTCTATCAATTCCGTCAATTAAAACTTTCTTAAACGTTGCGTCAAATTTCCAGAGAAAAATGCAAAACAATCATTGGGATCTGTATATCCGAGAAAAAAACTCCTCTGTGAACACTTGCAACTCGAACGAAGAAGAGGTGAATCGAGATATCTAATTAGAGGGAGAAATATTTAAATAGAGGGAGGAAAGAAACCGCGTTGGTTTGCAGACATTTCGATTTCCTTCAGCGTCTACGCTTTTTAAACAGAGCACCGTTGTTCTTAAACAGAGAAAAGAAAATGCACCGGACAAGTTGTTCTTTGACTTATTCCCCAAGCGAAACACGTATAAATCAAGAACAAAGTGTCAAGGTTCAAATTTATTTCTACCTTTCTGCTATTAAATTTGCCCGCGATACAAGAGTCAAACTTTCTTGTAAACTACTTTCGACGCTTCCAATTTTTCTCCAACAAAGTACACGTTAGGAAGAATATTCTCTTGTTCCCTATTTTTCTTCGATATGGAACAAACGGAATTACACGCAAGAATCCGGATTTCTTAATAAAGGCCGCCTAGATCTATTGGATTCAGCACCGTGTGTGTGTGTGTGTGTGTGTCTTCTTATTAACAGTTATCTTATTAACAGTCTTATTGTTATATTACACTGAAAAGCTCGAAATGAGAAGGAACGCTTATGCAAAAGTATCAAGACGCTAAAGTTCCCTTTCAACCTGCTGCCGCCTGCTGCCAAACTCCACCGTAGAAAATCGAATGGAAATCGATCGAGAGATGAGCTACGGGGAGGAGATCGACAACAGGTGCGACGTCGAGGACACGTATTCCGCGCGCGATCGAGCATAGTCGAAGCAGAGGCGGCTGTGAGTGGCCGTGAGTAGGAGGAACGATCGAAGGCACCGATGACCTTGGAATTAATACACCAGCCGGCCGGTCCTTCGTCCTTGACTTTCGGTACGATATATCCCCGCGTGGCTGTTGCGTTAGCCTCTGGTAGCCGCGGCGACCTCATCGTCCCTGGAGAGGAGAAATGAGGAATCGAGCGGCGGGAACGGCACGCATAGCCGGCTTCTTCGGGTGCGATG
This sequence comes from Bombus vancouverensis nearcticus, assembly GCF_051014615.1. Lineage (NCBI taxonomy): Eukaryota > Metazoa > Arthropoda > Insecta > Hymenoptera > Apidae > Bombus > Bombus vancouverensis. Next base: position 16,645,380 of record NC_134913.1, on the reverse strand, counting down.
AACCCGATAACGCTGCCACAGACCGACGTAAAATCGTCCTGGCGTGACGTATTCCATCGCTTATATTCCCACTTGGTCTCGATTTCTCTTCCTAACCGTTATCGAGAACTCACGCGAAATCATTCCTAGGAACTATAATACGCTTGTGGTGTGTCGTGGATGATCATCACCCGAGCAGTGGTAAAAAATGTAAGGGATACCTTAACAGAACGGAACGAGAATAAGGAATAAAAGAACAGCGCGTGAAAAAATATACAGGTTAGCGGGAACTCGCGCGAGATTGCAGCAAGCAACTGAACTACTTGCGGCGTGTCGTGGACGAGATTCGTATATTTATGAGCGAGTTAGAAGAATTGTGTCGTGGAATTGGAATTGCGGTTTCGTCGTCTTGATGGTGGGAATATATCGCGTATTGAAAAGCAGGCTCTTTTTTTTTTGGTTATCATAAATTGAACGGAGGTGGTTGAAAGATTCCCAGGGTTTGAGAGTTGCTATTCGAGGATTTGGTTTGGAGGCTACTTGGTTTTCGAATGGAGAGTTGTTGGAACGTTTTATGGTTTCGACTGGATTATTAGTTGTGCGAATATTTTATATGAAAAATACGATACTCGCTATACGCGCAAAAGCTTATTAAACTAAATTAAACTAAATTAAACTAAATTAAATTAAATTAAAAACTAAAGCTAAATGAAAATAAAAAAAAAGACACTTAAAACTTCCTAAATTTCTGATAACGTGTAAGGATATAAAAGATCGTTTTATTCAAACGATTCGAGCGGCACGAGTTACAGAACAATTTAAAAAGAGGAATCGATTAGGTTGGAATCTCGATGTTGGCGGTTCGAGATGTCGGAGACTGGCCTCGACCGTGTCGCACGGAGATCGCCACTCGATGGTCGATTCCGTTGACCTTGCGGTTAATTTTGAAACTCGCGCGCAATCTCGCCGCGTCGCGTCGCCCGAATTACATCGTAAACAAAGAGAGAAGCTGTTTGTCGCGAGATTATTTTCAGCGCGGCCGATAACCGCGGTCTTTTCCCTCGAAACCACCTGAAACCTGAAATTTCCATTTTTGTCTCGTTCTCGGAACGTTTAACGTGGATCGGTCTTTAATGGATGCGATGTAAATTCGAAGAGAATCTTGATTAATATCTCAGCGAATTTAAAAAGCAAATGGAATTCAGAATAAAAAAAAGATAGTAAAAAAAAATAGAGCGACAATGAATGGCCGAATGAACGAAACAACGAACGAATGAATAGATGAACGTAGTGCAGTGGAAAGAATATTTGGAAAAATAGAATATTTAAAAAGAAAGAGAAGACATATCGAAAGAATCGTGTGCCTTGTGTCTCTGTGATGTTACAGTCACCCGTTGGTTTAGTTCCAATTTTATTTTATGTTTATAAACTATGCAAAACCAAGTCAAATTTCTACACTACCAGATAGACTAAATAAATGCTGTACAGTATCTGTAAAAAGAGAAATTATCGAAAAGTTAATTATTCAACTGGAAGTTTGGAAGATTTCCATATTTTTGTGACAAACAACTATGGAAATCTGAATATTTGATATTAAATTAATATTTAAAAAGAGACTTGTAAAAACGAAAGATGTAAAAACGGAAAGAAGGAAAAGTTGATCGACCAATTTGAACTTTGGAAAGATTCCATATTTTCGCGGCAAGGACTACGTAAATCTTAGTCGATGACTGGCGACAAACTTATGCGTTTGTTTTCCGAAGGTTCCTTCCACTTGATTAAGTCACGATTAATGGAGACGTTTTACGAGACTGCTCGAGAGGAAGCGTCGTTTAAAGTCGGGAAATCGGGAACAAATAGGTCGACGACCTTCGCATAAGGTAGAAGATACTATTTTCACGCGGATAGAAATATCTCTCTATAAATACCCGTGCTGGAGGGTCGACAAATTTTTCAACGCGCATTTCTCAAAACCGCAACTGAGACTTCTTAAAAGAGACTGGATTTCTTTCACAAAAATTTATTACACGTAACCATGAACTTTTTGGGAAAATAGTATCTCGAAAGTCGCATATTCCACCGCGATGCTTTTGCCGCGCTCCTTCAATTTTTATGCGCCAATCTTAATCCTGTTTTAATAAGCAAGGCGAGTTCGAAATGTTCTAAGAAATACTGGCATAAAATTGAAACGAGAAATTATACGTATCGACAATGATGCGTATTCTCATCAAATTTGAGTAGATAATTTTTGAATCGATAAAATTAACGAATACATTAAAATTGTCATTATCGATCAAACTATAACCGACGAAACAAAACGAAGTATCGTAATAGTTTATCATTCGTTCGTAATAATTAATACTTCCCAGACTTCGAGTTACTTGTATACGAATCAACTGTAATAAATCTTAAATTCTCTTTGCCGCAAAGAAGCCAGACTTTATTACGAGAAATATCCAAGAAAATAGATATTTGAGAGAAACGAAAAGAGCAAAAACTAACGATTACTAATCGAGTTATAAATTCCAATTCCTATCTGAATAACAAAAAAAATCACAAAAAAACAAACACCCTGTATGATTCTCTGTGGGATAAATTAAAATTGACTGGAATCTACCATGGAACAATAATTGACGAAACAGTGCCAGGTGTATCGTTCCTTTGACACGTAATTCCTTATACCAATATCAATTTTCGAAAGCAGGGCGATCCATTTTCCAATAGCAGAGCGTGTCTAGCTAACAACGTTTCATCGGTAACCCGTCAGAGATTGGGAATTTCCGTGTAGCCATTAGAACTGGTTTCATCGCGGCGGTGATTCGAGCTGTCCAGCTAGCACACGGTAAAGTTCCTGGCGTAAAACGCTCTAATCCAGCGTCGAGCACGTGGCTGCGTCCGATTAATCACTCTATTACGTTAATCCGTCGCCGTTATTTATCTCACGGGATGTAACGGCCACGCATAATGCCGGAATCCTGCGACGTAACGCGACTGATAATTGAAACGTTAGCGATTCGGCGTGACGCGTGAAAGTCGATACGCGTCGACAATACGCTTGACGCGTTTTGTCGCGAAAAACGAATTTTGTCGGTGGCGATATGAAACGAAGAACACCGGTAACAGGTCTGACTGGACCGAGTCGAAAGTGGGAAATTTCGTTGTTTATTTTTTTAGAGTAGCGTTAGATTTTTCTACGAGATTATTTAAAGTTCTTCCTATTTTTGTCTTTTTTTGTTTACGATAATGAATGCAATTATATAATAATACACTATATAATAGTTTGTACTGTGGACGTTATAGTGCGGATTTCAGGTTAAAAAAATTTAGCATCGCTTTCGTAAGGATTTAGTGGGATTTGAAAACTTTGTGTTATGTCGTTCGATAATGTTTGGAGTATACGTTAGGAGAAATTGACGGAGGGGGCAGTGGGAAACGTTTTGGAATTTTAAAAAATTATAATGTCATTTTGTAGAAACTATTTGGGATTTAATTGGAATTCGAGGAGACGGTGATTAATTGAACCGAAGGATATATAAATTATCTGATAATACTTGGAACGTACACTAAAGGAGGTTGATCTAAGAAAATGGTTCTACGAACGCGTCACGCTGAATGTGCTACGAATTTGTAAATAAATGCGAAACGAAAGCACGATATATGCACTTTTTTTGGTAATGTTACGATGAAAGAGAATATCAGGATCGACGAAAAGGATATTAATTAAAACTTTTATGTCGAATTAAATACTTCCGCAAGGTTTCTTCTGAATCACTCGGACGACAAAGGAAACTAAAACTCGATAGTAACGTTAAACGCGATTTCTTTATTACACCGACGATGAGAAGAGAATACGCCAGACGACACTGCAAATAGAAAGCATGCAGTCTGCTAGAGCGTTGCAAATCGAAGTTACGTAACGTCCAAACGTAAAACATCTCGCAGCATTAACAGAGGAGAAAAAGAAATACCAAGAAAGAAATATGTAAAAAGAAACTTCAATCGTATAGGAAAGGGAAAAAAAGTACGTATATCGGCGCTGTAATCTTCCACTCGATAGCTAGATTATGGATATTCGTGAAAATTCATATATTTATAAAGGCAAATGAAGAAATGGAACCCAAACAGGAATTTGTTTTACCTACTAAACATTATAATAGGCGTTAAACTTTGCATATTTTATGTCACTTTGCGTGTTCTCTCCACATTTGCCCTTTGAAATTTTTCAGAAATGCATAAAAATCCGCAGTCTATCGATAACAAAGATAAAACAAAGATACCTTGACTTTTATATTCTGAAGACAAAAAGAAAAGAAAAGGAGACGAGGTCAATCTTAAAAGTCCGCCCGTAACACCCGCATTTGCGGAACAATTCATCCCGGCGCGGAGCATCTCCCTTTGAATCGAAGTTTTTTTTTCATACGAACAATAGTTGCACGCGTCCTCGAGCCGCAAAGGTAAGGCCACGTCGGCCGCTTGACAGGTGACACCCTGTATATTCGTAGAAAACCCTGGGACGTTTTATTTTCGTAGACACGTGCGATGAATGCGGCCGGTGGAAGAAGATAGTCAAAGTTACATAATGCAGAAGACAATTTTCATTATAACCATCGTCAAGGATTTCCTCCGCTGCACGATCTTGGCAAATTTGTTAGTTTCCTCTTTTCTTTTTCTTTTTTTTTATGACACGAACCTTGTATCTTATCGTTACTTCTTCTGTCACCTAGAATGAACTATCAGTTGCTTTCGTAATTACTATATGCAAGAACAAATACTTGTTGAAATAAAAAAGCGCGATGCAGGAGAAAAATACGGAAGATTAATAATTGTGGTATATCATACTCCATCACAGCGTCAGCAGGTTAAAAGATTTCTATATGAATTGTTCAGAAGCCACATTAATCACCTTCATAAATTGAAAAGTACAGAAAACCGATGATGTTATAAACGCTGTCTTTTAAGTATATTTTAGAATTTATCACCATTTATCTCATCTCTTTCGACCAATCAACTTATGCAAGCGTATCGTTTGTTCCATGAGAATTAAATCTTAATAATGAGAATTAAATACGCAGTGAAATGAAGAAATGAATGAAAAGTGGAATCGTGATCAGCTTGGCTTCCTAGTGGCTCGTATATCGTTATACCATCGACTGTATCGTGTGCTGGACAATAATCGAACTCCAAACGTTACCAACTAAAGCAGTACACGCTATGAATTCCCTTCGTTAGAGCAATGAAAAACGCGCAGCCAAAAGTATGCATATTTATACTGTGTCGAAACCGCTAAATATAAAACAAACATCGAAACGAAGAAAATTCACGAAAATCCGCCATGCTTGCTACCTAAAAATTCTACTGGTGTTAAAACAAGCGGCGTCTAAAAATCACCGCGTAAAAGATTCAAAAACGAATAACCAGCGAATTCGAACGAGTCACGCGAAGCGCAAATTCGATTCACCTTGTGGCTAACCACTATCGTAAAAATTTATTTTCACACGCGCCGATACAACCGATAAACTAAACGAACGTGCGGAAACAGAGAGGTACGATGAACATGCATGTGACTTATGACAAATCATCGACAACTCGTTAAAATCTTTATGGATGTTATTTCGTTGTATATTTCATTAGTTCCTACGTAATAACTTTTCGATAACTTAAACGATCTTACCGTAAGGTTTAGATCCATTCGTTTTCTCGTTCATGAGAACACTTTTTCTTGCTCAGCCTCCAAGTGCACGATAGTTTCTCGTTCCTTCGCTATTATATCAAAAGCTAATGCTGTCGCATAATATACAACGACATTTCATTACTCTATGTACGCCTGGAGATTGAATTTTAAGACGTCGAAGCTCGGCTAACCCAGATAATAATCCTACCTCACTCGTAGAATCGACAAAACAAGTGCATCGAGGATAACCACCCCGCGTCTCGAGTTATTAGTGCGAGGGTGTGCGAAGTCCTGCGGTGGAAAGAGAGATGGGACCAAGAGAGAGACTTTAATTACCGGCGGGTGAATTCGCAACCGGACGCACCCACGGGGCAGATTACCCCGGTAATATTACCGAGTTTTATTGCGGAGAGAGAAAAGTCGAGGTCTGAATGCGGCATGACTCACGGCACACTCATCTGGCACCGATGTTTCTGCTCTTATTGCAGCCCCTCGTCACTCCCTTGCCCTCACCACCCCCGACTGTGTCATTCCTGTTTCTCTTCCACGCCGACTTTCACCCTTCGTCTTCCCCTTCTTTTTCTACGTACTCTTCTACAGTTTGCTCGCGAAAACATTTCAACTCTCGCCATAGGAAATTTTTGATGTGCGTGTATCGCAGTACAAAACACGTGGAAATTTTATTAACGCTGTAACGAAACGCGCTGTCACGATCATTGTGTCGATAAAATTTGGAACACATGTAAAAGCGTACATAGAAGTTAAAAATATCTATCGCAAACGTACGTTTCGTAAAAATATTCATCCGCAACAAGAACAGCCGTCTTAAACGTTAAATAATCCAACAGACAATAAACAACAAAATTATAAAAACTGACTTAGGCTTATCGGTGCAATTGATAATTGTCTTGACTATTTCGATACTTTTGCGATCAGGTTTCACATTAGTCTGAAACGTAACTAATACGATCGCAATAATCGAACCTCGTTGCAGTTCCAATGAAATTTCAAAATCTTTTCCGTAACCTACGCATCTAGTTATATTTATATATTTTGTATTGCACGTATTCATCAAATATTTCTACGAGTGTTCGCATACTTTCGTGCGTTACTGTACTCTCGATTCTTCGAAAACCAGCCTGTTTCTTCGTACGCTTCCTTGTCTCACTTCACCCTTCAACGGGAAACCTACCCTTAACCACTGTGTACCTCTCTTCGTTGCTGTCCGTTTTCAGGTCTCTCCTTCGTTTCACTTCCGTCGTTCCTTCACCCTTTCTCCGGCGATCCTTTCCACCCCCTCGCATCGGTCAGGTGACTTTTTTCCTCGATGCTCTTCGTTCGTCAGCCAGGATGCGAGAATGAAAAGGCTGACGTTTTTATACGCCTGTCGACGACGATGAAGACTCTGTTTCTCGCTCGATCGGTCTCCATCCACGGTAGTGTCGCGTCGAGACTGAGCTTCGCGAAGGGAAGAAAGGGATGCACGAGAAACTGGCGACGAAATAATTACGCGAAAGGGAGTGACACTGTTCAGTACCGTGGCCGTAATGCGCATTACATATCGCGAATAACGTTCCACAGTGCGCATTTAACGCGCTACGTAGATGGTACGAGTATGACGTGTTAATAACTGGCTTAGCGTCGCGCGTGTACAAAATTTTCCATTCTTCGTGCTGTGCTTTCTCTGGAAAGTTTGATCTTTGATCCCTTTGTAATTGCATTCATAATTTTACGCGAGGAAGAAATACGGTTGATCAATGTTTCTTCTTTTAAGAAGGAACCAACTGTTTAAAGTGGTGGTAAAAGCAATTCGTAAGTAACTTTGTACGTAAGACAAATTGTGCCTTAAATTTTAAGTTTAATCTAGTAGCATTTTTAAGTACGAAGCATTAAATAAGGAATTCCTTCTCGGATATGTACCGTTACACGCGGAAAGTTAATTGAATTTTAAAAGTAGATTTTAACGGGCCATTTTATATTTTCTGCGAGTTTTTAAGCTAATTGGACTTTACTAAACTAGGATTTTATTAAAACGAAGGTACTACTAGTTGCTTGTTTTCTACGAGTATAACCTTCCCTCTAAATACTCTTAATAAGTTTAATTCAATATTTAACAATACGTACAACTGTATTCGTGAAAGCCACGCATAAAATCGTAATTAATCGTAACTGAACTTCATGAAGGATCCACTTGTCTGAATAATTCCGAATAAATAAACCTCGCTAATAATATATTGTATCAGACGATCCGACAAAAGATATAATGGGAAACGCGGAAGCCAGTAAGTACGAAACTCCATTTAGAAACTAAAATTATTCTTATTAAAAAAAAAATTCCACCCATCCCCTTCTCGAGGAAGGAATTCAATAATATTCTACCGCCGTGAAATTGAATAATATTCCACGGAACGACAATGAAATAATTATTACTCCCATGAAACGGTTACTCGAGATGAAATGTTTGGCAAGCGACACGCGTGTCCATTTGGAAGGGATTACACGAGCGTTTATCCACAGCTCCGCGACACTCGACGTCCGTTAGTCAAGCTGCCACCCCTTTTCGTAAACCCTCCGAGGGGCGGCCCGGTAATCTGTCCTGTATTCAACTCGCGCCCCCATTTCAATCCCCCGTACCAGCTTATGTATAACAAACCCCCAGCCCCGTTGCTGCCTTGAACACATATCGTTTCGCCTCGCGGTTTCGCGACTAAGGGGAACCAAGAACGGTGAACGAGGGTGAGAATGCGAGTTCGAGCAGCGTTGATTTTAATATACGAATACGATGAACGTAATGTTAATGGTTGACTTCTAGAAAATCAGTTATTTAAAGTTCCGTTTGGCGTATATTATAACGAGGAATGAAAATTGATTTTTCTTTTCTTTTTTTTTTTTTTTTTTTTGTAATTTGATTAAACCTGTAATAGACACGTTCTTGGTGTAAACTTGGGCATGCTCGATATCGTAAACGTTTTATTTGGTTTGACCATTTGTCTTCGTAGATTGGAGATATTTTATGCCGAGGTATGTGGACGGAGTGTTTTAATAAAAAAATAGTAGGAAATTTAAGCGGTACTTTCACGAATTAAAATAAAATAGAAGCGAAGGAAGAGAAATCGCGTTCGCAGGAAATAAACAGAGTGTCCAATGTAATTTTTTATGTTGCGTTATAAGAGCATCCTTTAAACTTCATATCTATTTTTGTACCTAATTGCGCTCTTTTTGCGATTACGAGGAAGATTGAATTATTTTATACTGACAAACCGAAGAATAATTTATACGTTCACGGGTTAATTTTCAAAGTCGATTAAATTAAGGTAGAAAGAAGACGGAGCAAACTGGAATATAAAAATGTCGGAAGAAGAATCCTCGCAAGATCCTTTTTCTTTTCTCCTTTTTCTCGCTGATAATAAGGACAGGTTTCTTGTTCGATCCGGATTTCAATTTAAAACAGGTTTTCGGCGCGCGCACCGTGCGAAATTACCATCGACGAAGGACGTTTCGCGATTCGATGCAATTTGTCGTCGATGACGAGCACTTAGGGGACGCGACCCACCGTCCCACTTGTTCCGTTCAATAAAATGTTAATAATCCTGTTTCCATGAACCATCAGCGCGACTCTGTACTCATATCGCTATCGTTTATCCGGTAAATTTAAAAGTACCGTGGCTACAAAAAATATTTCCATATCATTTCATTCATTATAGCATTCACATCGCTAATTGTTAAATTGCTACGCACGATGTGTCGTTTCCTTTACCAACTAATATTTTCGAACTCGATGCAGAATACAAAATTGCACATTTACGAAAATTATCGGGATCGCGTTTCTAGAATTTATAAATACAAGTTCCTGAAATGGAATTGCTGTACATTCTTCGCTGGTAGCATCTCTTAAAGTAATTTATATTAGGTTGTCCGAAAAGTTTCTTTCGTTGTATAAGGAAATAATACAATGTTTTTTGTTTTATATTAGTTTATTGAATTATGCACGAACAATAATAATAAAAATGGAACGAAATGAATCATACCTAATTCAATAAAATAATATAAAACAGAAATTGTAATTTGATTAAACCTGTAATAAACACGTTCTTAGTGCAAACTTGAGCATGGTCGATATCGTAGGCGTTTTATTTGCTTTGAACATTTATCTATTATCACTCATCTATTATTATTCATCTATTATCGCTCATTTATTATCAGCTTATGAAACGAAAGAAACAACCTAATACGCTAGAAAATTGGCCAGCCGGAATAGAGAAACTTTAAAATTTTAGAACCGCGCATATCTCTTACTCGAAATTTTATGCGACAAAGGGACAGATTCTCGATATTACTATGATAATTGTTTTGTCTTATATTATACACCGAAAGTAGGAAATAGTTTAATTTTACGGATTGGTATGTCACGAGGATATGTTCGGTGGATAATCTGCGGTGAATGTATGCGCATTTGTCGAGTCGAGTGAAGAGGCTCTAACGACCTGGCGCAGGAATTTTGTGAAAATCGAGGTCGCGCGTTTCGCCTCCTCGATGAGAAACATCCGTGTCTTTTCAGGTTTTAGAACGATAATGGCTCGTCGGAAAGTTTGATTGTCTTGGAACGTGGCTTGGTTACCGCGCTGCGAGGAATTCGGTACAGGATTCGAAATATATAGGAAGAGGCAGTTCCTATTTTAGACTTTAGGGGTTCGAGGATTTAGGAAATTGGAAATTTAATTTGAAAAGTTGCGAAATACGACATTTTGAAATATCGGTTTGTTGTTTGGCAAGTTGGGAATTTGGCATGTTGACAGTTACAAGTTTGAGAATTAAGAACCACGGAAACGTCATAAGACGTTTTAAGATCCGTGAATCTACAGATTTATGAATTTTTTAACTTCTTCGTTTAGGCATTCTAGAGCTTCTGAGTGACTGGAAATTGAGAAAGTTAGGAAATTCAAAATTCGAGATCCGGGAGTTTAGAGGTTTAGGAAGTGTAAGAATCTAAGAATGCAGGAACTTCAAAACTCGTGGATCTGAGAATTGAACAATTTCTGGACTTATGATTCGGAAGTAGAAGTTCAAAAGTTTCACGATTTAACGATCTGGAAGTTTACAAGATGTCTGAATTTTCAAATCCACGAGCGTAGAAAGTTTAAGATTTGGCAACCTGCGAACTTAAAAACTCGCGAACTTAAGAATCGTCGAATTCTCGTACTAAGTATAATCCGTTTTTGTTTCAGGCCTCAAATACCTTCATTCAGCCAGAATCCTGCACAGGGACATAAAACCAGGGAACTTACTCGTGAACAGCAATTGCGTACTAAAGGTAAGTAAACTAACCGAAACAAAGTGATTAAGCTGGCTAAATCTTCCAAACTTCTTCGCTATCAACGTAAAAAAAAATAATAAACGAGAAAATAAGGGAAACCATCGATCTTTCTACGGAATTAATAACGACGAAATTATGAATCTTATTCGCGAGCAGATCTGCGACTTCGGTTTGGCCCGAGTGGAGGAACCCGATCAGAACAAGCACATGACGCAGGAAGTGGTGACGCAGTATTATCGCGCACCGGAAATCCTGATGGGAGCGCGACATTATACCGCAGCCGTGGACGTTTGGAGTGTCGGTTGCATTTTTGGCGAGCTTCTTCGTCGGCGGATACTTTTTCAGGCACAGAGTCCTGTGCAACAGGTTAGTCCTTTAACCATCAATTAACGAATTTCGCTTTCTTCGATGACATTTCATTTGAAAATTGGACGCGTTTCTCATACAAATACACGCAAATATCCGTGCCACGAGTGAACGTTTTAAATTCGCCGGTGTATCGCCAATTTCTCTTGTAATTCTATGCGAATAAGTTAATTTCATAACGCAAACAATAATTGCAATTTCCTCGATCCTTTACTATTGTACTTTGCGACGAAACTCTACGAAAATGGAGTGATCTGTCAGGTAAAAGTATGTTCATCCACCAACAATCATCATCGACAAAGTTCTACGACGACAAATGGCGGGAGAATCTTGCCTGTTCTCCGAGTATAACGATTTATTTTCTTTCGATACGTGCAAAGTTTCTGCGGCCGGAGTGAAAGTGACGAAGGAAGGAGAAGACCAGGTTCTAAAATCGAGAACATTTTCATTCGCTTTGCAGCTGGAACTAATCACAGAATTGCTGGGCACGCCGACCCTCGAGGACATGAGGTTCGCGTGCGAGGGTGCGAGATCTCACATGCTGAGGCGCGCACCAAAGCCACCCTCGTTGACGGCCCTCTACACCCTTAGCAGCCAGGCGACGCACGAGGCTGTCCATTTGCTCTGCCAGATGCTAGTCTTCGATCCCGTAAGTTTCATCACGCTCAGCTATCGTTACGACATAATGTGCCGACTTTATAGGATTGTAATTTATATGATTGGAATTTCGAGCATAGAATATATCGAGTATAAAGCTTGCTCGTATAGGTGTACAACTTTATTAGGAAACAGCACTAAACACGACTGGAAGTTGCGAGTACATTTTGCTAACATTTGTACTCGATAAATACGACAGACTTTCTTCAAACGAATGAATCTGTCGTTAAAAATGATAATCGATATACCGGTTGCGAAGAAACTTGGGCGAGGAACTGCGAAAGTTGGTCAACTTCTTTGCAACAACTATTCTAGCTACTACCATGCTGCATGATAGATCGACTCTGAAACTCGTAGTTATGTTTACGAAGAGAGACGTGCAAGTTGCGAGCGAGGATGTGCCCTTATCAACATCCGTGGCGACGCGATAAGTCATCGAACTCCGTCATCGTTCCATTCGAGAAACTTCCAACGGTTCACGAAACTGTACATCGAACGAATTACAACCGATCTTTTCAATTAACAAAATAAGAAACGGAAAAATGTCGAAGAACAAAAGACCGTGAAAAGTTTCGCGTGGCAGTTTGTAAAAAATATTTCGAGCGACGACCGCGACATAGTAAAATTCTCGCGGACATCGTGTTTGTATAATACGAAAGTCGAGATAAAATCTTTACTGTCGACTGTCCAGCTTAAAAAGGAGGAAAGCGGCGCGAAAAGAGAAGAAACGAAAAAGTCAGAAGAAATCGTGTACACTCCGGTTCATAAGCGTTTTACGATACTCGATGTTCTCACACACGCTAAAAACGTGTATTGTATAATTATCGAACGAGATAAAAATTACCGATCGCTTTTCAACTTTATCTCACTTTCTTTAGAAAGATGCGAAAACATTGTCAATTTCGCGCAATGTGGAATATTAAAAATACTTGTGAACGAGAGTGTAGATCGAAACACGTAGCTTTTACAACTGGCAGCCGCCACATTCGTCAGGATTTCGGTAAAACCAACACAGTCTCGGCAGTTATTGGCTTCGTTCGAACGAGATCGGAGCCGTCTTTGTAGGTTGTCGAGTAGTTATTAAAGCACGGGAATACGCCAACGCAGCCTACTTTCCTGAATCTCGTCCTCGAACTCTCGTTTACGTTTAGATCGTTCGTACGACACGCTTAACTTCTGTAAAACCGCGTGTGATCGTTTTAACTCGGTTGATATTAAGACATCAAGCGCTCAGAACGGATTGAATAATGGCCACTCGAGTGGCCATTTTCAGTAACAAACAGAGAATAAAATGGAGGCATGAATAATCGAGATGAAGTTCCAACGTAGCTTTCAGAAGGCGTTAAAACCGTTCCTCTCGTGAAACTGTTGATTCATCGTTCGTAAAACTAAAACTGCGGGGCTATTACCATTTGCGAAACTTTTCGTGGATTTTCGTTCTTTCTACAGCGTTGCTCCGATACTTTTCCCTAATTTTAGATCGTCGTTGTTTAAGAAACAACAGGGAAGCTTGGTTTCGTCGAGGCTTCATTAGAATCCGAAGTTTCTCGAATGGAAAGAAACGAAGGGGGATAAAGATGAAAGTTGAAGGCGGCAGAAGAAATATGTTAACTCTGAGGTTCTTAGTTTCGATTCGCCAAGGACTTTGTTATGTAGAGCGTGTTTCAAAGCGAGAAGGGTGAATTAACGAAAGAACTGAAACTAAGGACAAGGGATTTCCTAACGTAAAATAATGTTTTCGCGCAAACGTTATTCTATTTCTATGGTCGAGTCCATAACGGTAAATTCGCTAATAAAGATCCGTAATCCGACAACGAATAAGTCAACGGATGAGGAATTTCCATATCGTAGATATTTTCAAATCAATGAAAAGATTCTCCCTTTCTTTAACGCTAGAACTACCGATAGTTAACACGAAGCTATTTCTACCAAAACCAGTGAAAATGTCTGGGCTTTTAAAAAATACGTAATAATGGAATATTTTTATATTTAATGATTTTTTACTTTCTTACGAAAGGAATTTCATGTTATATAGTACATTTTTGGCATTATTAATCCATCTGGGACCATTATCCCTACACGAGGGTTGATACGTTTATAAAATTGTAGAACCAATCTTATCTGCTGCTGTGGTATTTCTAGTGTTAGCATCTAGCGATCTAGCGATCGATCCGGAATTTTCCTGATAACTGATATCGTCATATCGAATGATACGAAGTAAAAATTTGAAAAACGTGTGGGACGTTGTACAAAACGAGGAAACTGGTTAATTGGGGTTCGATAAACAGATTGCAGAATCCTTTTACACTTTGACAAGTACCGGTCATTCCTATTGGTATTGGTATAAGTATCCTTAATACAAAATTATTTTGAGTTTGAGTACATAAAAAACAAAATAAAATTCGTTATATTATTCTTTTAGTTACCGTTGCGAAAGTCATTACATCATTGCGGAAAAAATATAACACGAAGTAGAAATTTAAAAATAAAATTGTAAAACCAGTCAATTTGACTGATGTGGTAGTTCGAGTGTTAACGAAGAACAATCTCTTCTTTCTTTTCTAAAATCTATTATTCCCATTTTTCTAATCTAAAGCCAATCTACGTGTCTCGATCTGGAAATAACGATGACGTACAAACTTATTAACGATTAACCGGTAATTAGTTAGCGATCTCAGTCGAGCAATCCGTTCGAACAGTGGCCGTAAATTCGTTTTCGTCCCTAACCGTGTTGGAACTCGGGTTTTTCCTACCTCTTGGGAGATTAACACGGTTAACTGTCCCCGTAAATAGCCGGAGTCGGCCGAGATCGATCGTTTTCGAGAGGCGGGCTTCGCGTCGTGTATCGATCGTTCGTTGACCCCGTTCACGAACTTCTCGCAGGACAAGAGGATCACCGTGGTGGATGCACTGGCGCATCCTTATCTGGACGAGGGGAGACTGAGATATCATTCGTGCATGTGCACGTGCTGTTACACGACCAGCGGAGGCTTGAGACAGTACACGGGGGACTTCGAGCCTGCCACGTCTCATCCGTTCGACGATCTCTGGGAACGGAAGCTCACCACCGTGCAGCAGGTGAAAGGTAAGAATCGTACAGATCGAAGAACGTGTACTTTAAAAAACGATACTTCGATATCGAATGATTTTTACACAGATTTCACGTTAAGCTTAAGTCGGAGTTTATTAGGTTGGCGTGTAGGAAGTTTTGTTTTTTCTAAGTTCGAATTTGACAGGTTGATAGCGTTAAATTTTCCTATTAAGATATGGAATCAGAGAAAAGACGTTTGATATGGATTATGTTTACTCGGTGTGTTAAGAAGCTTTATGTTAGAAATCGAAGCGCATGAACATTTTTATTAAATGTGTGATATTATCGATTATTATTTCATTAGCTATGTATGATATTTTATAGAGACTACGTACAATTAAAATTTGAAAATGGAAGAGAAAATTTCATATACACCAACCTAATGATTCTAACGAATATAATTTTCTTTTCATGCTGATTTTGTCGTTGAACACGATATGTGAAGCTTCTTCCTGGAAATATATCGATTGGCGAATGATGATTTTTTATAATAACAGATGAAAGATCGTAGTTCGGTGGAACACGAAAATCGGAACATGATCGAACATAAGAAGAGCGACCTAGATTATATCGGATTCACGAGACAGAGTATCTGAGGGATGTAGTTGAAAAGCTGCCACGCCAGGAACAATTGGTAGATAGGATATTGTCCGATTTTGTCGGAGAATATCGCTAAAAGTAGGTTTTCATGGTCGCTATTTTGATATTTTCTAGAAAAAAGTGTGTCCTACTCTACCAGCTCTGAGGTCTGTTTCTTCGCTCGACGATGATTTTATAGAGATCTTTCGCCAACTATCTAAGACGCTCCCTATCGCCATCGAAGTAAACTAGAAAATCGGAACGAATAGCCACCGAAAACTCTCGATACCAAGTTCCTCCGTAAAACAGAAAAACAAATTTATTTTCCCACCGTTCAGCAACTTTGGATCAACATCGAGCGAAGAAACTTTACGCCGCAGGGTAACAGAGATTCAATAACGCGAATCGATTTCTCGAAGGGTGCTAATAAACCGTACCGTAACCCACGAAGCTCGTGAATTTTCCACGGTATAGAATTCCACGATTTTCAGACAGTTGCACCCACCCATCGAACCAACGTTCCAAATTACTCAACGCTCTCGTACGCTCATTTTTAGGGTTGTAGTTTTTAGTGTCAGATTCAGCTTTCACTTCGGATTCACGCGTCACGTTTAAATTAGACAATGAATAAGAAAAAGTAATTGCAATTCCTCTCTACGTATTATATGATAACCGAATTTATGAATACTAGTAACTTGTATTAGTACCAATAGTTACGTGAGTGTAGTATTTTATCGACCATATCGATTTAATTTTGCGCTATAGTGACTCGTATAACTGATAACCGTATTCGTGGTCCGATAACGAGGTACTCTCAACGATTGCTAATAAAGCGCGGAAACGAGCGAAGAATTATTATCGAAAGGGTGGATTTTCCGAGCAGCTCGCGCGACACGACACCGTATTAATCGCGGGTTTTCAGCTGGAGAGAAAAATGCATCGGTGTGACTCACGCTGGATTATTAATAGTAAACGTCTTGGACACGTGGCTGGAACCGTACGCGGAACAACGATGCGATAGACTGTTGCGTGCGTTCGCGAATACGACCGCGATAAATCATCGTTTATCAGTGGGGGTCCGACTAGTTATCGCAGCCGACTTTCTTCCAAAGTAATCGTCGGAGAAACTGGGTCTAATATCGCGGTTAAAAATTGCACGCCATTCGTTCGTTAGGCTGACTGAGGGGGCTACTTCGGCGTGAATTGTGTATCCCCTTCGAGAAACTTATTTTCCAGATGTCTTAGGGTGCTTAAAACTCTGATATTCAAAGATATTTAATATTTAAATTTCTCCTTAATCTCTTACTTTATGAGTCTTTCTATTATTCCACGTGTTGCCATTTGCATTTATCGTCTTAACATGCTGTCGGATGGAAAATGATATAGTACGAGTAATTTGTATTCAGAAATCTTCTAGCGAGCTTGTAATATGAAATTAAACTCGGAATTGACGTTCAAATTGGTTAGAGGTATACGTATTTATCTTTATCGTACTTGCATCAATGAAAAATATCCTTTATACTCGACCGTTCTATAAAACTTCTTTTCTTTTTAAGTTTGTTAGAAATACGATTCATCTTTGTCGTGTTTAGATAGATATACAATACACGAGATCAAATTTCTTTTGTGAATTCTCAAATGTTTTTTAATCTCTAAATTGTTATATAGCTTTAGGAGAAATTTTCACATTCCATCGAATTTTAAATCCACGAAAAAGGGGTCTTCTCTTTGCCTCGTTTAAAAATTTCCTAGATTTTTCGTAATCTTGCATTTTTATAAATTTCATCTTCGTAATACGTACGTAGAATAAAACGTACAATTGTATATTAGATTTATATGGTCCCATAAGAAATTATTCCCGTTTGGATACATGCTACCGTGCATTTTTTAAAATATAGCGCCTTTGTTCGATCTATAAACGCCAACAGAGGCACGAATTCGCATTAAATTACGCCTATTGAGCTCGCGCCACATAATAAACTCGTACAATTATCGTAGACGGCGCGTCTAACGCGTTTGATTTCGCATTCGAGTTTGTCATACGACAGGCATGCGATGCTCGTAACGAGTAATCGCGTTTGTCGAGTTGTTCCGACTGGAACAGTCGCGGACGGCTGCACGTGTCCAAGAAAGGTGTCGTAAGACGAAACGCGCAAATCGTATAGCTACGAACAAAGAAGTTCTCGATGGATGCCAGAACGCTTTCTGGAAAGTTTCTAATTTTGTATTTTATTTGTTATTATCGTCCGCACACGAAGAGCTGGTTGAGTGTTAATGTTCGTCGTATTATCCTAATTGTAGTCGTGCATGTAGATATAGAACATTTAGAAACATATCGTAGACTGAGAATTCTATTGCGAAGAATATTTTGTAATTTCAAAGAAGGTCGGAAATGTTCTACAGAAACGCAAATGTAAGAACAAACTTTCGGTAAATCGAATCGTTTCAGAAAAATTCCAATTGTAAGGTGATGTAGAACTGGGAAAGAGCTTTTATAAACTTCTATAAGACCACGAATACGGAAAGAAAAGTAACTGAGAAAGCTATAAAAAGCGTGTCCATTAAATTCTGCCTCTTCTTCTATCGAATTGAGGAGTTGAAGAACTAAACGAAGCTTCTATCTCTGCTTCGCGTGCATACATCGTTCGCAATTTCGACTGCTCGATTCATCGATATCATCATTCGCCAACGAGATATTTCCAGGCACGTGTCGCAGCACGAGTAAACTGTGCGCGTGACAACGCGCAATAAAGCGTAAAACGTTCGATCGACGATTCCCATCGATTGGACACCCTGAAAGGTTCGCGAGGAACGACGTGGTCCGTTGAGCGAAACGAGAACCTAGACCGCTTCGATCCACCTTCGTATTCGCCTTCCTAATTTCCAGGACTGTCGAGATACAGAACCCAGAATTCACTCGACGATCCGACGTTGTCTGTTTCAGAGGAAATGCACAAATTTATAGCGGAACAGCTGAACACGTCGCGCGTGCCGCTCTGCATAAATCCGCAGTCCGCGGCGTTCAAGAGCTTCGCAAGGTAAGCCGTAGGTGGCGAATCGTCCAGATTATAAAACGATCGATTATAACAAAAGGAAATATAAAGAAAAGCAGGGTACGACTCTATGTTGGTTAGGATATAGGAGAAAAGGAATACCAAGTTTCGGCTTGGTTAATAGGGAAAGATTTAAGATAAGAACGAGGAGACCGGGTCCTCGAGAATCGAAGAGCCTCCTTTCACTGAATTTTTCCCTACCCTCGATATCACCAGTGTCCACCGAATCCTTTCTCCTTTGAACGACCAATTATATTAAAAAGCCAAGACCAATTCGAATTTCGCGCAGGGTTAGAAAGGAAACAAAGAAAATAAGTGAATAAACAAGAAAATGCAGAGGATCGAGGGAGGTTGGGTGGGTGGGCGGGCAGGGGGAGAGGCGTGTGCGCGTGGAAAAAAGGAAAGAAAGGGTTAGCGGAGGGGTACACACCCGTATATATACCGTGTGTTGCCTCCCCTCCCCCACCCGTCGAAGTCGATGCGGTAAGAACAAGCCGGATTAAAATAAAAGGCAAAAAAAAAAAAAGAAAGTGGAAAGGAAAAGAGGACAAAAGAGAAAGAGGGAAAGAATGAAAGAAGAAGAGAAAAAAGGCAGCGGAGCGGGCACAAGGGCGTATCGTAGACGGAAATTAAAAACCGTGAAGAATGAGAAAGAGAGAAGAAAGAGCGGAAAAAGAGAGCTGATGGGGTGGTAAAGGGATGGTAAAGGGGTGGAGAGAGAGAGAGAGAGAGGGTCGAGGCGAAACGATCGAAACGAGCCAGGAGAGAACGATCTTTTGTCCCTCGACGACCCTTCCTCGTCGACGTCCTTTTGCCGTTTTGGCCCTCGGTAACCAACCAAAAACTCCGGCCAGTTCTTCCACTGCTTTCGTTAGTACTGGGAAACGATTAAGAAATTAACCCCCGCGTTTTGTCGCGTTGTCTTTCTGTCGTAATTGTTCCTTTTTGCTGTGTATATATGTATACACACATATATATGTACATATGTATGTGTATATATATATACGCAGATGTAGCCATGTATACGTTCTGTGCCGTGAAAGTATCAGTAAAACGATCGAACACATTATCGGCGCCATCTGTCCCGATACGCAGAGAGAGAAAGAAATGTCGAGCGGAAGAAGAAAATACGAAAAAAGGAGTTGAACCCACCACCCCTGCTCTCACCGCAATTCTACAAAAGACACGGAGAAATAGAAAGTAAGAACGAAATTTTAAGATAAAAGAGGCTACCATGAGAAAAAAGAAAGAGTCGTCAAAGTCAAATGTAAAAGAGGGTCGAAAAGAAAGACTTGTAACGTGCTTAGAAGTTACGATAGATGCAATTAATACCCTAGTCCCTTAAGAAAGTAAAAATGAACGAATAAAAAAAAAAAAAAAGAAAAAAGTTAGAAAAAAAATTCATTCTTTCTTTTCATATGTGATCTTGAAGTGTGTAACATTATTTCTCGTGTTGCTTACTGCCGTCAAGTTAGAGCAAGCCGATCGCCGACCCAGCGCCCTACGCCGCGTATACGTACACGTTACTACCACTACCAGTACCGAATCAGCTATCTACCACTGTCAGCTACTATCGACTACTACCGCTATCGTCTACCACTACTACTACTACCGCTACTACCACTACTACTACCACTACTACTACCAATCGTGTTACGTCTCCTCCTGAACGAACCGAACGAACAGAGAGTCAGCTCTAGGCGGCGTGACCTCGCTCGCTGAGGTACTTGAACAAACCATTTTACCAAGCATATCTTTTTTGCATTTTCTGTTTCTTACTTATTATCATATATCTATTCGTCTTTTGTTTCCCAATTACGACCATTTCGACCTCCTTTTTCTTATTTCTTCTATTGTATATTTCTTCTCACTCGTTTTTCTTCGTCAGTTTTTCGTTCCATCCTCCTTGATCAACGTATCGTTATATAGTATAATATTATATTCGTCGTACTGTTTTTAACTCTCGCCTTGCTTCTTACGTATACTTTCTTTTCTCTTTTCTTTCTTCTTTTAATTACATAGAGACTTCTGTATGATTGATACTGTGTATATAATAATATGCAAATATATATATATGTATATATACATATATATGTATATGTTGATGAAGTGAGTTTAAGGAATGTAGTCGAATAGCAGGTTAATACGTAGGTGTATTATGGATATGTATATATATATATGAGTGTATATATATATATATATATATATATGTATGGTGGATCCTCGTGAGACACACGTTGCCGGATGCACGCCAGCGACCAGCTCCGCTCGACCGACTTCCGATCCGCGCCTGACACGATTCGAGAAGCCTTCGCTGGCTACTTGGAATCGTAAATCTCCTATAATTCAGTTTGCTCTCTTCCCTATTGGCCTGTTCCTCGAAGATTTGCTAATTTTATCGATCGGTCGATCGATCGATCGATCGACTCGCTCCCAATTTCCAACGCGTTTAAACCACGTTAACGTTTGCTTTCAAAGAAATGGAATTAACCTTTTCATAGGCGGTGGAAATTATTTTTCACTGTAATTAGAGTCACGCGCGTGAGTAATGTGAAAATATATTCACGTTTATAGAGAGTGCAGCCTTTATTAAACATTAATTTAATAAAATATTGCCGATATGACCGGTGGGAACATTTGCATGCTACTTGAAAGCGATGCTGTAGGAAAGAAATAAATTGATTTTAGTAAAATATAATAATCGTCTATTTAATAAGTTTTCTATCGAAATTTCCTTTCTCACGGAAATTTAAGATTAATAGCCAAAGCTCAGAGATCGAACGTTAGTACTCAAAGTTCGGAAAGTTAATATAAATCGACAAATTAACAAATTGTTAATCTCCCATCGAAATTTTACGCAATCTTCGATATGAATTTTTGGCAAAGCGTATGAATAAATCTGTTTTCCAAGTATCTTTCATCTTTCAACGACTCTAACGTTATATTTGTGAAAGGATTGACAGCGCGAAATTGCTTATTAAGAAATTCGAGGAAAGTAATGGGAAACGAAGTGCAAAAAGCGATGTCTTCTCCTTTCTTCGGGAGGGAATTCTTCACGTTCCCTGGTGCGTGCGTACAACGTTTTTTTCAGACGTTTAAATGGCCTCTTAGAGTAACCAGTTATACATAGCAGGGCGACACTCGACGCCTCCACTTCTAAATACCGCGATAAAGATAAAGAGGCGCGGATGCCTCCCCGAGGAGGAATTCAACCGCCTTTCGTCGACGTTCCGTCGTAGGAACGCGACGAGCTCTGCTAATTAACGACAGTTTGGCGTACGAGCAATTAACGAAAGCTTTAAATCGGGTCGAAACGATACGCGTAGAAAATCTCGAACGATGGTATTTCCTTCCATGTAATCGTTCAGATACTAGCAGATAAGATTAAACGTTTTGCTTCTGAACTTAGCTCGACGATCTTCGAGGAACACGTACTTTAATATTATTACGTTGTATTATATTATATATCATAATATAAAATTAATAAGATAAATAAAAAAAGGACGAATGTATGTCAACGACTCGTTATGAGAATTGTCCTATGTAATTCTACAATAATATTATATTTACATTATGTTATTATCATATACAATATGAATAGTCGAGAAACTATGTAAGCTCGTGATTGTTTAAAATGTCTATCGATCGCAGAGGAACGTGTCACACGTCCATGTTTATATTTAATTATATTTAAGTGGCTGGTCGCTGGTGCGTTTTTACGTTTTTGATCGTGAGTCGCTGTGAAAGTGGTACTTGTAAATAACGCTGAGAGAGAACGGCTGAAAAGAGCGCTTTGTTGGACACGAGGAGTGTAAAAAGGCCTGATCAACCATGCAGCCTTCAGTTGAAAGAAACGGGCCCGAGGAGAGAAAAGAATTCGAAAACTAAATAAATAAGGCGATTGAACGGATCGTGTCGCGATTCATTGAGAATCGGATGAACGGGACGAAGAGAAACGACACGGGAAACGAAACTCTCTTTCGTGATGCACCTGGGTAGATCGAGATCATCTGCCATCATCCTCTCCTCTAAATCAACTTCCTGAATATCAATTTTATCCTAGAAAAGTAATTCCACAAAGTAGCGTAATATCTTCCTTGAGAATACTTCAATACATTGCTCGATAGTATCGAAATAGTAGCAGAGTAGACAAATTTTCCTGATTCATCTAAGAATGATCCTCGTTGGTATCCTTGAAATCCATAATTCTTTTAAATTACCAATTTTCGACTGCAAGTCCTGGCGTGATCTGGCTGTTGGCACAATGACCGTAATCTTCGAGTCGATTTGAATATTTTTCAACAAAACTACGTGTTTTTTCTTTTTTTTTTTTTGCAAAACATTCGGGTATTAAAAAAAGGGGAAGAAAAATGATTTTTTAAAATATCAATATCTTCCGTAATTTTTTCTTTTCCCACAATGTAGACATTTTCTTTGCACTGGTTTTGTCCATCGTTTTTGTTTTTTGTACGTTGTGTGTATGATTCTTTTTTTTTTTGTCTTGATCTCCATTCTATTTTGCGCAGATTGTGCGGTACAATGGTAGAAATGTTGCGAGGTTGAAATACAGAATTTTTGTGTATCGCGGAGGCCGCGAAAACTGCACGCGTGCACGTGATACTAAACTAAGAAGCAGGAGACCCGCGAAGCCATTACTGTCATTTCGCCAAGTCCGGGACGCGACATGGATTTGGGCGGAAATTTTGTCGACCCTCGGATTTGCTTTGCCAAGAGAGCTACGTGTACCGCGGTTCCAGTTAACCAAGGAAACTTTGCTAAATCATCCATTTTTTCGAAAGTTTGCTCGACCAATCTCTAAGCGTCCTCTGTTGATAATTTACTTTCCGTGCAAATTCGTCGTTTGAATTTTATCACGTCCCATTATTATAATCTTAATCCTTCGCAATATTTTTCGAAATATTTAAGCTGCAAGCAAAATTTCAATTCACCAGCTTTTAATAGTCTTAACAATTGGGCCAACTAAATATTGGATAGCGAAGAGAAGAGATGTCAGTAACTAGTAGAAGCTGCAGAAATACCTAAAATACAATATACGTGATATACAAAATTGTCTAAAATATTGAAATATCTAATAGTCGCAGTCTAATAATGAATCTTAGATTTAATTTTTTTAGAATTCACAACATTACGACAATTTGTATAGAGGAAAACGGATCCAAGAATATTATAGTATTGTTAAAAACAATGATAATAAATAAAATAAAATTCTACAAACAAAAAAAGTGAACAAGAAAAGCAGCGAAGTTCCTCAGCATTGCCTTCTTTCATCGCGTGTATACTTGAAAACTAATGGAGCTACGTTTTCCACGAAATTTGAGGCGGGGGGGGGGGGGCGAGGGGAATAACGCGAAAAACGTTCGCGTGCAAACGAGCTGCGGTCTGACACGCGCGGCGTCGCTTTTATCCTGTCGGCCGCGGAGAAAGCGACTACTCGCGACGGGATCATTTTTTCAAAGCCCAGAAATAAATTTCGACACAGTGGTGGAGGTCGAAGATTCAGCGATTTCGAGACCAGACGAAAAAGTTGTGGCCGAGGGTGAATTCGAGAAACAAAGAAACGAAAAAAAAAGTAGTAGCGTATTCCCTTTTTGACCGCTTTTGTTTCCGTGCTATTTTCACGACTGACTTTTCCCGCGAGCTTGGCAAAGCAAAGCGAAAGGCCGGTGACAGAGACAGAAATTAGAGGCGCGCGTATCGAGAGGGAGGAACCGGGCGAGAAAGTTGCGAGCGGGCTTAAAGGGTGGCTAAAAAAACGGCGACTACGTGAAGGGGAGACGTTGCAAGGAACGGACGAGACAAATGGGTAAAGAGAGCTAAAAAGAGAGACGTGGAAATAATAGAAAAGAAAAGAGATATCTTCGAGAATCTTAGTGAGAATGTATGAGCCATTTAGAAGCCACATTGATCAACCGCATACATTGAAAAACAGAGAAAGGCAACGACGTTGCAAAATCTTTGTTACCACTTTTCTCTTTTAATTTTGTATTATTTACACTATCTTCGGATTGTGGATCTTTACGTAGATTTATACTACTATGAAATTTTGTTTTTTACCGTCTAAATGTTATTATACCTAGAGGTACAGTAAATTTAAAAATATTATATGGTTTTGCATATTACGTACACTCTGTATATTCTTGCGTATTAAAATATTTCATAAATGCGTATAATTCTACGGTTAAACGTTCTTCTTGATAAATGAACTTATAGAAGTGAATATTGACTTTCAAGAATGAAGTATTAATCGAGTATTTGTTGTAACGAAACAGAGAAATTTACAAACAGCGAAGTTGATTAATTTGGCTTGTGAGAGTCTCGTGTGAAGTATCGAAGAAGAAAAAGAATAACGATATAGAATCGTGATTAACGGCCGGCTGTCACACATGCTGACAGCTGCATGGAAATCAGATGAAGCGTTTTTATTCTGTTGTTCATCTCCAGACCTGTCGGTTGCATCTCCCTTTTATCCGTTGTCTTCCCGGCAACGTAAAATTTGAAGAGTCGAGTCTCGCGAGCTATTTGGATATCTTGTTCACGGACTGAAACGGTTCCGAAAGTAACAATCAGAGTTTACACAGTGATAAATTCAAACGCCGCTCGCGCGTTACGATACAGTTCCGATGACAGAAGATGAGAAAAAGAGCGTGACAAAGAACGATTTATCCGATACGAAATGTCCACGCGACTCTTCGAATCGATCGTCACGAGAACGCAGAGCGTTTCCTCGGTCGAGAGTATCGAGAAGTCGATGAACGACGCGGTCCGCTGGTAGTTTTGGACCCGTAGCTGCCATAGCGAATTTATTCGACCGTGTTCGCACTTGTTCCGTTCATTCATCGAGTAATACAGTACATAAAAACGACATTAATTAACGCATACGTAATTCGTAGAAGTAAAGCAGTATGATACACGCTTGAGACACACGGTAGAAAAATGAAAATATAGTCTACGAATCCCGTAGTTAATTCATTTTCTAGAAGAACCACGAATTCTCAAAGATTTCGAGAGTCGATTCTTTTGTTTTCATAAAAATCCCTTTCTTCGGGCCAATCGTTGCGGAATGTATTTTAGTTTGCCATATCCGTTTTCTCTTTTTTTTGTTCTTTTCATTTTTCTACTTTTATTTTGTATCATTTCCTTTTTTTTTTTCATCACACCACTATACGATCTACCGTAACTCTAGTTGAGTTTTTACGTTGTTACATCCTCTCACCGATTGTATTTCGACACTTTCGAGACGCACTGCTGCCACTCGTTGACGATATGCTGCCCCCATCCCTTTTTACCACCATATGTCATCCCTTTGTCCGATTGTTTAGCCGACGAAACTCGAAGTGCCGTTTGAACGAATGCTTTCGACGATTGCCCACGTAAAAAGAAAAATCCTTTCTAATAGCGAGGAGCACTTTGCACTTTCGTCGTGTACCGATCTTAGTGTTCAAATCTCTGCGCGTGAGGGTATCGTCGAGCCATCGATACACGTAGTCGGTTTTACATTATCAACCGCGTAGATGAATCGCAGGAAAATGGGATCGATCCGAAGATGTGAAACTGTATGTTATAATTAGTGTTGTGTTGTCAAAGTTGCAGAAGATAAAAAGAATTCGTGGACACGGCTCGTTGATCTTGGCTCGAAGATACCCTTGACTGTGGGGCTTAGTAAAGCTGCTCTAAAATGCACCAAGAGGACGAAGAAGATGTTTGTAACGATGTCTATAAAGAAAACGCTGTTTTTTCCTCATTTTACCAAGTCCCTAGTCCGGTGTGTTTCGTTCGGAACACGGCACAGATAGCCGGAGATTTGAAAAAGTAGCTATACACCTCTGTTTCTCCCGCAAGTCTCACTTGAGAGAATATACACACCCCCGAGTAACGATCGAAAAAAAGCACATGAACGATAAAAAGAAAAAGTACAAAATAAAAAAGATAGAACGAACGAACAAAAAAAAAAACAACATAAAAAAAGACTTGTTTTCTTTAAAATGGCAAGCACTAATGATCTGTTCGTACGACTTGCAGCTCCACGGTGGCTCATCCCTCGGAATTGCCACCCTCTCCTCACCAGTGGGAATAAAAATCTTCTCCGAAATCGCGAAAGCTGATGACGAACGCGCGGCCGAGCATTCGCTTCACTGGAAGACAGATGTTGAAGAATTTTCGACAGCCTGGAGAAGAAGAGTGAGAAAAGACGAGGAAAAGAGATGGGCAAAGTGAGACAAGGATGGAACGAAGAAGAGGAAACAGGCTGGAAAAAGGGCGAAGAAAAGAGAGAAAAGCGAATTCGGAGAAAGAAGATGGGAAGAAAGGAGAAGAAGAAGAGCCAAGAGAGACAATAGACTGCCGAGCGCTGAAGCCTCAATTTTCGACTAGCTGATATGTATATACATAGACACGTGTATGTATATAGATATCTATAAATATATATTATACATACCGCTGTATACATACGAGAGGGAGCCTAGGAAAAAAGAAAATATACCGAAATACAAAGGCGCACGATACGAAGAGCACAGTCGAAGGATTGATACACAGAAGAAGAAGAGGAAGAAGAAGAGAAAAGAAGAAGGTGAATCAGTTTCGAGGGATTGGAGTTTGGTCAACTAGAGAAGAAAAGACGAAAGAAAAGGAGGGCGTATACGTAGTTTGTAAGAAAGGGTCGAAAAGACGGGCCAGTCTTCTTTTATTTTCTTTTCTTTTTAGATTTTACACGCTTCTATCATTAATGTACATGTACACATGTAAAACACGACCGCTGTGGCGCGTTTCCAACGATCGATTAACACGGGAGAAAGGTGACCAGGATCGATTGCTCCTTCGTCGAACGTATTCGTCCAATTATTCCAAGAATAATCATGTGTAATGTGTGTGTATATATATATATACACATACATATACATGTATATATATATATATATATATATATATACACACACATATACATATATATATATATACATATATATTTTACACGGTTTCTCCATCGGTAAATTTGAGAAGCGAAAAGAAGCGTTTCAGAGTACTCCGCGAGTACTTCAGTTTACCTTGTACCTGCTGAAGCGGAATCGTGGATGAGAACCGTGTTCGCAAGAGGATGAAACACGATCCATAGGATCGATCGATGGCCCCTTTCGTTCCTGAATTTTTCAACGAAACGCTCAGCGCCACCCTTAGGATGCATTAAAATCGGTTCGTAAGCGTTTGTAATTAGCGTGTCCTTTTGAGATGGCGCACACACGACCGAGCCACTTCGTCGGAGAAAGGAGAACTCGAGCGAGAAGCTGCATGTAAGGCGAAGACGGAAGAAGCAGAGTCGCGAATCATGGGCAGAGTCAGGATTTTCAAAACTTTGCATGACGCACTGCGACGCGAATCTTGACTCTAAACGGGATGTGTCTTGAACAAAATTGGGATTGGATCTTAGAGAAATCATTCGAAGTTTCAAAGAAGTAGACATAGTTCTCTGTTACGCTAGGAGTCCTTTATTTGGGCGGAATGTTTCAAGAACTCTAATATAAATCGTTCGTTATGGGTTGAGGACCATATAGTTTAAGTACATCGACGATTTGACATGCTCGAATAAAAGGAAGAAAGTTATGGATAGCGAAGAGAACCATGATCTACGAGTATTGTATTCGATGATCTCGATGAATCCTGATGTTCGATCGATACAACGATCGCGTCCATGGACTACGATCTAGAATTAGATCCTCGCGCTGATCTACAAACAGCCGAGGACTCTTTTAAGAAGATACAACACCTGTTGGCCGAGATATTCGCGACGAAGAGCGAACTTCCGTTTGCTGAAGTGCAGTGGACACGCGAAAGCTGGGCTCTAGCTTCCGTATCAGTCGCTGCGAACATTTAGTTTATTTGGCGAGTTACGAACAGCAGAGATCCTTTGATCCGTGGTGATCTCTATCAAAGTGAAAGATAGGTTTTTTAAACGAGAATTCGAAATGAGGTTCTCATCGTTTCACGGCGTCGTTCTCCATTAAGAGATATTCTACTATAGTTAGGTCGTTGTTTGTAAAAATGGGACGACGTCGCTCCTCTCTCGTAATTAGAGAAGCCACCTTGATCCGAAGGTAATTAGAAATCGCGTGCATTTCTAGAAGATACGATGCTGGATTCGCGTGTGGTGGATCGCACGCAATTTTATTCCAATAAATAAATGCACTGCCGACGAATCGTGGCGATCACGACGGTATTCGTGAACTGAAGGAGAACTTAAGAAGCGAAGAACACAGCGTTTGAATGGAAGAAGCGATCCCTAAAAAGAATCGAAGAAGAAGGATTTGTTCGACGTTGTCCAGAGAGTCGTCTTTGGTGTATAGATAAATAGACGTTCTAGTTTAATTTACCACGAACTTTATGTTAGAGCGCTTCCGTGCGAGATCTCGCTTTGGTTTTTCATTCTTTTTAGACGTGAATGGTCGCTTACGGCCTCCGGAGTGTAGAATTAGAATGTCCGTTCTACTTTCCGAATCTGATTGCGTTTGAATTACTTAGTTTCGTTCTTCTTACGTATAAGCACGTTGTTCATGTGTTACGATCGATTATTGTAATTGTCCTAACAAGAAGGTTTTACATCTTGGCCAGGACAAAGTAATCGTTGTTCAGATCACGTCGAAAGTGTTTGTAGTACCATTAATAGTTAACAATTACCATTATACCATGAATTCAAACGCACTCTGAGGCCGGACGAGCGCGCGGTATACATAATTACGTTCTGAGTGTGATTTTACTTTAAGGAAACTTAGGTAGCCAGTAGATTTTCACGAGAATTACCGTAAGGACTTTTAGGTAGCGATTTAGCGTTAGTAGCAGAAAAAAAATAATTGGAAGCTCGTTTTTTATTATTATGGGCGACAAAGACGAGAAAGCAACGCATGTGTTCTCTTTTTTACGCAGACTCAACTAATTTCTACTATAAAACCATTTATTCGCGTGATCACGAATAAATACAAAAAAACACGTAACGATTATCGTTTAAGTAACCCTTGGCGAAAAGGGAGTTAATATAGAGAAGGAAACGGTCGGCTTTAGGGAGAGAATTTTAACGAGAACGAGAAACAGCTGCTTCTCCTGATACACGAAAAAAAAAAAGACATGCATTTCTTTTCGAACGATCGATCAAGACCGTCGTTTTTACGATTCGGAGCAATAGAAGTGTGTACGTTTAATCGAGGTTTTGCAAGGGAAAAAATATTCAAATCGAAACCATCTACTCTCTGCAAACAATAGATGTACAGGAAATAAAAGCGAACATAGTCTATTAAATATATAATGAAGTTAATGTTTAAACGCGCGATCGCGATTTGCCCAGGCGTGTACTAAATGTTCGGAGACGATATTGAAAATGTTGCGATCTTGTACCCTTTCTTCGTGGAAGTTTTCTGGTTTTGTAGAATTTAAACAATGCCGGTCTGATCGTTTCGGCTAGCTGAAGCGCTTCTTCTCGTCATATGTAAATACGTCATCGCGTTCACCGTGTACATATATATTACTAGTTCATAAACTAAATCACCACAATCAGAGACCAGCAAACGTGGCCCGCGGAATGCGAAATTTTCGTCGTGTCTAATCACAGGCAAGCAACAATAGCTACATGCAGTAGCTACGTAAGATGATGAGTCTATGAAACGTAAAAAGTCGCCTCTTTGTTGTTCAACTGTGAAACGATTATACGCAGCGAAACGATGTCGCCTTAATTAGAAACAGTGGAAATTTAAACAAATCCCTCGTACCACGAATATTTGGACGGACAGTGATGTTCCTCTTAGATCTTTTCTTTCATTCTTACTCTTTGTATTCTGCTACAGTGATGTTGATAGCGTGAAAATTGCTTTCCGAATAAGATATGGAAAAAACGTTGTGTATCTAAAATTAGAAAATGAAAAGAGAACAGAAGGTTACTGAATAAATAAATTCGCAAATACATTTAGAATTCTTTCCCTTTAGAAACGAAATATTGTATTTTAAATTGTTTGATTGGAAAAGCATACTAGTGTTACCGATCGATTGTAATTGAAGAAATCGTGGGTCACAAAGGGCGAGATTTCCTCGAGACTGATATTTTAATTATTCAACGATTATAAATCTAGCTCTCCACTTTCGAAACACAATTGGAGTGACTTCTGGAAAAAGGACTCATAAAACGAAACGATGAGTTGGATAAATTGTATTAGAGATTTTAGTCTCTCAATGTTAGCCACTTTCCTATTTTCATATTTATAAGAAAGAATTTAAAAAGTCTCATAACGATTCAATCTGTAGCCTAAGAAATATACTCGATATTTGTCAAACATCAAACATATTTGTCATAAATCCATAGACTCCTATCCCAGAGAGCTCTTTAACTATTTTTGTTTGATGCGTGCCAATGCAAAAAAAGGTTCACCTTGTTTTATCGCGGACTTTTACGTCTGGACCCAACGCTCTTTTATCTTTTAACAGCCTTTTGAACGATTCACGAAAAACTCTAGGCTTCACTTCCGCGAATTTTACTTGTCAGTCTCGTGGAACGCTCGTTCTCGCCGATGGAAAGTGCGAGAACGCTTTCAAGCGATTGGTTAGGATAAAAGAAAAAAGAAACGAAAGAAAGGAAAGAAGTGAGTGAAGAAAGGGTAGGGATTTATCCAGGACCCTTTCTAAGCGATAAGTGGTGAAAGAGGAACACCGTGGTTCCGTCCAAGTTTCGCAACGGTCCGATTTGCAATTTGATTAATTACAAGAGGAAGCGTGGGGATGAAAGGAGTGTGAGAAGATAGCGGAGAAAGAAACGAAGGGAAAGTTCGAGTGTACGTTTGAGTGTGTGCGCGTGTACCCGAGGGAATGAAAGGGAATGGAGCGAGTGTGAGCGGGTGAAATTCAATGTTTCCTATTAAATGAGAAAAAAATTTACAGATAATACATAGACGATTACTTAAACAAGATTTGTAAATACGTAGCTCACTGTAGCTGGTCAGTTGGGCATTTAACGATATACACCTCGAGATAAAGAAAGCGGGCGACAAAAAAAAAACGAAGTAGCAAACAAACGAAAAAGAAAAGAAGAAAAATGATAATTAAAAAAGGAGGGAAATTTGAAAACACATCGAAGAGAAGAATAAAAAGAAAAAGAAAACAGAGAACGATACATAGAGATACATTACTCTCTTCGCGTTATTACACACACATACAAATATATAGTACATACACACACACACGCGCATACACATACACGCATGTAACAGGAACAAACATTTTTTGGAAAATTAATGGAATGGCATGTTTTGTTGGTTCTCGATCGCAAGGAGAACGACAGAACATAAATGAATAATAACTGGAGGCTAGGTGATAATTCATAAGTCGTAAAATACCTACGTTATCAGATAATGACGATATTAGACAATTAAGCGACAAGAAAAAAAAAATCCACGTATACTTCACACTAGCAAATATGCCTTCGTTATGGAAAGTGGCTGGCACGTGATGCACCAAACAATAAAGTTGCTACGGATTAAAAAAGAAAGAAAAACTAGTAAAAAAGACGACTGCAAAACGGTGGGTCTCTTGTCTCCGATTTGGCACGTCATTATTCTTTTTTTCTTTTTACCTAGTTTCCTTCCTCCAACCTTTTTCATTTTTCTCTGCCTCTTTCTATTTTTTATTTTCAGTTCTCTGTCTCTAGCACTGTCGGTTGGAACACGTCTCTTTCACAGGTTTTACACCCGCACCGTTCTTTCCTTCGACAAACCATGGCACCGGATTCAGCTCAGCTTTGCTTTCAGCTACTTTCGTTTCTGCTCGAAGAGACACAGCCAGTCGGTTAGTAACGACACGAGGATACAAAAACTGCCAAGACGCCAGTCTATTAGCTAATTTCATGACAGTCAGCCACACGAAGTTCAAATAAATAAACTAGAAATTAGGGCTGTACTTAAAACACCTTTTATAGTTCCTTGAACCTTCCCTTGAATCCTCCTCGCGTCAACCGAACACTTCACCACTTTTACTCAAGATCACTATGAACAGTATTGGATCCTCAAACTCGCTTCCAATGAATAATTTCCAACGAAGCCTGTGAAGTTCGAATCAAGTATGAAACCTCGAAAGGGCGTTATAAAAGGCACCTTTGTAAATTAAAAAAAAGAAGAAAATCTAAAGAGAACCGCTATATTATAAAATATATAAAATATAATTTAAAATATAAATATGTATAAAATACGATATAACGTCATTGTCGCCACACTAGTAAGACGATCGACTGGCGTGTCTCTCTGAGATCCCTGCAATTAATTGGTCCACAATTAATCCACAATTGGTCCACAACACGCACACACCAGATTCTTGGTGGCCAAGAGACGAGACAAGAGTGACGCAGATTTCGCGTCCTTTCTCTCGAACGATTTTTGTCCCTTGATACGAAATACGGGAAAAGGGAGAAACCAAGATTAGAAAGCTAAGCACTTTTCGACTTTCGCGTGTACAATGAATAGCCGAGCGTATTTTTTTCTTTTTTTTTTTTTTGTTGAGGGACGACAGAAGGGAAAAAGAAGGGGAGAGAAGCAGGAAATTCTGTCGCCGTCTTCGTATCGTTGTAGCGTCGTAGCGGAGGATGATAAACGTGACGACCTGTCGTTAGTAACTAAGAGGCCTTAATATATTGCGTTTACGATATATTATAACACAAACACACATTCACAGACACACGTCGGTTCAATTCTAAGCATAAAAAATACACGAGAGTAGCATAGACGGGAACACAAGATACACATTTGGAAGTTAAGTGCAAGTAATCGATAGTACAGGGCACGGAAAACGAAACAATCTATTTAGTAAACAAATTCTAGAGAACCCTGCGACTGCGAGTAGTTTTGGATTGTTCGAGTAGATTCATCGTACTGTAAAGTCGCATTTTTCTCTTTGTAGAATCGTTACGGATTAATCTTGCTATCGTTCCTCTTATGTCGATACCGTCGATACGTGATTAATTTAATTATTAAAATTTTAGTTCGTTTAAACGAATAATAATATTTATCTTCTCCAGTATAACGAGATTTCGAAATAAAATGTAAAATGAAGCTACATTTGTACGAATTATATATTTCGTAATATAAGAAATTTTTTCAAACGTAGTATTAATAATCGTGAAAGAATTCAAACTATCAAAAATATTCCTAAAATTGATTCAAAATTTTACGAACAACTGATATTCGTTGTCGTGGATAATAAAAATTATCAACATAAAAATATTTGAAGGAGAAGCTTCTAAATCTTTTCGTTTATTGCGAAGACTAGTGTCTTCGAATAGAATCAAAATATATTAGACAAGTTCTGAACTGAACGTATAATCAAATGATTTTGAATTACGTTATAAAGTTAGAAACTTGGACATATTGTAATTTTAGCATAAGAGAAACGATACGTAGACGTGGAGACTTTACGCGATAAAAATAAGAGTATCCTTTAAAACATAAATCTCTTGTAGCAAGAGAAACGCTTGATTTAATCCTCTCGGTGTCTCTAGCACGTTTCCATCGTAAACAAACTAAAATCTGATCTAAGAACGAGTACCAAGCATAAGTCGAAGATCGAAAGCACAGAATGGGCAGTCGTGGGGTCCTAGAAAACGAGTTTAAGCGCGATTTTCCTCGTTCTATTCTGCATGGATTTCAAGATAATGCGTTAAACGGGTCGAGGAGGAAGAAATCGTTAACGTATATGTAGATGTAAACGATGTAGAAATAAATGACGAAGAACGTTTATGACTGATAGTAAAGGTAAGATGGAAATGGAAATGATGCCAGTGTGATTTATGCGGCACAAAGATTAAAATATAATTTATTCCATTTCTGGAATATTTCCAACAACGAGAACACGATTATTCGATTTCTAAATATTTGAACACAGTATCCGAAAGATTCTAAAGTTGTCCAGAATATTCGATATAACGTTTTGACGTTTTAAACATTTTTAAAAATAAGAACGCTAACCGATTTCAAAATATTTGGCTACTGTATTTGGGAAATTCCAAGTTTCTCAATATCCGATATAAAATTTTCATTTTTTCGACGTTTCTAAAAATAAAAACGCTATTCGATTCCTCGATATTCGAATATTTCGTTTGGAAAATTCCAAGGTTTCTATATATGCGATACGAAGTGGTGAATTTATCGATGAGAGAAGAGAATGAACGCAGAGAAGAACGAGGTAAATCGATTTGTACAGTGACAACAGTTTTCCAGACGCACGTCTGTTCAGAAGCAGATGGGAAGGTAAATTATCATTTGCACGTGCCACATTTACAGCGTATCTCATTCTAAAGAGGACTTTACCGATCGTAGTTCTTCCCTGGGAGTACAGTTTTCGCATCAGCACTGCCAGTTTATCATTGTTAAACGGAGGAATCGCCATCGACCCCATCGCTTTGTTCGCGTTGTTCAATTCCGGTCTCGTTCTAGATTCGTAGACGTTCAAAGAATTTTTCGAAACGCGTGTAAAGTCCAACATTTGCCGATTATATCCGTATCCACGTACAACTGCTCCTAAATAGTTTCAACAACGTTTTCTTTCATAAAAATGACCATTGATTCGTTGTAACAATTTTCATTTCACACATCGCTGATTCAATTAGAAATAAAATACTTTTCGGAGAATTCTTCGGACGTCTCTCGTACTTTCTAACTCTCTAGCAGAGTGACAGGGCAGAGAAAGAAATTCGAATGAGAGAAGAATAGTTCGTCACGTGCGTGTAATATCTGTAAAAAGGAAATGGCAACCGTCGAGGAAATAGAATCGCTATAGTGACTTTGGAAACTCGACGGCGAGCACACTGTTAGCACTCGTAAGCGTGTAAATATTAGCGTGTAACCTCGAGAATTCGCGTACCTTGAAAGTAGCCCGAAGCCTTTTCACAATTAGCGATAACGGAAGAAGAAAGAAAAGAAAGAAAGGAGTTACAGAGAAGAGAAAGAAGAAGAAGAAGAGGACACTTCGATATTCCCTCGATGACGAAGGGTATGCATCGAAAAATGAAAGAAAAAAAAAAGCGAAGGAGATAGAAACGAAGGGAGAAACAGGCAGGCACAAACACAAAAAAACCTCAATCGTGTTGTTGTAAATAGTAGAATAGAGCTCGATTTAAGGTAAACAAAAAATCGTTAAGGTTCTAAGGTTTTAATCGTGTAGGGTACGTACTTAAAAATTATTCGAGGACGAACATTTTTTCAATGGGCAGGCACGTATTTTTTAGGGTTAGCAATCGCGTGGGTGTTAAGACGAGCGTCGAGCTGTGGAAGTTGTACCCTTGTGTACGCGTTTTCTGATTCTAGTATTTTCTCTTTCTTTTTTTTTTTTTTTTTTTTCGTCACTTTGGATTCCTCATTCTCCCCTCGCTAATCTTCCATTCTCGAGCTAGACTGTAAGAAAGAAAAAAGAAGAAAAAACTGCTACATTCTCAGAAAACCCTTGACACCGAGAAAAAAGCTCGCGCCCGTCTCGATGTTTCCTTTTTTGCGTTACGTGATTGCGTTCGTTCTCGCGCAGACGGGCGAAGCTCGTTTTTACTCTTTCTCTCTCTATACACGTACGTATATATACATATAAATTATACATATATATTAATAAAGGATAAAAAAAAATGAAAAAAATAGCTGGTACTTTAGTATATATAAATACTAGGCTCAACGATCCGGCACTTCTCGATTTAGGAAGACGATCTAGCCTCTTCGGACGCATCGCGCGAGGATATATTTTTTTTAAAACGAAATATCTCGACGGCATGGTTTTACTCGCAGAACTCTCGCTCGTTCGACTCACTTGTCTCTTTCTCGCGTTCGAATCATCGAATACGAGTCCCCGAATCATGTAGCAGACTCTGAAATACTTCGAACCGTGGAAACACCTTTTCGCTGGAACGGAACGCCTCTCGAATTTTTCTTACCGGGACGATCTATGTTTCTAGACGAGATTAGAACAAAGTCAAGTGCAAACGATGAATTCACGGAAAAAGGAAGGAATAAAGAAGAAAAATGAGAAGAAAAAAAAAAGACAAAATGCGAGTGCTCGATCGTTGATCGATTTATGATCGTCTATTTAATGTTCTGCGTGTCCCTTGTTCTTGGTGTCTTGTACTTGTAAATATATCCGTGATAAATAAACCTATGGAGTCCTGTCGTTTAAACAGCCGTCGATTAAAAGAAGAAAAAAGAAAAATTCCTCTGTGATAGCTTTAAAATAGAAACGATGCAAAACTATTAAATAAAATAAAAATCCTTTACTTAAATAAAAATCGTATTCGTATGTATCGACTCGAATTGTTAGAACACACAAACTCACAATTTTGCACAAGTAGTTTATTAACGGATCATGGAATGTTATGAGAATGATTGACGTCAGGACTTCTCGAACGTGGTTTGCAAGCAGGTTCGTGGGAAACGCGTGGCGAACCACGCTCGAAGGGTGAATCTTGACCTCTTCGTGGACTCGTGCGTTTAATTAACCCCCGATCAAAGCCACCGATTAGCGTGGCGTCTGTATATACAGTGAAATTTTGTCGGCGATACGTGTACGTAAAGCGATAAGCGTGTGAACTCTTTTAAAACTTTACAGGTACGTTTACGCGTAGAGGTTCTTTCATTCGTTTTATCCCCGTTAAATATTTTATTCTTATTAACGTCACGAGGAAACGTTTCTAAGAAAAATTATTTATTTCTGACACACGATTCTTCGTGTCACAGTTAATAATAGAGAATATTTAACGAGGTGAAAATAAATGTGACAGCCTGTACATGTACGAATATTCTACGGATATGTATATGTAACAAATTCTTTCGTGTCGATGCTATTACACACGTAGGATCGTTTCTATTAGCGGGTATATATGTGTACTTTTTTAGAGGCGAACAGGCGATCGTCCATTCGCGCTCGAACCACTCTAAATTCACGGCCAAAATAATGTTTAGGGATGCTCGTATGCCTTCTACACATACACCTGAACACACACGAACACTTGTAAGATTTATATATTAGCTGGGACGCATGGGGTGTCGATTAAATTGTCGCGACCCCTTTCCCATACGAAAAGAAGAAACAAGTAAAAGATAATAAAAATTCTTACAAAAATTGGCTCAAGAATATTTAAAAATTATTTACATTATATTACAGACCATCCACCTTTGTTCTTAAAAATCTAGCGAAAGAAATAGAATTATTGGACACATTTGAGACTTTTCTCTGAAACAATCGAGTTAATCTTTTCCGTTTTACGGAGTTTCCATCAACCGACGATGTCACCCCGTGTGCACAGCATTTAATGTACGTTTTCTCTTCCTCTTCCTAGCAATTTGCCCGAACTTTCGTACGAACGATGCTCGTGGAAAACGATCGAGAGCCTCGCGACTAAGCTCGCTGGGAGATCGTCGATCTATAAAATCGCGATAGTCTGTATCTATTAAGAAACGTCCGTCTGGCGATAAGGGCGGACCTTGTGTAATATATTATTACGTCGCAACGATAGGTGGCAAGAGTTAATATTTGTAGGTAAAAAGATAGGGAAACGAAGTAGAAAGGCTGATCTCCGCCGTGTAATTTTTGTATTTTCGGGAAAGCGAGGCCGACCGACCGCGTTAATAATGGTAATTGTAAAGACAGTACAATTTTGCATCGCTACTCGCAGCGTTTTATTAAATACGATTTAGTAGAGGTCAGCGATTACCGAATAATCTTTGTAATATAAAAGAAGAGCACGAGTGGGTGGAGAAATATGTCGCGGAGGTGTCGAGCGACGATTTCCTAGCTGGCTCGATTCTCGAAGAACGAGATCAGAGAGATATTTTTGAAAAAACTTTTCTCGGAAGAATATTTTGCACGAAATTCGATAGGAGTGGCGCGAAGAGAGCGGATTTTTCTCACGATAATAGAAGAATTCCCTGATGATAGAAAAAGGGAGAAAAATGTACAAGATCGGACCGAGAACGCGCTGTCTCGATCGAGTTTCCGCCTTGCATCGTCGATAAAGTTCGGGGGTGTTTTCTTCGATATGTTCTAGAAAACAAGTGATAAGATTTAAAGGCCGTCGTAACAGAGGCAATGTACTCAGTGTAAATAGGAAAGAAAAAAATGAAACTGTAAAGAAGTAACACGAATGCAGATAAGAAACAACAACTAAAATAACAATTACGTGTCTACGATGCCTATATCTGTTTAATCTACGTAAAACGAGATGGAAGCAATTAATTGCTGATCACTATTAAACTAATAACTAAACAACAGTTTATTCTATCTGTGTGTGTCGGTTTCGATTGGACATAGATTTTGTATCACCCTTTTCTCCGTGTATGGTGTGTAGCCAGGGGGTCGATTTCGGGGGGGATGCGGGTTAAAACGAAATTAATTTAATAAATATACTTATATATTTAATTTAATAAATATAAAGAATAATGAGATCAAATTAAGGACAATGCCTATGGACAAATTTTATATTACAATCTATAACAATTTTTGCGTCGGAGAATAAATTTTTGTTTCTAATAGATCCATGTTTGACTTTGTACGTTCATCGTGAAAGGAACGATCGATGATCAACGATTGGCTACGAAAACAGTAAAATCCTATCCCGTTCCCATCGAAATCGACCTCCTGAATTGTAGATTCAATCGTGTCTTTCACAACTAAGTAGTCTTTGTAAATCGATTTCCGATAGACGAAGTCGCGTTTCTTCGAAACT
Organism: Bombus vancouverensis nearcticus; assembly: GCF_051014615.1. NCBI lineage: Eukaryota > Metazoa > Arthropoda > Insecta > Hymenoptera > Apidae > Bombus > Bombus vancouverensis. Next base: position 16,605,939 of record NC_134913.1, on the reverse strand, counting down.
AGCTCGTAACTTAAAACATACTGTAAGGAACCGACCATAATGGTATATCAGTATATCGATACACTGTTGCGTCGATCCTTGACAACGGGGAGAGGAGATTCGCACAGACTATTCGATGTACGCTTTCGATCAACGCGCGATCTTGATCGCAGTCGATATATTTCAAGATTTATCGTGCACATGTCGTAGATATGTCTACGCACCGGGTGCTTCGAGACCAGTTTTGAGAAATTATTGGAAATCAAAATTCGAAACGAATTACCATTACTGTTTCTTTCGCGTCAAAATCGAATTTCAACTGTTATCGAACGCTTTATCAATGAATTTTCACTCGAACTTATGCTTAAAGTTTAGTTAAATAAAAGATTCTCGACACATTCGTCCTTACGTTTCTTTCGCGCTTATGACAAATCTGGAATTGTTATCGAACGCTTTATCGACGAGTTTTCGTTTGAAAATTATGCTTGAAATTTAATTTAAAATTCTGGACACGTTTCAAGTATGAACGTTTCTCGAATAACATTTTTGGAAAAGCGGAACGAAATTGGTCTTAAGCCCTTATTTTCTCTGGTAACTAGCTGTAAAAACTTCATCAATTATAATTAAGACCGCGTCGAGGATTTTTAACGAAGAATCTAAACAAAAGAGAGGAGTTTTTATTTGCATTTTTCTTTTTTCTTTAGATTCTTCGTTAAGAAGAGCGATCTATCGATATATGCACATTTATCGTCGTAGAGTGGATCTTCACGGAAAAAAGATCGTAGTCGATTCCAGCCTTTCTAATTCCAAGCGTTCTACTCTACAACTTTCGGCTAAATAATCAAATACCATGGGAAACTATGAATCAAAAGATGTGAAGAAGAGAAAGAAAAATGCAGCACGTAAACACACGGATAAACGAACGAAGGAACACGTCGTGCATGAATGCACGCGTGTGCATACACATACACACACACACACACACACACACACACTAGTATATTCACAGCGAAAGGAAAAAAAGACAAAAATTCAAAGGCGAGTCGATTAAACTTTCCCGATGAAATTTTTCGATCGCTCGATAATTTGCATTCGAGCGTCGTATAATTTTTCGCGACAACGTAGGATCGATTGTGTAAATTAAGTTTATAAGATTCTCTCCGACTGGTAGCGTAAGAAACGATCGATTGCAGCGAGAAATCGGAAATAATCCACTTTCGAAAATCTAACAACTAAAATTTTCATTTTCATCGAGATTATTTGTTTGCAATAGTTTCTATCAAAATTGGAATGCACGTGTGGAGAATTATTAGATATAATTTGGTTTCTCGTTGCATGCGACTACAAGAAAGAAATTCTAGTTCATACGCATAATAAAATAGCAACGTTCTGTATAGTGCGAGCACGTTTTTCGGACTCGAAAGTTTAATCGAAACCATTTTTTCGAAACTCCACGTCTCAGCCTTCGGACGATCGACAGAACGACGAATTCTAAGGACAAACAAACTAAAATAAAAGGAAAAACATGGAAAATCTGAAAAAAAATACCAGAGCATTGAAGACTGGCAATCAAAACTAACGTAGGCAGATTTAAAACGCAGATTTATTCTGGTGTCTAGCACGATCGTGCGCGGCCTTGCCAGCACGCAAACGACTCGAATACAGAAATTATTTTCGATATGTCGTGTGTTTGATGTCGAAGGAGATCGTTCTGTTTGCCTTATCTAAATTTATCGACAATGCAGAGCAAAGATCGTTCCTGGATATCTTTGATTAAGAAAACAGAAAAGGAGAGAAAAAAAACAAAATTAAAGAACATTGATGAGATGCCAAAAAAAAAAGAAAAGAAAAAAAATTGATTGAAGCAGGAATTGTGTAAAAATAATACGAAAATAATATCCTTGGAATATTTCGAAATATGTATTTGATTCGAGTGTGTGACGACGATCGTACTAAGCAAGAATAAATCGGCGAAGGAAACTAAATGCAATTCTATGCAACTCTCCTTTAAAACAAAAAGTAAACAAATAAAAAGAAATAGATCGTACAGTTTTGCGAGTAAAATGCGCGTCTAATGTAACGCTAGTGAGTAGATAGGTAGGTACCTGCATTTCATGAAATTTAACATGCTTAAATAGATCCTTAATAAATCGTTATACATGTTTTGATAAATCGTCGTCCTTTTTTCTTCTAATACCTTCAAAGATACTGACCACCGTTTGTACTCCGTGATTCGGAGGCAATTCCATCCAAATTTTACTTACACCTACCTTTGTCCTACTACCAAAATACCATACAAAATATATTCATTTGAATAAAGAAATTATTGGCAGCGCGACAGAGTATATCAATACAAATTACCTGTTATTCTTACAACATCAATCCTTTGTTTCTCGGAACGCTCTTATCTAAATTAATTTCATATCTGTGTGAAGGTCGCTATCAAAATATCAAATTCGTAAAAAGATATCTTCATTTTGAAATACAGAACCATCGACAACCAGCAGAATGCACTATTCAGAAATATAGAAAAAGAAAAATGCAAAAATGACGCGGCGATATCCGTTGCAACAAAAACGCTGCAGTCATCGTGTCTCGAACTCGCATTTGAACAGTTCGTTTCCTTTGTGACAAAAACCTCGTGACACGATACCAGACGACGGGGAATTCTTTTTCTGTTTGAAGAAGAACGTCTCGAAGGCGGAAAAAGCGCGAGTACCGACGACCAAGTCTTGGCTTTTGCAAGTGGCGAGTTGAAGGAGGTCTCCGAGTCGAGCAATCGGCGCGCACGACACCGATTGGCAGTTGGGACATTGACGATAAATGGCAGACCGGCTAGCGGAGAAATTACAGCCAGGGAGATTCTAATCAGGCTGTCGGACGCCATAAGTTACGCTGTTAAGGAGTCACAGATAACAGCCGAGAAAATAATAAGACCTAATGAAACTGTTTGCAAGGCTGATTAATGATAAAGGGAAGCGAGTCTTAGATTACACGTGGGCAGGCCTCTGGGCTTTTTCCTTTCTCTCTTTACAGCTAATATCATTACCCACTGGACATCCACATGGTTTCTTCTCCAGCTTTCCGTCCTTTTTGCACGCTGTCTGGCTGGCTCGCTGAAAAAGGTAACGGATTTTGCCCGATCGTCGAGATTTATCGATCGGACTCGCCGATACACGAATTAACTGTACGCGGGATCTATCGAGTGGAGAACCGATCGTTCGAGGTAAGTTTCGATGTATAAGCGAAGATAACGAGAAATAATTGACGATGTAGCGATATATGCGCAATATCTTTCCGCACTTTGCTATTGAGTCTGTTTTTAACGTGTCGACTCTATATTTGTATCTGTTATTATCTGCAATCGTCAAAACGAGAATGGTAACGGTGTGAATCAAGATCTTGAGAATTGAAATTCAATCACGTAAATTCGATAACATTTAAACGTATGAACGCTGCTTTAGTTTCGTAAGTGCTTAAGTTATAATCTTAGAACTGCGGATATTTGTGCAGTTGATAAGCGTAAATATTCGAAAACGTGCAAGAACAGAGAAAAGACAGACAGATGTTCCATTCCACGTAAAACATTGTTCCGCGATACTAACCCAACTTCGACTCCCACCTAATACGAGAAACTGTGTCCAGAAGAAGAAATTAAGACTCGAATTTCGGGCCGGTGACCTCGTTTCCCTCTCTCTAACGTTTCTGTTCTCGTCGAAAAGAGTACCGTTTCAAAATTGCGGCGCACAGTGACCGAAAGCGGAAACCAGGGTCGCGTTTGGCCCGGTGGTCCGACCTGAAATCGACGTGATCGGCATATCGACGACTACGACGACGAGGACGATGACGACGATGATACATATAAGCAATGTTTACAGGCGGTACACGATAAGAAACGACGTTCGTGTCGCGCGAAAGAGAAGAACCTCGAAGCCGGCTTTCTTCGAGTTTCTTCAGTCTTCCTCTGGCTCTCTTTCGATTACGTGCTCACCAGTTTTTAACTGCCGCGTATGCCCGTCGAATCGCGTGCTACGAAGTTCTTAATCTATCGCTTTCATCGAACGTGCTCGCCCGTTTCTAACTATAGAAACTAATATCGTTGGAAAATATTATCGACTAGTCGTTAAGTGCGCTGATGCGATAACGAGTTGCGAGTTGCTCGTTTGACTTGTTCCAGGCGAGAAAATACGATCTTTGTTAACTGTTATCTGTTTTTGGAAGAGCACGGAACAGCCAAGGATTTCTTATAATTATCGGATAATTTGTTCGTAGGTGTGCTACGTAATTATACAGTGAAAAAGATATATTTAATTAAATCATGAACGGTTGTAGTTCATTCTTAACGATAAGTTTGTCTTTAAGAAAGTAAAGCTCGTGATATTTTTCAAGTGACTACCTTATTAATAGGAACATGAAGGTAGCTTTAGTTACGTGTCAAGCACGAGTCTAGTAAAATACAACGTCGAGGAAAAATTTGTGTAAAACCTAAGAATTTTGCGATCGCGAAGAAAAGCAATTAAGAAAAGATTCCATTGCCCGGACAAAACTCTTTTATTAAAAATCTTGCAAGAAATTCGCTCGACGTCGATCATCGATCCGAAACCAATGACGTAATAATATAGAGATATTAGAACGCACTTTTCTACTCAACTACAGTGTTTCCAAGCGACTGTGACAAAAACATACGTAATGTTCCACCGATAAAGACGCGAAACGAACGAAATGATGTCAGCGATTTGCAGATATAGCGAAAGAGCGGCGGCTTAAGTGAGATTTAGCCTCAACGTGCGAGCAAAGTGTCGCGAAAACGAGTTTCGTTACGTCAGAATGTCGCATGAAAATTCCATCGTGTCATCTCTGGTATTTGGTCGATCGAACGTCGTCATGGAACAGTGGGACAGTGAAAAAGAGACACGGAAAACGGCTAGAGGATCGATTTCCTTGTTTCAGCCTGCCTATTTCGGTCTCGACCAGGGAAACGACACTCGGCCAGGTTGTTCGCAGCGTTAACGACGCCAGTTTTCACGCGTTTCGTCGCTTCATTGACAAAACGAGTTTCCGCGGGACGCGCGCTGACGCAAGTGACTGTTTACGATCAACACGTGCTGCGCAAGAATGAAATGCACGGACCTCTGTTGCCAGTTATGTGTCGAACGCTTCGCGATCCGTTCGTCCTCGCATTCTCCGTCACTCGAAGGGCGCGAAATCCATTTTGAATCGATGATCCAACAAGTGTGTTTATGCATCGATCAGTTGTGAATTAAACCTCGCGAGTTTGAGCTCCAAAGTGTGGTTCGAAAGTTGTGCGAAAATTTGTCGCGGAGATTCTTTGCGCAGAGAAGATCATCGCGGTGAATTGAAAGTGTACTGCCTCGAAATTCGAAGGAAGTTAGTAAATTTCTTTGAATCGACGACCCAAGAAGTTTTCGTAAATCGATCAATCGTAATCGAAAAGTTAATGAATTTGAAAAAGTGATTCGACTAGTTGGAGATCTCGTTGTTCGCGTATACAGAATTATATTCCTCAGTTTGAATAGCACTGTATAGCGTTGAAATTCGGAGAGAATGATACATTAAGTTTCTTTGTATCCACGATCGAAGAAGCGTAGAAACTTTATCTTCGTCGATCGATATCGCTTGTGAAAGTGCTTCGTTTGTTAAAAGTTTATGATTTCGTATATGTAATCTCTGTGTATGGTATATGTATAAAATTACATACTGCAAATCGCGATATATATTGCGCTTCAAAATTCCGAACATATCAAGAAAGACTGAACGTATCAAAAGTGAAAATTAAAAGATCGAACGTTTAAGATCCCTCGTGTACGTAAGTGCGATACAAAGCTACGTATTTCGAAGGTTGGTGTATTGTTTAGAAGTTCGAAGAGAATTGTTAACATTTTGAAACTCGTACGAGCGGAATCTTTGCCCCGAATCACGCGAGTACAAAGTCGAATCTCTCTGTTCCCCGCCATAATGAAATCTAGACGAAGGTGAAGAAATTCTTCCTGGAAAGTGGATCGTGGAAGTGGAGAACGTCGTAAATCTTGGTATATCCTCTAGGAGGAGCGATGGAGGAACCGGAAAGACCAGTCGCGAACGGCGTGACAGGAAGGATCGCGTGGATCTTTGTTTTCGCGAAGCTCGATAAACTACGAGTACTGTCGTTGGAGGGGGGAAGGCGGTGAAACGCTGACGACAGTGATGTAACGGTGGAAAATAAAGCGGTGACTCGCGTGGATATTGGTACCGTGTGCTGGCGCACGCGTAAACACGTGGAAGCGGACTTTCCTCGAATTTCGGTGGCAGTTTTTCAAATACGCCGATCCGGTGACCAACTCTTTCTCTTATCGTGATCCACGAGTCGAATTTTAATCACTGTTCGAGAAGATAGCCGTTTCGCGCCAATATTTGAATTTATATTTAACGAACCGCGAGACTTCTTTGTTTAACAAGATTCGGTATGGTTATCGGCTCGGTTATGATCGCGAATTATCGTATTATCGACGTTTTACGAACGTTAAAGTGCAACGATCGGCGAGCCTTGAATTTTTACTCGAAAACGTCGCCACTCCGTGGCCATATTTGAAATAGAATTTGAATTTCAAATAATACGATATATTCTTCAAATCGATTCGATATGTTAATATCAGTTTGTGTGATACATTAAGAATCTATGTGATCGTGAATCTGCGATCCTATAGATCGTCGTCTCGTTCATATCTTACAGAAAAATAAACAGCGAAGTGTGACGATCGACGAGCTTCGAATTTTATTTGCCGTACAAAATTGTTGAAACTTCGCGCCTATATTTCAACTTGAATTTCAAATATCGCGATGCTTCTTTCAACTCGATCTCCTGCATCGACGTACTGTACATTTGTGTAGCAACAAACGATTGTATATTAAGATTCTTCGTGATCGTGATACTATCCTTTAATCTCGTGGATCGACGAACGAGCGGTGAAATGCAACGATCGACGTGTTCGAGACGCGCGAACCATCCGTCCAGACCATATTAAAAAACATTCTTGTGTAACACGTCAGATTCTATTTTCGACTTGGCCAACCTCTTGACACTCGTTAGAGGTTCCACGTTCCCGTATCGAGAGGTCAAAACTGGAGCTGTTATCGCTCAACTGTACAACCACGCTGGTCCATAATTGGCGCCAAAAAGCATATCGAAACCAGGAGAAAAGTCGAGGAAACGGAATATGCACAGCGATCAACGACTCGTGACGAATTTACGTGTTTCCGCGATTTAGAGAAGTTACGCTTCCGAAAAGAGAAATCACCGAGCAAATGAACGAATCGCCGACTCGAAACCGATTTTTATCAAGAAAAGTCTAGTTTTCCGTTCGACTCACCGACTTTGTCGATCCCGGAGAGACGCTGCACGACGAAACTTTATATTTCCACGAGTTGCACAGCTGACACGGTAATCTATATTATCGAAGTATTACTGTCAACCCATCCGTTCCTTTCCATTGCTACGGCTTCCTCGGTTTCATGCGGTCGTTTCATCGTGGTTCTCTGCTTCTTTCGGTCTCGACCCTTCGCCTGCAAGATCGTTGGAAAATCGTTAGATATTATGGATTCGAGGAGGAAGATGGGAAAACGAGAAAATTTCCAACTGGCTGATAAGATCGACGAATGAAGACACGAAGAAGCGCGAAGGAGAAAAGATTGATCGTTGATTCGTTCGAAATCGTTGGGTATAGCGTTATGAACTGGAAGAGGAAGATGACGATAGAAGAAAAGTTGGAAGAGATGGATAAAAGCGATAGAAGAAAATCTCGAAAAACGTGAAGAAAGGGAGATTCGTTCGAGAACGTTAGATATTTTATTACGAACTCGAGGCGGAAGATGGAGAAACGAGAAAACTTCAAAGAGACCGACGAAACGGACGATTGAGACTTAAGAAAAATCTGAAGAAGAATACGATGATACGATTCTTCGGAAGGTAATTCGCTTAAGATTCACCGAATGGTTAACGGGGGCGACTGAACTTTCAATGGACCAGCTGGCTTAAATACCAACGCGATAATAAACGACAACTTTCTCGAAGCAGGTTTCAGCGCAACGATGACGAACAGAAGAGTTGATTGTGCGACGAAAATTCAGAAAGGCGACCGGTGCGTCGGGATATTGTCAACCGATGCGTAGCTCGGTTCTTTCGCTGTTTGGCAGATCGGAAGAACCATGGGCAATGGATCGTCCTGCTGTCCGCATCGCAAGAAGGTGAGTTCTTTCCGATTCTTAAATATTTTTATCGTTTTTCGTGTTTGTCCTATTGGTTTGTAAGGTAAATTCGTCCGGTTTTTTAAATTTCTCAATATTTATATTATAACTCAATATTTGTGGAAATTTTCAAATATTAATCGTGATTCTCGCACGTGTAAGAATTCGATCGTGAAATAGTTGGTAAGAAGATCTAAGAGACATGTTTTGAATTTTCGAATCTTTAGTGCATAATACAAGTTGATACGAAGACAGAAGATATCGTAAGTTCGGTGCGTGACCATTCTGCAAGATGGCAGCACGCTTCGATTATGATAATACCGAGACGCTTCTTTAGACGATAAAAATGGAATTTTATTAGAATTAGCTAGAGGAGTTTCAAACGTGAAAGCGTAATTACAAAAAAAAAGTAATATCGCTATTTATTTATCAGAAATTAAATCCCATATTTCTGAAACATTTAGAGACAACTAGACGGACACAAAAAAAAAAGATGCAAAAGGGGGTTCCATCGTGTAAAATATCGAAAAGTAGCGCTCTATCTAAGCTGAACATTCCTCGCTTCATCCAACAGCCTACGCTATTACAAATCCTACGTTATTAACAAAATCGTATTTTTTACTCCTACGATATGATCGATAGAATCGACACGTATCAGTTCTTCGATCATTTTTTAATTAATGCTAAACGTTTAAAAGAAACTATCAAAACATAATACGAGGATACAGGGCCACACACGCGTACGCTATATTACGAAATATTTCTCTAGACGGAATATGTATTCCTAATGTGAACTCTATTTCCAAACACTCTACACTCGCTCGTTAAAATCTTACCACACCCAGAATACGATCAATAAGATCGATACGTGTTCAATACTCTCCCCTTTCATATCTTCTTAAATAACACCAAACAGTCGAAGGAATCTCTCACAGAACCTGTTACCAATCGATTGCACAAGCGACAGAGCGGCATCGTTAGATCCTAACGAGTCGCGTTGCGAAAAAACCATCGCGGCTAAGCGACGATATCCACGGGAAAAACGGCTGGACGGGGGTGTGCACGGGTGAAAGGGGGCTGCCCGTCAGCTGATAGATATCGAACAGATTCGCAATTGTGCAATTGTGCCACACGGAACGGGCACGCGGCCTTCGAGTCGAGAATAACTCGACTGCGAGTTATTTTCTGAAACCAATCTTGTCGTTGATATACGACTGAAAAAAACCGATTACGATCGGTCAAGCAGTCTGCTGCGATCGTCCGCGAGTCTATTCTTTTTAGTTGCATACGTGCATCGTATTTGTCTGAGATTCGAAGCGGTCGAATTTCGAGAGAAACGTGAGAATAAAGTTAGAAGGATTTTTCGAATGTTCTTTCCTTCCTTCGGATGATAAAACGAAGCAAAGTGTCCTTTTTCATGGTGTAGTTTAGAGCGACGAAGCTTTCTACAGGTTATTTTTATCGCCTTAGGTTTAGGAATATTAGAAAATCCATAATTGTAATATATTATATTCATGAAAATTAAGAAGATACGTTTTTCGATAATGTAACTCGATGGAGAATTTTTACAAAGGTTTCTTTAGATTGTATGATAATTTTGGGGGAATTACTGGAGAAATTTGTAGTTAATACTACACTGTGCTCGCTTTAGATTTTTATTAAGACGTAAGATAATAGGAAGAATTATACCTAAACGTAAATCATACACTTTTCCTACGGAGGGTTAATACGAACGATAATTATAAGTTATTTATTGAATGTTTATAGAGATAGATACATTCGAAGCAAAAATGATTGAAAATTAAAAATCGTATAAGACAAGCGTATTGACATAATGGACAAGAAAACCCGAGAAATTCTGTAATATTTAACAAATTACGTATTTCGAGTTTCCCGACACAAAAAGTGACGTAAATTACAAGTAAGAGAATCGTAACGGTAATCGTAAGCGTTGTCGGTCTGCTTTTTACAACGTTCATCATAATTTGTTCGTTGCTCGGGTAGAACGACTTCAAGTTGTATTGCAAATTACATGTTCGAACATACCGATAAATTTTTTGAAGAGATACCCGATAATTAACCGAAGATTACATCGTTCATTCGGAGTCAGTAATTTAATATAGACAGTCGCATTGATATATAACGATTTTCAGCTTGTGCGATCAGTGAAACCAAAATTAAACCCTCGAAAATTAATATTTATTACTACGTGCCGCGAATTAATAATGTTTAACACGAACCAACCTTTAAATTATGCAAATTGCATGACAAACTACGACTGTACCACCGAAATTGAAACAACAAAATGTTAATTCGTGCTTTAACTGTCGTAAAACAACGAATCAGTATTATTACGGAAAAGGGAAGATGAAAAAAATCGAAGCTCATAGGAAAAATAATCCGACAAATAAATTTTTCTTCATTTTCTTATTTCCACTTTTGACTAAAAATTAATATCTTAATATAACATAGCTGAGAATGAAAGGAATCTGTCAAGATCGAACGCGATGCCTTTCGAATGTAGCTGATAAATTGACAAAATTTTGTAAAAAAATTATTAAGGAATAGAATTTTTATATCTTTAATATTCTAATGTTATGACAAACAATTTTGGTAACGTACGATCTATCGACAATGTACTGAATCTAAAAGCTGTTCTCTTATAAAAAATGAGAAATGTATTTTTTCGTATCCTTCTCCTGCTCACTTCGATCATAAACCAACGAATAACGCAATAATTCCAAATTAATTATTAATACCCGAAATTTTGTCCTTCGGTTAACTCAATCGTGTAGACCAAAATATTTGCCCGTCTGTTTTTTCTACGTCCCTCGCATTTGCACATACATATATTCGATCTTACTATAGATTCCACGGAATTGTATGTATAATTAATTATCATAATTAACATCAAATTTCGTTCAAGTTGTCTGAAGATCGTTTACGTTATTCCATGCGAAAATAGTAGACTTTTTACTTGTTTTGTTTTGTTTGTCGAAAGGCAGAAATTAACGCAATCCTGGCGGATAATTGCATCGTGAATTCCTTAAGACTGATTTACTAAATAATTGCTCCTTAAAGAATCTAATAATTTCTCCAGCGTTTACGAGCTTTCAAGATGTTTAGTTTTTATTCAAGGATATGAGATAATGCCACGCTATGCCCAGATTGTAATCGAACGAAATTTCGCTAATTTATCACCAACGATATATCAAAGATTGGTGCCGGTCTTATAGAAAAAGCTGCGTATTTTGCCTTGCAATTAACCCAACTCCGTCTCTACTAATTCTCCACCGAGTCTGGGGAGAACACCGTAAATTTTCTTTCAAATATCCGTAAGAACTTTCAGTGTTCCATGGCTGATGTCTTTACGACTTCCAAAGAATCGTAAATCATTCGAGCTTGCGTTCTTGTCCTGGCAGCTTCCTCAACAAGATGTACTTTGTTTCTTTTTGCTCACTTCTCGTTTCATTATACGTTCTCAACAGTCAAGATAGGAAAGGGAAATCGTATACATTTTGACATTTTTGTTACGAAAAAGGAAATCGAACCATTTACTTACTGCCACTTACTATTAATTTCTCGGGTACCGTTTTATAACACATTCTGTGACATAAGCAAATTGATAGTTTAGAGATTCTAATTCATTCTATTGACTAGCTAGTATCTACTTCGATAAAACTAATGTTAGGATATCGCTCTTTATTTCTCAATTAGTTGTTAAATAAGAACGGGAGTTTTTAAACAAAAAAAAAAAGAACGTTCCTTTCACCATTCTCTACCACACCCAATTTAATCCAGATACATATCGCTATCTTCCTTTCAAATCGAAGGAACGATCACAAGACGCTTGTAATTCTATTTTGTATCTTTTTAAAAAGATAGCCATTTTTTAAAATCAGATGTCAATAACCATAAGAACAAAATTAATAACGGTCAATTTGGCTGCCAAACGAAGGAAAACACACAATTTTAAATAATATCCTCGTTAACTCGTACTCCTGAAACGAGCTGTTTTTTAAAAGTAGCCCGCAGTTATCGCAAGAACTTAATTAATACGCGCGATATAGCGCACAAATAAAGAAAGAATTATGCTCTTTTGAAAAGTTAATTTATAAAAACTGTATAGACGATGGAAATGAATTCGAGAAAGCGGCGTCAAAGCGAAACCCGTTGTTCAGGTCAAGAACATATGAAGAAACGAAGTAATGAAAACGCCTGACGCGGTTTGCAAATTACGTTGATTATTTCGGTGCGTTTGTTAGGCGCGTAACGCGAGATCGGATAAAAAAGGCCGACGCGAAACACGACGGCGATCGCGGCGAGCAGTCGGCATAACCCAATTAAGGATGACACGGGTAATTACGAGGTATCAGGTGTTGCAGGAAAGCTGCGACTACTTTGTCACGGTGTTATCTGCTGTCACGAGCGAGAACTCTCTCGTGAATCCTTTGTTGGGCTTCACGGGTCGGTGAACTAATGCAAAAACTTCGCGTTTCGCAACGACTAAGAATTTCTTACAATTTACGGGTTTAATTGAAGGTTTCGTGACGAAAATGGGGACACCACGCTATCGCTGGCCACCTTTGTAGCACACGTAAAAAGTTTCAAGCGGAGCGCAAGTGCCTTTATAAAAGAAAAACGATTTATGAAAGGGCGGAACTTGAGTGGTATATGCGATAACACCGTTAGGGCAAAATTCTTGAAAAATATTTGAAAAATATTTGTGTTGAGGTTTGTTAGTAAAAAGAACTGTTGGTATTTTACGTACATTTCATTAGGGTTGGTTATGACGTGCAATATTTCTGCAGCATCTGTTAAGATTCTCTTTAATCCACAAAATAAGGCCCAAAAAGCGAACGCATATTATTTAAAAAACATAAATACATCGACGCAACGTTGGTTCTGAATGGGTAAAAGATAAAATTTGATTCGACGATTCCTTGTGTCAACGATAACTAGAAAATGTTCCGTTAATATCTTGATCATAATATCTTGATAATCTTGACATAATATCCATCTTACCATACTCTTTCCATCAATATATCTTCTTGACATAAGATAATTACAACTCATTGCCATATTAACTTGAAAAAGCATTCAACGCGCTGGTCGATTATTAATTATTAGTCAATGTGCTTGTCCAGACGTCTATCCTTCTCAGCCGCGATTTTGCAACAAAGGCATTGAATAAATATCGAACGTACAATCATTTTTCTTCATAATTTTTCTCCTCGAGCGATACAATCGCGTAAACAACTGAGTATCGTAAAGTCCCACGCAGTGTAATAGACATTATCGACATGAAAATGAAGCGATCGCCTCGAGCCCCGCGACACTTTAATGAGTAAGTAGTAATCGAGAAGCAAGGACAGTTATTCAGCTGAGAAACCGTCGAACAGGATCGTTTTCTCAAGGCGTCGTAAAAACGGAAAATCCATTTTGTTTGCCTTCGCCTTTTGACACGGGGAATTTATGTTCCTCTAGCTTAATGTCCTCCGTTATTGCGTCGAATAAAAATAGTAATCGAAGCATAGTACCAAGCGTATCACGTTTCCAACTGTATTCATCACCGTCGCTAAAGGTCTCTGAGCCGTGAAATCCTGGATTTTTATATTCGTTTTACTCCTGAAGGATTTCCAGTTTTTTTTTCGAATAAAGCTTTAATTCCTCTTAATCCAAATAATTTCCACGGGATTCGATTTTTCAAATTTCCCCGGTAACTAACAGGTTTCATCGATCTATAGTTTATAGAATTCAATTTCTGACATTTTTTCAACCAGTTACAGATCCTTTTCGAATAATTTATGTACTGGAAAGTATCTAAATGGAATGGACAATGTCTCGCCCAAATGCAGAATTTATGTCACCAAAAATATTTATCTCGCTTTTTTTTGAAATCTAAATTCACATAAAAAGTCATATGAATATTTCAACTATTCGTAACAGTCCGCACAATGAGGTCTCGGCATTTTTATTATAAATCTTCTTAACGATCGATATACAGTGGCTAAAATAAGCATTTGCACACCATTATGTTTATTACAGAATTTACATACTAATTAATTACGTCCGAGCATATTGTGTTACGTATCATTTAGCAGCACGATTAAACAGCAGTACGATTAAACAAATTTGATATTATGAAAATAAAGTATAGAGCCTGATAAAGAAAAAAAAAACGATTCATTGGAGAGTAATGGTACGTGTAAATAATTTTCGTAGCTACTGTTCGTAATTTATTGCAAATTTCGTCTCTTTCAATGTAGTTTAAAATTGCCGATAGGACAAAATTTAATGAGTGATCTTCGAAGAAACATCTCGTGTGCACCAACTTAAAAAAAAAAAAAGAAAGTAGCACAGGCATCTATCAGAGGCTACGTTAAGCGAATAAATTTATAGACCAGGTGAATTTTTAGGGGTCAACAGGATGTTTTTAAGAAGAGGAAAAGAAGAAGGGATGAGGCAGGTGCGAAGGACGAGTTAATCGAGTTAATCATGATAATTAAGTGGCTTTGCCGGCGGCGATCAGTCTTTGGAACGTCTTTTCGTCGAAGAAAGATTGGAAAGGTTATTGTAACTGCGAGTGAGAGTCCCTCTGGCCATCTTTTGCCTAAGATTTCAAGTTGATTAATCGAATCTATTAATGGTTGGTCCGTTCCGATAAGTGGGACGCCTTGAACGAGGAACCGTAGAGTCCTTCTTCACCAGGTGTAATTATCATATTACGAGATCCGAGAAAAGTGAGATAGCCTGTTGCTAATTCGTCTAACGCGTTGTCACATCCGACGTTACGATTAATCAAACGGATCATTAAGGAATAGTAGCTTTCCATTAGCGTGACCGCTACATTTATCATATCGTAACTGGTACTTCATTTTTTGCGCTACATTACGCGATTTTTATATCTTCGGTCGGAACAAATAAACGTATAGCGTGGTAATTATACATATTAGGGTTTAAGTACAGTTATATTCCGACTAGAGATATTGGAGTAACTATGGCTTTCTGTAGATTGATCGCGCGTTTTCGATAAAGCCTGATAGCGTATAATTTCTTAGTCGTGGAACTATTCTATCGTACAGTGGTTCTTTCTTATTTCTCACTCTTTCTCGTGTCGAGAAAAATTCTCAAGGTTTTGTATCATTAATCGTGTCGATTAAAATATTTCGAAAAAATAACACCCATCCAAGGAAAAGAATTAGGAGAACAATTAAAAACAAAATTACAAAAAGGAATAAGATTGCAATCATCTTTCTGTAAGCAAGTGATAGATCACATTCAAGTTAACGATAGATAGCAAAATTACATTCGATTCCTATCGAGGTTCTTCGTTTATAGTACTCATTCGTGTACAGTATGATAAAAGTGAGAATTTGATTTCCAGATGGATACGTAAATAGATCAACGTCGATAACCACAATTAACAAAACGAAAATCGATCTGAGATTAATCTAAGATTCACGCTGTGAATCGGACAAATGTAAAGCCACCGTTGCCCAAGTCCCAGATGCATTGCTCGATCACCGGTACGATACCGAACGAGATAATCGCGTGATTTACAACGCCAGTTTGGCTAGGCAACACGTGCACCCGTAACAATATGCACAGCATCGTAGACATGAAGAGAAAGAGCTGCGTCGCGAGGTAGCTCGCGGAGTGTCACTGTCGAGATCTCGCGGCTCGATCGCGATCCAGGCGCCTGGATCGTGATTAACGAGACTACTCGCGCTCGCATTGCGATAACTTTGTCGATTCTGATATCGCCAGTCAATACAATGTTCTACGATCGATGTTCTGGACCACGATACGCCAGTACATCTCCCAAACAGAAGTGAGGCAACTCGTGGCTGGATGCTAATTGCCTGCGACTTCGACCAGACTCGTTGTCGCGGACAATTTATCTTGTATCTTCATGAAAGCGTTCTGTACGCGACGATCTTGCGAAAACACTGTCCTATTAAACGAAGCATGTAATTTGATCGAATGAATGGCCGAATAACTATTCGTTAGTTTTTATTTTATTTTCTCGATTATTAAGTGACACACGATTAATTGAGATGGATCGAAACCGTTAGCGCAGAAATCTACGAGCGTTAATGACTGATTAACGTGGAATTGCCAGGGCCGGTCTAAACGACTCTAATCAAAAGATTAGATACTAACGTGTTTCTCATAGCGACGCCTATTTACATTTATATTGCGCGTATGCTACTTTATTGCTCCTGCATCAACTATCACTTCGGTATCTCATCTCTGTTTAATCACGGACGTTGGATAATTTATTACACGACAGTTGATTCTTTTCCGATTTATCCGACGATCTGGGAAAAGCATCGACGGGGAGGGCTAATTTATAGTCGCTGGAAGGTACTTCTTGATCGACATTTTCTCGGTACGCAGGCAACGTCGAGAGGCGGTTTAGGTCAAGGCGTTCATCGAGTCTTATTGTTCTTCGTCGCGGCGAAAGTGCGCATACGATTATCGTCTATTTATCCCGATGCTCATTTAGAATGATGCATACGCGTGCATAATCGTTACTACGAACCTGACGATCGTTCTCTCATGGATGGAATCGTTGGAATCTGCAGAAATTCTACGATCTGATACGCCCAAGGGATCTAACAGCGTAACGCGATAAAACATTTTATCCTGTGCTAAAACGGATCATTTTTCAGATCGACGACCGTTCCTATGCTCCCAATGGAATGTCTAACCAATCCTGGCGAGGATATTCCCTCGTATCCAGGAATTTCACCGAAGAATCCCGAGTCGAACGACTTCCTTACTACTAGAATCACGTTTAACCTTAGTATTTGAAGCTTAGGGCATTATGAGAATCGCTATAGAAATCAAGCTCGTGACCGATATCTTTAGTCGTTTGCATTCCCTGAACCTAATTGTTCGTTCGTAATAACCGCGTTTACGACGATGCAAATCAACTTTTATTCCTGTAAAATATTCTTGAGGAATTTTTACCTTGCAACCGATGTTTGTTCGTTGGAATTCGAAAGAGTTCAAAGGGATAAGCAAGAATTGTACGAAAGAACGATCGATCTATCGGAAAAATAGATATTAAATGTCACTCGGTATATCACTAGGCAATCAGACGTCGATAGTTCAGCTAGATTCAGTTATTCCGCTAACATTCGAGGCACGCAGATCCGAGACTGTTTGGTGATCAATCAAGATCAGGATTACATATCTAAACGACAATCGCGATTGTAATGGAGACATTGCATAATGCCCAGTTGCGTGATTCATCTTGTTTATATCAAACATAGCTGTCGATATCAAGCGAATTTCATCTTTGATCCGATGTGAAATCCCTTTGGTTGTGGATTAATTGTGGATTTCTGTGACCGTCTGTGTAAAATTCCACTAAATGCCTCTATATACTGCGATACATGTAATCATTAAAAATATGATGCCGCGATATGTCCAATTTAAATTAGCCATACTATCGGGTTGATGCATGTGAAACGTTTTTCCGAAATTTGGATTTGACAAACTGATAACGTTAAATTTTGTCCTGTCGTTGGTTATCAATTATATTAAAGGAAAAAAAATCTGCTATAAATCATGTATGTTTAATGTTCAGAAGATTTATGATAGAAATATTTCCAACACCTTCTGTGAATTCCAGAATATTTATAAGATACATCACAAAGAACTGAAAATAAACCGAAAGCTTACGTCAAGAATGCAAAAATTTGATATTCAAAGTGTAAAGTGAAATGTGAAAGTGTAGTCATATGCGTGTGCGAGTGAAGCAAGAAAAGTGTAGTCAGGCTAGACGCGAGATAGTTATCTGTTACGAGTATCAACTTCGACAACGTTCAACCGGTTCCACGAAGAGGCGAGTGGCGCAGGATCGGATCAAAGGAAACGACATTGAAAATTGCTTTTAATCTAAGACGCGCAACAAATCGCGAAGGATGATTGAATCGATTACGCGCTACAGAAGAATGAGACAACCGCGTAACAAGGCAAGGCAAGCACTGATATAAATCGCTTACTGTCAAACGCGTTGCACCGTGTACATGTTCACAAATCAAGCGAGGAGACCTAATTTGTTAGAAAATAAGAGCGCGGATAAACGTCATGGGAACAAGGCGAATGAAGTCTTTACACGAGAAACTAGCATTATCATAGTCAAGGAAGCATTAAACTATAGATCTACCAAGGAAGATTGCTAATCTATAATTGAACTACGGTGGCACACGAAATTATATGAACCAGTTGCCATATAAAACTTTTATCTACGTATATATTGTATATATTATATAAAACATTTTAAAATTTCATTAGCACTGTAATGGGCATTATATTGAAAGTAGCTTTTATTGGAAGAATTTAAAACTAATCTGAAAGTATAGAAGTTTCAAGTTAATAAAGTTTTAGAAATATAATCATGATAGCCAGCTTTTATTACAGTGGTATTGAAATTTAAAAATTCCTCGTATAAATAATATAATATATTCGTAAAAGGTGGCCGAATACTTCCATGAGCCACTGTATTTATCGTTTTCCTTTTCTCGTGGTTCAGAAACATGATTCAAAACAGTACTAAATTATAGTTAAAAATGAAATTCAGAGAAATAGCCAGGAGGATAACATTGTCGCAAATTTTGTAGAGATTATTACTGCCTTTATAGACCACACGCATGTTTCGACTATCCTGGAAAATGTCTAATACATGTATAATTTCGCTTGAGGCCCTATCGAGATTCGCATAACGACCCGTTAACTCTATCATTATGCGGAGAATGTATAGACGAAATTGTTTGTTCGTTTCCGCGTAAAAGTGGCATCGAAGATGGAATTACAAGACCGTCGTGTACGCGTACCCGACGATTTCGAAGAAATGTACATAATATTCGCTTTAAATTATGAATTTACGTTCTCCAAACGTTTGCATCAGTCATCTGCGTGTACTGCCTCGTTCATAACGTTTGCATGAACATACTACGCACCATTAAAGCGTTGCTTAGCTATTTTAACTACGTTTGTATAGTTTCCTTCCTAAAGTGACTAATGTCTTAAAGATTCTCAGTGAGCTGGTCTTTATATTTGATTTTGAATAACCAACAAATTTAGTGAGTTTTCTAAATTAATAAATAGATGCTAAGTGATGCGAGAGTCTTTAGAATCAAATATGTAATTATCTTACAAGGCAAGGCACTTAACATAATTGACATAGCAAAAGTAAAGATTCAGAAGATCATTTCATTGAAATCATACTTTCCAACTTTTCAAGGACAATATGCATTTTTATATATCTACATTCGGTATCTTAACTAGTATAAAATTATACATAATATCTAATAATTCCATTTTAAAATATACATTATAATAGCACACGACAATTACATCTTAAGACGTCCTTTTTACAACGTTATGAAAAAAGAACACATATTCCTTTTACCAATCCTGTGCGCCTCGCCTCCTACTTAGCTTACAATAATATCGACCATCTAATCATAGTATCTTCACAGTATCGCGAAAAGAAACAACATGTATATTGCTTTTAACAATGATACGTAATTCGCATCGTATCTAAATTACGATAGTTACGAGGATTCGGAAAATAACTGCTGATAATATCCTTGACATTAATCATCCACGACGTGAAGTCCGTAGCACACGGGAGCCGTTTCTAGGTGCTTGAAAAATTGTCCCGGGCGCCATTAAACGCGCGGTAGCTCTGTAAACATGCAGCGAAACCGCGGGGAGCCACGTTCACCGTTTCCGACGCTGGCTTGCATTAAATTTCTGCGTGGCGCGGCGGCGGCAGCGTGGCTTCTATGAGAGTTGCAGAAAAAAATACTATATGAAGCCTCGGCATTTCCTGTACACTCCTTGGTGTATGCTAATGCAGGGGCCAATACACTGCCGGCGGCGTCTCGTACGTGTACAGCCGTGTTAACTACGTGATCGCGTGGGCGTACACACTACGTAACAGAATACAACGTCGATCAGCGTTTCTAACGAAAATAAAGCCATTCGCGTGCCGCGTACGGTCGTAAAGTCTAGCGACGTCCCCGCGGATATTAATGCCTGGCTTCTAGGAAAGAACCGCTAACGACCAAACTGTCCCCGTGTAACTGTGATTCGATATGAATCAAGCGAGACAGAAATATGATAATGGCGGACACGATATTACACGCTAATCGCACGAAATGCGTCTTTCTGTGGCGCCATAACGGTCGCGGTTTTTCGTCGAGCGAAGAGTGGGAATAGTTGTTAATTCGCGAAGCATTGTTGACATTCTTCGCGGTTATGTTACGTTAATAGGCCTTCCTGGTGATAACCAGCTTGTACCAGGTGAAGTTAACAAACTTCACCTATATGTTCTATAGTCAAACAGGAAGATAACTTTTTAATAAAGCTTCAAATAACCTATGTTTATATTGACTGGTTATGCGCATAGAACATACCGACAAAGTTTGTCTATTAAACCTTGACATAGCCAATAAATGTAGCTGAAGGTTATGCGAAAAAGTCCAATTATATAGTAGAACGTTTATTCGTTCCTTACCTGTTTATTTCCTACGAAATTCGAACAGGAACGAACAGCGAGACCGATTCGTTTCGTAATAATTCACTTGCGCGGCACGTATGTTTGAAAACGGAGCTACCAGGTGGCGATCGTGTTGCTCGACTCGAACGTTCGTGAAACGCGAATTCTCTCGTTCGTACATTTAAAAACATCGTTGCTCGAGGTCATCGTACGGAATAACGTATCTCGATCCAGCGAGTAATTCGAATCTCCATGGAAATCTAATACGAAAGGATGACTTCTCCTCGTCGAATAATAAAGATTCTCTCCCCACTACGCGACTGGTTTTGTGACTCGCGTCGAGTTTTTAGTGCATCACGCGCCGCCATGCCGGATTTGGTGCTGGTCCGCGCAATATTTTACCCAGGCGCCACTGCTCCTCGTAAGATTTCAAACGAATAGTGAACGTGGGCGCGTGGATTTGAAATCGTACTGGAGACGCTTCGAGAGATCGAGAAGTTGAGTGTAGACAACATATGGCGCAGCCGCATTACTTTCGTCGGTCGTCTCGCGCCTCCAGTGTCTATTGCTAGTTATTGTCGTACATTTACGAGGACGACCGCGATAATTACGACCATATTATCCGTCACGGATAAACTCGCTCGCAGTTGAAAGTGTAAAAAACGTAACTACCTTTCAGTGACAGAAGTGAACGTTAACAGCTGTTCGCGCGTGCACGCTTTCTACGAAATACAGTAGTGCTGCGTTAACTATCCGTGATTTATTAACAGGCCATTGTTATCCCCACTAGTTCTTACGAATTCCGTAGAGTCAATCTTTGGTATCATTAAAAATATGTAGCATACGCGATATAACGAATACCGGAATGTAGTTTATAGATTTTTGAAATAGAGACCAATTAAAATATTCTATAATTGTAGAATTTTATCGATTAAAGTAATATAGATAAAATAATAGTTAGCTAATATAAATAGTTATCGTTAGTCAGGTAGCAAACTATATTACAGGTTAGTAATTCCATTTCTACGTGGCAATTGAAAACCACAAGGGAAAACATGTCGTATCCGTTTTTGCTGTTTTTTAAAACACTTGATGGCTAAACAGTATTTTAATATATAACAGTTGAAAAAGTAGAATAACTTGATATACATAGATAATAAATCAATATTTTGTAAGAATGAAATAATTCAGTTGGCAATTCTATTAAAGATTTCATTGAATGGGAAAATGTATGGAATCTAATTACCGAAATAAGCGATAATAATCGATACTTACATACCGAACTATCGGTGGTAAACGATGTTTATGACAATCGATATTTTTTCATCTCTAGTTCCAACTTCTGACCAGTTACCGAAGCGCTACTACACACTCTTTGTTTCCGATGACACGTTAATATAATTTGACAAATGTTCGATATTGCAATAAAGAATTTACGTGGGTGAATCGTAGTGAACGTGGCGATCCGACCAGTGACCTTTCAGACATGATGTAACTTCCTCGCGGTGAAAGACTTGGTTCGTTTATAATCTGTATCGAACGCGCGCGTTCTATGATTTCTGGCGGGACAACTTTTCAAAACGTGTCGCGTAAAAATCGTTCGACTATTCACATGACAGCCGTGCACTACGTGTATCGTTGTTATAACGCAATGCACGCAATGTGCTCATTAGCCCGCGAACGTCTCTGAGTAGAAACAGTTATACGGCAGTACTGTTTTTATGCAATTCTCCGTACAATTCGTCGTGAATGTAGTGATGAGTTAACTATAAACCAAGGAAGTGAGGTTAAGTGGAAAATGCGCACTGCGGCGCCACCACGAGGTATCAAGCAGCTCCGTCAAACCACAGGGCACGATGCTTCGTTGGATTACAGAAGCCGACTGGTATGTCAGCTTCTGCATTAATTTTATTTGCGCACATAAATTTTTATTTATTATTTACTTCTTCTAAGAAGAATTTTACCTAAGACAATTATGAAGTATTATAAGCATTGTCTTTAATGTAAAGGTTACTAATGCAGTTCTTACATGCATTCATAACTATTACTCAATTTTTTACGAGTAACGTTGCTCACAAAAGTACTCCAGCTTCTATATACAGATAATATTTTATGAATTTTTTATGAAAAAATGATTTGATGAATATTTTCTTTACTTTACTTTAATGAATATTTTATGTGTCCCATACGAAATATTTTGAAATTTCATTAGCACTGTAATGAGACTTGACTATCATTATTACACTGATAGAGTTAATCAAATAAATCTGAAAATGTACATAGAAATTACAATACTTATGGCTGTTTGAATGCTGTCTACTAACTTTTTATTAAATACGCAATAAATATCTTGTAACTTCTACATAAATTTTAAGGTCGGTTTTAAATCTTGACAATATAATGCCCCTTACAGTATTAATGAAATTACAAAATGTTTTGTATAATGCACACGATATATATATATAAGTGATAATGATATATTATTTTTTCCTATGATAAGTGTTCAAAATATACTTTCATGAGCCACTGTAAGTAACACTCAATCAGTATCGGAAATAACCGAACGTAGTGGAAAACACATAAAGGTTAGCTTATCGCCATTAACAATAGAATTTACTTATTGCTAAAAATCGATCATAAAGTTTTACAATTCTTATAACGTTCAATAAATGTCTGTTTAAAATTGTAAAAAGGGTAAAAGGAGTAGATAGCTTGGAATAAAATGAGATAATAAAAGTATTACGGAACGTATGTGGAAGTACAAAGAAACACTAGCGCGCCAAATTTCAATCTCTCCATCAAGCAAGTATGTATTTTGATAATCTTCGTACATTTTCTTCCTTTAGAATTATATTATCGCGAGAAATTCGTCAGATGTTAGAATCTTGCAGATTACACGTTGATTTCCATTTGACCAGACACAGGAAAACGCTTCCTTCTTGTGGTTCGTAGATTGAAACCGGTTTCATTCCGTATATGCTTAAATCCAGTTTCCTTTCACCTTTATTCAAGAACTATCGGTGTCGTTCGCCGGTATCGTGGCTTATCAGAGCATTTTACGTTTGTTGACCGAGGATAACGCTTATGCGCGTTCCTCGTTCAGTTTCAATCCCGTAATCGAACTTTCGTGTGGTCTTTATCGAGATCGCGATTCCATTAATGAAATACACGTGTATCGAGCGTATCGATTCTCGAATTGAAGTCGTCAATTGGGAACGTTTGTCTACGCCCAGTCGCCATTTTTATCTGGTCGTCCCTTCTTAATCTCATCGATTTGTTCGTATACGTTACTACGATGCTTAGAGATCGGTCTGAAGATATCGTCGAGGTACAAGCGTATCGAATTTCGTTCACCCTTTGCCTTTCAATCTTACCAGTTTGTCGTCAGAGTCACGAATCAATGTTCAAACCGATGTTCAGACATAACGACGTTTCTTTCACTCACTGTCTTCATATTCCACAAGCAGTTTGTAGTGTTTTTTTGTTTACAAGGAGGTTTTTCTCGTTTCAAGAGGATCTCGAAGGCTACTTTTTTTACTTCTTACGAGATAATTACCCCATTAGCACCTCGGTATATGGGAGATTCAATCGACAGCAAGTTCCTTTCTTGAAACCTATTCAAACTGTTTATAATAAGACTAACAGTAGTATTTTAGTAATATTGTTATATAGATAAATCAGATAAGTTTTTATACAGACGGCCTTTTTTTAGGGCCATGTAAGGAATATAAAAGCTCTTACGAAGCGGCCTTGACGCTTTCACCTATTACCCTTTCTCTTTGATGTTCTAATGCGCTTTTGACCTTTCTTAACCCTTGTACATTCCAACTTTCCATCACAACGTAAGTATATTGGAATTCGAAGGAGAGAAATAAATAGGTGGTGACTTCAAGGACATTTCAAGGTCACTCGTGTTTTTATGAATAACATCCGAGTTAGATTCCGAGTGAATGTGTGCGCTTGTGTATGGAATGTTATTTGTAGAAACATAACTGACCTTGAGATGTTGTTGACGCCTTCACAGATACACTCCTCCTTGATACTCTAATACCTTTTATAGTCTCCTTTAGTCACTGGAGATCTCGTTATTACAAATCGCATCTTTAAAATGTCTTATTTTAAATATCGAATACTGCAACTTTAACATCGTTTAATTTTATTAATTAAATAGCTGAAACTTGCATTGGCGCTTGTAATATAAAGTAATGGAATATAAATGAAGGTAGGAAAGACAGAAATTTCTCTTATTTGGTACTTAGAAAATATCGTACTTAAAAGTTTTATCGTTAGTCTAAGTTAATTTAATTTATTGCGATATTGCCGAGTTCGCGATCCAACGAACAGAAAATAGTTTTACAAACTGATACGAAGAACGCGTAACATGTATAATCACATTAAATAGCAAATAGAAATGAGTTTCCAGTAATTATATCTCGATGAAATAGCAATCTGTTGACTCTAAATTATTGATATTATGCAAATCGAATTAGCCATCGGCTATCTCACAAAAACGATCGACTTAGCACATTTTCCATCGGTGCATGGATGCGGTCCGCCCACACCTCGGAATCACAGCCTTGACCCACCAATTCGAGATCAACTCGAAGTCCACGCTATCATTTCATTTTATTTATAAAACTTGGCAAAATTCGGTAATCGATATTTACAATATAGAACAACATTCAAGAAACGTTCACTCTATTATATATGCAATGCAGACATGTATATGCAAGTCTGATTACTAAAATTCAAACGACTTAAATTAAAATCTCTCGACTAATCTAAATGAGACTTAAGGACATTCAAGAATCATAACAACCGAGACTAAAAGGAAAATCTGGTTCGACAATAACATCCGTCGTAATCTGCATATCGTTGAGTATCACCGTTAACGACGACGCTCGTTGAATCAGAGTACGCGTGCACCTTGTACGCGGCACGGTCGATCGTGTCGAATAGAGTGATCGACGCAACGTCGATCAACCGTTGGACCATGCGAGTGGTTCGAAAATCGTAGAAAAGGATACACCGGTCTGCGTATCACGTTGAACGATCGAGTTCGTGCACCAGTCGCAGCCCACACGTGCACCAGTTGCAGCCTTGGCCGACTGACGAGGCCGCGGCTCTGTTTTTATTTCCCTCTGTCCGCTGTTCGCGTCTCTTCTTTTTCACTTTTTAGAGCTCGTTCACAAGGCATCACATATGTATATGTATTGCGATACACGTTTCGCGATAAGCATTCACGCGGAAACTGATTTTCGTCATCGATAATGATTATCGATAGTCAAGAACATTTTCTTCATTTATTATGGTTATTGATAACGGGGAAAATCCGTCATCGGTAACAGTTATTGGTAACAAAAAAAAAAAAAAAAAATTCCCTCATCAATAATGATAATGAAAAACAATTTCCAGCCTGATACTGTTTATTAGTAACCAAACACTGATCTTATAGCCGATAATGGTTATTCCATACCAAAGATCATTTCAACTAAAATACTACGTTTCATGTTATAACATTTTTGACGATTGTTGCGATTCCTGGTAGAAGATCCTTTTTCTCTTCTCTTACACTGTGAATCGGATGAACCCAACATGTACCTGCTTCGGATTCATTTTTCTCTTTTCATGTTATATCGTTCGTTAAAAAAACACGTATTTCACGGGCAAGATTTTACTCACAGGAAAATACTCACTAGCTATGAAATCAGTCGGATACTGTATCGCATGAGTATTTTAATGCGGGATGTGTATCGCATACGTATATCGCGATACACGTATCCTCATGTACGGGAGCTTTTAAACTATAAAAGATCCGCCATAGCGGGCACACGCTCGTGCACACGCGACACCACATTGAATTATTTATAAGGATCGAGCCTGGCCACTCTCGATGGATGCCACCTCGACAGGGTTACCGCATAATATCCGCGCATTAAACGCTAATAATAGAATTCTCCTATTTGCCCCGTGACGTCCCTGGAGATATCGCCTTCCGATTGGCTGCTACGCTAGTCCAGCTGCCGCATAATTGCTCGATGCACTCACATTCCACCAGGTTTTCATTAATTGCGAAAGGGGCGTGCTTGCCGATTTCACGTCGATGGAATCTTCAACGCGATACCATCGTCCAGTAATAATTCATCTTGGTGATTTTCGACCGTCACAGTTGTAAATCAGTCGTGTGTCTTGTGTGGGAGGCATTTATTATACGACAGTGTCAGGAGATGCGACTGCTCGGACATAATGGAGTGGCACGTTTTCCTGAACGTAGCTCCTTAACCTGTTTTCCATCGAAGGACGAAATCGTCTTTGGAAAACAACGATGTTTTTTATTTTCAGATTTTTGTTAGAAGGAGTTCGAGTTCTAACATATTCATAAGACAAATATGTTAAAACATATGCATAATGTTATTCCTAAGACGTAGATTATTATTCCACTTGCCATTTTATTGTGAACTCGATATTAGGTATACAGGGCTTTGGTATATAGAGTTACGTTCGATTAAATATCGTTAGATCTGAATTGAAAAGATTAGATCATGTTTTGATTAGATTTACTTTAAGTACGATTAGGTACAACATGTATCTAAATACATAGATTTCTATATCGGTTGCTTGGGATAAATATTTTGTTATACTGTACGGAATATCTGAGTGTAGAAATCGTTATTGTTTTCTCAAATTCTAGAAGGTGTAAATTGCGCAATTCACACAGCTGTTACGATCGTATCGACCTTTTCACCACAATTGATCATCATTCGGCGTCGTAGTAACGAACTTAATCTCGTTACCTGGCTGCAACGCGATAACGCCTCGATGTTCGCCTTGGATTTCCACGTCGTGGTTTACGATTTCACCAATCTTGGGTGCCACGGAATTCACGCCAAGCTACGAAACGATTTATACACGTTATAAATTTCATCGTCGATGATCTTTCCGTATCTTCTATTATCTGTAATCGATACTCAAAATTGACTAAGGGAAGTGGATTATAAAAATGGCTATGTGGTTAAATTGGAATTATAATTTAATGCAAGAGTGCATTGTTATTTCTCGTTCACGAGATCTTGTCTCTCAGTGTGCAATGAATTGTCGGTGGCGTACTTTGTACCGATCGTATCGAAATTTATTGCGAACAGAATCGACGTGGCGTTAATCGTAAGCCGCTTAGACGGTTCATTGATGGCGTTCCGATCGAAAGAAAGCCGATTATCGTTGCCACCTACGACCTTCTCTATGGATTACACGCGATCTATTAGATATCACTGTACCTTGATGTTCCTATTTCACGTTATCAGTGACTGGAGTTCAGTATTTAAAGATCGAAGGAGGACAAATTGCGCGTTTCACAAATCAAACTGATTCCACTTTTTATTTCTCTCTTAATCTCATCGCATAAGTATACGATTAATATTCAATTCTCAAGAAACAAGTTACTTACTTCTATAAGTTTATTCATCGTAAGAAGATGATACGAATATTTATACATATTTTATAAATTCTAAAGTAAATGTAAAAATCAGTGTCCGTAACATCATCGCTTCTCTGTACTTCTCAATTTATGGGTTAAATTGATCAATATAGCTTCTGAATGGTTCAATTACTCAAACCTCGACTCTGTGAATTTATTGTTTATCCGAGGACAAATAGCTAAAAAATGACGAAACTTTGATCTCCTGCAATTTCGAAATAATAGATAGGACATTTTAATTAAGCAGACCAAAATCGTTCGAGTAAATGATATTTTCTAATTGTAATTCTAATCATAAAACACTCAAGGACAAGGATCGAAGAAGAACAAACGTCACAGATTTGCAGTGACACCCACTCACACACAGTAACTAAAATCACCATCAATCAAAATAGCTAACATCGTGTCTATTACTTGACAACAATGGAACCAGAACGAAGGAAACGATTAGTCAGCAGCGTGGCCGATCTCGACCAAGCCTGGCACAGGGTTAATTAAAAGTAATCGAGTAACTAGGGGTATCTCTATTCACCTAAACGATTCATCGTTATCGCCGCATAAGCGCAGCTCGTTCAAAGGGGACGATGGCAATTAGAGCATCGCTGCCGCGTCGAAAGGTCACCGATAAAGCTTTCGCAGGGTTGTTTACGATGCTCTTATCATCGCGATAGATATCATCGCAAAGTATGTGCGCGTCGTAGCGGCCCGCCTTTGATGAGTTTTTCCTCCAACGATCTGTTGCACAACGTCTGGCCGGCACGAGACTCATCATCCTTCTCGTTTGTCTTCTTTCTGTTCTCTGAAGGCTTGCTTTTGCGTCGCTTCGAGGCGCGGGTTAAGTGAAATCTAATTGCTAACTGAAGCGCTCGCTAATTGTTACCAAGATAGATCTTCTGGTTAGATTTTACATATTGGGAAGAGAGGTAAGAGTAGGATCTTGCGTCACGAGAATAATTCATTGAGCTATTCCTAGATTATGGAAGATGCGTGGGATCGGTGATTAACTCGAAGATGTGTTTTGTTGGACGTGTTATTGATACTTTGGTTGTTGCCAGTCATGTTGATTAATTAAAGTAGATGTGCTTGTCCCAATCTTGAAGAACGATGATCATAAGGTTATTTAATTTTACGATTCCTGCCAGTATGGTTCATACTGTTCAAGATTCTAGAATGACAATCTTTTTGAAAATTAGTCAATAGTAGCGGAGACGAAATTGATATATATTTGTATAACTATATTTGCAAAATTGTTTTTCCTTGCTATCATCGCTCCGATAAGTACAAACAATTGATCGATTGGTCAACTTTATCCGTATCATAATAGAATTAGATTCGATTGGCATTGTCTTTAATAGCACAGCAATTTATCCCCTATACCTTCAATTAATCTATCGATAAAGAGATCAAATGGTTCACGTATTATCGTCGCGATGAAAAAGAATTGTTACATTAAGGAACGTTAGAGTAGATCATTGATATGAAACTCGAAAGTGTAGGGTGATACTAATTGATTAACTTAGTGAGAAAATTAAGCTATCACAACACCAATTTATCGAATATTTCCCAATTCTAATTCTAATCCAGTTGAAAAATCTAATTAATGTCTTTCCTCAATTCGCCTGTAAAAATCGAATCAATCACGAAATGCTCGACAGAGCCACGCACCGTTGATCGTACAACTAACCGTACAAATCGATGCCAAAATCGGCGAAGCATAACCAATTTTAATTGCCTCGCAATAATTGCAATATATGTATGTAGGTCGATTTCTAAACACTTGCTTGCATTTTCCATTTTTATTCATTTATTTTTTTTCAGATAACGAATACCTAAAACGTTCCTATACGTTCGTACATTTATTGCATTCGTTCGTACATTACAGGTAACCCGACTATAACGTGTATACACGTTGTAAAAACGATCTGAAAACTGAAAGAATCATCGCGTAACAGCGAACTTTAGATTTCGAAAGATTAAAGTAAGCTCAAGCCTGAAACAGATTAAACGTTTTTTTATTTTCTATTTATCGTTAAATTCCTCTTCGTATCGAATCACGCTGATGAAAATACGTGTCATCGTTAAGCTGTTGACAAGCCTCGTCTCAGGCAACTGGGTAATAAAAGATATTGTACATCGGTGCATTTCATTCTTTTTAACCTTTCGATGCTCTTACTCGAGAACGCATCTGTTCCATTCTGAATTCCATTTCGCAATAAACCGTTTTCATGCGTGTTTCCCTTCGTCTTGGCCGCTCTATTGGAGAACCTTCGAACGTATTAGCAATGCAAATCGTGATACGTCTGTCAGGAAATTAATTGCAGAGAAATTGGACGTCTGTTAGCGATGTAGGATTGACGATAATGCGAGTATTTCAAGAAACGTTTGTGAAATATAAAGGGTGACTGCGCGCGGTGATTGCGAAAGAAGAGAAATAGAAGCGTAGTTTCTATAGTTTTTCGATGGCGAACCAATCGTGTTTTCACTTATCGAATACTTGATCTGTGAGTCAGACAAATTGGAGATTATTCCATGGAATCTTCGATCCTTGAAATGTCTCAGAAACTTTGTACGTGAGTTAACTTGGGAATGAAGCGGATAAGTCGATCTAAGGAACGTAGATAGTAGAAAATTACGACAAAATAGAAATTAGAATGACCACGTATCTTAACGAGCCGTCGATTCGCGGAAAATCACAGACGCTGACGCAAAAGATTCGAAATAAGAAATGCAGTGCGTTGTGAGAGAAATCGAATCGCCTGATCTGTTTGATTGCCCCTTTGGCGCCAATGCAACGTAAGTAGAAACATACCTTGTATAGAATGGAACTTCGGATATTATCTTGTTTATTTTCCACTTGTACCTTTATAAAACTTCAAATAATGTTGATGACGCGAGCGATTAAATCAAAATCGCGATCTGTTGCAAAACAATCCAATCAACTGTATGCGTTAATGGTATAGTCGGAATATAAGGAAAAACGTACCTTCTACGCAATATTTTCTACGCGTCACCAGCAAATTTTATTTTTCCACTTAACGAAACCACGAAAGATTGGAAATAAAAATTCCGAAAAAGAGAAACACAAAATACTTGACAGGCAGAAATTCAAAGCTAAATGAAAATTTTTTTACAATATTGTCATAAATTTCGAATGTGAGATTAGGTTGTGAAAATAAGGTTTAAAAAGTATGTTCTTCAAATATGTTTCCAAGTATTATAGTAATATAAATAATTTCCTAATAAACATTACAAACGTACCTAGTTTTGCATAAGTACCTTTATATTTATGAACAGAAATATACGTGCTATTCTATTAGATCGTTATGTCAATTTATCTCTCTTTAGAAAACAACTTTTTACAAAACAAGTTGCAAATTGCACGTAGCAAAAAAAAAAAAAGAAAAATAAAAAACGGTTACATCAGCTCTGTCATCAAGATGGAATAAAAAGCGCAGCTTCCTCGAAGTGTTCTCCTCGAAGTCGTTATGTCTTCATTTCTCGATCATCGTCACTCGTTAATGGCACGAGCGAGATCGCACGCGCGTTCAAGAACTTAGTCCAAAAGAAGATCGCACTCGTGGCCTCTGTTACATCATTGCAGTCTGTTCGATAAGTCGATACAGTTTGATTTATCGAGAACCACGCGTGTGTGGTGTTTTAACGAGCCCCGAGAACGTGTTCGCGGATCTTCTACGGGTCGGTTTCACAATCAGGAAATACCTGACATTCCATGGATCGATCGTATCGTGTCGGATGCAGTAGCGTAGAAACTCGAGAGCTGCAAACGTGAAGGAACTCGTTGCTTGGTATGCGACGTATTTTGTTGCACTGCGTGATGTGAAATTAATAGATTCGTTTACATGTTTCAGATGTGCAGGTAGACGCGACAATCTATGAACGCACGTTAAATTTGAGATATTATAATAGTGGCGTTAGCTGTGGCAATATTTTTGCTATAAACCTTTGCGTAATAGCGAGACATATTCGAAGGAAAATAATATAATTTAGTAAGTGGTAGGAAGGTATTAGGGTAAATTCTCACATCTTTATTTAGTTGTTGTTTCATTTATGCGTTTCATTTATGTTCGAATGCTTGGAGTTTGCTCCTAATCTGTGCTAGGGATAAAAGGATACGAGAAAATATTGCAGAGAGATGCAGATATCTTCTATACTATTTTATAGGATTAAAATAATTATTTAGTGAAATTAAAATATTCTTTGAAAAAATTTGTTACGTTTCCTTCGAGGGATAAACGAAGGAGAAGATGAAGATAGAGGAAATTTATTCGAGCTTTGCGGGCCGACGTATCGACTCGGTTTGCCGCTATGCGATAAACAACGTTGGCTATCTGTTCTCCATTCTAGAATATTGTTGCACTATCAGCAACCGGTTGTTTGGTAACAAGACACGGTGCACGTTGCACGATATTAAGCCATTTCTGCTGGCTTATCTGCACGCTGGCACGTATGTCGAGTCAGCTCGAGCTCGAGGGACGAGAAATCGAGCGGTATTAGCGATTTCTCGTCGTCTGCATTTGCGAATTTCGTAGCCCACAATCATGCAAAATATTTCACTTGTCAGGCAATTTCCCTTTTTGGGTGATCCTTGAGCTACATTTCTTCCGCGAATTGCACAAGGTTAGAATAAGCGAAATTCAAGAAGAATTGCAAGATTAGATTCATAGAAATTTAAGTATTATATCTCTTATTTTTAGGAACGAGGATTAAATTTAATAGTTCAGTGAAATTTTTCGAAACTACAGCTTGTGCACATCTATGAATTTATTTATATACGATAGCTTTCTTTCTCTTTTCATTTAATATCACTGCAAATTGAATCCTCAAACTAAACAACAATTTTCACATTGTCAGTAAAACATGCATTCGCAATTCGACAGTCCAACCAAAAGAAACGATTGTATTCAAAGTTCGCACTTACAATCTCTTTTCAATCCACAGTCTTTTCCCGAACTTCATGCACGTTGCATCACAACGATTCGACGTAAACCAACAAAAATGGTCAATCGTCCTTGAAACCAATCGTAATATAAAATTCATCCTATTTCCTCCGATACATTTATTATTACGGGAAACGCTTCTTCATACGTCGTACGAGTATTCGATCCTTTTATTGGCCAATGAAAACGCCAGTTACGAGCACGATCCGTCGATATCATTCATCCATAAAAATTAATCGAGCATCATCACGAGTTCGCAATTTTTCAGCTGACTCGTAAAACGCGTATCAACGGGGAAAACTGGATGGAAGCTGTTGGCGACAGGTTCCGAGGGCAGTTTGCAGAGAGAAAGGCGGACCGGTATTAACCGAAGGTTCGCTACGAAGCCGATCGTTGAATGAAATTTAAGTGGGTCGCGCATGAATGAAATCGTGCAGCGTTCTCCCTTACACTCTCTTCGACTGCGTCTTATATTTTTATGTTTTATACTCTATCGATCTCTGTCGGTCTCTTGCCAATTGCCCTGTTTACGCTACGAGTGGGCGACCGGATGAAGTTTAAACGATCGCTCGGATTTCCTATGCGACGTGACAGATTTCTCGTTCCACGTCTTTGATTTTCATTCTTTTAAGATAAATAACATGGATGACTTTTTTGGAATATATTCGTCTGAATGTTTATATTTTTTGTCGTTTTATATCTTTTATCGTTTATGTTCAATTTTAGCGTTTTTATATGCGCGATAATGAAAAGCGAAGGTACAGATTTTACAGTCGAGTAATTCCTACGAATCTTTTTAAATCGTGCAGGAACTTGCATTGAAAAATTAATTTTTCATCCATCCAAATGATGTTTATCTAAATGTCCTCTTTCCAAGCTACGTATATGTATGTCGTTTCTGCGACGGTGTATCTGACAAAGATTTAGGAATAGAAAGGTATAATACGTTCGTTATAGTTTACCGTTATCGCCCATTTCATTAAAATCGCGACAATACGAGACAGTTATGCGACCGTTTCAGAAAGTAGGCTGCAATCTGCGGCCACGGTAACCGCGTATAAATGCAGATTAGGGGCGAGACTGATCTGCGCCCGTTGTGTCCCGATACAATCTGCATTATAATTAAATGCCAGCCGTGCGTCGTACGTCTATCATTTTTCGAGCATTCTAACCGGTTCCGTTGGTTTTTCCTTTTCTTTACCTTAGACCTTATTTCCTTTCTACGGGTGTCGCGTTAATGTCGATGCATATGGAAATATCGAACGTTAGAACTCAGTCGAGCGAACTACAGTAGTTTGCGAACGTATTCCAACAGCTACGGCAATATTTTACGAATATAAATCATTTTCGTGCCTTTAAATTTTGCAAAAATCCATAAAAGTCCGTGATCTGATCGTCACAGTATCTATCAATGGAATTTTAAAAAGTTTCATGCAACACGTTTTATTCCTGAAAACTTCCTACGATAAGTGTTCGATAATCCGATTAAAACACAGTAACTTATTTAACACATAATCTGGTGTTTCTTCCATAGAAAATTGTTCCAAACTGCTTCGTCTGATTCCAATAAAGGACTCTATATAACCTTCGTTTTACGATTTTAATCGCGTCGAGAGAAACACCAGGTCGGAAGATTTAATCCAAGAGACGAGACGATGTAGCTGTTCGATATTCCTGATCGTATTCCTGTTCGATATTCCTAATTAACATTGGATCAGAGGGAAGCAGACGAGTTTCAGGCGGCACAAACTTCTTTCTACAACTTGACTGGCGAGCTGGTTTATTAAGGGGAGAAAAGAGACGAGGAACACGAGAGAAGACACGTATACGCGTGAAACATTCGCTCGTCGATATGGTACGATGTCACGCACACGCGAGGCACCTGCACGCGCGTGTGAACCGGATATAAGGTTCATTTGAATAATTATTATCGGTTGAAGACCGCGGCCAGCGTGGGCGTATCCAAGATTTACTTGTCGTTCGTGAAAAAGCAACGGGTTGGTCGAGGTAGTCGTTTTTCGATAGAGAAACGAAACTGATACAGAAAATGGTACGCGGAGGTAATAGTTGGATGAGTCGTTTTGCTTTTAGAGCATTTTTATTCGATTTTGTATAGTTCGATTTGTATAGGGAAAGAAATACAGGGAGAATGGAAAAAGAAGAATGAAAAGAGAATGAAGGCAAGAAGGAGGAAGATGGCACTCGATTCTTGATTAATTAATAACGTCAGCTAATATATCCAAGAATTATGGAAATATTAATTAATCCAATAAACCTAATATATATAAATAGACAAGGCTTAAGTGTCAATAAATAGCAAATATTCTATTTTGAATATTTTATATATTTTTGCGTATCGTATGCACTCGATAGGTTTTTACATCCTTAAATTTCCCAAAAATGCAGAAATGTAATGCAGTGTGTCGCCAAAGTTGATTTTCTTCGTGATTTTTCCTCGACGCTTGTTACACTGTCTGGTCCTCCGGTCGAACCTTTCACGCATCAGCCCAGCGTATTCTACTTCTAAGTAGAATATACTTCTTCGCACCGGCTTCAGCCAGACACAGCTTCCTCTTTCCGCGGAGATCTCCTGACCAGTGTCCGTCTGGCGAGGTTTCTTATTGTCTGGTGTTCGTTAGACGCTAGAATACGTGAGCACGGCTGCGTAACTGAGAATTGTATGTTGTTGCCGGCCACCTACACCAAACAAAGGGGTATGAGTCACGGATTTTATTTCGAGGTTGCAAGTAGTCTTGAAATAGACGGCGTCCCACGACGAGAAAAGGCGGCCCGTCTATTTAAAGGGCAGCTCAACGACCGGCTTCTCTTTCCACTCGCCATTGCGACACCGGTGAGAACTTTTCGCACGTGGGTCGCAAGCACCGAAGCTTCCGGTTTGATCCTGCGTACTCGAGGAACGTGAGTTTTACGTCAAATCGCTAGCTTCATTTAGAAACGATCAGTGTTGGACTCGATACAAAAAAAATAGGATATATCGCATCTTTATGCGATTAGACTTGCTGCCAGTTTATCATAAAATAGATTACACAGTTGCAATAAATATATCAATCAAACGTCGCGAATTTTGAGTCGTTTGGATCGTGGATGTTACGATGTACAATATCGACGATCCAACGATAGTGTGTGTCAAGAGTAGAGCGATGGTTTTGCGTTAAAAATATTTTTATACGGAAGGAGTTTTCATAGGCCCTAGCATTCACGTATTACGAATAATTTCAACGAAAAGTTCAATTTCGAGAAGGTTTGTTGAAAGAAGCTTAATAATTGTAGGGTATACAATACCTATTGCAAATGAAAATATATTCAAATTGCAAAAATATTAATTAAACGTGAACTAGATATTATCTTGTCAAGTAAAATCATAAAAGGGTAAGTACTGATAATTAACAGGCGATGTAGTTCATGAAAAAAGTTGGTCGACACGTGGCCTCGATTTTTTCGTCTTTTAAGAAACACTTTTGTAGCCATGCCAGAAACATCCCTTGATTATTTGAATTTAGCCCGAGCGATATTTCTTCCATGAGACGGTCGGTAAACACGCTGAGTTCTCTTAACTGGCGGCAAAAAGATGCCGGAAGTACAGGCATGCATCCTACGCGGCTCGAGGAAAATCTTTCAGCCTGCGTGATCGCGGGGAGTTCAAAGGGGCCGTCGTCGAGATAAAATCGATCCGCGAGACGCGTACCCTTTCTGTTTCTCCGCGAAATATCAAGAGACTCTCCGCGCTCGAAATGGAAGCTCTGAAGTTTGCTAATTATTCGCCTGCCTGCGCAAAAAGTCGTCTAGGAAGCACTTAGGATGCTTTAAGATATCGCATCGTTAATAGATTTCTTTTGAAATCGTCTTTTAAGAAGATGTGAAATGTAAAATATGTTAAATATTGTAATCGTACCTTGCGGTCTGAGTGCTTCTCTTATTTTTTTTTTTTCTCATAAATTCGTACCGTGCGTATTAAAGTTCATTTTTCCAAAGTATTTGCAATCGAATAAAGAGACCAATAATTTAAAATCGAAAGAAATCCAAGAATTTCGCGAATGTCCTGGTGAACCTTGAAACAATTCGCTGAATCCTCGAGGTCTTTGGAAAAGATAAGCAGAAGGTTTCTTACATCCATTCGTATATTCGTAAAACCAATCGAACGACAAACGATCCATTTGCGAGCCTTCCCACGGATCGCGACTACCAAACAGGGATATCCATTTTGAGGTTTCATTACTCCTACATGGCTAACTATCCCATAATTAAACGTCACCACGAGATAACATCTTCGAATCACAAAGTTGCACGAAGAGTCCCTTACGAAGTGGTAAGTTTTCAGATTCTTTCATTCGGATAAATTTTCATTTGTAATTCTTTTTTAATCAGTGCAGATTATCGATCTCTATTGGATTAATGAAAAAAAATTCCAAGAATCGATATTTTTTTACATAATAAAATTTGAAGAAATTGAAGTACTTTGTAGCACGGTGATAAACTATTCTTTTTCATAGATTACTATAGAACATCATTTTGTGACTGCGATTTGTGGTAGGCTGGTACGATCGAGATCTATCGTTGTAATATATTTTTCATACTTACGACGAAACAACGATTCGTTTTATTTGCATACGTCTGTTTAATAATATCGCGTATACGCAGCTTTTACGTATTATTTCACTGCTTATTCCTTAATGGGTTAATGTTTATAAGAGATCGTAAGTGGAAGTTCCTATTCGCGTGAGAAAACCGTGCAACGGAAACCAGTCGACGGCATTCGAACAGTCTCGCACGTGCAAGAATGCGCAACTGGTAATGTAAGAAGCTAAGCGACTTACACGATCGATTCCTCGATACTTTCTACGACTGCAAGAACAATCGTTTGAGTCTACTCCACGACCGGTTTCGCTTTCCTTGCTCCTTTTTCCGTTCGATTTTTCACAGACACACAGCTTCGAGAGGTGTGTTTCAACTTATCTGGTTTCGAACCAAGTGAAAATTCTCTTTTACGTTTTCAAAGGAAACGAGAAATCTTCCTCGGTAATGTGATTCTCGCGAGTTTGAATAACTCTTTGGTCGAAACATTTGAAATGTTAATTTCGAAATAATAATAAAATTGATAGACGTTTGAACGAGGATTGAGTCGAATAATAAAATCTTTGATCATCCTGGTGATTTAGTAAAAAACGAAAAATTTATTCAAATTAAGTAAGTAAATTGAGAAGTTAAATAAATTAGACGAATGAAAGACGGTTTATAGCTAGATCTTTTAAATTAGATACTTTGATACGTCATTGTGAATTTTTCGCGTTAGTTCTACCTCTTTTTTCCTAATATTCAGTGTTATTTAAGGCGTTACTGCTGTCGAGATTCGTTTGGGTTAAAGCGTTCTTCACTTTATTCAGCTATCTCGAATCTTGAATCTTTAGTCTCGACTATAGTCGCGTCTGGTAGACGTAGTTTGACCGACTGGCAGCTTCAAGGTCCCTTCTTCCTTCATGCATGCGAATTTTACGACGGGATAATTCCGTGGTAGATGACTATCTAAAGGGATTCTACATGTGACTATTATTCGCTCGATGTAACGCGCCTCATCGTTCGATTTCATCGTGGAAACCGAAACGTGATTACAACGCATTGTTGCAAATACCCATGTTCTTCCCTATGCGCGCTTATCCAGATCTCGTCTGATAGCATACAAGGTTCTTCTACTCGCCGATAATCTCAGATTCTTCGTCAGACATCTAAACCATTCGTTTCACCATCCATCACGATCCACGTGTTTACTCAAACATACGCTACTACATATTTATACACCAAAAACTTGCTACCATTTTTTCAATAATACATCTATTCGGTTAAATAATAAGCTCATTCGCGTTCTTTTCAAATAACGCATTAACCCCTTAACCTACAACTACGAGCATAGCCCGTAGTACGATGATCAGGCCAAATATAATATACAGAGTGATTGGTAACTGGTGGTACAAGCGGAAAGGGGGTGATTCTACGCGAAAAAAGAAGTCGAAAATATAGAATAAAAAATTTTTTTTTCTTTCTTTAAATTTTTCCATCAAGACAACGATCTACAGTGAGATCCGTTATAACGAGACGTGATAAAGTGCACGCGTACCGAGCGAAAATTCAAAGTCGATTTTCTCGAAAACGAAGCCTCAAACGAAAAATTTGTATTCTATATTTTCGACTTCTTTTTTCGCGTAGAATCAGCCCCTTTCCGCTTGCACCACCAGTTACCAACCACCCTGTATAATAGCTTGTTTACGTTTTCGGCCCAAAATTCTCGAACGTAAATCGTAGGTTAAGGGGTTAAGCGTTTCATACAAAATCTGCTTAATCGAGAATTGTCTTATCCGTCCTATTTCTGTATCTTGTATCTTTCATCCAAAAACTCTGACACACGAATCTTTACATTTTTTTTTTCTTTAACAATTTAAACAATTTTTATAATATTGCGAAAAACGAACCCCGATAGAATGTCGTATATAGTACAATTTTACGTCGAATAAAAATTATTATTTGGCAAAGAAACGTTCTCAGAGTTAGACAATACCTATACGTATCCGACGGTTCACTTCTCCCAGGAACTTTACTTTTGTTCGTTCAAACTATACCTCGACCCACAGTTCAGAGTCTTCGTCCACGACTATGCTCGAGCACCGTTGGAATAAAGCTGCGGTGCTGGATTATTTATCGAGGCTGGGGTTTCTTTATAGATTCGACAAACAACTCGAGTGTTTCACCAGGGGGAACAGCGACTAGATTCGTGGAACAACGCGTTTAGCACGCGTCGGGATTATTTTGATCGCGTTCTCTGCTCCAAGTGTATTCGTTTAGTCGCGTATCTTCCACGTGATCGTTAAAACGCGAGCCGATGCAAATAAACCGGACGATTTTCCGCGATGCCAGAGTCCGGACGAAGCTCCCGATTCTGAAATCTGACTTGCTAATACCACGGTGCACACGCACCGCCGTCCCCAACTGATCGTCGACATGCTGGTGCTTTGCAAGTCTAATTCAGAAGCGTGCACCATCTTCGTTTCCACCTATTAATTGTGATCCTGTCTTTACTCTCGCTCGTTCATCTCTGTTGCCCGCTTTTTTTCTCTCTCGTTTCTTCTCTCTATCCTGCTTGTATAGTATTCGTACGTCGTACTCGACGAGTATCTAAAGTGTTACGGAAATTACGATCGAAGAGTTATACAGGGTGTCTTGATGATCGGCTTTGGAATTTGAGGCAAGTCGGAACAGGAAGATTGAGCTTTATTTTCGAACATTTTCATTGCTCGCACTGGCGCTGGTTTTTGAAGAATTGCCGAGCTTGCATGGTAAATTGTTTTCGTTGTTCTTAAAATCGAAGGAAATTATTATGGAATATTGAATTTAAATTTTCTACAGACAATTCATAAACTTATTACGAAATTTTGTAGCTCGTAATTAGATTTCTATGAATTTAATGACTTAAGATATTAGATATACAGGGTATATTTAGCAGCCAAACTTTCTAATAACCCCTTAACAAAACTTTAAATGACCTATGTTTACATAAACGTTTCTTGCTTGATTATAAGCATAAAAGACACCAAGAAAAATCGCCAGCTTTGGGATCACGGTAATCAATGGGTTAAAACAGCAATTACCAATTTCATTTAATCGCATCTAGCATATAAATATTTTCAAATGCTCGTGTATCGTGAATTGCGGCCTTACGGAGACAGAGTAAACGCTCCGAAGACAACGTTCTTCCCATCGGGGCGAGATCTTCCCTAACGACTGACCTGGCTACGTGTTAAATTCTCGGTCTCTCTCCGAGAGAACAAAGCCTCCTGGTCGCATACCTTTCCAACCTAGAGACATCTGGTTCGCGAGCAAAATCGTCACGAGAGGCGATGCAGAGTGCTCGTACGTGACCATGATGTTCGTTACCCATTGCTTCCAGCCTCGAACAAATCACCGTTCGATCGTTCGAATTTCTTTTTCTTATGTGTTTTTCCCGCATACTGCGAATAACGCGTATTTTGCTCTCAACGCATCGACGACCCCCCATTGTAAAAATCTTCGATCTGTTCGTGCAATCCTTTCTCGCTTTAGTTCCAAGCTTTTTACAATCGTGAAATTCGTATCACGACTTCTGTTCAGGATCGATCCAATCGCGAAGACCTGAGTACGTTGAATTCGAATTTTCATTCGTTCTGTTACGTTTTCGGGCAAAGCTCGCCATTGCGTCGACCCGAATTTCTGGCATTCGTCACGGTGACACGACCTCGTTTCGCGTCACCTCGACCAATTAACCGGTGATGCGCACGCTACAAGATTCCAGATTCGTCGTCGCTCATCGTTTTCAGCCTTACGAGCCGCGCGAAACATCACAAACGCGCCGCCAGAAAAATACCAATTCCCCGGTGACGAGGAAAACCGACCGCGACGCCCACAATCACCTCGTCCATGTTTCCCCATGCGATTGTCTCTCAACCGTGACTATCGTACCGCGTCGACGATTCACTGGAATTCGAGTGGAATTCGCTTGAAAATGTTGATGTTCCTTTCGAGGTGAATGTAGTGAAACCGTTGGAAGAAAGCAGGAAGTTGTTTCGATAAATCTAAAGTTATTTAAAGAAATTAGCAGAATTGCAGTTTGAAAATTCGAACATTTGGAAATGCGAAATTTTAGTTAACGGGATTGAGAAATCTGGGAATTCGTAAAGCCGGGAATTCGAATATTCGGAAGGCCTGAAAATTTGCAAGTTTGCGTGTCCGAATGTTTCAAAGTCTAACTGTCAAAGTTGAAAAATTTGAACGTTCAAAAATTTGAAAATCTATTGTAATTTCAAAGTTTGAAAATTTAAACAGTGGAAGTTGGAAATTTGAAAATTTAGAGATTCGCAAATTGAGATCTCCGACTGGAAATTTCGAAGAAGAAAATTTACATCTTGAAACAAAATTATCTTCCCGTCAATTGAATATTCCAAGTTCTAAATCTCGTTGCATCTGTCCCATTGTCTGTCCCACTTTTATCGTTCCAAATGTCAAATCTCAAGCGTCATCTAGAAGTCAAAGTTCGATATATATATAAGAAAAATGAATTGATCGAGACTACAATTCAGTTAGGTCGATTCGATGTTAATAAATCGACGAGAATTGACTTATATCGAGGACACAGGGCCGCGGGTTCAATTATTGGCAAGTACCTACGCGACGAAATTTTCAATTTGATGTCTCGAAAATTGGACAAACTGCCGCGCGGATCATACGAGCCGCAGAAAAAAATGTTAATTCTGCAAGATGAAGATGGACATCTTGCTACGATTGCTCTGAAGTACGATCACGATTATTTTGTCCTCTTTCTTCTTTACGTCAACCATTACATAACGTTTAATTTCAATTTACGATCGACGATTTGCAAATTTGAATTTATGTTAACTGGAAATAACGATCAATTAAAAAACATGGTTCTAGATGTTCACGAGTGTAAGAGACTGTGGTTTCTTGTATCTAATGTTTAAATGCGTTTAACGTAATTTGTATTATAGTAGACAAGAAATAGACAAGTGTCGATATGGACTCGGATAGTTTTTCTCCGATAGTTATCTAGGATAATTATCGCGTCGCGATAATTGCCATCTACCATGCAGGAATGCGCTTTGTTTATTCAAAGAGAGTACATTTTCTATTCGATGCGTGTCTCGCAGTTTTGCATAATGACTCCGCGAACGAGATGTTTCCAGACCGCAAGAAATGTACAGTTGTGAGTTGTTTCAGACGATTCGAAGAGTTTATAAGAAATTTAGGTTATTCCGCGAGAAAATTTGTTGCAATGACTCCGAACAGTGCTTTGATAAATTCAATTAAACGAAGAAAATAGAACTGGAGATCTTCGACTACAGCAGAAAGAAATAGAAATTGGTTCAGAGATTAGTACGATTGTAAAGATTAAGATTTGAAAATTTAAATCTAACAATACGAGCATTTGAAAGTTCGTCAAATTGTAGAAATTTTTATCGCGACAAGAACAAAGTAACCCTAGCACGGTCATGAAATTTTAAACTGAATTTTATAAAGATTTATGAGAGGATTTTATAACATAAAAAAAGACGATTGCGTTACGAAAGATTCGAAGAACGTAACAGGATTAGATCTAAACATAGTTGGTCCATATCTAGGTGCACGATGACATTTTCCAAGAGTACCGCCTCGATCGAAGAAGATGACGGTGATCTTCTGCGTTGAAACGATCGTTCCAAGATTTTTCTTCTGTCAAACAACGAAATCATGGTGGAGTAGCATCGTTTCGTAGACAATGCAAAGAGGCACGTTTGTCTGGCTCGCATTCTCTGCCCACACGCCCTCGGATACCGTATTACGTGCGTAATATCTAATGGACGTTTACGACGTTTAAAGGTGGCACGAAGTGGGCTAATACGAGGTGCCATTTAGTCAGTTAAAGGTCTTTGAAGCCACGACGTATCGGTGCTCCCGTTTATGTAATAAATACATAATTTTATAGTTATTAAGTGGTTGTCACTTAGACGCGTGTCGGCATTTCTGCCAACGACGCGAGGTTCGACCGACATTTCTCTCCGTCACCGCATTTACCGTTTCACTTCTCATCCGAGTCATTCCATGGAAACCATCCAGAAACGTTTCACAGTTCATATAAACGAAAGCTTACATTGTCGCGTGATAATTTTCGCAGTGGAACATATATGTACGCTGTACACTCGTAACGATCTGCATATTTTCATTTATATATCGTATGTTATAGTAATAATATACACCAAGTATATGTGTGAACGTGCAAACCGATGGAAAATTAATGATCAGAAACGATATTCATTATCTTGCTATAAAGTTAGCAGATTGGAAATTTGAATTATTTATTGGACATTTTA
Organism: Bombus vancouverensis nearcticus; assembly: GCF_051014615.1. NCBI lineage: Eukaryota > Metazoa > Arthropoda > Insecta > Hymenoptera > Apidae > Bombus > Bombus vancouverensis. The sequence continues at coordinate 16,561,860 of NC_134913.1, read as the reverse complement.
AACGTGATATATTATGTACAGCTCGCATTTAATCTCGACAGTCTTTTATAAAAGTGACAGATTGTTAGAAACTTTAACGACAAAATAAAGAATTTTTTAATCAGCGAGTATTTAATATCGGCAGTTTAACGAGGGAACGTGGCTGAGAAAGAAACCTGGTGTCGGTAGGTTCCTAATTACAGTAGAAGACACAATAACTAGCTATCTCTAGTTAGCTCGATTGACACGGCCAGCGGGAGACGTGACGAGATTTCTTGTATACGGTGGAAGCGACGTCGCCGCATCGTCGGTCGGTGTCGGTACATAAAAGCAACGATTTTTCTCGTTTCTGACCCCATTCCAGGGACGCTTTTGCCGCGCGCGGTACGGATGAGTCGCACGTGCTGATCCGACGATGGAATGCGTTGAAGAACAAAGGGTGCAGCTGGTGCAAACTAGCGTTAACTCGATTGTCAGCAAATCAAATAGATTAATAGAGTAATCGAAGACTCTTTTGACAATCGTTCCGTCCGACTTTGCCGATAATTTTAAATCTGATCGCTCATATCGCATTCGTCGCATTCATTTCTTAAATTCCATTCGAACACATCTTTCTCGAATGGTCGATTTTCTGTGGAAAATGATCATTTTCGTATGTTTGGCTTGGAAGAGGAAATCTAAGATACTCGCTGCAAACCATAAGCGTTAGGAAAATTGTTCGAGTTGATCGAATTTAAATTTTCTAAGATTTTGAAGATTATTTGTTACATTTGTTACTCTGCTTCTTACATTCATTACACCCACTTAGAATAAATCTCACTCCACATTTAGTATTTTCCTATTTAATCCTTAGTATTAATCCTTTTGAAACATCCAAGTTCGCTATTTCTTCCAAAGCAATTGTCTCTACTAGCAGTTCCAACAGGTGCACAAATTAAACACGTATCCGTGTCATTTTAAACGGTTCGTTCAAACGCAACTGGACAATGCAAATCGTTGCGGTCCGCTCGAACGCTTCGAACAATGCGGCGCAAATTAGTTATAAATTACGCGCGTCCCGCAGAAACGGACAAAAGGCTGGATGGAGAGGGGTTAGACCGGAAACGACCGTCTGAAACCCGTTGCCCGCTTTGTTCTCGCACGTTTAATGAGCGTCGCTGCAAAAGCGTAACAGTGGCGCTTGCCGATGACCTTGACGCGTCGCGTTATGCAACCTGCTCGTATAATAAAACGCAGAAGATCAGGATACATCGGTTTCCTCCTAAATCCGACGCAATGCCAATATTTTTAGAACGAAGTCCGAATTAATCCAATGCTAACAATAATAATACGTCGGATTATTTGCATGCTGAGCTCCTTACTGCGAATAAACTGCTGGAACGCAGATTCTGATCGCTTCAGGTTTGGAGAAACGTGCGGGATTTGTGGATTAATAGGATGAACGTAGAGGAATCAAGGAGTAACGGAGTTGTTATGGTTGAGTAAGTGTTGAAGCGAAATTTGTTTTTCGTGCTTTGGAATCTCGAATACAATTTTCAGAAGGAAAATTATTTCTTCCGCGGTATATGTACATTCTACAGAGGAATCGGGTCGTTTAGGTGCTTTTCGACTTGACAGGAAATTTTCGTACTTTGAAAGTTCAAATTGAAAACTTGGACGGTAGAATTATTTCTTCGTGCATATTTCAGAGGCGAACTGAATCGTTCAGGCGTTTCGAAAAGCGTAGAATTTTGAATTTTAAATGTTTGAGATTTTGTCCAATAGGCATGGAAATCATTTTTAAAGGAATTTAAGGGTGAATACTACGTTTGGAGAAGTTTGAAGAGATTTGAATATCAATCGTTACGATCGCAGAGGAATTTATTAAAATAAAATTGATGTTTTACTTATCGCGATGGTATATGCTAGCACATAAAGATGATAGAATTTTGAATGCAAAAGAATGTTTAACAAGATTCTTCTAATTGTAAGTATCTTTTATCGCCTTTTATCCGAGATTAAGTCAAGAAAAGAAAACAAACATGAGATTCGTCTGGACAAATGAATGGCATGTTTGATAGTTGACAGATTAACGGCGAGAGTGAGTGATCACAATAACGAAGAAGTATGTCTTGCATCAGTGTATGTAATTGGGTCATCATGGTGGGTGTATGAAAGCTCGTGATTAAGGTTAATGCCGTTAAATCCCGGCTATTTGCTTTTCCTTTTTGGCGTATCTTCGCTGATTTACGCTGGCGAGTGCGAACACGATTAACCGAATATCCCGTCTGAGGCCTAATAACGTCAACGCGAGATTCTTTTCTATCAAGCGTGCACTGCCAACGACGATTCACGTGATCTTCAGGTTGGATCTTCCACGCGTGACAACTTAGTGCACGATAAAAAAAAAAAACTCGCTGTGACGAGAATTTTTCAAGGCCTTGCTTTTTCGTCTCGTATCCGCTTTAATGCGCTCAAAAGAAGATTACGGAATAATATTCGCGGTAAAAAGATGGGAAATAGATCGAAAAAATTAAATTGACATCTGCGTATAATTTTACAGAAAAAATTAATCGCAGGAAGAGTGCTCCACTCGATGTCAAAATCAAATAAAAATACGATTTTGTTAATATAAAACGTACGAAGCGTATTAAATTCCTCTTAAATTCTCCATTAAAAATATAATTATAAATTGTTATACCTTTTTCCTGTGGTTTCCATCCACTATAAACCCACCTCCATAGCTTAGCATACTGTATCAAAAATATCAAAATCCTTTCGAACCAAAGCAGAGGACAGAACTGATGCATTCGATTCAACGCGTCCAATAATCCCATTCGTTGGTCGCGAAAACGTGAAAAAAGAAACGAGCCAGGTATCGGTCAGCTTGTTCTCGTAATTAGGGCACCTTGGTGGGTGGTTGAAAGCTCGTTATTAAGGTTAACACTTTCCGTGGCGAATCCCGGTATACTTTCTTGTTTGGGTAGCACGTTGCAAGGACACGTGGCCGACCGCTCGCAACGGCAAAGCATTGTTGCTGTAACAATGAAGACCGATCTTTGTGGTTTACCATTGCTGGCCGTACACCTACAAGCAGCATCTGCTGGCAAGGTCGTAAATAATGTTTCACAATCGGAGAACGGGACGAGAAACGGGGAACTCTGTTGTCCACCGCGTGACACACTTTTTCCAGGAATCCAACGCTCTTTTAAGGAGTTCTTCTTTTAATCCAACTTTTCTCTTCTTTCGTTTTATAGATATAACGTACAACGTAGCTTTATTTTGTTTTTATAAAAAAAGATAAGATGAAGACGTATACTACCGTTCATAAATACACAGACGCTTTCATCCTCTGTTGCCATTTAGTCCTAAATTGATGACATACTAATTGACTGAAGATCAATTAATGAATTAAAGGGACGATTTTAGGATTGATTCGAGATGTAATGGAATCTTAAAATTGTTTCTCTGTGAAAAGTAGAAGTGTCATTCATAATGATTTTCCTCTGTGGCCTTCGTATACGTTTATCATTTGTTAAACCATTGTATTAGCGATCGAAGACGTTGCGTCGAGTTAGAAGAATGACTTTTTCATCTGAATTATAATTCAAAAATTAAAGAGTGCGAAAATAAAAAGTTTATCGAATAACAGAGTGCGCTTTTACAAACTTTGACAATTACAAATGTATATCGCCTTGTAAAAGTTAATTTATTTGTGTTATCGTGATATTCCATCATACTCGGCTCCAAAGAATCAAATTATCACGGTAAAATATGTTTTACCAAGAATAAGCAAATGCTCGTATGTGTTCGAACAGCGGTGCATCGCATGCGAGCAGTTTGGTGAAATCGATATGTAAAGGCTTAATTAAGGTCTTTTGATAAGCTAACCTCGATCGAAATCTCGTATCATCGCCATTAATCATCCACGTGTTCGTGACTTCCTTTCGTAATCTTCGAAATTAATTCCACCGATTCGGTATAAATTTCGACGCATCGAAAATTATTAAAAGGGACATCGATTCGATTTCACCTCGGCTTCTCTCTACCTTATTCCCTTTTTGTAGCACCGGTTATACGATCGTTCAAGTTACACGCCACGTCCTGGCGTTCGTTCCCCATTCGGTATGGAACGAATCAATGAATACGGGGAGCAACAATGGCAGCTCGAGTACGGCGTCTCGTGTTTGTCTCGCAATTAGAACGCGTTCTACGAACACGAAATTGATGGCTGGCCTCGATTTGACCGAACGTAAACTTGCTGAAATTGGCCTCAACGTTGTTGTCATAATTCATGATCTCGTTCAATTGTCGCGCGTTGCGCAATCATTGTTATTAAAAAAACTTTGTCAAACCTACTTTACGAATTCGATGAGAAAAACGTATAGTTTGATCTTCGTTAATCGACTTGAACGGGATCGAAACTGTCGTTGGAAAGTTTGATTAATCAAAGTCTCGCGGTAAAAAAAATGGAAGTATCGTATTTTTATGGGCGATTTATTAATTCTGTATAATTAATTTCATCGTGAAATATTACGCTGGATCTCGTAGCAAACTGTAATTTCGGTGGTTCTTGTCGCGAAATCTTCGATTCGTACTGTCGATGATTGGAAAAATATACGTAGCTGAATTAAGACAAGTTTAAAGGCTAATATTTTAGTTTTCTTCGCATCATAACATGGCGGTCGATCCTTTTCAGCGAGAAATTCGAAAGGAATTCCTTCTAGCCGGCTGCTTTATGGCATTTAACACCATAAATAAATGACGTCGCGCGGTCGTCGAAGTAACAAGACGCGCCGCTATTAATAATAGTCCGATTCTCCCATCCAACGCGAAGATTTACGGAGGTAGCATGATTTATTTACCGAATATCTTGCTGCCACTTGCCCAAGAACCTTCTTCCTCGGTTCTCTGCCTCTTTCCGCCGCATTTGTCGGATATCCTTTTGAACCACGCCACTGGGGGGATTCGTTTGCGACTTTATCGATGCTTCTTGCTACGTCCGTTTGCCCAGTTTCTGGAACATCGTCAATGTCTTCCTTCTAAGAACGTCCTGTTTGGTTAATCTGGATTATCTTAGTGGAGACAGTGCGTGGAATGTGCGACTTCTTCCTTCGTGGAAGTACGAGATTTGTTGGACATTTACTTCGGTGTATGATCGAACGTAAATTAGGGTTGACGCTGGATCGAACATTTGGAGTTGTTTGCAGAAGTTGGTTTTATAGGTTTGAATTCCACCTTGAAGCTTAACGAGAGGAATTTCAAACAATGTCTTTTAATTTACGCACCTTTTATATTGTTCAGTGTCCAACGTTGCGTTAAAACAACGTTTCATTTCCAGTCCCATTTCGATCAACTGATATCATCGAAAATTTTCTATTTTAATATCGCGAATTTTATAAAGTTGGAGAAATCGATGTAATTCGTACACCAGGACGAATCATTCTTCGTTTAAATCGTAGAAATGTTGTTGTTTCTCATCTTCTGTAAAATATCTACCATTCGAACGTGTACATCGCTCGTCTTACATCCTGATGCATTGTTCTTGGCGAAAGAATACGTAAATTGGTTACACATCGCTTAAACACTTGGTCCTTGATGAATTAACAAACCAGTAAACAACGATTGATCCAGGACAAATAATTTTTGTAAATACATAATATCAAACAAATGTGATTTCCTTCCAAATTAAAAGAAAAACGACGAATGACAAATGGCACCGCCAGTGCCGAAACTTGTCATAAAATTCTCTAACCTCGTGAAACTGCCTGTTGTATCAAGTCGACGATATTCGGCGGCTCATTAAAACTCGGGCCTTCGTCCAGCACGGTCGGTCGCGCTTGTTTGTAACAATTAAGACACGTTCTCGCATAAATTATCGGCCGCTTCCGTCAGTCGAAACGGCGACGTTTACGACAGGAATGTTTATGCGCGATATAAAGCTTGTACCGTTGCTGTTCGTCCGTTTCGTTCCTTCTTGCACCCTTTTGCAGTCCTCGTCGCCGTTGTAACGACCACCGCAACTCCCTCCATGGAAAATTACGTCTCTCGAATGACGAAAGAAAAAAGGAACCGCGCTGCACGAAAACGTCCCCGTGAGTTACGATTTTGCATAAAGGCTCGATTCTTCTCGGTGCATCTTGATCTTGAGATTTTGTCTTGCTTGGTCGAAAGCTGCGTTTTGCAGATAAAACAGAGGTAAAAGATGCGGTCATGGTGTTTAAATGTGAGTGTTTTTTCGAACGTAACTTCTCGAGTCTACGGTCTTTTCAGCGGTACGAAGGAAAAGAGAGGAAAAAAATATTTATTCGAAGGAGTCGTATACTGCAGTCTCTCTCGTGTAGCGTTTATAAAAGTATTACAGCAAATCTTAAGATTCGAAGACCCATTCATTCGATTCAACCAATTCTTTCATCTTTTCGTACTAACAAACTTCCTCGGTGCTATCTTCTATCGTCCCATCGATATTTCATCGATCCTTCGACCAACAGAAAATTACCACAACCCAAATATCGTACAACTGGCGAATCTACTCGTATTTAAAGATTGAAATTTATATTGCGAGCTTGAACGCTCGTAAATCGAGTCTCAGTATCTTCCATAAACAATTATTACGCACAATGCATGGAGATACGCTATACACGGTAATATTATTGTCAGAAATGAGTGTTCAAGTTTTTTCCGCGGAAAGAACAGGAATCGTGTGACGATAATTCGTATAATAACGTCGGTGGAAATTACGAACGATGGAAATGATAGCTTCTCAGGTGTCGGAGAGAATCGCAAAACCTGATAGAAGGATTGTAGAGGATGTAGAGGATATAGAACCAATAGGTCGACGAGAAAATTGCCTGGGCGTGGAAATCGTAAGTGACGGTTACTAATCTAATAATTGTTCATTAATTTGAAAAGTTATGCCAGGATAAACACTGCTTCCTTTTTTCTTCAACTTCCAGTTGCTGATCTCCGAACGTGTTATTATATAGCGAGTAGTAAATTATTTATTAAGGTTTGTGGTACGACAAGTTCAACCGGCTGGTATATACTAGCTCGAGCGGATTACCATTGAAATGCTAATAAATTCGCCACGTTACTCCGCAGGCGCCACGCCTCGCACGCATTTGAAAAGGCTCGCGGTGATTCTATTCGATTCCTTCGTGGGAATCGGCAAGGAATCCTCTTTGTAACAATGCAATCAATCTCGACATTCGATTCCAATCCCGATGTATGCTAATTTCGAATTTTACAATTTTTTCTATTTTTCGCTGGCTGATCGTCATTTCCTCGATAAATTCTGCGAATTTGCACGATCATCAATAGATAAACTGAATTCCGTTAGATTAGAGATCAACACCAGATTTACAGATCTGTATCTACGAATATACTAGTACATTAAATACATTAAGAAACGTGATATTTCTTTCTCGAAGGACGTTGCTTACGTTAAATTCATTAAAAAAAAAAAAAAAAGAAGAAAGGAAAAAAGAGTATGGTTTGAGAATAATGAAAGGAAATGGAGGGACGCGTGTCAAGTCCAACGAGCGTGTCAGGGGCGTATCACGATTCACGTTGCGCCCTGACCTTACGCACACCTTGTCGCATCGACAGGCGTTAGAACAATCGTGGCACACGTTAAGACGCAATGATGCTTTCTGGTGGGTGTTGGTATGCGTCTCCTACGCTTCAACGGGAATTGATGTTTCCGACGATTACGCGTTTAAACACCACTCTTCCTCGCTGGAAGGCGGAAATCGTCGTGGTCACGTCGTGATCGTTGGATCGTATCGATCAACGAAATCAATTCCAAGGCGATCCGTTGACTTTGTCGTTTCACGAATGTTTTTTTCTGAATTTATACGTAATGTAACGTAGCATCGATCGTAATACGACTATGTAGAATAGTGAGTTTAAGATGGAGTTTGTCGCAAGTAGACTGTGGATGTCGATACGACGATTCTTATTTTTATAGATATCGAGAGACACGATCGCTCGGATCTGCCAAGTTACCTGGATTCCGAAGAATTTGATGTCAGATAACTTGATTACTGTTTTCAGATATACGTGCTTGACGCTTATAGGGAAATCCCATCTTTTAATACGTATGGTATGGTCAATGAATGAGGATAGAATCGGTGGAGACCTTGGAGTTTGGAACATGGAAGATGCGAATACCACGGTTACACAGTCCTTGGATTTCGATGCTGAAAATAATCGAGTAACGTATGTTTAGGCACGCGGAGTCTGGAAACTGTTTATACAGAAAATATAGATGATCAGGCTGAATCACAGAGTTCGATGGATAAATTTTGAGAAATGCGAGAAAAAGCCATTTATACACTGCGAGAATGGTTCATCAACATACGAAATGTCTGATCTTTTGTATTAATTTTCTAAACAATTTTCTTTTTTTTTTTTTTTTTTACAAACATTAGTATTTCTCTTGTGGATCATTTCATTCATCGTTTTAAGCCTGAGAATTTTCTCTTTCATATATGGGATTTCAATTGTTTTGTTTAAATAGATATCGCGAGGCATAACTTCATTAAGCTCGGACATATTGCGTGTCATAATCTGATTGAATAACAAACGAGTGTTTTTTTTTTTTCGACGATCCAAAGCACATTCTGTGGTTAAAAAATATGGAAAATTTCGTGTGACTGTATTCGTAACGCGTTGTAAATGCAAGTCGTTCCAAAAATAAAGATCAAACGATACTTTTCCTTGCATTTTAAAATGTCGAAACGAGGAAATGCAAGGGAAACGTTCGAAACGAATTCGAGGCAAACGGTGGTGTTCGTAAAATTAAAATTAGCATAAGTTATGGGAAGGCGAATTCCCCGTGACAGGTTAGAACGAAGTTAACGCGACCCACGCGACCACGATATTTATAAAGCCTGGAAGTATCCGATTAACGGAGAGATTTAAGGTATCACGGTTGCATCGGGTCGTTCGTCTCGATCGAATATTCATGAGCACGAAATATAGCGCGAGGATGACAAATAGGCGACTAATTTCATGCTGCATACCAAAAAACCCACACGGACGTATCTATCTCGTTGAACGTTTTCACGGTTCGTACCAGCCTTGCACTCCGATCTCGATGAAAAATGTTTCGAATCGAATCGATAGCCGTAACTAGAGGACACCATATAGATACAAAGTGATCGACCCTGTAATTTCTTGAAAATTTCTTTTAGAGAAACTTTCCAAGAAACTCTTGCTGCTTAATCCTTAGCATCGGTAAATATTGTGTTAGTTTTTTACATTTTCCTCCCACTTCAAACTTGATTATACCTATTTGTGGCAAACACAAACATAACCGCGCCTAGGCGAAGTCTAAATATGCTAACAAAATATTGCGACAATATTCTCAAGAAGTTTTCCTCATAGTCTTTCTTCAAACGCGATCATACCTAACGTAATTTTCCTCTCACGTAGAAAATATTTATACGTACATTTTTAAACGTAACGACGTCTAATTCGTACTTAATCCTAACTATACCTAATCTTAGCAAAACGAAATTTAGCTATGTTGGGAAATATTATAAATAATATTCGCAAGAAATTTCTACAATTTTCCTTTCAAATTGTACCACTATTCTAAACCTAACCATACTCATTTCCAAACTTAACCATATTCGACTGTAATCGATTTCAAATCCAAACAATATAATTATCAGAACGAATCTGTCTCGTCGATCCATTAGAAGTTAATCATCGATGGTTTCGACAAACATTTATCACTTTAAGCTTCAAACTATTGAAACATCTTGAAACGGTTAACAACGAACGATCGTAGCTAACTTTCACTCATCGTATCCCGTTTCGCGTTCCTTTATCATGACAGCTTTCCCATTAAGTATCACTCACGATGAACAAAGGCCATAAATATTCTCGTATCGTGATAGACAATCAATTTCTGTAAGATGCTGGGCAAGAATCAGAGGAAACGTACGTATGAATCGAGTATCCATTGAATAATTTTTAATCGTGCAACACGTTCGATTTCATAAGCGATTTACATGATTCGTATATCGGCGGTCTGCTAGGAAGAAACGATTCGATGAAGACACGGGGTTAAGAATAATTAATTTCAGTCGCTAGGAACGTCTGGACTGGATGACAAATTACTTCCGGATCCCATTACTAGCCTCGTAGCGTAGTTAGTACCGCGTAAGAATAATTCGTGATCTCAGGCGAGATTAATCACGGAAAGGACGATGAAACGACAACAATAGGAAACAAGAGAACGAACGTTCCTATGAACCTTTCTAAAAATAACGCCTCTTCCCTGATCATTCATCTTTCGCGCGTTTCGGTCGGTTCGATCGCGCGGTTTTTCATAAATTCGTGAAAAATGTTTATTTTCAATTTCAGGAAGTTTCTGGTACTCGTTCGTGACGTTCCTGGCACACGTTCCGAGACTCGTCACTTGCTTTCTGAAAAATATTTCAACGTACCGCTGAATCGTTTGGGAAGATCGCAAGGAGAAGAAAAATTTAAACGCGATATATCTTCGCAGAGTTAATATGGAATTTATAGAATTAGGATTTATATAGAATTAATATTTTATTGAATCGCGTATCATTCGTTTCCTTCGACGATTTCTCGTCAAATATTTACATATGAAACTTATTGTTGGTACGTGGATTGCCAGACGCGTTACGAACTTTTCAGACAACCAAATAAAGCTATGGAAAAGATCTTTTATTATCTTTCTCTGCACAAAAATAAATTCACCGGGAGATTCTTTTCCTCGAGAAACAAAGAGGCAAAGCTACTCGTGTTTTTCCTGCCAGCGTTTCCTGATTCTTGGTTGCCGGAGGAACTCGAAACAGTAGTTTATCACGGAGGTAGTGCACGTACATACGTAGGTGCCTCCTCAAAGCAGCTGATTCGTATCCATCATCCTTTTGTCTAGAGGCAGCCGAACCCCCACGACGATTTAACTTACGAATTAATCAACCGTTGGTGGAACGAAGTTTCGTACCACGGCGTCACTCATTATTCTTCTTACGCGGCCAGATAAATGACGGCAGTTAATTACGAACACGTAGAACCCCGTGGCAAACCGCGACCCACCCGGACAACTGGAGAACTTGGTGTAATTTCATTTTGCCAACGAGTCGACCAACGATCTCTGATGTCTTCTCTCGATACGTATAACGATTTACCTAAAATTGATAAAAAAAAAGAAACAAAAATATTTCCCATACTGATACGTAACAATTTTCGTTTCTTATCGACAAACGTCACGGCAAACATTGTTGACGAATCTCTAGAATTCAATCTATGCGCAAGTGACAACTCAGGCTAAGAGTTTCGTTTCATTAAACTTATACATATTGCGTTGGTAACTAAGTGATTGCGGATTTTGTCATTAGGTGGTATTGACAAAATCCGCAATCACTTAGTTGCCAACTCAATATGTACGTATAGAAATCCTAAGAACTTGAAACTTTAAGAAAATGCGATACAAAGAATACAATAGAATAATATACAATGGAATTTCTTCCTCCCTAAATGGATTAGTATTTTTAATCGATCTTTTTGCATCATAGTATGATATATGAATCGGTACGATCAGTTTCTGGATAAAGTTAACGTTACTCTTAACAAGTACGATGCTCTGATATTTCCTTCCTGATTTTGTAATATCTTCTCACAGCCGGAATTAGTCATTACGCGCCTCTTGCTCTTTTCCGGAAATCACGGAAGGAAGTAAAATGGGTAACTGGGTCGACAGAATGAACCACAACGATTCTTCAAAATCTGTCGGGCCATTCGTTATCTCGGCAGAGTAAGCCCAACGACCACGCTTACCAGGATAATTACCGAGTCGAGCGTGGCTGGGTCTCAGTTGACCGATTAAAAATCGCGATCCGCTTGTCTCGCTTATCTCCTCCCCTTTTGTAACGAACAACCGACGGCGGCGTCGCGTCGGTCAGGCGGTGCGCGTGGGTTCCGCGATCCCGACGGTGATTCAGGTTAATCATGATTGCGCGAGGAAAACGACACGACGGAGAAAGAAAACTCACGAAGGTCGGGCACGATTTTCCACGAGCTTTTCCGATTCTCATACGTATACATAGCGTTTCTTTCCTCTGCTTGGAGGAACGAAGTCAAGGTTCGATACGATGATGCTTCGTGTTGATAAGATTAATATCTTATGAATATTTTGTTTATGATTGTCATTATTCCTCTGATATTGGTTGACTGAAGCACGAGACTCGTACTAAAGGAATCAAAATATACAAATATACAATAAATATTGCAACGAAAAAAGAAACATTTGCTTGCATAGTCGATAAAAACGAACTGTTGCAAATCCGTAAAATTTCTATAGGAAATTACGCGTTAATCATTTTGTCCGCTTCGATGTTAACGCTACAACTATTCTTTAATGTACATATACCTGAATTTCATAGATACGTTCATAGATACGTATGCGATACGAGACTGAAAATCTCTAAATACAAATTGCGTGTAATATTTCAATATTTTGCTGGAGGCACATCGTTCTGACAATAGATAACAACTACTTAAAAACAGCTACTAGAAAAAGCGTAGACATAATGCTGTATTTTACGTTTGCTAATCCATAGCTAGCCAAATAAATTGGAAATATGAATTATAGATTAAATAATCGTACGTACATACTACAGATTGGATAATCTAATAAGGTGGAAGAATTCGAGCGTTTTTGAACTTATTTGGCAAGATATATTTTCACGCGAATCACACCTTCGACTATCTTGGTATTAGTCATAACTGTCACAGAAAAATGAAAGAATTTTTATGAATTACCGCGACAAGATTTAATCAATGTAATGAGATAATTACGAATTCTGATACTGACAGGTGATTTTCTTTTGACACTTAACAAGGTTCTGATACTTACTCGTGCCTTCATACTCTGGTGAACGAGGCGCATTAATAATCATGCTACGACGTCGGCTCTCGTCCGTGGGGGAGAGGGGTCTAATCGAAAGCGCGCGTATGACTCACAACTCGCGATTGTCGTGCGATGCACGCTTGACACGATTTGCTGGACTTACTTGGAGGAACGAGGAAAGTCCCAGCTTCGTTACTTGGAATCCCCCCGATTGACCGTCTGCGGACGTGTCATGGAGAAATTGTACGAATTTTGTTGACAAAGAAAGAGAGAGAGAGAGAGAAAGAGAGAGAGAGAGAGAGAGAGAGAGAAAGAGAGAGAGAGAGGCAAGCTACAAACGAATATCGTCGCAATTGGAATTTTCGGCACGTTCCGGTAGAAATTGCTGACCATGCCGAATATGGTATTTAATGCCAGAATTATTGTCGATTAAAAAGAGGAAAGAAACGAAGGAGCAGAAACAGACTATGCGCGTGTTTTAGAAAAGTCATAAGAAATCTAAGAAATATATGTAAATCTAAAAAAAGATCTAAGAAGATCTAAAAAAGTTTCTATAAAAAGATAGAAGCCAGGCATTTTTCTTGGATTATATTCGAAGTTGTTTTAATCGTTAAAACGATAATGAGATTGGAACATAAAACTACGGCAGAGTTGTAAAAGTAAAAGGAAGACCACGTTAGTCGATAATCGCGTTAACCTTTAGAAAACCACGAGCAATTTCGGAAAGGTTTGAAAATTTTCCACGGAGCAATAAAATTGGCTACGTTGCCGATTTCACAGGTGTTTTTAACAGGTCCGCTTTCGTAGTTCTCAGAATCGAGCTCGTTCCACTTACAGCATCGCTGGCAAAGATCGCTACGACGATGTTTTATTCGGCGTTTAAATATTTTATAACCGCGTTAAAAGCGCGCAAGTATGGCGACTCTGTCAGTAACGTGGAAGATGGACAGAACTGGGTGCCTGTGGCAAAAGACAAAATTTATGGAACTAGCTGGATCAAAAGACGTCTCGTGTCTGTCCACCGTTGGCATCTGACGTGTTTTGCTTTCGACTTGTCTCTTTCCACGCGAATGATCACGAGTTTGTCAGATTAAATGGGTTAAAGATCAAAACCGAACTCCTGGATATCTTTATCGAGCAGCGTTGAGTCGCAAGATTGAAAAATTTGGAGCACAAGATTCCGTGAATGAAGTTTCGTAAACTCGTAACTGGGACAAAATGTGCGTTACAGAAGATCGATTGTTCGTTAAAAGAACGTTGTTTAAACAAAGTTAAGATAAAACAGTGTTAGAATGCCGGGAATTTGGTAATCTTTCACTTCACCTTGAAGCTCTTCTTAAAACATAAAGATTTATTCTCTGTTGATACGAAAGCAAGATTGAAACGAAATATTCGGCAATCGGTTGTACGATTTGTGTCAAATGTCCATTTTCATTTTTAATCTGTTCGTTGGAAGAAGAATCCAGAGAGATACATTTATCGTACCTTTGTCAGATATAATATCAAATATTATTTATTTCGACATATATTAAGAAATAGAAAAGACAAATCTACGCAGAAGCTGGAATTATAAATTGTCTTAATTCTTAAATATCGAAGAACGTTGCTTGGTTAACTTGATAATATAAATCGTTAAATTACGCAATATATACACGTATATATATAATTACACGTTGTTGATTTCTTGCCAACCGTTTAACCGGAATAACACCTCCAAATAAAAAAAAACACAGGACGAAGTGTTCCAACCTTCCAACAACTAAACTTTCACGAAACAAGTGAACGGACCAAGAAAAGTTAAAGTTCCTCGAACTTTAGAAACGACTGACAACGTATTTCGAGGAAGCGGACGATATCCAGGTGAACGACGTTTCTCAGAGTCGCCTGAATTTCTTTCCATCGTTCCAGAATAGGTTCGACGGCGATCGTTTTCCAGAAACTCGTCATCGCGAAGATAAATGTACAGACAAGTAGCTGCACCTTCCCAGCGCGCCGCCATGAAATAACGACATTAATAATGAATCACGCGGCAATTTTGCTTAAGTTTTACGATGGTGAACGTGTCGAGCCTAGTGGGCGGCTGTCGAAGGTCTGCCAGGCTATCTCGCCGCGTCGCGGGATCGATCCGCGACCATTTTTTCCGTCGCCAGCGGAATTAATGTATCTGCACCGCTTCCAGGAACGTGACACTAATTGCAAAGGACGACTGGAAGAATGGTGACACGCGTATATCTCTATGGAGAATTGTAACACACGCAATTTATTCACTTTGTTTCTTGCTTGTTAAAGACGAACGTTTGAACGATGATTTCGTATGATTTATTCGAGCAGAAAGCCCTTCTAACCTACTCTACGTATTGGCGATGAATTCTACGAACGGGTTCTATGGGTGCATTCCATGAATGATTAGCGAAATGAAAAATCACCGTCGATTGAATCCACTTTTCTAGATGGACGACTATTCCGTGGACAAAAATCAGTGATCTCCTGTTATACGTGGTTCTTCTATGAAGACGTTTAGGATTGATGGAGATCTTACTCTAGAACAGCATCATGGTAAAGAAAATAGGGGAGGAAAATGAACCTGTAGAATGGAATGTACGAACCGAAAGTCACCAAACTCACGCTTGTTCGCAATTATCTATGCAGATCCACCCTTACTCTAATAAACCCAGTACACTCTTAGATCATACATTCTAAGATGAATTCGCTCGACTAAGCGCTACTCAAAATTTTGTCCGAGAAAATGAAATTTATATGCGCTCTATCGATGATCGATGATCAAAGTAATTTTTTTTGGTAATTGCAGAAACAAAATGCTGATTCTATATAAGTTAAACGAGCGGTAAAACTGAAAAATGACCTATCCGTTAGTCAGCCCCGATCTTAACGCGATCTCTATCCTACGAATGTCCATGAAACTGACAAAACCAACCTTACAATCTCTCGGAATCCTTGCACCATCAAATACTTAGCACCTAACCGCATAGACCATTGTCCAACCGTAAGCTACATGCAACATTTTATGAACATGGGAACACGGTTGAGAAAAGGGAAGGCAGAAGAGGTCAAGAGCCAGTGTTACGCAAGAAAATGCGCTTTCGCGAGCGGCGATAAGCGTTACTTTAGCGGCGGGTATCCTTTTGTCCGTCCTGCGCCGCGGTTTCTCGGCCGTCTTAATGACCGATGCAAATACACGTCGTTAGGCCTTGTTGGGCTCGTTTCGCTACTATTTGTCTTTATAGCTGCGGCATCGGTGCTCTTGCGTCCCCTTTGCATACGCTATCGCGACGAGGACCGAGCGGCCGGCGTCGAGTGATTTCTTTTTTCACGCGGGTTTGATGGGTTTTCCCGCGCCTCTAGATGAACCTCTTACGGAATGGTTACTTTAGAGAACCTCGTTTACGATGATGATGATGATGATGATGACGATGACGACGACGACGACGAGGACGACGATGGTGGCGGTGGTGATTGCGCTGGTTTAATGGCGATCTTATTGTTTGTTTAGAGGAGATGGTGGAAATACGTATGATGAAGCGTGTAAATTGGTTTTTAAAAAGGCTATAAAGAAATTTATCGTAGATTGCAAATGATGGAATAATTGTACGTTGCGCGAGGCACTGTGTGTGATTTATAGCGACTTAAATTCATGTTTATTTCAATTTCAAGCAAAGCCAAGAATTTTACGAATTTTTGTTATTTCCGCCTTACTAGCGAAGGTCACAGTTGGCGCCAGAAATCAGTCGGGGTCTCAACATGGTTATTTACATCGACTGACCTCTCGGAATCGCATAGTCGAATTCGTTCAACAAACGTTAACGTAGAGTACGAGATATAAATACCAACCGTTTGATCGAATATATTTTGTGTATTTAATATCCTACATACTCGATCTATTCCACGTGTTTTTACGAAGTAAGTATCGCGGAGAAAGCACGCGTAGAAGAAGCGAGAAGAAGCGCAGCATTAAATGCCCCAAAATTTCCACCGATATGAATCTATCAAATTTCTCTGAAAAATTACAAATTGCTGGTTTCCACCGCTCTTGGTAATCCCGGAATTAATTCTCTAGCATCCAACGGTCCGTCTTCCTTTCGCTACTTTCATTAAGATGGACTTGGCGGCACGGTGCGGCGTTCCCAATTGCAACAGGATGAAGGTGCGCAACCTTTGATGGCTGACGATTGAAACAAAGCGAAGCAATACCGAAGTTCTTCGTTTCAATTCAAAGGGTTAACGAGGGCCGTGTACGCGAGCTAATTAGGATGTCGCCTAGACCGTTTATTTTCGTCGGGACCAGGACGTGTCACAGCCGAAAGGGCAGTTCGAAATGTCGCGACAACGACGCTTTTAATCGCCTTGCCTCATCGAGGGTAACGACGACTGAAACGAACCCAGTCTGTCATGGTTTCTTCATTGCCGTTTATATGCACCAGCGAATTTAATGATCCACGCGAGGAAATTCTCTGATTCGGTACTTTTGTCACTGTTCAGTCATGGGTCTTGATACATTGGCGTAATGAAGGCGAAGAGGTCTACTGGTATACGTCTTAAGCAGCATAACTACGAGTTGAGCGTAGAATTTTGATTAGTTTGTTGGAGTTTCATTTGCGACGGTTTATTGATAGAAAATTTAATTTGTAAACATGTCAGAGTTTCTTTCATTTGGAGGTATATATGTGTTCCTTTATGATCCCTGGGATTACTTTGGAAGTAGACGATTGAAGCAACTGTTCTTCGAGTCATTCTGTTCAAGTTCGAAGAAATTTCTCGAATCTTTTTGTCAACTTATTTTCGTTGGAAATTTGTTTCGAGTCGAAGATCCCGTAAAAATATTCTCTGGAATTTTGTTGATAAATTTCGGAATCAACCCTTTAAGAGTTCTACGATAAAATTCGATCAAACGTTCAGTCGATGTTCTTCGTTTCTATCGTCCAGCATTTGTCACTATATCGTTCTCAAAATATTTTAAAAAATTAATTAATCTCTTTTCCCTTGCATCAGATATCTCCACGTTGAAGTAGATACTCCATAATGTTCACCTCTGATCTCCTATCGTTGCAACGATTCAAGCCGAATTTTTAAATTGCAAACAAATAACGCAACTGTCAGAATATCTAAGAATGATTTTCCAATCTAAAGGCAAGTCTAACTGGAATTATCAATAAAGGTGATCTAAGACTTTTAAATCGTGCTATTACAAAGTATTATATTTAGGTTTGTGTGTACGTCTGAAAAGCAACGAACGAAAGATGATTCAATTGGAAAGAATTATTCATTTCGTATCTAGAAACGTTGTTGTGTTTTCTCGAACTCGAACCGCGAATTGGACGACGTTATTCGCGGAACATCGGACCGGATGGAGCGTATCGCGACTCCAATTACGCAATTTTCTTCCGCGGACGAGTCGCGAGATAAGTGCGACCAAAGCGGCTTCGATGTCGCGTGAAACTGAAGAAATTAACCACGGTTAGTTGTATCTTCTTTGTTTTCGTAACTCTATGCTTGTTTTCTGATCGTTATATAATTTCGTGTTATTTTCTGTGTCCGTTATTAAATGCAAATATCGAAGAACGATTATAGATATGACATTTGTATGAACGCGTCTGTAATACGATGTAGCTTACAGTTAAAAAATAATTTGCAATGGCACTTGCGAATTTTATAACAAGTTAACAAATATACTTCTTAGAAACTGTATTTTCTAAAAATGGAAGAATTCTTTCTTCGATCTTATTTCAACTGTATATCTTCTATCGTAAATTATTATAAATTCCTATAGATTTCTATTACAGATACAGGGTACAGGATAGAATTATTATTATTACTAGAATAAAAATGATTTTAATATTTCGAAATATTTGTTTTTCCCCTTATGAGAATAGGAAGCGTCGCAATTTCTGTGTTCGATATTTCGTAATAGCAGTGCCTCTCGAATTTCGCCTCGATCAAATGAACTCGTTTGAACTCACAAAGTTTTCACACCGTGGCAAATTCCAAGCGTTTTCGACTACTCAGCAAACAGCTCGAAAACTCCATCACTCAGGTGAGAATCCTCTTATCGTATAATTTCTATTTTTACTAATATTTCATACTTCCTGATATCTTCTTCGGATGTGTCTGGAGTTTTATGTAAAAATACGATCAATTTATGAGCACGTACATTGTCTTGATATATTTTTTGACATTCTAGTTTTCGTCAGTTACAGAATAATTGTAGTTAGTATGTGTGTATCGATATAATGAATGCAGCGTTAATTATTCATTCGATTAAATGGAAATCGATAGATGATTCATATTCAACTGCGCATACAATGCATTCGCATACTTCATTATTATGCGTAGCTATGTCAGATCCACAGTTATAAAGTACAAAAAACTTGATTAATAGAACAGCTAAATATATCGATCGAAATCACGAACAAAACAAATTCGCGTAGCTTTCATTACGCAATCTTTCTAATAATCGCATGTTCATATGGTAATAGTGATTTATCCGTTGTAACATCGTATCCATCGCAAACTATTGAAATATTACAGGTAATTTATAACTGTTAAAATCCTTCGTTCCAAGAACGGAGCTGAAATTCTGGATTCCAGTCAAATTTGTTAAAAAGACTATACGACGAGTATATGACTCGACGTTGTAAGTCACGCAATGCGTCAATCTCCATTAAAATTCAACATTTCAATCCGACTCGTTCAAGCAACAAAATGGAGAGACGTAGGAGACACAGAAATAGCGAAACTCTTGAAAAGAGCAAACGCAAATCTTCTCTTCTAAACGTCCTATTTAGAGCATTTTAGTAGTTCGCTGAAAAACCGGCTAAAATTGCAACAAACTCGCCGGTCTTCTCTCGGAGTTTTTCCACGCGTCTCAAACGTCACTCGTCTGGCGCAAGGCAGCACAAATTACTGGCAGAACAAAAACAAGACATGTCAGTCACATAACGTAGCTGCTGATGTAGGATCGCGAACGTACTAATTATCGTGGCTAGACCGCGAATTAGGGGCGTAAGACTAAACGAGAGGATGGTCGCTGCGACGACAAGTGAAGATCGTCGTCGAGACGCGTTATCGTCGGCCTCGATCTCTTCGCGCTTCTCTCCTTACGTCCGCAGGATGCGAGATTCACGTCGTTAAACACGCGTAGTTCCTTCATCGTTCACATCCGTCGTTGACGATGGAAATGTCAGTAGACGTAAATCACATGGCCACGATTAATCCAGACCTTCGTCTCCAATCAATCGTCTGGTTTATACGAGAAAACGAATGGTTTTCTTAATGTAAGCGACGATTACAAGCTTCTGGCATAATTAAACGCGATTAATCGTGGGAATGCTGGAGAATTGTTGCAGTGAAGTGTAATTTAACTCTGTAATTCGTATATACGTATTACGTATGGTAAAATGCAATTTACGAACGCGTGACAGTCTCGTTCTAGCTGTTAATGCCTGAAATTATCGTTCTATCGTGTCTCTGAAAGTTTTACTTCGAATATATTGTCGTTTGACGTGGACCGTAAAGAGACTTGCTTAATGACCGTGAAATCAAACTGGACGAGTGCTGTACACGCGATTTGATTTAAATATCCTTAAACTAGTACGATCTAATACGTACGTGTAGCTACAAATTGATAGTAGCTGCAAATAATTCTAGACGTTAACCTACGTTACTCCGACCTGTCAAGTCTAATTACAAACGATGCTAAACACGTTATTAACCTACACGATACTAACCTGTCGATCGAAACTTGCTACGAACTGACAGCTAAATTCGTCGGAACAACATTTGCGCGCTTCGACCTATCGACGCTCGATACAAATTGCCGCCACATAAATCCACCAAGAATACCGTAATTGTAAAATGGCGAGAAGAAAAGAGCAAACTCAGCTGCAGGTCGAAGTGGAAACCGAGGATGATTGGCAACAGCTGTTAAGTCGAAAGGGTTTAATTCTCGCTGACGTTTACTCCGAATGGTGTGGCCCATGTATCGCCATGGTGAGCACCCTGCGAAGTGTAAAATTAGAGATAGGAGGTGACACGATCAACTACGCGATCGTGAAGAACGATTACATCGGCGATCTCGAACGATTTCGCGGAAGAAGCGAGCCAGTCTGGATGTTTCTTCAAAATGGCAAGATGGTGAACCTCGTGTTCGGTGCTAATTGCCCCCAGCTTAGAAAACTGCTCGTAACGGAGATTAAAAGGGTGCAGAACGAGGAGGAACCGGAAATGGTGCTGGATGTGAGCACTAGGACACCCGAGGAAGAGATTAAATGGCAAGAGAAGGAAGCCATCAGGTATCGTTATCGTCAACCATCGAATAATATTTTCGAAATTTTCAACATAATTTCTTAACAATTATACCTGCAAGGTTTGAGCATTTTTTTATTCGAAATGAGAACAATAGACACGTAAAGGGGAGGAATAATTGTTTTAGCCAGAGTAAGAAAAAAGCGTATCCGAAAGTAATGATATGGGAACTAGAAATAAATTTCAAAATATCGAAATATTCAAATATGAAAGAAACATATTTGATATGAGACATGCGTTTTGAAACAACTCGATGCGGTAATATTTTATCAATTCAATAAATATCAAATGGAATGTACCTACGTTTGTACATCGTATTATGTGATATTGTTATTCTGACGTAGAAATTGCACGTGTCATAGAAACATATTATTATCTTCCTGATAAAATCGAGTAACAAATATCTATATCTTTGTCGAAAACAAAATATCAGATCAAATAACGCTGATCGTCGATTAACAAATTTTCATCCGAACAAAAACTTATTTCGATAGTAATCAGTTTTGCTACGAGTACGGTTAGTGGATAATGGTTAGCGGCTGATTGCAAAATTATCCGTTGCAAACAAGAAAAGTGGTGGAGGATCAACAACGTGCCAAGAAAGAAGCTGAGGAAAGAGAGATGTACGAGACGTTCCTGGCACAGATGATATTCGAATTGAGCGAGGTCACCGCTCTGGTTTTCTATCCCTGGGTGTTCAAGGAAGAGGGTCGACACAGGGACAAGTACCAGTGCCCTCCGTACCTCGAACTAATCAATACGCTGTTTAGGCAAAATTTCGACGTGCTCGAGGAGCTTCGTGTGCAATTGAACGAGGAAACGATCGAGAAGATGTTCGTTGAGAGTAACGTGGAGATTACGAAAGAACTGGTAGCAGGTGACTTTTTAAATTCTTCGATATCCCCTTCAAAACTTTCACTTTTTATTACCGAAATTTATTATACACAGTTGTCTTTACGTATTAATGTTTTATACGAGAGCTCTGTCGTTACATTTTGCTTTTATATTTTATCGAATTTTACTAATTATTTATAGACAGTTTAATAGTATCGGTATGAATTTTTTTAAAACTTTGTGGAAAAAGAGTTTATAAATACGTAGGTTCTTTTTCACTGAATTGTCCTGAACGCCATATGTCTACAACATTTTGCTTGAAATTTCGTCTTGACATTTTCGAGTGTACGGTTTGTTTAGCGGAATACGCGGAACATTGGCTGCGAGGAAGTGTTTAAAAATAGAATTGCAAACTTCAAAATAAGAACAAAGGGAAGAAACGAAAAACCGTTGATCTACTTTGATCTTCGTCGCAGGACTTTACAGGTGACATCGCTTTGACTACAATTAATTTTATATCGTGATTGTTCGATTATACTATGTCAGGATTAATGGACGGTAGAACGATAGCGATGAGATTGAAAGGTAGACGTCCTCATCCTGATTGGCCTGTACCCTATCCCTTCGAATGTCCTAAAGGGACTAAAAGGTGTCCGACGCGAGCGATCAACGATGTCGAGGATTATCTGATACATTTGTTAACCAGCACGACTCCACTGATACACCCTAACGCTGCTCCTTCCTCCTTAAATGAGTCTTACATGGAGAGGTACGTGTACGTTCATGAACCTGATCCCGAGGATGAGGAGGATTTTCCTCGCACCGATCCCGCGGTTTGGGTACCTCCTCAGGTATTTTTAAATTTAGAATACACGAATAGAAATTAATCACTCGCTTTATACATACTTTTTGTTTCAAACTTTTCACCTCCCGACTCTTCTTTATGACTGTTTATTAATTACTTAAAGTATTATTAATTACGTTGGCTACAAAGTTTCTCGGTTTCCTCCGAGGATTATTTATTCCAGGCGAAGTAACATGCATTTTCCAACAGCTCGCATTACTCTCGCAATTCTATAGGCCAGAAGCAAGGTACACGTGTACACGACCCTTTTCTCCAATTACATGGAACTAGTGCACCCTTACGAAGAGCCCGTACCACCGGCTCCCTTCTGCGCAGTCAAGTTTTACTATTCAAAGTTCGCGGTGGTCCGTGAAACATGCGCATTGTACCCCGACGCGATCGAATATTTTGGCGCTTTCGAGTTCGATAATCCACCGATAGCCAGGCGAATAGCGTCCAGCCCCGAAGATTTCGAAAGAAAGGTTACTTAACTCTCAATTGGTATCGTTAGATCGTTAGTAACTCGACAGTTTGGATAAAATTAAACTTCTAATTTATTATATTATATTATATTATGTTTTATTTTCGATTGTATTTCGTAAATTACTGTTCGTTTCTAAAATTAATATCGATATATAGCTTGGAATCTAATTTGAATCGGTTGCTCGCGATCTTGACCAGTGCCAGTTCAGAAGATCAAATCTTCTTTTCTCTTTTCTTGCTATACGTACGTCGACGATATAAAATATTGGATGATTAAATATTAAACGAAGAACATTGATACAGGCAAAATATCAAACTGGTAACGAGATATTCGTAATAATCCTCCGGAGGATCAGCGACGATGCTTTTTTGTCCTTCGCGAGCATCGAGCCGTATTTCGTCACTGAAGACGATGAAAAGGCGCAAGCGATGATAGACGAGTACTTCCCCGAGGGTGCTGAAGATGTTATTCTCGAGATGTTCGAAGAAGAAGAGGAGGAAGAGGAGGAAGAGGAGGAGTATTACGGAGAAGAGGAAGTCGAAGAGGAAAACGAGGAGAATAAAGAAGAAGAATTTGCGATCTACACTTTCTTATGAAATCGTATTCTTCAACTTTCATCCATTTTTTATTGCTGCACGAATGACGTGAAACTTTGATCGACAAACAGCGAATTGTTTGATTACGTGATGAACTTTGTTATGGAAATTGTCTTCTGATCGAAGAAAATGTTTTGAAGATAATTACAGTTTATAGTAGACTACTAATTGTGAGAATACGATGTTATTTATCTTGTTGATCGAACGCCACGACTTTTAAAGTTCATTGGAGCGATAATCGCCTATGCAAAAAATAAAATTTGATTCGTTTGTCAACGGACGTTCTATTTATTCGCAGTAATTTTTACACATATGTCGCGTTATATTTATCCATATAGGAACGTTCTACAACATTCGAAGATTAACTCGATATAAAAGCAGTAATACTTTTCGTAATTTTTTCTTAAATATATGATATCCCTTACCTCGTAAAACTGCAATTGCTTTTAAACGCTTATCGTAGAGTTTCCATCGTGTTTCGAATAATTCAAATGGCGGAGGCCTGTTTTTTCGCCGACCATGGATTCCATTCTTTGCGCGTTTTGGCAGAGCCGGATCATACTTGAATATTCGCTGTCGTTGGCAACGCGTTTGCGTAACTTTGGCAGAATTCCAAGCGACACCGCGGGCTCTAGAGGTTATATTACGCACCTGTCTCGCTGCCAATTTTTTAATCGTGATTCGCCAACGGGAAACGTTCGCCAAGCGACCGTCAAAACAAGGTATTCCCTTCGAATGTGTTACACTGTTGCACACAATCTTTAATCCTCGTTTATACGTTAAATATATCGTTCGTTATGTTCGCCTAATTTTTCCTCCAACTACTGGAACCGGTTACCAGGCAAATTGGTAGGCGTCGTTAGTCAATTTTTATGTTTAAACGTGGGTTATTATGATTTACAGAAAGATTTCATTTGCTTTCAGCATTTTGATAGGCAGACGATGGCTGTTTGCTATTTTTGTAGAGTTGTTTTTTGTCAGACTATTGGGTTATTTAATCGAAAAGGAAAAAACCAGGTTACCATAGGTATATTTATCGCGGATGAAGCTTTCGCCTAAAAAGTATCTTCTGTAATTAATTTGACAGAAGATCGAAAATTAGCGAATTATTTATCACGGTCCGGTTGTACGGTTAACCCTGCTGCATTCTTTCCTGTCGTTCTCGAACTGTTGATATATCGCGGTACGTTGATAAAAATACACTTTGTGCAGAAGGTATGAAAAATCATGAAAATATTATTTCCACGTGGTAGATCACAGTGTACACCGTAACAAATGATCGGAGTGACGTCTACGAAATGGCGCGAGATTAGCGGAAAATCAGCCGCGATCAGAGTGAATAAATTGAATCGCGCTGATCGAATTAACGAGGCAATTTGTCACGCGACCGATGCGAGAAATTCACGCGCGAATGGCACGCGAGCTCTCCAGTCCCTTTCGCGTGTATCCTCGCTAAATTTCGCCAAGCGAACCGAACAATTGAACCATTAACCGAGAAGACGTTAGTCACTCCGGCTACTCAATCTTCCAGCTAAATCGGCCATTTTCGCCCGTATTTTTGGCGCGACACTTTCGACGCCGTACAGCCTCGCAAACTTAAAAAGAACACGAGGATTTTACATGTCATTTAAATCTTGGAAAGTAGCAGTTTCTTCTGGATTTATATTTTCTTTTTTTCTTTTTTTTCTGAAGAAAAAACTTTATTTCTTTTCGGTTCTTCTGCGTAGTTGTTTTTTCCTGGATTTATCGGAGAACATTGATGAAAATTGAAAAGAAGGAGAGATACCGATTACGGAAGATTGAAATAATTTGTTACGATAATTCTAATAATCGCTAACAATTCTCATAGTAATTTTGCAAAATTGTTTAACGACCGTTGTTTAAAATTAAACGAATAGATATAGTGTTTATAGATAGTCTTAAAATTTGTTAGAACATCAGATAAGTCCTGTGACATCCGAAAATCCTCAAGGTTTTTAGAAACTTCTTAAATTCAAAGAAAAAGGCAAGAAAAATTGAAAATTGCTGTTAATTTCCGATACGAAACTCAATCTCCTATCTCCGATAACCTGCGAATAATTCCCATACGGAGAATAATCGTGTCTCCATCGATTTACGATTCAAGAAAAATCGATATTCAATTTTCCGTGACAGAGCGATACAATCAAATTACCCGGCTGGTCGTGTCAATTTTTATCGATCATCGACCAAGTTAACGAGATTACCGAACGTTTATCAAAACTTCACGTTTATCTCGCAGGATCGATAGAAGCGGCTGGCGAACGTTTTCTTTTTTCATTTTCATGGCGTGATACGCACGGTAGCGCCGGAGGCGGTCAATTGCTCAAACATCGGTAATTATTGCACAAGCATTACGCAACTAAACAGCCGGATCCATGGCGAGGGACGTCGCAGGGGGAGAGTAGGAGCGAAAAAAAGGCGCAAATTACAGTTACGCCGGATAATTCGCGTCCATAGCGCGCATTACGTGCCATTAACGATCGTTTCGTCTTCTTTCCTCTTTGTTCCTCTCCATTTCCGTCGGCACGCCGATCAAGATCGTTTTTCTCGAACGCGTGAAAACGTCTACGTGCCACAAACAGCAGGATAATCGTCGTGGTTGATCGATCGCTTCGAGCGTGCATGTACACCGTACACATTGTAGCGATTGCTACCATGTACTTGCCGGGTACGGCGGGAATCCCGACTGGAATTCTTTGATAAAATAATCAAAAGGGACATTTGTGGTCACGATGAGGATTTTGCAATTTTAATTGGAATACCGCGAAACGATGCCAAAGGCTGTTGTTGCGCTCTTAATTGGAGCTAGTCTCGTATAGTACCGTTTCCAACGATCACGTCGCCGACAATCGTGATATTTTTTCCCGATATGAGATGACACGTTTCGATACTAAATTACTTAGTGTATCTTCAACGACGATAACGTTACGACAATCGATACAGGTTTTCTATTTTAAGAGGTATTTCTACGAAAAAATCAGAATTTTAGGAAACGTATGGAAATATTTGTGCGTGGAAAAGTCCAAGTATGAAAATTTAATATCCATTCGCAGCAAACGAAGATTATCGCGGAATCAAATTCAACAATTTTATTGAACGCACAGCATAAAATCTCTAAAGTGTCTTTGCTTTACATAATCGATACGCTGAATCGTAAATCTCTGATCGATTCACTTTCAGAGAATTCCAGAGATACGTTACGTTGTATACACACGTTGTACAATACGTGCGTATGATTATGTGTACAATATTGTAGTATCGTGGACGAAAGGCCTAAGAGATGCCGGACGAACCATAAACCATATATCGTCGGTCCTTCGATCGAATAGTTACGCGGAAGAGGCCTGCGTGACCCTGACCACGAGCGGTTGCGCAACACGTGCGTGGTGGAGCTAAGAGAAAAGACAAAGGGATGCTAAGGGGAGGAAGACGAATTAACAGTCAGTGTTAATTAAGAGAGTGTGAATCGATAAGTCAGAGAGTGCGAATTGCGTTGTCGAGGGGGTGTGGTCCGCGTGAGAGAGAGCGTTGGGACCGTGGTGACGAGAGTTGCAAATTAACTATTTAGTTGTCTTAATTATAATACGTTGTTGTACTTAGTTCACGTTAGACAACCATCGTTTCCTGTTTAACCAACACCTGTTTAATCCATTTTAAATAAACTACGTGTAGTAAGATGCTACAATATGTAATTCTGTAGATCATCGGAAAATGTTCGAAGTATCCTGTTTGGATAAAATTTTGACGAAGGGTGTAACCATGGCCAACGAACTCGGTAAAGTTGTTGGAGCTCGTGAAAGGTCGAGAATCGACAGAAAGTTCGGCGTACGAAGAAAGGCTCGCGTACAACTCGCTTGAAGATAAATTTACACGCGACTCCTTGACGCCGATGCCTGTTCACGTACCCTCGTTTCTTTTCCCTTCTGCGATCCCTCTGAAGCGTTCAGGTCGTTTTCTTTTCGCGTGGTCACAAATAGGAACCCCCAGGCTCCATCATCGTGCTCCGAGCGAAATTAATGGCGTCGGGACGCGGGCGAGCACGATTCACCGACGCCTGCTCCTGATTTACCGTGTCAAAGTTCACGGTGAACCGATGAAACAGCGCCCCCGAGGGAATCGCTTTGTCGAAATAGTTGTCGTCGAATAATTTCCACCGATAATTTACCAGCATTCTCAATTTTTCACGAATTTCTTTTAACATTAGGATCAACAAATTTATCAAATTGTCAAATTTATTAAAATTAGGAAAACTAGTAAATTTATCAGGAGCGGACAATAGAATTTTTGCTCTTACGATTATTGAAAATTCGCGGATCTTCTCGTGGAATTAATATTAATTTTTATTGCGATAGGAAATAAGAACATCGTACTATTTTAATTACAATTGTTATAGCGATTATTGAGATATATATTTAGATGTACGTAATTTTAGTATTGAAAATTTTGCAAGGTATAAAAATTGTTAATAACAAGAACAGTTATTGTGAAATTTGTTTGACTTGAAATTTGAAAATGTTTTCGTATATTTTATTAAGACGGTAATATCTAATAATTCGTATATTCCTGCGAAACTCCGAGTTTCTTCTACAGATCATCCTCAAAATAGAAAAGTCATTTTCTCCGCAGTTTCAAGGTTTCCTCTATTTCAAAGAAGCGAAAGATCTGCCGAATGCCCGGATTCTGGAATAAAAACCAGGCTCCGAACGACTTTGATTCAAGGAAACGAGTTAAATTCGTACGCGGTTCTCAGCGTTTCCGTTTAATGGACCGATCGTTCGCTTCCGGTTTGTATGACCCACTGATCGTGAGTCAACTTATACGATACTATGAAAAGAAACACTAAGGCGACGTGTTCCTCGACCACGTTCCCGAGAAACAAACAGCTTCGATACTCGTTCTCCCAGTTTATTATTAAACATTCCGCTAAATGTTTATCGTCTGCTTTACTCGCTAACTTGAAACATTAAATACATATTTTACATATTTCTTAGAAATGGTGATACATTTTCGATAACGTTGCGATCACGATAAAACGACACGTTTGATAATCGAATAAAAGTAAAAAATTAAATTCAACGTGTTCTTTTTCTCTTTGCGTAATTTAAAAATGTGACAAATTTCTTCAAAAATGGTAAGAAATGCTTGATAATATCGCAAATGGCGATTAAGTTACGCGTTTGTCTACGTTATCGCCACGATACCGCATAATCTAAATTTAAAATTTCGATTCACGTTTCTACAGAATCCTAGGTGCTCCGTTTTCGATATTTTTCCTGGGTTATTTCTTTCCGGATCTTTACCAAGAAAGTGACAATCGTGGTTTTCCTCATCGTCGGTCCTTGACCCCTTTAAGCATTCCCACTTCACAGCTACACCGGGACAGCTGTTCCTCGCCAATGTCAGAAGTCGAGATTTTTCCGACCTGATGGCGCCCTTTTCGCGAAGGGTTCGTCGAACCTTTGCCAATGAGCAACTTTTTCTTCCAAACGTTTGAATCTCGCGTTCTTTCAAATATTTCAAGCTTTCATATCTTTGCTATAAATTTCATACTTCGATAATTACAGTATCGTGTCATTCTCAGACTTCTCTGCGTCAAAAGTCGTTTGCAATCTTTGATACCCAACATTGTAACCGAGTGTATCGAGCATTCATAGTTGCAAATAGAAAACGTTGCAGGGCTCGGAGAGATGCGAAGATTCTCGGGTTCCCAGGCGGTGGCGTTCGTTTGCATACCGCGTGCACAAGTTGCCACAGAAAATTACAGACCTGGTACCCGGTGGAAGTCGCGGCTAATCATCGAGGAGAATCAACAGCCAGAATCGCTGTTGGCAAGGTGACGGTTCTACTTCGCGGCCTGTGACGCACGGCTATCAATTACGTGATCCGTAACGAGATGGAAGTATTCATGGGCGAAGTATATTTTTTCCGCTCTATTCGTCGTCGACCTGGTAGTTTCCATGTAAATTTTTAGAGTTAGAAATCGTAACTTTCGAACCACGATCCTGTCCTTCTCCTAGTCATCGAGGCTTCCGGCTTTTGAACATTTCCGTGTACAAACACATTATTCTGTCATTAGCTTGATGCAACGAGAACTAGGCGTACTTTGTGATTTGTCTTCAATTTTAATGGAACGTCGAGAGGATCGAATTATCCGTCTGAGAATTTTTATAGGATCGAAGTTGAATATTTTGTTTCATCGATGTTTGCATATTTATTAATAATCTGTGATAATTATTAATAGGAAGCGAATTAATGCAAAGCGTCCTGTGAGAATGTGTTAACAACTTCGTGTCAGGTTTAAAGTGATGTAACGCAACGAAATAATGACACGCTTTTAAATAAAATATAGCAGAAACGTTGGAGTCGAAACGTGCAGCGTATTTATTACCCTGTGTGCGGTAATACAGCCGAATTTATGCATCCGCCACGAAGGATTCGCGAGATGTGCCAAAACCCACGCTGACGTAGAAACCGGCCCGCTAGCCACTCAAAATCAAATATTGAAACTGTTTAAGATACTCGTTTTATTTGAATTCGCGCAAAGAACAAGCACTGAATCTTGGTTCTAAAGGAATTAGCACGTTCCGTTCAAAAAAAGAAAGAAGAATTTGTATAAGAAAAACTTGCCCGAAAACTTCATTCGAAACGCACGCTTCAATTGTACAATATCGCGTTCAAACGCAAAGTACATGAACGAATCGTTTAATTAACACTTCTTTCTTGTAAAAAAAAAACTTTCGGTTAATAAAAAATCTTTTTGATGATATTAGCGAATTCTGACGATACTTTGATCATCGTATTATATGAATAATGAAATTAAAAGAAAGAAACGATTGGCGTATAAAAAGATTGCCACAGGTGAAAAACACGATAAGTCACATTTCCTGACTTTTGCGTAGAAACAAATTTAAAATGCAATATATTGTTAAACAATTCCACTTTGAAGCTGTCTGTCCATTTGATTTTTAGATCGGATATGTGTTTTTCCTACTTTTTTGAACGGTTGGAAAATGTTTAATGTAGCATTTGTTATCCACGCTAATATTAATCACGTTAAATTGGCGTAACGACGTTAATAATCATGCCCTTGGCCCCTGTAAAACATTGTCAACTTATCGTCGGCTATTTTTAAAAGACATTCTTCGAACCTACCAGATTATTTTCATTTTCAATCGCGGCATATTAAGATTACAAATTTTGTTTCATCCTAAAGTGACATTAATATCACAAGATCAATAAACGTACATTTATCGTGCTTTTATCGTAATCTTCGTGCACGATATCGCGTGCGAACGCGAAATGAATCGAAATATCATTCGATCGACGCGAGACCTTTTTTCATAGCGTCGTCAACAAAATTTCAACGATTCTTCTACCACCGTGCCAACTTATGTATGGTCGACACCCCTAAAAAAATAGCTTGTAATCCAAAATCTGCGACACGGAGGGATCCGTGGAAACAGTTACTGGTCGTTCGAACTCGTACTTCGAGTATATTCCAGCCTTCTTGCCCTACCACTACTCTTCTCATATCGTTTCCATCCAACAGCCTCCAATGATCGGCACTCTATCCCTTCTCGTGGCTGTTTTGCATCGCGCTAGACACAGCCCTCCAAGTTCGAAGGTCACGGCGAGACTGCCGCTCATCCAGATACGCCACCACTATTCGTATCTACCCGCCGAGTTGGCGCGCGCCCGGACCGCATTCCGATTGGTCGCGCGACCGAGTGGTGGGGAGACTATATACCGCGCTGCGCCGCGCGCCGCCGTCAGTACCGCGCGAACTTCATCTCGGTTGTGTTCTCACTTTGGGTTTTTGCTTCTCTGCGATATTTCGTGTCTCTTACATTGCGCTGTTCTCAAAGTCGTTCATGTTTTGAATCGTATTCCCGTGTATCCAGTGGCAGAAAAGTATTTAATTCTTATGAAAGATAAGCTACTTGTCGGATACGGGCTTACGTTCTCTATATATAAAAGTGAATTTTATTTGGATATTTCAGTTAAGAATAATGGAAGGATGATAGAGAGAAGCACGTTGGATAAAACGCGTTTTTAGAGCTCGTTTATGTTATTCGATTATGTGAGAGAAAGAAGACAGTGATTATTCGGGGTTGTTGGTTGGTACATATGGACACACACAGACGCGTGGACTGTTCGAATGAGTGAGAGACCATCGACGCTGGCACGGAACGAGGAGTTGCGTGCCAATTGAAAGCCGAGATAACGAAAGAAATCGATCGAACGAAGGAACACGCTTTCGTGCTGCCATGACAATGGTCGTCAACAAGATCAACATGTCGTCGTACTCCGCGCCGCGACGCACTTTCTTCTCGGGCCTGCATACCAAGGTAATACGAAATTTTTTCATCTTCAGATTTGTACAAGTTCGCTGTCCTCGGTATTCCAAATGACGTCGCAGAATTTTTGCAACGGAGACAGCAGATATTGGTCCGTTAAGGTCGAACTATAGAAAATTGCAATAAAATTCGAATATCGCACCAACTTCTCTGTGTTAACACTTCACGATACAATCTTTATGCTTCTAACGTTCCACTACTGTACGATAGCGACGAAGTTCGATTCGCGTAAATGACATTTATGTCAGCTCCAAACGTTTTACTCAAATTTTCTATATTCTGTGACTAAGATCCACCGTATCGTCTATCACAGAAATTCACCGTATTCCATCGTCAAAATTCGTTCACAAAAATATTTTCTCACCGATGTACACTGTATACTACCATCGAAAATTGATTGTACATATTCTGTTACTATAATAATCACCATTCATCTATTTTTATTAATCGCTAAAGTAGAAGATCAGATACCAGTCGTTTTCAATGGTTTCGCGTTTGCAGCGTCAGAGTACAGTAGAATTTTATTTACTCGAAAGAAATTGTAATATTAACGCTAATCCACTGATCTAAACGTAAAGTTTGAATTACTTGAATGAAAAATCGCGAATCACCGGTCTCCGATTATACACACTGTTTGTCCTTCGAGAGATTCGCGCAAATCGAACTCTACTGTGTAGTAAACACGTAAGATTAATAGTCGTTTAACCAACCCTGTACCCTAATCGCGGATTCTTGGAGAACGGTGTTCGAGCGTAGTCGGCCGTTTCTACGGTATTTCCTCGATTTAGCGATAAGCGCGGTGTCCCTGATCCTCGCGATCAGTTGGTTGGCCTGCTCATTGGATTAACGGTTTTACCGGTTGAGTCGTTCGCTGGAGAAACGCCTGCCGACTTATGGTCGCGTTAAAGTTGTTTTTCGCGTTAAAACTCATTTACCTTCCAATAACACGATCATATACGTAATATGGTCGCGTGAAACTCTTACATAGCGCACGAAACTTTTATATTGCGTACAACGATTCGGCATTCACAGTATACCATTCTCTGATTTATTGATTCTGGCGTGAATCTCGTTGAAAATTAATAAGAGAAAAATTCCTCCAAGTTTGTAGGCGAAAGCAATAAGCTTTCCAAAAATAGGCTACAGGCTATGTTTCGTGGCATACGGAAACGTGTAACTTTTTCTAGCAAGCGATACAACGACAATTTTGTCCACGACAAGAAACTTCAATTAGGAGAACTTATTCGAATTGGAAAAAGAAATTGAGTTTGTATAGAAGATGGTTTAGTCCGGCCGGACGTGGTCGTACGTCAGAAGCTTTCTACGGCTGGCTAGTGAAAATAGTATCGACAGCGGTATGTTTGCTAGGCTTGGTTCGTGAAAACGTGTGCCGCTACGTCAGAGCTTCTCTATGTTAGCACTACGTCAAAGGTTTCTCGGAATACGATTATGGAGACGCGCAGTAGGTTAAGATCCTTTCTGGTTCAATGTACGTAAACACGTAATAATAGGATTCCTCAGACTGTTTAGAATTCGACTTTACCAACTTCCTTCGAGATCTTTTATAGTGGAACTCCTTATACGAATTGGCGTTCCGATTAATTAACGATAGAACCATCGAGCTAACATTCCAACGTGATCGTCTTTATATTCGCGCGAATGCATAGATACAATTAGTATGACGTGAGAATTTCGTAAATGAAATTCCAGTCGTGTCATATCGTATCAGAGTACCTGAGATATTCGGTAACGAAGAATATCTTCCTTTATCTAACGAAATTTACGCTTTTATTAAAAATACAAATTTCGAGAAGAGAAAAAGGAGAAGGGATACTACTTATCGATATCTCTGCGATCTTATACGTACTCGTTCCTTACATCCAATATTTCTAACGTTATTTGATACAACAAAAAATTCGCAGAGAAGAGACTCAAGGCTAAAACGCTTGCACCCCCGACTGACCCAGTTTCTTTACAGGAAGCTTACTATTTTACTACTTTGCCGAACTAACTTTGACATCGATCTAAACAACGCAACGATTCGTATTTTTCCTATGTTATACCGGTCAGGGGAATCAAACGTTACGAGATTCACGGCTGTCTCGTAGAAATTTATGAATCCCGACGTATTCATTGGGCACGCACGACCGTGAACGTGACCGTGTTTCGTCGCGAGGTAACGTCGCGCCGTCGAAACGTGCAAACGGACACGCGCGCAACAATCGTCGAGCCGATATTTTTTTCGCTGGCCGATCGCCAAAGTTATTTCAACCGACCACGTCTGGTAATCTTTTCCGGCGATTCGCGGATCCCTGATGGCTTACGTAACTTGAAACCAGACCGAGTTTGTTAAACCCAGAGCCGCTCGATCCGTTTACCCAAAAAAAGGTTGCTCTGCGTGATCTAGCTCTGGTCTAGTATCATCGGTGGCTGTCATCTCTGACTATTTTCCCAGTCAGACTCATTTTTTACAACGGTTCGATAACCTACCAACTTCCTATCTACGCAACGAGGTATTTTTATTGTACGCAGTGGCTCGCGAAAGTATTCCAACGATCGCTAGCTAGATACGTTTAAAGCGTCTGAACATGTGCATAATGTTTGTAAGATATTAATTGCAAGCATACGTTACGCAAAGATCATCGGAGTGTTTGAACGGTCGTTCGCTGTATTAATAAGCACGATACGTTAGATTATCTTCACAGCTAATTGCATGCTTAAGACCAGCATTCATACTGTACGCTAATTTTTCGTTAAAAGCGTATGTTTGTAATACAGAGGAAGAGCTTGAAGATGGGAACTCGACGTATCAGCGAACAAGGCCAATTTATGTTGTACCTGTAGATTCGCTAATTTAGTAGTTTTAGATTCACTGAATTAGGATCACCCGAGAAAACAGTCGTTAAACTCGTCACTTTTTCGAATCGAATACGTTAGATAATTGCTGTTCGAGACTTAGAGTGGCTGTCCGTTTATGACTCGCACAGCACTGTCTTTTTTGGGAATCTTCGAATTTTCTACTTCCCAAGTTATAAACCTTACGATACGGACCTCGTTAAGAGGCTAATAAACATCCTAAGTGCCCGATAGGTCAGGTGTAAAGCCCACAAACCATGAAAAACCTGTGGATGGAAAATTATTATATAAGGATCGGACGAAGCTTCTTGAAACAGTAGTAACAGAATCTTGCAACAGTCTTCATCAGAGCGTCAGACTCTTCGTGTTATACTACACCGTCTTCTGTATCTTAACTTGCAAATACATAACCTAAACATACTACTACTCGACAGCTTTAATTTACCTCCACCTTGAGCGTTAATCTTGTTCAAGGTTGGCTATATCAACCGATCAGATGCAACCTGACTGATCGCTACTTAGTTGAGAATTCGTAACAATTGTTGCGAAATACGATCGTCTACGGTGTACGTATTTAGTTAGAATTTTGCTGGATAGAATGCGCGAAATGAAATATTTCTATAGCGAAAAGAAAGGCTGGAAACGGTGTTTGGTAGGATACATTTGTAAGTTGAAAGGTAGGGAAGTTATGAAGAGATCAAAATGGCCTCGCGAAACACGTGTCCTGACAGCGTCCAATTTTTCTGACGTCGACAAGAAGCTGGCCGTTGCATTCGACGTTGTCTCGTTTTAAACACGTTGAATTTAGGTCCCGTTTAAATTTAGCAACGTTTCCCGCGTGGCAGGAAAACATTCGTACGAAATATTCTTCTCTTGCTGCTCGTTAGTCTCCCTCGTTCGCGATTCGCTTTTATTGGGAGTGTCGGATGGCTCGTTCGTGGTTTTCGCACGTGGTAATTTGTCTTTGGCGCCAGCAATCTCGCGTTAATGGGAGAAGGCTCGTTTTAAAAACGTTTCGGGAAAAATATGCGATCCCTGGCGAAAAGATTTTGGAAAAATGGTAGCGTGCGATAGTTGATAATTTGTTGATCTCAAAAGCGTAATGGCAAAATAATTCTTATATTTATTCCGCCAGTATTGTTCGTGTCTTTCCAATTACGATATCCTGTCAAGTTGAATACGATCGTAGATCGAAAATATAGAGAAAAATGAAGAAATGAAAACGGAAGATGTAGTCGGCAAATGATCGTTTGACACGGGCATAATTTTGTTATACGCAACACGAAACGTTGCTTGTGAGTGGCGGGATCGAAAGCCGACGGTGCCGTATTAAATTGAATAACAGGGTGGCTCGTGGCACGCGACGATCGCGTTCATTAAACGGATGCTTCGTGATCGTTAAAGCGGTATTAATATCAATGTCCTCCTCCCAGAGGAGGATGCCTTTGCCTTTCACATTTTCCCTTCGTGCCAAAAATTATACGAACGTAGGATAAATCAAACTACAAACTAAATTACTAATAACCTACGCTTTTTGTTTAATAACGATTTAATTCTCGCAAAATACTGTATCGTATTTGCGTTAGTTTTTTCCGAAAATTGTTTGAAAATTATCTTAGTTCGTGAAATTTATCTTATATCATATTAGTCATCCCAAAAAAAATTTCGGAAGGTTTTTAAACGCGTCTCATCGGTGACCACCGCCGCGATCAACGTGTCGATGAATATCTTTCCTAATTGTCGTAGGAGGAAATTATTACAAAGAGAAACACGCTGTAGCCTTTACGTTAGAAACGGAATGTCTTCGGTGAAAATACAGATTTTATGCACTCTGGCGCGAAAGCAACGAGCTGAACGGGTCAATCGTTTACCGTGCGGTCCAGTCTCGAAACGAGACCGTAAGAGAGAGAGCGGCTCGTTCTCGAGGACGCGTCGTAAAAGCGCGCACGCGTGCGAGGGCATAAAAGATTCATTTTGTCGGAGAGGTGACCCTGTCGACCCAGCATCCGCTCTCTGTGGGCGGCTCGCTCTCTCTTTCTTCCTCTCTCGTCCTTCCCTCTTCTCTTTCTCTTCCTCGTTCTCCGCGAGAATCCTCTCGCTCGCTTGTACCATCAGCCGGTTTTCTTTTTCCGTTCCAACGACCGTTTCTTCGTCTGCTTCTTTCGAGGTGAACACGGAAAAAGGGTGGAGGAGCCGCCTCGTTGAGACAATCAAGCAACAGGCGTTGCTCGTTAAGTGTAACTGCTACTAAATTGCCGAGAGTTAGGAGAGCAGGGATGCTCCTGAGCCGTAAACCGTAGTAGCTCCCTTCGTATGAGAATCTCTCGAGCATCAGCAACTTTCGTAACTTCTTTCATCGTCGATTCTAGGGTTAGTAATACCGGTATATTGGTTTCATGGTGATACGGGCATATAGCAAAGATCAAGGCTGAAATTTGCAGACAGTGGTAATCTATAGTTTTGGTAATTACCCTGAGAAAAAGTTTATTAATGACAACTTCCCGTGGCTCAAGGTTTCCTCGAGGAAGTTTCGAGAGATTGTGAAATCTGAGGTTGCAAAGAGATATCTTGAACAAGCTATCCCAAGAAGAAATTTGATATCAGATTTTATGAAATTCCTGACTGCTTCATGAAAGGCTATACGCGATACGTTACAAATATTCCAACACTTTCGTAAGCTATCGTATATTGTTCAAAGTAAACCTGAGAAACTCCGATCTATTCTCTACACCTTCGTTAATGTACCATTGTAGCGGCACGATCAATGCGCAGTCTTTAGCGAATTAGTTAGTACCGAGGGTCTTTCTCTGTATTTATTAATTATTTAAAAGCATATTTGATGGTTTCAATATCGAGTTATCTCGTCATTCAAACCACACTACCAACGATCCTCCACGCCGTATACTTAAACGCCGTACAAATAAACCTTATAGGCCAGAGCTATGAATGAAATTCCGAAGGAAACAAACACACGAAAGAGTCGCCACAACGACTTACGCTTCCCGTTTCCGTAATGAAGTACAGTCCGCTTAACAAGAAACGCGGCATGCGCCAGAGGGACACGGGTGTCGGGCGCAGTTACTTCCGGTTTGGCGTTCAACGCCCGGAAGAGCAGCGCCTTGCGCGTACGTAGAATATTCCGGCGAAGCTAACAGCAATTCGTGGAACGTCGTGTATAGTATACATACGCGTCTCGACGCTTTCACAAAAGCGGCATACGCGTGAAACGATGAACCGGATGCGTTTAATCTGGCCACCGAGAGACACTCTCGAGTGAGACAGAAAGAGAAAGAAACGTGGCGTAGCGGTAATTACGAGCAAACGGACGAGAGAAAGAAGCAACCGGCTCGTAGA
Source organism: Bombus vancouverensis nearcticus (assembly GCF_051014615.1). NCBI lineage: Eukaryota > Metazoa > Arthropoda > Insecta > Hymenoptera > Apidae > Bombus > Bombus vancouverensis. The sequence goes on along the minus strand of NC_134913.1, from coordinate 16,523,342 downwards.
TGAATGAATCGGCAGGAATGAAAGAATTATTTACACGGCTGGTGATCCCATTAATCCACTTTGCAGTGTCTCGAAGTCTCGCGTGGAATCGTCAAACCGAGTCGTTTATCCGTGATCTAAGAATATATTGAAAACCACGTGCGATTCTCGTTGGCTATGTATATCAGCAGATTGCCAACTTTTATGCATTTTTATGTATTTATAAGCGTAACTAAGTAAATGGAATTTATAAAGAACTTTGTTTCGTTTGCCAGACATCGTAACAAACGTACTGTCTTGAATATTTTAGATATCGTTGCATGTTACACGTACCGTGTGCGCATGAAAAATTTAGAACATCTCGCCGATCGTTTGGTTCTTTTGAATCGGCGATTAATTTTATATCGATCGGTTATATCGCACGCATAACGCTGCGTCTCGATTTATTCTCGTCTCTGACGTTGGACGAGTGATTATGTAAATTTGAAAATATATAGCTTCAACTATGACACTATTGTCTAAAAATAAAGGAAAAATAAAAGAGCATTTGTGGATATTTGAGAGGATGAAGAGGAATCGGAGATACGAATCGTCGCGGGCTTATTTGTCAGCTTATTGGTTGGTATAATCCTTCGTAGTGAGCTTGGTTCGAAGTGTAGGATATTTGAGATGGGATTATGCAATTGCGAGTGGTGTTACGCGATTGCGAATCGATAAATGTAATATTTGGAATACGCGAATACTTCTTTTTACATTATGCTTTTTCTTCGATAAAACGATCGTTCGTCGACTTTGAACTTCTCAGATAAATATTTCTATGGAATGGAAGTTTAAAAGGAAAGTAAAGCTTGCGAAAAATTTCTTATCGTTCGTTGACTTTCAGCTGATGGATTTAAACGATGATCCCGCTGTCGGAATTATTCTTAAAAATTGCAAATGACGATGCAAACGACGTATTAACTGGAATGCGTTGCCTTTAGAAAGCAAGTTATTCGTTCTAGAGAAACTCGATTAATCTGAAATGAAAATTTCATGTTGGATTTTTTAGATCAACGTGAATTTCGCTCTTGTTCCCATCGAGGCCAAAGCGTGTGCAAATATGTTTTCACGCATCTATACGCCACAAAGCGCTACCTACGTGCTTAGACGGTTAAAAATAACGTAGTAGGTGCTACGTTTTCATTATTATCTTGCAACTCAAAACACTGCACTTTCTTTGGTTTCTGAATTGACGTCTCACAACACGTGCACCTTCTTCCCTTTCAAAGCCACGCACAGCTTACTAAACAAGTCGGTGCAAGAGCAAGCAAAAAAGATACGACCACTTTACGTCGTACATAAATACGTCCCTAAGTTCTCATAAATTTTCGCCAATTTACTTCGACTTCACTTTTTCTTCCATAGTGCAACGATCGCCTCTCTGATTCCGTCTTCTCGTCAAAAAATTTATACGATCCAGATTCCATAAAAATGTCTACAAACGAAAATAAAAGTTTCTGTTCCTCGAGTTCTCGCAAATTTCGCTTCTTCGAAAACGTAACGACTGCATCTCTCATGTTGCATTCTGCTATCAAACAATTTTTATTATTCAAATTCTCTGAAAATTCTATAACTTAAAAATAAGAAGGAAGCCCTGTGTGTGTGTTTCTGCTGCTCTTTCTTCTTTTTTTTTCTTTTTTTTTTCGAAACTTCAGAGTATCTTCGCCAGCTGATCCGAGTTGCATTTGTCGCGGCGAACGTGGCGGCGACAAAGACAGGAAAATTCGCGCGCGACTCTGTCCCCCGTAGAGAGAATCGTATTTCTGTTGTCGCAGAAATGTCATGCGGACTGCAAGCAGAAGCGAAAATGCCACGATGTTGACACATCGTCCGCCGCTAATTGTAAGATTGCACGTCTGCGAGACAATGGCGAATCACGCGTCTGAGATTACGGTGTCGGAGGGTGCACGTGTCTCGGCCAATGCCTTCGTAAGTAACGAGACGATGCATTTGATAGATGAAAGCGTAGATTGCGTTCTCTTTAAGTAAAAGGTAGCGAATATTTTATTCTTTCTTTACGATGCACCGTAATTGGAAATAGAGAACATAATTGGGGATGAAAGATGGACGAAATGAACGCAATCTTGCGTGTGATTCGATACTTTGTGGAAATTCCAGGAATAATTTTAGCAGTAACTAAAGTCAGCAACGAGTGGGATAGGCATATTTTTGCCTACAGGAAACTTCGGTTTATTCGAGTTTGTTGATGCGAATCTAAACAACGAGTGGTAGAAGTACAAGTTCGGTGTAATTTAGTTAGGATATTGCTGCTGATAAGAGTAATAACGAGTATACATCGACATTCTTTTCCTTATAGCGTCTATTAAAGTAATGTTAGGGATAGTGTTGAGGGGAAAATAGACCCGAATGAATATTATAACATGAGCGTACTTTATTCCACGGTATGTTCAGTGTTCAGCTATAAAATCAAAAAACTACTTCGTACTAGAATCTTACTTTATCGGAAAGTTACTTACGGCCGTGGAATCGCTATGAATATTTATTATACGACCCTTTTAAATTCTAAAACCCTCTCTGTATAATTCAGCTCTGTAAAAATTTTCGACACCTCGAACCGAAAAAAAAAAAACACTCGAGTTCCAAAACTAAGTATTATCGAGAACTTCGCTCGATCTACCCCCAATTAAGTACCATTTCCTTTGAAAAATACGCAATTAACCGGCGGGGATTAAAATTTCTAAACAGTTTTTTATCAGATGTTATTAGTTGCTCGATGCGACTCGGTAGATAACGTAGTTTTTCCACGTTTGAGAGGGGATCGTTCCGCAAAATTGTCCTACTTAGAGGCAATTAATACGGGAAGGCAATTAACGTCGGTTTCCTTGGCATATGGAAGATTCGTTTATCACGACGTTTGCATCTTACTTTGCAACAACTAGGAACAGTCTCGTATCCGCTCGTTAATCGGTTTATTAGCATCTCACTAAACTCAGACGCCTAATTATCCGTTTTTTTTTTCTGACTGTCGACATCGTTGTACGTATATCTATTAACCTCGACCTTTACACGATTATTACCTTTATGTTTCTTTGTGTTACTATTTTTTCGATTATCTCATCAATCTTCTGTTTACACAGAGATTTGAATAACGTCGACTGGAATTCTTAGATTTTTGAACGATTTTTTATGTAATATTCTTGTTTTTCTTTGTTTTATTACTTCGAATGCTCGTAGACTCGATTTCGATTAGCTTTTTGTTGGAATTTTTCGAACAATAAATTTACAGGTAACTAAATGATATTATCGTTTTTAAATAACTGTTGATATTTAGATTTTTACGATTTTACGTTGGTTGTATACAAACGTTTGGTATTTCGCACGAATTTTTCTCGTCCCGTTTCCTTCGTTCTATCAATGTGAATATTTGTGAAATCATCGAACTAAACTTCTCGTTAGTATTCTTTTTAATAATCCGATATCTTCGAGGTCAGATGTCCGTGTCTTTTCTGTGATCTTTTTTTAGAATACTCTCGACTTGGCGAACCATTGCAAATTTATAGATTGTAGTATATGGTTTTGCGGTAAAGCAGAAGGTAATTAAGAGCGTCGTAGCGTTACCAACATTCCTTGATTCTGTAACGCATTCGCGGCATAACTCGCATAATTGCAGAGCCTAGATACGAGCCGTTCGATGATGTAAGTGAATGAAAATTCAATGAAAATGTATTCTATTCGAAAAATGCAATTATATAATATTCGAACATCCTCTAAAATGTACATCAAGCCCGGAAAGCCGAATCGAAATATTCGCAACGGAGTCAATTAAAATATTCGAGAATGTTTTAAAGAGTAGACAAACTTCAAGAACTTGACACGAAATATTTGTAATTAAAATAATTCAAATATCCGAAAAGTGCTTTTAAAATATATCCACAAGTTCATAATGAAACTGTAAAGAAATACTCTTAAAAAAAAAAAAAAAAAAAAATAGACAAACTTCGAAAACCTGACTTCAATAAATTTCACAACGCAACAGTCTACCAATTCAAAATTCTAATTACTTCGCTTACTCTTATTAATCCAAATTCGTAATTGGATCGTTCTCCAGTAAGGCGGTATAAAACTTAAATTCGGCCTTTTAATTCTTCGTCCCGTGTACTAATTTGGGTATGTAGCGCAATTTAGGTCACGTTACGTATCTCTCAGCTCGTGTGCCACAAATGTATCATGAATTAAAGACTTCAAAGAAATAAGGAAAAAAACAGAGAGTAAAAAATGCTGAGAGCTCGATTAACGCGAGTCGCTGGTCAGATCGTAATTGCCAACAGAAATAGAAAGAAATAATGGTGGAATCGATTAACCGCAAAGGACACTATCGTGTTTTTTTTTTCCTGCTGTTTGTGTGTAACGCGATTGGCGGTCGCGGCGCCTTTTCGAGCAACGAGAACGTTCTTCTGTCAAGCAAGAGAATTTATGGAGGAAATCTCTAATTGAACGACTCGTAAACCGTTACGAAACCCAACGTGTTCCCGTGCCCAATTGTTCTACCTCGTAAAAACGTTCGTTTGCACGTTTTATGTATTAATAAAGAGTCAGTTTCACCATTTGTTCTTCGCCGACCTTGTCGAAATTCCCTTGAGAACGCCGCTAGTCTCTACGCTCGTTTACAATTTTATCTTTCGACAGAGTTAACGCGATGGCGAAAATAAAAGTTGCGCTCGTTTGTCTCGTTCGCGTGTTTTTAATTACTCGAGAATTAATTCTCTGTAGGAAACGTCGTAGATTATCCAACAACGAGTGAATTTTGGAACATTTGAATTACTCCGATCGAATAACAAAGGAATACGATAAAATCGTATTTTCTACTTCTTGCGACGAAACAGCTCGTAAAATTCGTTACATCGTCGATTAATCCCGTGTTACCAAAACGATTGTCTTTCCACTTTGCTTTGGAATCAAACGCGTGCTTTTCAAAATTTTCAAAATGTTATTCATCGTAGTATAATGATCGCGTGTCCTACGAGGAAAATAATAAACGAAGAATAAATTGTACGCTGCGTGTGGAAGATAAAAATTCTCCTTTTAATCGGAAAATCCTTGCGCTTTAATCGCAGTGAAAGAAATAGTAGCGTGGAAGGGGACTACATATGGTACATAGTTAGCTGTTGGAACGAAACACACGGAGAAACGTTGATTGCACAAAGCATTAACGTGTCACGAGGCTTGGTTTGATCAAAGGGTATAAAATCGACGAGCAATTCACCGTAAAATCTGTCTGTCATTAGTCTATCGTTTCACTTGAACGCTGCTGCTAACTTTCCTCCCTTTTCAACGCATTCTCGCCGGAAAGAGTAATCGAAAGCTCTATTTGCCTGTCGGCATCTGATAAATCGATGCCTCGAGGTGTCTGACTCGATTTCTCTCGTGCAAAAGCACGTAATGTTAATCGAAGCGATTTGTCATTTTTAACGTCCGAGAAAAATAAATGGAGATTTCAGAAACTTTTAATCCACCAATAAATAGCATTTATTCGTCTTATTTATCAGAGACCAGTCACTTCTCGATGTCAACCATCGATTTTTAAATTGTATGCAATATCTCCATAATCAAAAGACAGAGAAAACGTTCGCTCGATACAAAGACACGAATAAAGAAAGCAACGAAACTCGTCTACGTATCTATGTAAATACAGATTTTTACGCGTACTATTAAAGAAACAAAATTTGCTTCAACCTCTAAATATTTCAACGAGTACCTTTAGGTGCGTTAGTTCGAAATTTTGCATATTCTTGCGTACCATGCGCGTTCTACTCCATCTTTGCATATTGAAATTGAAGTGCATAAATATCCACAGCATAGTCATCGCCAAAACGACGTAGAATCAATAATCGCTTTCCCTCGTCCTCTCCAAAAAATTCTCCAAACTCATCCCTTCTGCCTCATTTCACTGGATGACTCTCTTGTAAATATCGATTAATTCGAAACCACTTTACTCCTGACGATAGAAAAACCACGTTTCTCATAAAGTGAGTTTTTCCCGATGGTTTATAGCCTGGCAAATCGGTGGAGCAATTTTCCACTCGACCGTTTATCGTTTTACTCTGCAACGTCGTCGTCCCTTCCGTAAGCCGTAAAGGTGTACTCACACCGACATCTGACGTAACCGAGCGTGACCGCGGTCATTTACATCGCGGTTTACAGATCTCGTTTCTTCTTCTCACTCTCTCCTCCCAACATTCTCTTCTCTCTTTCTCTTTTTCCCCTCCCTTTGGCGAACTCGCCTGGCCTCGAGACTCTCGCAGGTTGATAATCCACTTGAGTGGCGCCGTTGCTGATTAGCGACACCCACGCGCACCCTTTCTACCTCGCCCTCTTTTCCTCCTCACCTTTCTACTCTCTTCAACCTTCGATTTCGTGTTCTTACCGCTTCGAAAAAGGAAAGTTGTTCGGAGGACGAGGGGATGAGTTTGTTTGGCAATCTTCGATGATTGTTTTCGTTCGGTTGATCGTGCAACGGCCGAGATGAGAAACTGTTCGAAGATTTTTAATTCTTTGGGAATAAAATTTCAGAGATTTGAAGATTACACTAGAATATGTTACAAATGTATACGTAATTTTTTAAAAACGATTAGTTTCAACCAGACACAATTTTCGTGGAAATTTTAATATATTTTGAGTGTCTGTTATCCGTATGTCTGGTTAAAGACGAGATTAAAGAGAGAAGCATCTTATTCTTTTTGTGGAATTCTGTTACGCTCTTCTTTGAATGTGTTCTGTAAACAGTTTTCGCAATCTCTTGATTCCTCCCAAACCGATCGTTTCATTTTGCAAGAATTTTTTCGCCATTTGCTATGTAACTTGTGAGCTACGATCGCTACGGATTAACAGTTTAGACGATTAAGGTTCAGAAAAAGAAGATTGAGGTTTGGGAAAATATCGCAGATTCAAGAGAGACAAGTTTCGATCGGTTATCGCTTCCGCGAAGTTTCGTGAATTTTGGAAACGCTACTTATACCAATATACGCTTCGAGTTACGCGAGGGTGAGTGTCTTTTCCTTGAAATTTCTTTATTGATTCGAAGCTTTTGTCGCGGAGCTAGCAAAGCTTCCTGTAAGAGAGGATAATTTCGGATTTTCGCGTGTTTGGATTCGATAGATTATTTTCTTTATGCTCCTTTATGTGCGAGTAGAGTTTAGAGTCCACATTCGATACGAGGAAGGTGTGTCTAAGGGACAAGTTATGAATTAGGTTTGGGAAAGTGGTTTCATGCCAGGAGGCACGTAACACTCGATTTTCCAGGCTCGCGTTAGATATTCGACTTTCTTGCGAATAAAATATTCATTATCCAATATTAAATATAATCAGACTTTGCAGAATGCTTTCAGCTTCGTTTATCCGAACGTATCTGAACTCGGAGGACAAACAATTTACACGATTAGACTTCTTCGCATAACAGGAGCTTGCGAACTTTTCTCGTTACCAACCTTTGGTCTTTTACATAATAGAAACTTGCTTTTAACCTCTTAGACACTATGCGCCACTATAGTGGCTTTCGCGGATGTCACCTTATATTACGACGCGCCACTATAGTGGCTTTCGCGGATGTCACCTTACATTACGACGCGCCACTATAGTGGCTCACTCTATCGACTTGTACGCTCACCGTTTGAACTAAATGATTTTTTCATTTGTCTTGCTTCACGCTGTTTTTGCCCTCACAACGTTTTATAACAGTGTTAACAATATACAGACAGAACATATAGTATTTGTTTTTGATACTCCAGTGTCAGGTATCAGTTGTTGCTTCTCGTTAATATAAATATACCATTACTAGATGCTCTTTTTAACATGTCGATCCGTATGCTTGTAATTTTTTAGAATCTTCAACCTCAAAATGTCGCTTTAAAATAGAGAACGAAGAGCAATTTGAGAGACACTATCGCGCTAGGAGTTTGAAAATTGTATCGTGAGTCTATGTATCGTACCGTACTTTAAAATATATCACACTCGATTGTATTATTAATTATTAAAGTAAATTATTAAAATTAAAGTATACGCATCGTATTTTTAAGAAAAATTATAATTTACTTATCAAAATGTTCACTCCAATGTGCTTGCGTAGAGAACAGAATTATCCGTCACACATTGCAGTGCTGTGGCGTTTACGCGTAATTCGCGTCAAACTCTGGCGTACAGAGAAACAGCCCAGCGCAAAATTCATATAATAAATAAAAGGTGAAGCGAATTGAAACGGTGAATGTTCGATTAATGGAACATTAAGTTAAGCGAAATTTCATTCAAAAAGTGGAGTTCTATCGCGCTCAATTTCCTCGCAGACAATAGAATCTTTACTTTCCGACCAAAACACGCTGTTCGCACAGTGACGAAGTCTACCGTCTGCGCGCAAAACACACTGCACTTTCAAGGCGCGAACAATCTGGACCTTTCCTTATCAAGCAGCACTCCTTTTCCAACCTCTCACAAAACAAGAAAACCCACGATGGAAGCCCCCGGTGGCTCGTAAATAAGCTCGAATTCCGGTTCTCCGGATCGAGCGCTGTAAGTCAACGCGTTCCAGCCGACTGAAAGGTCGCGAAAAAAGAAAGGGCGCGACTTTCCGTCGCCGATGTAATCTAGTTTCGTCGTTTTCTGGCTGTCTGCGTCACGCCTTCACAAAAGCTCAGAAAAACGTAGGCGTACAAAACGTCGCAGGTCGTTACACTATAATTAAAATCATTCGCTCTCTTACACATTGTAATTTCCAGCAGCCACTTTTCAACCTCGAATCCTATCTTAACGTGAATCTTCTCTCTCTTCTTTTTTCAGGTGAGTCCATTTCGATGTCCATTCGTCGTGGTTTTCACCTGCCAGACGGAGATGTTATCGTTCGATTTGAATCGTTCGAACGGAGGGAAACGAACAGGTACACGTGTCACCTTGTTGCTCTCTTCGCAAGCTACCATTAGAAACTGCTGACAACTTGGAATTTGTATAAAATAAGAGAATATTTAGAGCTGTAGCGCGAATTAGGATTTTCTTTCGATTTCTGCTCGATCCGTGGCTCGAATAATACGACAAATGTAACATGTGTTTTGTATTTGGTTCAAATCGCCAAACGAATATAAAAATTCGTATGTCGGACGATGGAAAGTTACGGTGTAGTTAAAATAATATGCGAGATATCGCAAAATCTATTACTTCGAACCAAATGTAAAACCAAAATGTAAAATGTAAAACCAAACTACGTATCTCGAAAAAATCAAAGTGGAAGATTCATGGGAAAAACGTTTCTCTATGTACGCGTATGGTTTATTAAAAATCGTTCAAATCTCCAAAGACGAAATTTGATTTAAACACGCGATTCGATAATTAATAGCGATATCGTAACGTCCGATCTACGCTAAATCTACAAAACCACTGTGAAACATTAGAAACTGATCGTTTGAACCACTCTGATAGTTGCTAAACAAGCCAACAGTCCCTTTCATTAAAATTCTCCATGATTCAACGAGATAAAAAATTATTAAAATATGCTTTCACTTCCGAGAAACGAAGCCTCGCTGAGAGGGTTCAGCTTGTTAGGAATTCTGGAACGTGCGTGAACGGAAGTTCCATGGAATTTCGCGCTGGCCTGGGAGGCATTGGTTGGCAATGCCACCGCGTTGTCTGGTCGTTGTAACGGTGCATCGATCGTTAGTCCTGTCATGGTATACCTACGGTTGCTACGAGATGAGCATTCGACTTTCACAGTCGCTGACTCACGTGTTACGATCGTCGCGAAACTCGTTCGAGGCGTACGTTTTTCTTCGCGTGTTTTCATCCACTCGCGAGACCAGAATAAACGACAGCCTTTAAAGCCGCGAAGAAAGGGAACAAGCTGAATCTACCGAAGAGAATATCAAACTATCAAACGTCTCTTTATCAGACGTATCCCGCTTGTTCTTCGTATAACAGTCCAAAAATCTGTCGGTAGAATATTACATGGAAAATCGTGTCTCTTACTATTTCTAACGGAATATCGCGTCTCGCCTGTGAACTGGTATTTCATAAATGTATTCCATACGTCCTCTTTGTCTACGATTTCCAAATCTTCTTCATACGCCTCCGAACGTCTCTTCGTTGAACGACCTCTTATGCAACCTTTACGCAACAATCACAACACCTACTATATTCTACGATTATACTGGAAATGATGCGCGACATTCTGGAAAGAAAATTCCTTTCGACAAATAAAAGGAGAAAAGGTACGAAACCGCGGGTTAATACGAACTCGCCTGGAGGCCGTGTCGAGCAAAATGTCATCCAGGAATCGGTTGGTTCAAAGTGGTAAACCGACCGACTGGCATGTAATGTCTACTGACCCAGAGGTGAGAAAAAGGAAAGGGGGTCTGTTCTCGTGTGCACGTCTGGAATTCCTTCGTGACTCATCGGCATTCGCCAAGGGGCCCGGTATGGGAACTCGCGTACCCGTTTGCTCTTCGCGTTTCCATACCACAAACGATCCACCGACAGAGTGACTCAGCCGAATTTCTTGTTGCGCTCTTGCCTCCCCCTTGTGGGTCCTCGATTTTCAGATCGACGGCCTGCACAATCTGCACAGGTCGTTGTGCAACGACCACGACGGATGAATCATTTTCGCGAAGATTCGAAGAATTTGCTTGATTACTGGCTGAGACGCGTAATCAGGCTTATTAAGTTGGCATACGGTTTCGGAATACGTAAAGATCGTTTCTAACTTGGAGTCTATATTAGGTAGATCGTTAAATCGTAAAATTAAGTCGTATGCTAAACTTTTGGAATGCACAAGGATGTTTTATTTTTACGGTTTATTAGGGTCGTTGAATCGAGGTGTGCTCAGTTTCCAAATTTGCTCGATTTTATAACGTTAAATATGTTTCATCTAGGGTTTCATTAAGATCGTTAAATCAGAGTGTGATTTTGAAATTCATAGAAATGTTTTATTTAGAATTTATTGGAATTACGATTGGGCCAAGGGTTGTACGAATTATTGCTTAATGTTCGAGCGTCGAGTACTAGATTCTACAAAATTTCCGGAAGAACGAACGTTGAAAGTTGACGAATCCTTGTAAACGAAAGGCTTGATAAGGGTCGTCGACCTTTCCAAAGGAAAGAAACGCGGTTTAACGAAGAAGAAACGTGGAATGGCCGTGCACATTATGCGTTCGTGATAACACGCACAAGGCGATACAGAAGCACGTGGCTCGGTATCGTAACGTACGACCTTGAACTTCCTCCACGAATGATTCACAGCCTCGTCCATTCATCCAGCTCATTCGTTCATGCTGCGCGTGCTCGTGGCTGCGCTTACGCGGAAAAATACTCGGCGAATTGGAATTACTCGCTGAAATCTTGCGAATTTATTTTGTACACACAGATACGCGGTAGGAGGATGCTATGGTAGATACCCAACTGCATATCTCAATTTACTCTTCGCTTTTTTAAAACAGTGTTTTCTTCGATTCCAGATTTTATGCTTGACATTTATATTACCATATCAAATGTCTCAATACGTTCTCCACTTTTTAACGAAAGTTTCTTATTTTTCTAGTTGTTCCCCTTCCCACGTTACGACACGTTGATATTCTTCTTTTTTAAAGTTCCTTCTTGTTACGTAACGAACTTCCACAGCTTCTTCACTGTGCTTCAGCCGATATTACGAACTTGGGACAAGATTTACGCGTCGTTTTTGTAACTCACATAATAACTCGTTAAACATATAGAACCAATAGTATCTATTTACTTTTGAACGAACATATTCGCCAGACGCCAGACACCACTCGTGTTACAAGACATTCGAAACAAGCAGAAAAACTTGCATTGAAAAAGATTATTTTCGAATTTCCTATTATTCGTATCGTCTTCTCGTAATTGGCGAATTGATGAAAGAAAATTGTTTCTTGAGAACCGAACGTTAATCGTGTACTTTATGTAACGGAATTGATAAAACTTGTAGTCTATCGTCGAATTTTATCTTGCGAAAAGATTTAATACTTTGTCCTACGATGAATCATTCTTCTTTCCAACATCTTCCCATATTATTCTCTCGTACGAAATTACGCATTACAATACCGATAACGTTTTTTTAAGGAACGTATCTCCTCTATCAATCATAAACGGTGATTAATGTCATCGATTTTTTTTCATCGATAACGTATCCCCGATTTAAGTTTTCTATGGGTGGGACCGAACACGACGCGATTACGCGGTACGCTCGCGTAATGAATTTTCAGAGGCGGCGATAAGCCCGCAGGCAGAAGGTGAATCACCGATCTCCTCCACGGAGCCGTGGCTCTACTCTTCACAGCGTATCTCACACGGTGACACGCGTCTCGTGACTCACCGATCCGGATTGTGCCACAATAACTTGCCCCTCTTCGTCCAAACTTCATTCTTCAACGCGAGACTCATCTTTCGTTTGCCCGATCAATTTGTACACGGATTTAAACAAATTCCACGATAGAAACGAGGTTACGTACGCGATAGAGAAGCTGAACACATTTCCTTTTTTTGTTGTTGTTTGACAATTAGAAATTTGGAGACGATATTATACAGGGTGGTTGGTAACTGATGGTACAAGCGGAAAAGGGGTGATTCTACGCGAAAAAAGAAGTCGAAAATATGGAATAAAAATTTTGTTTTAATTAATTTTTTTATAACGTAGCGCACGCGTACCGAGCTAAAATTCAAAGTCGATTTTCTCGAAAACAAAGCCTCAAACGAAACATTTTTATTCTATATTTTCGACTTCTTTTTTCGCGTAGAATCACCCCCTTTCCGCTTGTACCACCAGTTACCAACCACCCTGTATACCAGAAGGGAAGAAAATTAAAGTTCTATCACTTTCTTCAAGTAATATTCTTCGCTTTTTTCCTAATTCCATTTAAGCTGGAGTTAAAGAGTCAGCCGTTGCGACCTCTTCGAAAACTTTGACCGTTTTAATTTTTAATTTTATTATGACAGTGCTCGTCGTAACACGAAATATTTCTTCGCGACGAGTATACTCGTCAGAAACAGCTAACCGGTTAATATATCGAGTGAGTATTTTGTAACAGAATATAACTTTACTTAATCCAACTGTTTCTCTCGCCTCTTCTTCACATCTGTTCTTCTTTTTCTAAATTATTTAATCCATTAAAAACACGAAAGGTAATAACTAATCAATTTTATAATATTTCCTATCACATTTTCAATTATTCGCTCACAGCTTCCCATAGTACAAAAAAAAAATCAGATTTCAGTGAACTTGGGCTTTCTAATTACACGATCTTCCAGGTTAAGAGTTGGATCAGACCTTGGAGTTTCATGAATGAAACTTTCCTACTATAATTAAGTCTCGTACCAGAACTCGCGTAACATTGTGGCTCTTTTTTTTTATCAAATTTCCTGCTCGTCTACGTTTAAAATGCCTCTTCGATCAAATTCACCGAACCAGTTCACAATTTTGTCAAGGTTGTGAAACATCGATAATAATCCGGAAGTGTTTATTCTCGTACACTGGAAGACTACGGAAGATTCATAGAATCTTAAGCGCTGTATACCGAAATATTACGTCACGGTTGACGCTTGTTTGGTTAAGCGTGGAGGAAGTAGACGGTGAAACGAACGATCCATTTCCGCGTAAGTCACCATAAATAGCGGCGAAGGATAAAAATGTTGCCCGTTTCCGTTCACGTTTCGCGGCTGTTATCACCGCTGGAGAATACCACGCGTTTAAGTGGCTCGATAAAAGGAGTGAATCATAGCCGGGACTCTCTGTTGTCATGTCGTGAGAATGAATTCGATGAGACACGAACGACCGGTCCTCGTTTCACCGATGCGGATCGTGTCGCGAATGCAAACACGTTCGTCACGATTCTTCGTCGTTCGAGATTTGCCAAAACGCGGTTCGTTCGATCGAAATGGTCGTAAAATCATTTTAGGAAATATAGACGTTATACCTGAGCTTTGATTTTCTTCGATGATAATTGTTTTATATTTATTCCTTTTAACATTCGCTAGTCGGTAAGGGGAAGTGTAAATTTTGTTATTTTTTTATTATTTATTTGTATCTAAATCAATTATTAGCGGATTATTATTCGGTATTAGTATCGTATCGATAGCATGGATTTTTCTTTTTTCTAATTTACCGATAATATAAAGTAAGATATATAGATAAGTGAATTTTATGGACTTAAAGGCAATTTTTAAAGTCTACCGATAGGATCAAATGAAATTAATTAGTTATCGATATTTTCTTACCAGACAGTAGTTCCAAAAGGCTTATCACTGCTCTCGCCGTCTCTTTGAACTTATTATCGTCCTTTCTGTTTCGAGAAACCAAGATACGTCACGACTTTCTAATTCTCCGTGGCACACGGTGTTTCGACCAACTTCGTTTCGACGTTACTTTCGAAATGTATTTTACATATGTTACGACCGTTCGCGGAGAGACGCGATCGCGAGATAGCACGTGAACGAGAGTTGTAAATTCTCGCTACGATCATGTTAATCGACGCCGCGAAATAGTCGTTCCCCTGTTTCGTTTAGGATAACAGAGGTGGTTTAACGAATGTAACACTGTATTAACAGGTTAACATAGAACAATATATTTTACAATAATCTGATGAAGATGTTACAGAAATTTGACTCGACTTTGATCTCTAGATAAATTCGTTTGCTATTGGTCTGATATGTTCGGTGTGTCACGTTTGACTCGTCAGAAGGAACTGAACGCCCTTCGATTGTTTTCGTCTTTTCTGGAAAGCGAGCCCCACTATGTTCGGATCACGCCACATTCTTTTACGCCAGGTAAAATAACGGCCACGAGTCGACGTTTCTGGAGGTCGCCTTACTTAATGAACCATGCGCTTGCCACTACAATGTTTGTTTGCCGGGCAGCCGCGACGATCCGTCTGCGACGTTGTAGGACCGCGAGCGACGGTTAGAAAACACAGCCTGTGGCAAGCCTCGTGGCGTAACAACATATGTGCGTATGTATTTTCCTTTTGGTCATTCTTCGTTATCAGAATAATTTTTGAAGCTGTTTGTAACAGTTCGTTAAACTGCGTTTTTAATTTGTTGACAGCCAAAGCCATGAAAATTGGACTTGTATCATTTGGGAAATCGATACTTTGGAATTCGAAGGTTAGGAAAATGGAAATGAGGAACTCGTTTGTTACGAGAATTAGCAATTTAGAAAATAGAATCCGAGGACTAGGATCGTCGTCTGGCAGATCGGACAACTGCGCTGTTTTAAATTTCCTTTGTTTCTATAAACGAAGGCCATTTATTTAAAAAATGAAATCGACTGTTCATTATCTCGGAAATGAAAAGCTTATCATGTCAAAGATTAAAGTTCAGATACGAGATAAAACAGTTATCGAGTTTTGCTATCTTCTGTCACATATAAAGTTCTCCAACGAATGATCTTGCGCGGTAACTACGGTCAAAGCGATCGAGAAAATCGAAACGAAAGCTACGCGAATGGATCGAATCTTTGAGAAAAATCTTCGTAATTAAGTTGAAATTAATTAGTCTGTAAATAAGCAGCATTGGCTACGCTGCTGAGTTGTGTTCGTTAAGTTTAAGTATAGTTGCCGTGGCTGCTCGATTGAAGTGCATCTCGATTTAGACGCGGCGAGGGCAACGTGCACCTAGGAACATATAGAGCCCGTGATGACGCGTGTGCTGTTTAATTTGACCGTTTGAGTGGCCCTCGATGATCCTAATTGTGAATCTTCTACGTCTTAAATAATTAAAAGTATGTAGCCCAAGTATGCTGACTTTTATATGATATTCGATTTTCGTACAAAACGTACCATCGCTGATAGACTAGAAATGTAAAAGTAACTAGGAATTTATTACAAATTCTTAACGTTATTAAAAACTTACTTATTAAAAGAACCTCCTTCTAAAAATACGATACAAGAGACATACATATACATTCTAATAATACAATGTAAACGATATAGATAGATATACAATCTAATAATACGATATACGAGATATAGATGTACATTCTAATAATACGATAATTCAATCGGGAACTCCGGTGATCCTCTGCCAAGTAGTCGATCAATCTCAACTCAACATTCCACATCTGCAAACCCATAATAACCCATCTAACCCCGCCACCAGACCTCACCGATCCTCCGTGCTCCTAAAAATTCCTCTTTCGCGAAGTTCAAGTCTATTTTCAAGTAGAAGACTTTCCGTGATAAAACTATCGTTTAAAGAACGAACGTTACGCAAAGTAAAAAGCACAGATTAACAACATAGCATCGATGGAAGAAACATTCTTCGAACATATCGAGCTCGATAAGCAGAAAAAGAAGCATCGTATCCTCTTATAGAGCGTTCGAAGGAATGGCTGGCATCCTAATAGAGGAAGGCTGCGATCTTTGGAACGGTTGGCAAGGTTCGACGCACTTGCCACTCTCTCTTTCTCTCTCTCTCTCTCTCTCTTTTCTCCGTTTCTCTCTCTCCGTATGCGAAATATTCGACCCAATCGAACCCCAACATATTCTAATCTTAAGCCTTTTAATCTTCACTCACTCGCACGCGTTATTTACGACGTCATTACCCGTAGCACGGTCGATTGAAAACTTCACGCTTTCGTTGCTGCAATACCGCAAAACGCGCGTCTCTTGACAAATCACGCTACCGTTTCGTTTGAGAGGAAAATTTGTTGCCATCGTTGCGTGCCTACTATGTCGCCTAGTTCCGATCGTTTATTTACTTGGAAAGTAAGTAGTTGCCGGAATTAGAGGGAATATTTGGCTACGTTCGAGTAGCGATGATAATTGGGTGTGAGAATTTTGAACGAAAACTCGTTCCGCTTAGAGTTTCGTTCTGCGTTTGACGCGATTGACTGGATTTGCAGGAAATGGAAATAAATTGGTTAGAACTATTTGAAATATATTTGCAATATATAATGGAACTGTTTGCATTCTTTGATTCTCTTCAGAAATTCGACACACCGAACGCTATCGACTAGATCAAAAGAGAATGCAAATGTATTAATTACGATTACTTGGAATATTTGAATATATTCAAAGATTATCACATTAACCGAGTATTTAATAGGTTATAAATCACCGATTGAAGATACTCTCTTTGTAAAATAATATTATCTTAGGATACATTCGAGGAATTTGAAAAAATGATCATTGATGTTTTGGTATAGAAGCATGTCGATGACGATGTTTGAAGTCTCGTTCGATAGAACGTGATTCTTGATTTAAGTAGATACAAGCGAAAACGGGTTAAATGAGGATACGAGCACGACGCTCGGAGTCGTGACATCCTTGACTCGAAAGTGAGTCAGCCGCGCGAGTTACGCCACTCGTGACACCTAATCGTCCTTCTCGAGTCCAAGTTCAGGGCTTCTGTCGTGTTTTAAAGGTTCCCCCAATCGTGGAAATAGGTCAGACCAGTTGCGATCCGACTGTTCCAAGGAAAGCTTGAAATATCAAGACATAGACATAAAATTTCCGAGAAACTCAACGAAGAACTATGAAATCTATCGTATAGAATGTACGTATATCTAGAGAGATGACTCATATCATTCGATCGTTCTCTTTTTTACGTAATTCATCCTCGTAAACACAAACAACCATCGCCCGCTGTGTAATCTCCACGTAAGAGTGGATTCTACCGTTTGTTAATGTTTCTTTATGTAATTTTCAAATTTATAAGGTTTTGCGAGTTTCGGCAATTTTTACTTTGCCGTTAATATGGGAAATACCCACTGTGAAGCGCAAAGTACGTGTGGAAACATCGGTAAGTTACGCTATTATAATAACAATGTATTATTTCATTTGAATAGTAGTTAAGGTATACTATAATTGTCGCAGACGTATTATGACGACAACCGTGCTAAATAGCGTGACTTGATAATTTCTAAACAAAGACATAATATTACCATTTCTTAGTCTCTTATTTACTTGCAAATTTCAAGACATTAGAATTTCTAAACACTTTGTTTACGCGCGTTGATCACATAAATAAAAATGTCCAGATAAATCACTTCCAACGAAATAAATTAAATAAGAATTTCATTTCCAACAGATTAAATTAAGCAAACTACGCTACATATATGAATAAGAATCTGCTACTATTATCGTACAAACCGTTTCCAACAAATCAGACGACATGACGATTTCGCGAAACTCCGAGACTCAAAGAGCAACCAAGCCAAGTAAGAAGAAGCAGAAAAAGAAGAAGAAGAAGAAGAAGAAGAAGAAGAGGAAGGAGACGAGTAAGAATAAGATTCATAAATAAGTTTGACCGTCGAATTTCGCGGTATGTCAATTAGATTCCGCGCCGGGAACGTTGCACATCGTGCATCCCTTGTGCACTATAGTCGCTCAATTCACGCTGATAGTACTCGCTCGGCGATTACGTCATCGCCCAATGAATGAACCAGCGACCACGCTCAGTCCCTCCAGTCGTGTGAGTTAGCCTGTTGAATGGCCGAGCGTTTGAACGGAACCGATTAGTCGATGTCCATTCACGTTTCGATCAATTTTCGAATCTACCAATGATTGGCGATGGTCGCCCCAAGTTTTTCAAGTTCAAGGCTATGGATGTTACGGAGATACGAATCGTCTTGGACGTGATTCGAAGCTTAAAACTCACGAAAGTCTCGATATGGCCTTGAATCGTTCATCTTGGTTCTTGAAAGTTTTAATAGTCGTGGTAGTAGGTATAGCAATTTTTCAATATCAACTCGACGAGATTTCTTAGAAAAAGCGTAAAACCACGAGGAAAAGAACAAGAAAAACATCGATGGACACGGTTCGAAGGAAGTAACAGCGTAAAGTATAACGTGAAGATGTTGAATCTTCGAAATTTCGTCTTATAAAACGTGTTGAAAGATTCGAGGACTTGGCAATTTCAAAACGCACGTGGAATTATAGACGTTGGAATACGAAATTGATATAAATTCGTTGATATCCATATCGGAGCAGTTTATGGATTCGTGGAAGAGAAATTAATTCGCATTTTGATGCTTCGATGAGAGCAGTGGTTAATTATTCGTCAGCGATCGTGGGCGAATAGGACGTATTAAGGTTGAATAGGAAATGGCAGTAATTCTCTTAAAATTCTCTTCGTTCGATTTTTTTTCAAAATCAAAGAATCGCCAAAAATAGACTCGTTTCATTTTTCCTTGTGTCGCGCGCGTATCGACCAAAAACGGCACACCGAAATCTCCCAATAAATCAGCAAACTTCCTCTGAAAAATCCCAGTTTATCAGCTCGCTAATTCTTTTCCTGCTACTAAAGTATTCAGGGCGCGGCATCGTTCGAGAAAATTCTCCGAAGAAGCATCCTCCGTGGGCTACCTTTCCGGAGAACGAACTCCCTCTCTGCAAACCAACAAGCTTCTCCACCTCCTCGATCCATCGATGAATCATCGATTCCTCGGAAGCGGTGTTCTCTGTCGCACGATTAGATGCCCCTTCCACCTGTTCCGAGACTTCTTCGTTGCTCGATCAGACCGAGATGGAGACCAGCTGATTCCGATCGCCTACTCTTGAAAATATTTGAACACTTGCCATAGGAAACTTTTATGTCCACGTTCTACGTGTTACATAAAATATTTTCAAATTTCATCAGCACCGTGACAACACGCGACTGTCGTCGGTATATCGTTCAAATTTGAAAACAATCTGAAAATCTATATAGAAGCTACAAAATTATTCGCTTTGATCGAGCGCGTTTAATAAAAAATTAGTATACCGCGTGCATAGCCACGTTGAGGATACGATCGATGTTACATCGTGCCATAATATCGAGAAGAAATAGTATCGATTGTCTATATGCGATATATATGGGATATTTTATAATTTCTATAATATATTTACAAAACATTCTTTCGAATTTGACCGATTCTTAGATCGATTAGAGCGCTAACGAGATTCCAGAATGTCTCGTATATCACACGTAATATATTCATAAAAGGTATCTACAAGTGTTCGAACACTTTCGTGAGCCTGTCTATATCGCTGGTTCAGTAACTCTCGTGCCGCATGATAACGCGCCCCGCCATTGATAACGGGGTATTTGTAGCGACTGGGGCACGAGCGTAGCGGTAGTCTCGCGTCGTGGCTCGAGCCGATCGAATGCCAGTCGAATCTGCCCCGGCCATCGATACAGTGTTCCTTACAACGATCTAAACCCATTCGTGTACCGGTGAATGGTTGTTCGAACGATTTAGTTCGATCACCTTTCGCCTTCGCTATACGTACGTTACGAACGCGTCGATGTCGACAGTCCGCGAACGGTGGAGCTCGTGCGATGATCGAAACGAATGCTTCTTTTACCGAATTCAATTCGTTTGAGGTTGGATCGAAACGAATAATTTAACGAGTGAGTTACATATTGAAATCGTCGAAGATCGAGTCGAAGCGAACGAGTTATCGTTGTATCGTGAACGAGGAGGATTTCGTGGAAAATTGGAAGTGTACTGCGAAGATAGTTCGCAGGCAAAGACGAAGATCGAACGTCTTATCTAATGCAATCAATTTCTGTGTTGGATTGGTCTTTCGTTGTCGCCGAGGTGTCGTGACCGAAATGGTGGCTTGCGTAACACCGTTGTTACATCTTAACGTATTACCATTCTGACGCGACGCACTTCTTTCGCGCGTAATTAATCGGACGTAATTCAGCGTATACCATTAACAAGAAATTATTTATTATTCCTTACGAGATAAGAAACTCGTAGAAATGTCATTATTAGATATATCGTTTTAAAAACAAAAAAAACTGTACTATGAAACGAACGATTTATTTAAAGAGACAGTCAATTCCGGTTAATTCTTTTCCACCGATCGTCAAGTTGATAGAAAATTATTTTAGTTTATTTATTTATAATTTAAAGAATCCTGTTTCTCGACGCTTATCGTGGTATCGAAAAGAGAAAATATCCCGATGAAAAGAATCCTACGTTTCAAATTCCAAGTGCGATTCTTCTCGTCGACTTATTCTTGTTGCAAGTTACAAAATGGAGTCCGAAGGTTCTTTCGAACGACACGAGGCACGTGAACGTTCGATCGAGCCAGGTTTTCGGTCACGACGGTTACGTAATGTGACGTGCGTGAGCTACTTCCGCATGATCGGCTGCATAGAAATGCAAGGCAAGGAGAGACGCGTCTCGAGACCGGCTAGAACAAAAGCCACGTGCATTCCTAGCCGCGCACGCGAACACGAGACGATATGGCGCGCTGAATGCGTGACTTCCTCGGCCGGAAACAGGACGTTTCGATTCCCTTCGCGAGCCAAGCGTCGATGCACGCAGCCAAAATTGGCCGACGGTATCGAAAATAATTCAACCGCTCCTTATCTGCGTCTCTTACAGCGAATATTATCGGCGGCGCTGATAAGCTGCGCTGATAAAACCTTCTAAGTGCCTTTCTGTTTCTTGCGTCACGCGTATTATGACAATCTTTCTTTCTTTTCTTCCCAGACGCGGCTAATTGACAGCGATTTTGATCTTTTGCAGTTTGCATTATAAACGTTTTGACAATGTGTGTTGACTTTTCATGTTAAAGTTACTCGCAGTCTGTAACATTTCTTAGAGATAGCGCTGTTCGTTCGAAAAGAGAAATCTTCTTCGAATTTTCTAAATTCTTTTTTATATTTAAGAAACTAATTCTTCGATGTATTCTTCTCAAACGTGTCCGAACCTTGACCAGCACAAATCCAAGATTTAACAGAAATGTCCCCTTCGTTGTAGGCATTCGATAGTTTTTCAAGTACATACGTATCTTGGAAAATAAAACACTTTCGTCGGCTGCATTCCTCGCTTATTCAAGCTTCATCGGAATTCCATCGCAGGGAAAACAACGTCTCTATTTGGACAGCTGTTTCACAGGGGGGTGATGGTCGCGTGTCACAAAACCGTGGAAAGCGAATCCCATCGATCTGTTTGTATTGGTCCTACCACGAAATTATTATCTTGTCCCGTAATTTTCAGTCGTTAAAACAACGTTCTCGAGCACGCATAATTTTGATACCAGCTTCGGCGTTCTATTTGCGTCCCACGAACTGCTCCCTCGTTGATAACGGACTTTATTCGCGACCGTAAATTCATTGCACAGCGAAAGATCAATCCATTTACCGACTAAATAAAATTCAGCGTGTTTTAAACAGAAATTTATAAGGAAAAGAAATACTCGCGAATTTTAATCGTTTCGTCGTGTTTGTTTTCTTGATACAGTGCGTAACTGGGAAAATAACTAGACCATTGGATCGTGTTCGGAAAGAGCTGTATGACCTGCGAAACTATCGTCGAAGTCGAGTGGTCCTTGAAGATTCTATGAATAGAACGTGATAAATAACAAAAAGTAGGAGCTGTGTAACGATCAATTATCGAACATCGGTTGAAATTTCTTCGCGTGGCAGTGAGTCAAAATAGATTTATGAATGAGCGTCGACCGGGGACTGAACATGCTGCACAAGCATGGAAGCAGCAGGTCTCACAGCAGTTTGCTGTACAAGGGCAGGGGCGCTTTTCTCAAATCGGTAAGTTTATATCTTCGCTTTAAGGATCGCTTAAAGAAAATAAAATGGAATAGTCCGCTATAAGATTACATTATATCGATGATCGATAATATAAACAAAATTGGATCGCATATTGCTTCGAGTTCCGTACACTCGATAAACTAAAATTGGCAAGAATCTTCAGTCCCGTA
Organism: Bombus vancouverensis nearcticus; assembly: GCF_051014615.1. NCBI lineage: Eukaryota > Metazoa > Arthropoda > Insecta > Hymenoptera > Apidae > Bombus > Bombus vancouverensis. The sequence continues at coordinate 16,500,666 of NC_134913.1, read as the reverse complement.
CATACGTTTCAAATACATTCAAATGCCTTCAGACACTATTATCATTATCCTATTGTTATCGTTATTAGCTGTCTAATCTTTTCCTTTTAACTATGACAAAGCAACGTCATGTAACCGCATATAAATAATATTCACGTGTGGAGTAAACATGGTACGTGTCAAAGGAAAGTTAGATAGCGAGGCAGCAATTAATCTCGACGTCGTCGTCTCGTTATCGAGATCATAAGTGACATGACTTCCCTCGTTCGCGTAATTACGCATATTTTCGCAATGAGTGTTTGGCGCGAACATGTCGAATGACATCATACTCTATTTGAGTAGGTGTCGAGAGAATTCAAAATTTTACAAATTAATCTTCGCTCGGCGGAGTGTCGCGTCTGACTCACCGATTTTCCAGCTCTTTTTTTGTGTCTCTCTCCTTCTCTTCTCTTCGATTTTTTCTAAGGAAGCTGGCTTCGATCTGTGTCGTTCGTTCATTGCCACGGTGAATGATGTATTACGTTGTTTGTTCAAAAACGATGACGTTTCGTCGTAGCTCGTTTGTTGCGCTCGACGAATAGCCGAGATTTACAAATTGGATACTGTGACGATACAGAACGTTCTTTTTTTTTTTTTTGTCTTAAAGAGAAAGATTTAACATCTATTGTTTCAATGAAGAAATAGTTCTGTTTTAGTTTAAATTGAAGTACGGAGTGCGCAGTCCGTGAGTCACCGGACGTTTATTAACTTTAAAGCTTATTTATCTTATTCTGTATTCAGGCCTGTACGATCCAATCTTGTCATTAGACTGACATAATTTTTTCACATTGAACTTTTACGATCTTTTTACCTTTGGATACGTTGCAAGACATTCGGGACGATGTCTCTAAAAAATCGTTAAAAAATTGTAATGAAAAAGTTGAATATAATACCCTCCGTTGAAATAGCTTCGTGATAAGATCTTCATAAAATAGTACGATTCTCTTTAAATAGTACAGTTCTCCCTACAAGATCTACACGATTAAACAGGTATCAATTTCATTGTATAAAAATAATATTCATCCACCTAAACTTGTTCGCATCTCTACCTGCTTCGATTCTTTTTATCACTCGAACAACCACTTCTCAACCCGAGTCCAACAAACTTCCAATCCTGACGTATCTCGACTCACCTATCGCTACATTCGATGTTTCCTGTTACACATCCGAAAGCAAACAAGCTACAGATCCAACCAAAAGAAAACAAAATTTCCATCGTCCTAATCTATGTACGTATCTCGCATCTCTATTCGCTTCAACTTCGGAGCATCTCTTTACCCTTCGACACTCGCACCTCTCATTTATCACCAGTCGAAATGCACACCACGTCGATGCACGTTGCCGATCGAGACGAAAAGAAAAAAGTAGCTGTAAAAAAGCTGTTGTTAACAGAGAGGAGAAATCTAATCTGGATAGCCTAACGGCCACGATAAAGAGTTGGACTTTACAACGTCGATCATGAACGAACGAACGAGAGAATTCTGCGAAAGAAGATGATGCGCTATATGTGCACACAGCCTAATCACAACGTCACGGTCTCTCGTGCGCGTCATTGTTTCGGTCACAAACGAGATTCGCGGTTGTAACCATCCATCAGGCAATCAAAGCACCGCGTCACGATCCGTTACAACGGCGTGACATCATTGCGCTAAAACCACACGCAATGTCATACACGAGTACACACGTATATACATTCTAGGCATATCAAACTCCACTCGCTGTCTAGGAATCGATGCTGAACGTACGGTTATTCTACGAATGTGTCGGTTAGATTGTAAAGTTTATATATAGAATTGCATACACGTTGCAACGAAGGGGTCAGGTTTTCTAAGTTCGCCAGATGACTAATCGGTGTTTACTGTTGTGATGACTTCTGGTTCGTGCTCGTACGAACGACTGTGATCGGAATAGCAAAAGCGACGATCGCGCGGGGACAGGTGGCTCGGCCGCCTCGATTTCTTCCACGAAGGTGAATGAAATGGGAATAGCGGGAATCTTGGGACGAATGCATCGATGCAATTGATCGTACCGAGGCTGTTTGAGCGGATTAGCCGAGGAATCGTAGCTGCGTCGTTGAAGTAACCGCGTGCAATTTGTGAAACGCTGTTTATCAAGATTTTTGGCAATTTTCTTTTTGTATTTTTCTTCTTGATCTTGTATTTGGATAAAATTGCAACGGAGAAATGAATTTGTACCTTGGTGTGAAATAAGATGAATTATCGTAGAGCAAAGTTATGATTTATGTTATCGTATAAATTTCGTAGCTATTTAATACGCGTTTCTCTGCTTCTAAAATGGTGTAAAGAAACGTTGAGAAGATTTCTATTTTATAACGTCGCGAGTATCGTGTTTCACCATCAGACGCGTGTGTATCGGAACATTATAAAATACTGTAATGTACATTATAAAATATTTATTTCTTTGCACTTTTTATAAAATATCCTATACGTAGATTAATCTATGTATGATATCGATTGCACGACAATCGTAAAAGGATGTGAGACGCTGTGGCCATAATTGGAAATTCAAACTCGAATCTCCTCTATTCACGCACTTTCACCGTCAATCATTCGAACGTTAAGATAATAGAAACTAAAACGTGAGCTCTCTTCTTTTCACTCTTTGAGAATTCGAGCCGCACGCGGCCAGCATTTCCCATCGAAACTTACTACAACTCGATTGCATCCGTATACCAGAACATCCACCGTCTTACTCACAGTCGCCCACTTTCACCTCCACAATGCCTCGTTCATTCATTCCTCAACGTAAAAAGTGAATACGCTTTTGTTTCGAAACGGAGGGAATGACACACCGTACTATAATATTGACGTTCCTTAACATTCTGGATAAACGTCAAAATATTCGATTACATAATAACTACTAGGATACGGAGAATCCGTATGAATCATTGCTTTAAAACATCGTCGATTAAGATAGACAAACTTGACTAAGCACTTTCAAAAATGTCTCTGGCGATCGTCTCTAGATATCAAAGATAAAGACATTGTTTTCATCGCGATATACATTAATAGTATAAATCGTTACTCTGTTCGACGATTTACTTATCCGAGTGCTCTACCTCGAAGCGATACAACGATCTCTACGTAATATCATTATGAAACGAAAATTCCTTCGATACCGTATTACCAATCGTTCCACAAATAACAACAATTCATCGAATTACAAATCAATGTACGCGTATTAAAATACGGTTGAAAGGTTCGTACAAAATTACACGTTTCGTCACCACGCCATCGAACGTAACCCATTCGAGTGTTACTCCAACATCGTTTCAGCTGTCCTCTCGAGGGACGCGCGAAAGAACCAGACTTCCTCTTCGAGTACCTTGGATGCCTCTTCTCCGTGCGCATTCCGCGCCAGTATTCCGACACGGTGACGCAAATCGTGTTCAAGCGGTCGCAAACGGGTTAACAGACCGCTTCTCGGTAGCGATTCGTCTCGTGCCGTTTCTTTGGCTACCGTGTCGCCGCTTCTTGGAACCGTTGCCTCCACTCACGTGCCCCTCTCTTCGAATCCGTGATTGTCCGAATAAAACGAGACTCGACGAATCTCTTACGCAACGGAGAACGTTGTTGATTGAGCGACGATTAAATGAGGTAAACGGGCAATTTAATTGGCGTGCATGGTTAAAGATAATTGAAGAGTTAACCGGTGAAAGAAACGACGATAGGATGAGCTGTGCAAGGTAGCTTCGATAGTTTCAACGTGGGTGGTTACTTCATTTTTTTTATTTTTTTTAAAAGCTTTGAAACGTTTGGCTATGGCATTAATCTTTCATTTTAATAAATGTGTTTACGGTAAAATATTAGGTATTTTTTAAACGCAGAAGGGAAGTCTGGTATCGTCGAATTCGTGATTTGTACACTAAGTTATTTACTACTGGAATATTTACCCGTAGTAAGAGTGCTAAGAGAGTAGGCAACTTGTTCCTCCTTCCGCTGTAATCAGCATCTGTTAACTAAACAACTACTGATTGTTCAGTACGCGATTGTGCGATCGTGATTCATCTTGTCTTTGCTGTATGTAATCGATACTTATCACGCGCTTTATCAGATTCATGTTTAATGAATCATTCCAGTTCCTGTTTCCTCCAACTTCGTTCTGTCTTAATTAAATTTACAACTGATCGTACCTACGTTATCCACCTGTCAAAGAAGAATTATTTTTTAGAATCAAGAAAATTCAATTCAACGTGTTATAACTTTATTAATTATTCTCTATATTTAAGTTCCATTTCTCCATTTCCATCCAGACCCGGTCAAATGACCAGTTCCAAAATTTAATTAAAATTTTATCATTATTCCTTTTGTTCGTCTGACTTCATGTAAATTCCGTTAATTAATCAACTTTTCAATTTTTGTTAATATAAGAATTTACATAAAGTTGGACGAACAAAAGAGATATTGACGAACGTACAATTTTTAATTAAATTTTGAAACCGGTCATTTGACCGGGTCTGGTAAGGTTAGCGTTAAAAATGAAGAGCATTTTTCCAAAGGTAAATTAGGCGAATTTACGACGGAACATCGATCAATTAAGATTCAGGTAAGGCCTTGCGACCTTGAAGCGACGATTTGTGCGACTAATTAATTTGGTCAGCCTTCGAATCATGCTGAAGCAGTTGCCAAATCGAGAGGCATCGGTCCGCAGCGCGCGCTCCACCTAATGACATGTAATCATCGTGTTCCTTGTATCTGTGTTCTCTTATATAAGGCTACAGAATGCGCTGGCCGAATGCCATAAGCTCGATATAAGTGCATCGCCACCGATAATCGTCGAACGCACCATTTTTTTGCGCAATTGCCGATGTCTTAATCGTTTCGATTGACTTTTTGCCCATTCAACTTCTATCGTACACTATGCGTGTAGCTTATGGTCTAACGATGAAACGAAGCGTGGACTATTCCGATCACATTTTTTTTCCTATTAAAGTGGTCAGCTCGAACGAGAAGTTGGTTATTATAATTACCAAAGACAACGATACTGAATGCTGTGTATGTGATCCTTAGCGTGTTGGAATTCAAACGCTGATTATATTTCTCAATATTAATTTATGTGAAGTGGGCAGAAGGAATTCTAGTGAAGCGGTCGTTGAAATTCTTTTGCAGATTAAATTCATTAGATTTTCTTTCAGTAAAATATAGATAAGAATTCGTATTCTAATAATTCGTCCATTCCTCGTGACGTAAATCTTCTGAAAACTTTTATGAAAAAGAAGGATATAAATTTCGCAAATTTGAAAATTTCGGGTCTTTGGATTTTTGAATTTCTGAACTTCTCAGGGATTTTTTTTAAATATCTTTTAGTTTCATTTTGATATAAATTAAGATAAATCCTTTTTGTGATACATCATTTTTGGTTAAAATAAACAGTACAAACTATATGCTTCGAAGTTAAAGAATAAGGTCAAACAGCCTACAAACCAAATCCGTCCAACTTTCCTTCTACTTAAAATAATTAATGGCCCCTAAAAGATCCTCAGCATCGATTAATTTCTCATCTAGAACCGGCAATTTGTCACTTTCAACTCGTCAAATGTTACACGGTGCTCTTTCTTCCTCTGATCCGTTCTAGATTCATTGTTCCAGCTCGTGAAGGACTGTTTCAAAGTTCTGGCTGGCGTGAAAGTTTCGCAAACCGGTCCCATAAAGGATCCTTTGGGCTTCCCAAATCGGAAGTACCTCTTGTCTGTTGGTCGAATCGTAAATTGAATATATTCCACTGAAATTAATTTAATTCAATTCGCGTTTTAATTATTCTTACGTGAATCGAATACGAAAGTTGTGCAATTTAAATGAATTTATTGAAAATAAATACGATACAAACGTAATATTTCTCGTGGAATAAAAGATCAATGAAATCAAGTAATTTTCAGAAGATCTTGTTGGAGATACTTTGAAGTTTAAATGATATTTTTAGATAATAATTTTTAGAAGGTTAAATCAGTTGTACTGAAATCGTTCGATTGTTTACTAATAAACGTTCATTGAACGCTTTGATTACATCGCAGCCAGATATTTATAAGTACAGTTTCGACAATATCAAAGCTGATAAGAATTATCGATCATCAAAAATTAGGATTAACAAGAATTATCTACCTCTTCTCGGTACAAACTTGATTCGTGGTATTATTAGCCGTTTCTTACATTACCGTATCTTTCATTATATCCAAAATTAAATATAAGAATATTTTAACTGGGTATAGTCTCAATGACTAAACAAGTTTTCCCGTTGCAGATTTCACATTTAATATACGTAATTATTTTTTTTCTAATCGTTGACATTAACTGAAACACGTTTCAGGTTCGAGACCCCAGTTCTTAGAGCTGCTTGACCTTTTTTAAAATTCATAGTTATAAAACTATAATTATAACTTTAATTATAAAATTAAATTTATTAATAATAATTAATTAAATGTTAATTAAATCAGAGAAATCATGATCTCCAACGAATTCGAACTTTGTTTCGATGAGGAGCGGAACATTAGTTTCTACACTAGACGTTAATCGCAATTTCTTCTATTAAAATTTCGACGAATTTGGTTGAACCGTATTTCTCAATAAGATCACCGATTAATTAATTACAAATTCACGATTATTTTATCACTGTTTAGAAACTCTCTGTTTTTTATATTTTCTTCAATTCCCCTTGCAATTTTCCTACCTACACCTAAATTTATTTAATTTTAACCTTCTCTTAAAATTCGAAAGCTCTTTTACCAATCGATTATCCTAATCTGATAAACAATATCACCAATAATCGATTTCCCATTTAAAAAATTTGTCACCATTTATATCTTCATCCAAATCTGCAATTTTATATTTCTTCCGATTCTTCGTTCGATTTTAGTTGATTTAGTACTTGCTTTAGAATTCGTGGCCTGTTATCACGGAATCGGTAAGGTGGATTTTCTTGGCGCGAAATTCCTCCGGTTCTTATCTCTGGTGTCTCAATGCCACGACGAGTCGTCAAGGAATTCCTGCTCTCGGCTAGGCGAGAGAGCTCCTTTATGCGCGTAGAACCGGAGGAACGTGTTTCCTTCGGAACTCACAGAGGACTTCTTTGTTTGAGCGGGCAACAGAGTGTCGCGTCACGCCGTACACACCTTCCATAGCTCGATCGCGAACGAAATCGTTGGAATTAAAAGAAATTTGCGTCATTTCGCGTCATACGTACGATTAGATAAACGAGTTCAAAGTTTAGGAAACTTGTGCAGATGCAAGATTCAATTTTTAGATTCCATTTAAACGTGTCGATTTATTCGAGTGGAAGATGTCGTAGACACACACTGACTCATCGGAGTATTCGAGTACTTGCAGAAACATTTTATGAATATATTATGCGTGTTACGTGAAACATTTTGAAATTTCACTAGTACTCTAACGAAACCCTATTTATCGCGATAAATTGTCGCAAATTTATCGCATTGATAAAGTTTCAAACAAATCTGAAAATGTACATAGAAGGTACAAAATATCTCGGGCAAGTTATATCTTGCAGAAAACAGAAAAGAAAGTATTTAAACAATCGATCGTCCATTATATCGTGCTGTATATTAATTCCTTGATATACCAAATATATGCATGCAATAAATATCTTACCGACATTTTGATCATCGATGAATCTCTATACGTGATTAAACAAAAGATAAAGTAGGCTACAAAGTTGAAAACCATACGTGTCTTTGCAGAAGAACAGAACAAAGAACTGCGTGAAAGTTCTCAAAGTCTAAGCGTGTTTATAGAAATTTTATTCTTTCCATTTGAGATACAAATTTTATACGCGTAAATTGCAACATCTCGTTTTCTCTTATAATAAATAAAATACAATGCGGCCAACATTTCCCAAATAATTAACAAAATAATTAAATCCTATTTAGATCTTAAACAGGAGACATTGTGCGAGTTATAAAAGGAGCATAAACAATGAATAAAATCAAGATGAAGAGAATCACAGTGGGACGAGGCTCGAATTGGAGCCTTTGTATCGTTGGAAATCCGGCTATAACGCGCGGCACAGCGGCGTCTTCGTCAAGGATTATGAACACGAGCTTACAACCCGTTCGTATACAGACGATTCTCTCGATACAACGACAGTGTCACGAGGCGACGTCTCCGAATCGCCTCTTTGTGTCTGGCGAGAGTCAATACGCCTACAGCTGTCTGCCAATGCTCTCGGTGATAGAACCTTTTGCTTGCTCGAAGCCACACGGAAGCGCCAAGAAACTGTCTCCGTTATACTCAGCTGGAAACCTTGAGACTCCATTCCACACGCGAAATAGACAAGTTATTGTTAAATGACTATGTTTTTAATTGTCTCGATTGAACTTTATCAATGCGTTTGATTAAGTGCCTTTGGGCATCAAGGTTTTTCTTATAGATATTTCAATTGACGAAGATGCACGTGGAATTGTACAAAAGAGCGTTCTTTGTAACCAGACGAACTATTAAGTTGTCATTTATTAGAAAAATATTTGTAAATAGCGTTCACAAAATTTTTGTAGAAATTCTATAATCATTCTACAGCTTGTTCGTCAACGCCGGTGTGACAAAGTCATATGCATAGTTCTCGAAACTTACACAAAGATACTTCATGATATACTTCTTCTTCAGAAACACGTTGACATGATTTTCAAATTTCGCGAGACAAATTTCTATTTAAATTCCATCTCTTCAAGTCTGTTCCTTCAAAATATGAATTTGCGTAAACATCGGCAGTCCGTTAACGAATATGATTAACTTTCTACACTCGTCAATGATACATGGAATTCTTAAATGATCTAGATAATTATCTACGTGATACGAAAACACTCCCAATGAAGCGAAATCAAACAAAGTGAAACACGCGTCACTCGAAAACCATCCAAGAAAATCCTATCACCTGTTCCAACAATAATAGACGAGTCAAGTCGAAGTTATCGATCGAAACAACCTACATAATATTTTCACTATCGATCACATTCTTATCTCGGGACACACGTACCTATGTAATCACGACACGTTCAAACAATCATCAACATCGTGCAACGATACTTGTTCGAATCGTGCCAAGAAAATCTAATCGCTAAAGGAAATCAATGGATCAATGGATCAATGGATCGTGGTAATTGTAACAGAGCGTTTATTGCGCCATTTATGACTCCATAAATCAAATGGCGCCAATCGTTGACATTTATCGTTTCTTTTCTTAACGAACTAGCTGGAAAGAAATTATTTGGTCGCTGACCTATCAAGGCGGCGCGTCGCACGCCGCACCTAACTTCTTATCTATTTCTTTTCGAAAATATTTCTCCTTATCTTTTTTTCTTTCGTTCCGTCTGTTTCGTTTTCCTCTTTGACTTTTTATCGTTGTTTCGTCTTCGATCCGTTCACTGAATTTTCAATTCTTACGGCCGACACGTATGTCGAGGACACCCGGTATACTCTCGCCAAAATTCCACGACATTCGACGTCCTGGTTGTTGGAGTTTTCTTACATTCACCTCGTTAGACCGCATTCCAGTCTTTGTGTCCCTCTTTTCCATCGCCCAGCTGCTTACTTTTTCTCCTCTGCTTCTTTCTTCATCGTCGCTCGTTCCTTATACAGTGCATCGAAGATGACTTACGGGATTGGGCTCTGGTTGCCGAGCTTAAGAGGTAATGACGGTAATATCGCTGGTGAAGAGGTTCGTTGTGCAGCGTTTGATATGGTTGGTTCGCGTCTTCTTTCTGAACTTTCTCCGATCGTCTTTTGGGCTCAATATTGTAATTGCTTTACGGTTGAAAGTATCAAATAAAAAAGATCTTTTGTTATACCATAATTGTGGATATTAGAGTTGATTCATATCGTTTCAAGCAGTGTGTGGCAGTCTTAATTACTACACACGAGTAGAAACTATTAGCGAAAATTTTATTACGTGGCCATTTGTTGCATTCGATACTGTTAAATTTTGGTTCGAAGCTGACTTTTCTTACGTGACCGCAAAGTGATTAAAAAATTGTTTGTCAGATGAAGTACCCTGTATATACAAATTATTTCTACAAAAGGTAGCATCGTGATCTTCGTTCTTCCTCCTATATTCAATTTCGACAATATGGAACTTCGAAAAGAGGAAGGTTTAATCACTTCCATTGCAATCTTCTGGTCTCTTTTCCTGGAGTGTCCAAATCTCGAAAGAGTTCCATATGCCATAACCCTCGCTCCGAATACCGACTGGCATACATTCTCAGCTTCCTTCAGTGGTTCGTTCAGTATCACGACAGACGAAAATCCTGACCTGGATTCTCAGACGTGCTTCACTGTGAGCCCAGAACAGTAGATAAGAGGAAACCAACATTCCCTCGAAACGTAAATCAATCGAGGGCTGTCACGAGTCGCTTCTAAACACGTTAGTTTTATAGACAGACTGAAAATAGATAGTGATAGATATACGAGTGTTGTTCCAAAAAGAAATTTTACTAACTTGCTAAATAGTCCAAAGCTTTTCCGGAGTATGATGTAATGTTCTCAATTTCTTGTTTCTTCGTGGCACGGTTTTATCAGATTATAACATATATGATCAAATGGAGCAGAATACAAGGAGCATTAAATATTTTTGCATATTATGTGCACTCTGTACGTTATTCCACATTTAAATATCCCGCAAATGCATAAAGCTTTACAGTCTGGTAATCGATCAGCGATGCATTTTTCTTTATTTTCTACTATTGTTTGCCCTTTTTACTTCTATATTTTCTATTCCACTGTCATAAAGCTCTCGGCTGATCTTCTAATACTTTACAATTATTATTTACGAGGCAGCCTGTACATGTGACAATTTCAACGTCGTCGTTCTCATACATCGAGAAGCCTATTACGTTCAGCATAAACAAGCAACTTCATGAATTGAATTTTATTCTCCAATTTGAGTTCCAATTGACATGGAGATTCGTAGAAGTCAAACCATAAAATCGATCGATTTTTCGATCCCGTTAATTGCTCCGCTACCCCTTGTTGAAACGGGGGCGGTTGTAAAACTGGGACAACGATAACTCGATTCTGCGAATAACGCGGCACTTTTTGTCTTCGGTCGTTCTAGCATGACGAAAAACTTTCGTCGCTCTCCTCCGCATTGTGTACAGTGTCCAGCCTTTTATCTCTGGCGAAGAAAAAAAAGCATAACTAATAAGATAACGTCTTTACGATCATCCTCGTTCTTTCGTCCATTCATAAAATGGTGCCATCTGTTTTATGTAAGAAATAAAGGAATTTCAAAAATTGACGTTTATTATTGATAGAATTCTTATTAATGACTTTGTAATATCTATATTGGAAATAAAATATTTAAGACTACGAAGGTTTTATAAAAACTATCGCAATGACCAAAATCTCTCATTAAATTTCAATATTATCGAAAAGCTTAACATCAGAATTGCCAAATAATTAATAATCGAAATCGAAATGAATCTTTTACATAAAGATCATTTAAATTTCTTAAAATACGGCGTGAATTTATTAAATTTCTATGAGGCTACAAATTTATCATTTTGTCTATACCAGTAGTTCCAGTATGAGATTCGGACATGAGTGTTTACGTTACGGGGGAGGGGGGTGGTCTTTTTTCTACGCTTTGAATAACAATTATCAGAGATTTAATGCGTTTATTTCATTAATTCACGCGCCATATAATAGTCAAGCACATCTTCGTTAATTTAGTTCATTGCTTTTTCCTAGAATCCCGACGTACGACCTGGTTTTCGTTCTTAATTCGAGGCTTTTCTCACGTGCGCGTTCGCTATGCGGAATTCGTAAGTTCGCGGGGTCGCCGTGGCGGGGAGGGCGGCGCTACGATCGCGGCTCTCGCGGCATCAGCGCGACACAGTCGCTCAGTTCGAGTCTGACCGTCACGCGATACTTATCAATCCGGCTGCCGGTTACGTGTGTGTCCTCAGTGTCAGCCGGTACACATTCTACTCATTCATAGATATACGAAATATAGACTGCGTGTACTCCAGAGCCTTAGAAATATTAGAGATATTTAACGTGATTTCTCTTTCTCTTTCTAACAATTGTTCGTTCCAGCCACAGAAAAGGAACGGAAGACCTCGCTGTTTATCTCTTCTTTTTTGAAACGAGGATCACGCTTTTCATAAGGCATTCGCGATCTATATTTATGTTCATTTATACGTTCTCCAGCATAATCATCCATCGAAATCGATCATCGTTCAATATTCCCCGTTACGAAAGTGACGGATCTGATTAAAAAGTCATCGTTGCGTAATTCGTAGTCAGGATGAAAGAACAATCACACGCGTAGTCAAAAACCACAAGTAACGATGACACGTAAAATTGAACGAATATCGTTCCGTGTGACGCCAGTGCCCGTGCAGATCCGGGAATCGCATCGGGATGCTGCGAGTACATGTCGATCGAGGTTCTCAAAACGATAAGGAGGCAATGGCGGGGAGAAGAAGAGATAGTAAAGAGGAGTAGGTTGCAAGAGGAAGTGTGCGTGCCCTCGCTGAACTGTCAAATGGTTAGTGTTTCGGCCACTCGCGCGCCACTGTGCCCGTTTAAATACCGTATCGTTCTTCTCTTAACCTTTTTATATCACTGATTGAATGATCGTTCGTTGATTATACCAAGTAATTTTGGCCAATTTTCATATGTGACAACTATTTGTACACAATTTATGTAATCAAGTAATGCTTCTTATATGAATGCTTTGTATTTTCTCTGCTATCTTTATCAATTTTTACCTGTGATAAATATCACCGTATAGTCCTTGTAGTTAATACTATAACCTTGTAGTTAATACTATATAACAATATGATAGCGTTCCTTTCATAAACCTTGAAAGTTTTAGGTTTTTCAATATGCATTGATAACTTTGATGTTATTCCATGGTACGATTTAGGTGTCACTAATGTATAGAATTAGTATCAAATCAGGACATTCTAACAACAATTATTGAATTAGTGCTAAACTAATGTCTCGCCTTACTATCACATGTCAACATAGAGTACGCGTGTACTCTCCGTTTACACGTGTACTAAACGCGAGTACACTCTGTTTACATTTTGCCATAGCAGTTTTTTAAACGGGGTACTCGACGTGCGTGTATGCTGGTGTGTTGATACACAAGCGCGAGCGGTATGCGAACGTGTTTCCTTCGGTTCCGTTGACCACAAGGTTCCATTTACGTAACAGACGTGTTGCGAGACTCGCATATCTCGCATGTCTTTTTCCTAGAAACGTCCAAGTGTGCTCGTAAGCCGTACGTGGAATCGAAAGCTTTACGAAGCTTCTTCGTGTCACTTCGATTATTTTTCTTTTTCTTTTTCCTCCTATTCCTCTTTTATTCCTCTCTTATTCCTCTAATACCAAGTCTAACCTCACTCGAACATCGGCACTATGAAACAACGGCAGTGTATTTCTCTAGTTGCATTTCTCGGTCGCGTCATCGAGGTCGAATCTAAGAAAGAACGTATTTACTTCTTGTTTACTGGTCTTCGGTAATCTTCTCAGAGTGCAAGCGACAAACATTCGTTTCCATAATACTTTTCACGCGTTATACCAATATGCTTTCGAAACGCGAGCCAATTAATGAAGCGAGAAAGGCCGACCACTTTTCAACGAATTTTCAAGATCCGGGATCAGCTGGTGGATCGGTCGTGTGCAATTAACGAGCACGTGGGTGGTAGCTGTTCGCCTGATTTCCAGTCGCAGCGACTTTTCACAGTTCGATCATTTGTACTTGGTGTGCCGTACGGTGAACGATAGTACTTGTGTACGACAACAAATTACGATATACAGACTTATGCGAACATTCTGTCGTTAAATTCGCTCATACGATAATAGATTTTTGACACTATTTTTGAGTCGGTATAAATTAGTGCGACGATTATGTTATACGATATTTAATTGTTTTAAATTCGAGAATAAAATGAAATAAATATATCGAAAACAATAGGAACCAGCAATGAAAGTTGATGATTAACCACGTGGTTTATTATTTATTGCAGATGTCGGAGTTCCCAGTGGAGGGAGGGGAAAACGGTGACATGCACACTGTTATGGAGAATTTTCAAAAAAAGAACAACATGGTGAGCGGAAGGAGCCACGTTACCCATCATCCACAGGTCACTTCGTCGTCACAGGTAAATTTTCAATTACATATTTAATTAGTTAATCGTAAAATAAAACACCAAACAAAGTTACATACGTAATAAAAACGAAGAACAAATATTAAGGAATGTATATCAAAAACGATTATCGATAGACTGGATTTTTATGCAAAATATTTGTATTTCAATTAAACTAGACAATTCTAAAGAAGTAGACAATCAAACGGACAATTCTAAATATATAACTATCTGTATGACTAGACTGCATATTTATGCAGATTTATATTTTTCTGAATCTTGTAACAAGTGCTATACTTTGAATACTTTATACATCTTTGCATATTTAACGAACTCCGTGTTTTTTACAGAAGTATAAGTGCATAAACATCCGCAATCTATATATATATGTTATGTTTTATATGATCTACATTTTTGTATACGGCGTACATTTTTCTATATTCAATCTCGCGTAAATGCATAAACATTCGCGTAAACACCAATCTAATTGCCAGATAAGTGAAACGAATTTTTAAATAGAAAGAAATCAAAATACAAAAAACTACGTACCAGGCTATCGATTGCACTGAAAGTTTCTAAATGTAACCACTGTTTTGACTGCACGAACTACATCTAATCGTTCACATGTTTCTCTGCCAAGAGCTGGCAAAATTCAGGTCCAAGAGTGAGTTTTAATCGCTGCAACCCCGTCTTCCCTAACGCGTGTCTCTCAAGAATGACTTAATAAGCTGCCATCGAACTTTCTATTTGGAGATTATGACGAAGAATGACCTTTAATTCGACTAGAGCGTCGCGACGCGACGCCTCCCACCCACGCCAAATTTCCCGAATTTCTCGAAAACTAGGAATTATTCTGTCGGGAACGCCTCCCGGTTCCGCGACCAGCTTGAACGAATTTCCAAAATTAAATCGACGTCACTTTTCACCAAGTATCACGCGCCACGTGGCCAGAACAACTCACAGACAATCTTAGAAAGAGAAAATTCTCAACGAAAGCGAAGCGAAAATACCGAGCTATCGTCTTTGATAAGGCATGATCGATATTTTGAAAACCTATTGCGAGTAAAAATATGTTTAATCTCTACGAAGCGTGAGGCGTTTATTATAAGCAGATTTCGAAATAGATTTTATAGTAACAATATAACAGCGTGAAAGATAAAAATTCCTCGATACATTCGTTGCTATTAAAATATGACTAACTGTGTGTTTGTTTTTCGTTTGTTCAAAATGAAACTTTAAGTACACGTCGGTCTTTGTACGCGCCTACTTTCAAATCCTGTTATTTTCTGTTTATTTCGGTCACGGGATATCGCGATTTCTTGAAACAGAATTACCTACACGTTCTCGTTGAAACTATTTATACCTTCGCTTTTTATGGGCACTAAAATTATATATATGTAATTGTACTAAGATAGAATCGTCTGTAGTTGTTATCTGTGTTAGTTGCAATAAGCAAAATCCTCTTGGCACCAATTGGTACACGTGGAAAACGTTGAACCCTCGCATAATTTCGGTCACGTATTTCTTTTCAATCACGTGACTCTGATCCTCGGCAGAAGCTTAAAAAGAAAGAAGATTAACCAAAAGATCGCGAAGAAAATTTGGAATAAGATCAAAATTCGATTGAAAGTAAGGGAGAGTCTAGGGTATCTATTTTATTAAGAAATTATAATATAAAGATCTAGAAACGCGATTCGTTGGTCGAAATCAACCGATTATGCAATGATGTAGAGTCCACGTGTTTCAGTACCGCCCACTGATACCCTTATCATCGAAACATTCTCTTTTAATTACGCCTCGATTCCATCCTTAATGGATTTTCATGTCAGTAAGCTTTCGATACTCATCGGTGTATTTTGTTTCGAGGCAGCGTTCTTGAAAGTGCATTATCGTGATTTATCGGGAATTTAAATAGTTTCTTTTATTTGATAGTCTATTTGCATCGATGAGTCGATTAGACGAAAGTAACGATCGTCGCGTAATCATAATTAGATCGTTTTTGATGCAGTCTGTTGAGTAGGTAATTATTTGAGAATTTCTTACATTCTTTGTATCAATGAGTGGAAAAGAAATTGAAGTTCAGATTATGACTGAGAACTAATGGCTCATTTACCGAGAATTCATTAAGAGATGAACCAGATTTTGAAATGGTATTTGTTAGTTCAAGCATTTAAATGTTCGCAATTCTCAATACGAAAATTCACCTGTGTATTTAAATGTAAATTAGAACGATGGGATTTCGATACAAAAATTCACACACAAGCGATCAAATGATACAAAGATTCATCAATTTAAAATTTAGTTCTAAATAATTTTATTCTGAACTCTATATTTTCATAACATTTGCATCGTTATCACAAGTGAAACTGAAATCTTTAAAAACTTTGATCACGATCATCAACATCGTACGTACAGTTGCCAGACACTCGAATTAAAAACCGATCTTTCTTATCTCTCTTTAGTCGGAATTCTTCATCTCTAAAGAAATATTCACGTAATCACCGATCTTATGCATCCTTCTCACTTTACGTAATTCTTGCCCACGTGAATTTTTTTTAACCTAACCGAAACCAAACATACGACTTGCAGGCCTGCGATCTTCAAGGATATCATTCTCAAGGATTCATAATCTCTTCATAATCGCTTCTTCCTCGGGACGTTGAATTTACTCGTCGTCTAACGAACGTTCCTAGGAATGTTCCGAGAATCTGTTGAATATTAGAGTTTCCTAGAGTATTTAGAAAATAAATTTACATCGTTTGTTTGGAATAACCATCGAATCGATCGTTGCCACGGCAAATGAATTATTCGGAGTTTGATTTCACTGGAAATAATCCGCTGCGTTCGAATGTCTGATATACAGGGTGTGCCAGAAGTAGAATACTGATATATGCAGCTGATTACGGAGTATCAAGTGTCACATAAAGTTTCTCTAATTTAAAAGCAATTTAAAAGACCGTCTCTGTTGTTTGACATGACATTTCACTTCGATAGTTTATACCTTCAATTACTCGGTAGATTTTTCTACCATCCGATAACGAGAACAGTTCGATAATCGAATCTTTCGTCGCGCCGTGTGATCTTTTATATCATCGAGTGCTTAAAATTTTTCTCCGCGTACGATTTCTATTTAAAATTTCCTCTTTGTCAAATTTCAAATACACAAATACGAAACTTAAGTTCTGATCTACCTTCCCTAAAACACTGTCATCTAATTTCCCTGAAACAAATCAGATCACCGAAATTACATAATTTATCGAGAAACGTAAGTTTTCGCAATACACGCACAATAACCGTGAAAATGTCATGGATTGGGTCCAAACAGCTTAACAAGAACGAAAAATCTGTGAAAAGTGACTGGGACGATTCGCGTGAAAAACAGAGACCAAAGGTGTGCTTTGAGAGAGCGGTTACAAAAAAAAGAGAGAGAGAATGAGAGTGAGAGAGGAAGAGCCTGAGACGAATAGGCGAGAGTGAGTCATCTCACGTGGATTTTAAATAGAACGTAAACGGCTTTTGACTCGGCAGATGCTGACGACGAACCAGAGCCAGAGCAGCAGCAGCAGTTCGAGCAGGGTGGCCAAATCCTCGCAGAGGATTCTTACCTCGTCTTCATCGAGTGAGATGAAAGCAAGCTCCATGAAGAGCGACCTAAGAGAACTTCAACGCGGCATATCCGAAATGAAGAACAATATTTCCACGAACTTTTCACAACGATTGCGAAACAGCATGGAGAACCTCGTGGATAGGTAGGTCCTTTAAATTATTATTGCTCTTTATATTCGTTTTACGTTCGTTTATATATTTAGTAAATTGTTTCATTGATTTATGATGATCGATCATCTTGTATACGCGTGGGGATCACTATGTTGTTATTGTGATAATTTGTTATTCGTGTTTAATATCGGTGCGACAATTCTAAAAGTATACTTTGTAATAGTAGAAGCAGTGAGAGTCGCGAATCTCGAATTTTCGCTTAGAGGAAGTTCCGCGATACGTTTCTTGACATTTGAAATGTTGAGGACAGATAAAATCTTTGATATAATCAATGTTAAGATTTTTTATAAAACTCGAGATTAAAAAACGATTTATTGTGGTTGATTGGGAAATTAGGATTGTTACGAACGAAGATAAAAGTACATTTAAGAAAATTTGCAAAAAATCAATCCTATCAAATCAAGGTAAATGAAATTAATAGCAATTTCTCGTGCCATAGAGTGTCTAGGAGAAATCTTAAATTGACATCTTACCAAGAATACCACTGAGCTGTCAAAAATCTTCAAATAAATTGTCGTATAAAATTTAACGAATCCCCCGTATAGGATTAGATTTCTATTAAATTGTCGTGCAAAATTGGAACGTGCAATGATCGAAACCTCACGAATTGAAGAGTCTCTGCGACTAGACTCGATTTCTCTCTCGTAATCAGCAAAGTCACGTCCACCGCGTTATTTATAACCGGCAAATTCCCGTTTTAGCCGCGTGCTAAGCGATTATTTTCAAAGCTTCTCTCGCGTTCCTCGCATCGCATAAACACGAAACGCGCGAAAATCTGCTCGTAATCCTTACAAAATCCAGTTTTGTATTTTTCACAGAGATGGAAACGGGACGGAGGAAGGTGACTTGACGGAGCCACTAGTGACGTTTCCGGATCCTGACACTCCACCACCCGCCACGGGAACAGTTACGTTAACAGGAGGTTCACCCTCGCAATTGAGCTCTCTGAACTCACTGAATAATCTTCACAATATGAGTCCACCGATCAGCATGTCGAATATTTCGAATATGACGAACCTACCTGCTGGACAGGAGACGATGAAATTCGAACAGAAAAAGATGACAAGTGCTTCCAAGACGAAGGTAAGATGTTTGGTATTCTCGTTTTACAAATTAGATTGAGGATAGCGAACAGCTCTCTTGTATAACGATAATAATAATAATTTAGCATACGATAATATTAGTAAAAGTCACAAATTACAAGTTTGATCCTGTCTCTTTCAATTGTGCAATTATACGTCAAGTAGAATTGATTAATTTGTAACATTTACGTGTACAGCGTCACCTGTTTTATTGTCAAGTTTATTATGAAAGAGGATTTATTAGTATCGCTGATAATTTGCAATTTGTGGCTTGTAAAATTTCATTAACAATATTGGTTCAATTGTACAAGGACGTGATTTGAATATCAAATGGCAAAATAGAGATAGTGATTCAGATGTTTGGTACTTTTGTTTTGTAGATTAGGTTGGTGAAAGATAGAGAAGCAGTATTTTGATGACTAAAAATAAGGAAAGTAATTCGGGTAAAAATTTGGCTTTCTTTGAGATTTTTAATCAAGTGAAGTGCCATACTGTGTTGATTTGTGTTACACAGAGCAGTTTGGAAGTTATAGTATGGCAGTTGAAGAATTGAAAGTACTCAGTTTTGCAGTTTATCGTCAGTAAGGTAAAACACAATTATAAGGTAAAATTACAATTCACGTGTCACGTAAGAACAAAGCCAAATCCTACAACGAACAATTTCTACTGCGTCTTTGTACTTGTTATAAAAAACGATCTTATCTAGACATTCAATTTATCTTTCATTTTTTTTTAAACACTAATCGATAAAGAGCTTAAAAACTTAAAAAGGAAACAAGGAGAAAGCGATGTATAATATTACAATAAATTATATTTTATCGATTCAAGAATTTTTTCAAAGTTATGAAATATAATGCAATACAATGCAATACATATAATATAATATAATACATTCTAAATCTCGCCAAGTCTCGTGATCATTTTATTATTATAAGCTTAGAAGACTTAGAAGCTCTAATTGTGACAATTTATCGATGAAAACTTAGTTTTGGAATCGAATCATTTTCTGTTCGAAATTGCGCGTGAAATAATCGATGTCTCGTGGAGATCGCGATGCTGCGCAATGTTTGGCCGAAGGTGCGGTTTCCTCTAGGTAGTCTAGGTCAAGGACTTCGAGTCTATCTCTAGGTAACTCCTCTAGCCAAGCTATCAGTGACGTATCTATTCGCTGTGTACATCTCGGAACATGGTATAATCATCCAAGATGGCATTTCATTTTTCATAATATTATTATACGTAATAGTATTATGCGTAGAATGATAGTCGGTTTCGTGCCGTTTATTTTTAATCGACGAATGTCACGCCTTATTCCCTTAGGAGCTGAACTCTTTCCGCTTGAATTATATTTTTAACTTCACTTCCGTCATGGCAAGGTCGGTGTTTCCACCCTCTTTCGTAAACTTCGAATAATACAGTCGAAAAATTAACGATCCTCCATCAATCCCTTCAGTCTCATTAACCTTTCTAAATCATTTACGTCCTGAGTAAAATTTCACACGTGAATATTTTTCAAGCGAATTTTTATTTTTCCTGAAAAGTTTTTTCCGTCCTACGTACGTCTGTTTATTGGATCTAAATCTTCTTAGAGCCAGACGCATACCAATGCCATTTAACGAAATTAGACTTGTGTCTGTCCATTGAGCGTAAATCTCCGTAGAACCAGACAACTTGCGCCAATGCCATTTGGCGCGATTTTGGACAGAGTTTGGACATCTGAAGACAATGTTTCGCTTTATTCCACAAATTCTGCGTTTCTCTTAGCAAACGTGTGATACCTCCTCGCTGAGTCCAATCACCCTACCATAGGGTTGTTCGAATCATTTTTTCGTTTTTGATAGTTTCTCTTGCTGGACCCTGGAATACGCGACATTTTCTCATTCTTTCGTTGTTACACGAAAGACTGATGACATCTCATAACATACGAGTTTGATCATTCTGTGCAAAGACGAAAGTTAGGTTACAAGATGTCGAAGGTTGGGCGACCGAAAAATTAACCGATCTTACTGTAACATGGACATTTATTAATCTTCGATTCGTTTGAATTGCAGGTTGTTACGGACGGCTTTAGCGCTGAAAAGGCGACGGCAAATAGCGCCGAGATGAGAGCTTTACAAGCTGGCGACGTCTCGTACAAGGAGCAAAGCGCCGCGACGGCGGCCAGGGCGCGCGTCGAACTCGATGGCGTCTCCGCTGAGAAGAGCGTCGCGGCTGCAAGGGTGAGTTTACCATAAAATTGTCTCCGACAGTTTGATAAACTCTCGCGTATTTCACATACATTAGAACCTCTTAACTTGCCGTGAAGATCGTGATAAATCATCCTAATAAGGTGGCGCATAGCGAGAACCAGAATAGGCAGATATGTAAAAATGAATTTATTCGTTAAACGCGAGCTTTAGGAGCTAGCTGTAGAATTTCAATAAAGATTCTTTATCTCTCGCGAGCTCTACGATTGAGATCTGGGAATTCCAGAATTGAGGTCTAGAAATGTGATGTATTTCACTCTTAACCCTGCAGTGTTATTAATACGTAATTCGACAAAATAATATAAAACGTTGTGCGTCTATTATTTCCTCATAAAACGAAAGAAACTTTGCGGACAACCTAATAGATATGTATAATTGCTTTCTTAGTATGTTGGGAAACTTTGTGCTATGACAGTAAGAAAATTTTAATATGACATACCTAATAGATATGTATAATTGCTTTCTTAGTATGTTGAGAAACTTTGTGCTATGACAGTAAGAAAATTTTAATATGACACCTAATAGATATGTATAATTGCTTTCTTAGTATGTTGGGAAACTTTGTGCTATGAAAGTAAGAAAATTTTAATATGACATACGAATACGCAATGCTAATGGTCACAAGTTTGATAATAGAACAAATGAAATTCAACAACCAAACTATCCTATCGATGGGAAGTTATAAGATTGAGAAAGAGGAGTTTGCTCTTACGATTCTTCGATTCGCTAATGATACGTTGTAACGATTCGCTAGAAATGATTATACAAGAGAGCGCACAATGTACGAATAACAAAGAACTGCCGTTTCTTCGAAATATCTGAAACGAAAATGAATAGAGCTTGCAGTTGTAGGATCAAAAAATAAATAATCCATTCACAAAGAGCGAATTGTAACATCTATAGATAGCAGAACACTTGCAGCAGTCTGTGTCCAATAAGATTTAGAATTTATTCACACGAAGTGAAACCTATTTTCCTCAAACTCGCTGTAAGTATCTTTCGTCTATTGTTATCGCCGCGAATGTAGTTGGAAAGCAAATATCGCGATATCGGTTGGTTCCGGACGATTCACCGGAAGGCGTTGCACTGGGTGCGGCCTAAACTCAACTCGCGTACAATAGTTTGGCACGAAACTGACCGAGCTAGCAGAGAGGAACTTGCCTTCCCTTGGGTCGTTGACACGATCGCTTCTCCTTGCTGATGATCTCTCGCGTTCGAACACCGACTGTTCTCACGCGATCGACGCATAAACATTTTCTTAAACGTCTCCGATGTTCGGGGAAACGCCGAGCCATTACTGCATCGTTGGAACTTCGGCACACGCGTCACCACGAGAGAAATCTGGAAGAAGATTCAACTATCGATCTGATTATGATTCGAAAAATGATCTTCTCACGGAATTAATAAAGCGTTTCTTAGCGATCTTTTTCTTCTAACGATGTTGGCTTTAGGGTTGCTCGCCTAAAAAAGATAGAAACCAGATTAAATCAGAAGAAAGAAATCATGGAATTTTTAGAGAATTGAGAATTTACCATTGGAAATTACCATTCTGTCGCATCTTTCTGCGCTTGTAATCATTTCTATCGACAATAATCCGAGAGTAGTTTAACAAGAAATCGTTTCAAGTATACTAAACTAAGATAATTTTCTCTTAATAAATTAATCTTCTAATCGCGCTTCTTTTCATCCTCCGGCGACAAAACATCAACCGAGTTATTCGATCTTCCTAATTAATTATCAAACAACATCGAACATTATTATCCGAGCTTCTATTTCAGTATCATCAAACAGAAATAATCAAGAAGGTTCGATCTAATTAACAACTGCCCAATTACAAAATGTTTCGTCTAAGATAATAATAACAAACGCGGAATATTCTTATAATCACTCGGTTCTATATATATGGCCGATTTTCGAGAAACACCGATAGCTTATCTTGAATCGGTCAACAACTGTCGTTATTATTTATTCATCCTCGTCTCAACTTCTTCCTACGTGGTGTGCAATGTCGAAGTATGTTCCAAGAACGCGTTGAAAGTATGTAGGTTTGTGGAATGGGGTTATTTGTCCGGTGAAAATCGTCGAACTCGGATAGACCGCGAATCACAGGGCCTCGTTGTCGATTATGCGAACAACGTAACTCGTTTTCACCGGATACTCGTCTATTTACGCAACGTCCATGCGCTAAATTTAACCAGCGTTTTTCACCAGGCCACGTAGCTTTTGAGTCAGCTAGGGAATTTTTGACACAGAGCCACTGACTGCTACCACGATGCACGATGTTGTGTTGCTGTCTCAATTTATCGATGGCAATTCGACGTCCTGTTACGTCCCTTCCTCGCTTTCTCTTTCTGTCTTTTCCCTCTTGCAATGTACAACCAGGTTAGGTTTATCTCTTTCTTGGAAGCTGGGGTTAGGTTAGGTTGATCTTCCTTTGAAAGGTAGAGTCAGGTTAGGTTGATCTTTCTCTGAAAGTTAAGGTTAGATTAGGTCGATCCTTTTTCAAACATAGGGTAGGTTAGACGAATCTTTTTTTTAATATTGCGATAATTTGAATCTCATTGTGACAAAATGAACAATCCCTTACAATGTATCTTGTACATTTCTCGTTACAGGATACCATATTAACTGTAGATACATTATTTTCTTAAATTGTTAGACTATGGTTTGCTAATAATAAGTAGATGAAGTTATAAATCGCTAATGTAGATTTTGACAGTAAGACAGTACGTGATAATGAAACAAAAGAAAGTTCTGTAGTTGTTTACCCCACTCAATATTACCAGTTATTTCAGCTCTGCTACCAACCTAAATCACCAGACATAAATCAACTATATAAATCCATACTCCGATCTACTCGACGTTGTAATACATTCTCCTAGAATATAGAATCCTCGACACCATCCAACAAACAATGTTAAAGTAAACAATTGTCGCGAAACGCGGACGGGAGCAGCCTCGAAATAGCCACACTTCGAATTTATCGCACGTGGAAGTCTCTTCCACGATTTAATGGAACGTTCGCGTGTCTACCCTTAAGACAATGGATTTTCCCTGGTTGCCGCGTGCCGTTCCCTCGAAATCGCGTGTCCTTACGCGAGCCTTGACCTGTCCAAGGTTCTTTTCGCTATAAATCTACCCTGTTAACACGCGTCTCCTCGATCGATCGGTTTTTAAAAATTTGTTCGCGTTAGCGTGCTTTTCTGTGACATATCGAGGAGTCCGTCATAGAAACTACCCCTGGGTAATTTATCGATCTTTCGAATGGTAATACGTTCTAGTAGTCGGAGAAGTGAAACGAAACGTATCGAAAATGTATATGTTTTCCTGGAAGAAGATAAGCCATGGACAAGGATCGTTTTTCAGAGCTTTATGCTATGAGGCAATATTTAAAATAGGGAGTACAGTTTTGGAACTCGAGAATGTTTCTTAGAAGTAGTTCAAGTAGCCACGCAACTTCTGGAAATTGGATTATTCAGACGGTTCGATACAAGAAAGTTTTATTACCGATCGGCCGTTGGATGGTTCCAAAAATTGCATTCAAAGTAACCGCAGTTGTTGGCAAACACGTTTAGAGATCATTACGTGTGGTTGCATTTTCAGATGAATCACTGGATGCACGTGTCCTGTTACGCATGTGGCTTCGATAGAATGAATCATAGCTATCAGCTGGGAGAATTTTGAGATTGAAAGAGAGAGAGAGAAAGAGAGAAAGAAATTTGGAGTTCGTTACAAGATTGAATATCTTGATCGATATTCTTATGGACTCTTGAAACAGCAAGACAAGTAGAAAAATATTAAAGAAATCAACTGTTCTCGAATTTGTAGAGACCGTAGCTTCGATAACTTTGATTCTCAAATGTATTTTTATTCGAAACGAAATTTAAGTTTGATCAAAAAAGAAAATTGAACGAGCAATTCGGAGGCAAACTGATACAAATGACAAAACGTTCAATTTGAAAAAATACTAATTTCCAATAGAAAAATCTGTACGCTTCTAAACATCAAACATCTGCAAGAAGCTTTTACACTTTCGGGGGATCGTAATAAAACTCTTCGCATGAAATTTTAGAAATAGACTAGATAAACTGTATCTTTTTTTTTTTTGAAAAAAGAACTTCGAAGAAAGAGACGAATTTCTCCCACGCGCAGAGATGTTTCCATGGAGATGAAATTTCCCCTCGACTCACGAGGGTGAACGCGGTTCAAACGGAATAAACGCGGAACAAACAGCACGAACGATCGATCGGCGTTTTCCTGAGGGCAAGGCAGTTAGTTGCTGGCACTGTTAGAGGTCGGTTCGCGTGTGTCGATGGGGCAGCAGTTGTCGAGCTTAACACGGAGATATTTCCCCGTTTTGAGGCCCAAAAGCGGCACAGGACGGCAAAGAATCATGGCGAACGAAAGTTTTGCTAATAAATCCCCGAGAATGGTACGATTAAAGTATTTCGATTCGATCTATAACACGGTGATTTCACTTCGGCTATGATGTCATGAGAATTGATCGTTTCTTTAAGCTATTCTCGTAGCTAGTTTTCAAGAAAGGGATTGTTAAGTTTACGTACATGAAGAAAGAAAGTTGCTAAGCGATTATTCAACGAATATGTAACGTAAAATTATTACGTCGTGGTATTTTCTCTATAAGTGAATCTGCTTTTTGTGAAACATTGGTCGCCTAGCAACGTTACGTACTTGAAAATATCTCTACAACACGGTAAAGACTTCTGTAAGAAACAAAGTTGTTTGAACGTCACTAGGACGTATTGTGTATTAAATGATAGTGTGAATGGTGCCAAGTATTTCGCGGGGGTCCAAGAAACGATTTACTTCGTTGCGCAACATCGTGTCTTTGTACTTGTTTTTCATAGCGCGGTTCATTCAGTGATGAACACTCATACAGTGAGATCAGCCCTCAAATTTTCGGTCGGATTTTCGGGAATCGGTGCCAACGAGAAACGTGGATGTCACCGATATCTCCGCACAACCGAAATAGAGCTCGACCGCGAAACTTGTCTCGGGTAAATTGCCAGCATCTCCTCTAATGTTTCTCAAGGACACGTTCAAGGCCTCCGGAAAGAGTCCACGAAAACCTCTCTCGACCGGAAGACTCATTTTCCTTCGATCGATATCGATATTTATTATCACTAGACCGCGGATATTTATGGAGATTTATATTTTCATGAAAACGAAAAGGCTGGATCTAATCGGAGATTAATTTCATTTGTTAAATATTATAGCGAATACCATCTATATAGAAGTTTGGATATTTTATATATTTTTCCATATTACATTTTTACACCTTTGACCCTCCGATTTGCATAACTCAAAAATTCTACCCATTTCTATCTATATCGGTACAAAATGACAGGCTTCGAGAGTTTATTTTGAAATATATCTATGTAAGATACCATAAATTACAATTTTTTCTTGTCGTTTCATCGTTTTAGTATTTTTAAAAAAAGTTTAAAAAAAAAAACAATCGAAGAATGAACGAAACCAGAGAGAGATCCCATCGACTATGTTACGAATTTTTGTATAAAGTATCGAAATAAAGAGAAGATCTATAAACTATCAACGCTTATGTTATAGAATAGATGAAGGATAGCGCTTAAATTTTCCATAAATGAGCTACAATCCGCAGACTAGATAAATTATAGCGTATTTAGAAAATTAATCAGAGAAAGAATCTTAGTGATTAAAGTCCGTGAGAAATATGAAGAAGCAAAGGATTATGGTGAAACGATTACGGAAAAATCGATCGCGGTATTAAAGCATCGTTGATATTGTCGCAATAATTAATTATTGTCGTCTGTCCAATGCAATACAATTTTATTTATAGAAAGAGACCGATAGCGTTATCGTGTACTCGACCGATAATGATTCATGAAAGCAATTTTTACCAAACTTCCTTCTGGTTCTTACGCTCTGATCGTTTCTCTATTCAGAGAAGACACGATCTTGTTTTTCTGATTTGAAAAAAATGTCGATAACGTTATCGGACGGATAAAGAGAAATGCTCGCTTACTCGAAGAATTTACTTGAATGATTTTAAAACCACATTGCGAAATATTCCAGAACAATTAATTTTTGAAAATGTGAAATTTCAAAGATTATAACGTTCAAAAATTGCATGATTCGAAAGATAGAAAATACCAGTATCCGAACACTGCGTCATTCGAAGAATGTAATTCCATGTCAATGCGAAATTCCGATGTTCGAACTTTCTATGTATTTGGCGATTACGCTAATAGCAGAAATGTTGCACGACTATAGTGTCACACGCAGGATTAGATTATTTATAAGCGCATCCGTCGAAATAGCAACGTGTTAATAAGCTCTTGTTAACAAAGAAAAGCTGTCGTATCGTTGGCACGCGAGATAGTCTACGACAAAGTGTTCGTTGTCTTGTAATGTACGTTACTTATTGTTTATGACGAAATTTGAAACCGATGCAGTGTAACATAGTATAATATAGATAAAGTGTAGGTGTAATCGATCCACGATGCACTATAGTCAACGTCTACCTTAATATTCCAAAGTCGATGTTATTAAATCCCGTCACTAGATGAATTTACAATATTCGAAACGCAATCTTCGTTCTTCGATCTCTCTTCAACCCAACCGAATGGGAAAACCAAATCCAACAAAAACAACGAACTAAAGCGAACGAATGACGCTAATTTGGTTTCCCTCGTCATCGCGGTCTCTCATCGGCCATTCTTTACATCGCGGAAGCGTCTGTTTGAACTATTGCGCAACGTTGGCCGTGCAGGTATCCGAAAATTCGCGACAATCCATGCATCGGTACGAGTGATACAAGCGTTATTTTTAGTCGTGGAAAAATAGAAACAACGCGACGGGATCGCAACGAAAAATCCGGGCTCGCTGGTGTTCGTGTTTGGCCACGGTGCAGTAGAGATTCTGAACGAAATTGAACGCTCGTGGATGTCTCGTTGCTTAGTCTGGTCGCTGAGCGTCGCAACGACTCCATCGAACCTGTCGGTGGTCGCTTTTATTCGCTGTGATTCCGTATTACTTTTAATATCGTTATATCTTTTAGGTGGGAGGGAAGAGGGGTGAAAAAGAGGAATAAACGATCGTATTATCAGAGAAGCTGATATCGAGGTTTATCTTATCGATTCGATGATTAAAATTCGATCTGATTGTGAATCACGTTAGTCGTGTAGTTTGTTATATAGTTCGAATTCCATGAACAGAGTGTTAGTGAGTTAAGGAGGATAAAAAATTCGTGGTATCTTGAAGTATAATATGTACTCCAGTAGAGATGAGCGCACCGTGGCCAGTGCATCGCGGCGTCATGCATCGAAAAGTGTTCGATCGAGAACACGTGGTAAGTGACTGTGTGTGCTTTATCGTCGGTGGTAAATTGCTTGTGCTTGTGGAACTTTCGTGCAAGATGATCAGTGATGAGTTTATTGTAATTTTTACGTTTATATTTTTCCAGTGTGTCAAACTCGTTCTTCCAATGGGGATTAACGATTCGAGAATTCCGTTGAAGCGTTATGCGTATGCTTTGCACAACACTGTATGGAACTGAGTAGATTATTGGACTGGAGATCGGAAATTTAGGAATTTGTTGATTAAAGTGATAAAGCTAGGAGTTTGACGGATAATCGAGATCCGACTGACAGAACACAAAAATCGTTTTGCATTGTCGTTGATAAAGAAACGCAGGTGTTGGATCGATAATCGTAAGAAG
This sequence comes from Bombus vancouverensis nearcticus, assembly GCF_051014615.1. Classification (NCBI taxonomy): domain Eukaryota; kingdom Metazoa; phylum Arthropoda; class Insecta; order Hymenoptera; family Apidae; genus Bombus; species Bombus vancouverensis. Next base: position 16,471,704 of record NC_134913.1, on the reverse strand, counting down.
AGCGTGATTTATTGACACGATTCGAGGAAATCTTTCGTGATACGAAGTAAATAAACGGATTTTGATCGGATGATACGTAAGGTGATCTCTCTTTGGCGATTCGTTGACATAATTCCGCGTAATGGATGCTTTCTTTCGATGACGTTCAATCGCTTCGTTCTTACGTATTATTCTTAATGTTGTTCTTGATATTATTCTTGATAAGATTAAGGATGACAAACATTTCTTTTCTTTCAATTTAATAAATTCTCTTAGTCGATAACCAAGTAAATTTTCTGATCATTTTAGTATCTAATCTTACCTAGTATTGATTTGCGTATCTCTAAAACAAAAGTAAAGTTATCACACTTAGCGTCGAGGAATGACGGGAAATGACACGTTCCTTATTCTACGTATGTCTCCAACATTTTCTTCCAACCTAAAACCGCTATCTTTTTCTTCGTTTTCTAACTCATCTTGCACCCATTACATTTGATATTTATCAAATCTGCACAAACTGAAATCTGCATATTTGTCGCTGTTGAATTGTCAACTTAATTTCGATCACAAAGTCTCACGAACTTTCATGCGAATTTTTCCATTATTTCCTACGAAGATACAATATCTATTTCTTCTTCGCTTTATCAAATCAACACGATACCAAGTACGCAACTGTAAATTTCCAACTTAATCCGACCACCATAATTCAACGATGGTCGATGAACGTTTCGGTGTACCAAGTGGCATTTATTTTCACTTCGAGCCATTTTTTCGAGCTATTTGAAAGTCGCGTGTAGCTGACGTAAACGATCGTAGAAATATCTGTAGGCGGATGGCCGGACGAGTACATTTAAATTTGTCGAATTTGTTTACCCGCGCGCGGCTATTCTAATTCAGCGAGTTCGCGCTTCTGCGAATAATATAACAGAAACCTCGTGATTTTTAACAAGGCGCGAAAAATTGTCCACTCGGATGATCGGTTTCGGCAAATTCAACGACACGATCCAACGGTAGAAAGCGACAAAAAGAGACGTGGAAATTTGCTCGCCACAAGCCTGCTATGCCAAGTTGTCACTGACTACATCTTGGATTATAAAAAGAGAAAGGTTACGTCGCCTTTCTGAATTTACAAGTTATTTATGAGTCGATAAACAAGTCCACGATCTATTATCTCACTGCTTATCAATAATTCTATTGTTATAACCAATTTATTCATTCGACTTACTCATTCAAACGTCACGATCTTCGTATCCGCACTTTTACCCTAGCAATGTATCTACATATCCATTCACATTAATTCAAACTTACACAAAAGAATTGTACGTAATCGTTGCTCGACAAAGTATTACGTTGCAATTCACTGTATCCGCCATTCAATCGAGTCACTGCTCTTTACACCAACTCGAATAAAAGTAACAAATCACGATGCTATTTCGAGAGAATCTTCTAAAGATTGGAAGAACCAAACGAATCTTCTCCACAGTAATTTTTAACGATGTCCGTGCAATTATTTGCTTTGCAGCAATCCAAAACCATCACAAGCTACGTTGCTATTTCGCAAGAATCGAAACGATCGTATAATATCGTATGATACAATTACGAATCGTCAAAATTTCTCCTCCATTTGCTCTCTCGTCGTAATACGTCGTATTTACCAAAAATTCATTAAATATCCGTCGTTCAACCCTTGAATCACGTCGCTTAACGCTGATCCAAAACCATCGGAAATTATAATTCCACTTGGAGGAAATCTTTCAAATAGAACTAATTATTAATTACTCGCGATTTCTCGGTGAAATCGCACTTTAAAGTCCAAGAAACAAACGATAAGACGATGGTGGCACGTGGGGACTCGTGTTCGCGCGTAAGGTGGCAGGGACGAGCGAAACACGGAGAACGACGCTGGCCAGCCTCGTGACGATACGCTCGGATTATATTTAGAGAAATACGTCAGAAGCCGGAGCGCGCGCGGAGTGGTCGAGCCGCGGCCGATGAGCTTTCGACGGACCAGACTGTTATGGAACTGTGTCGCGGAAGCTCGTCCTCGAGGTTTTCCGCCTCGATGCTCGTTGGACAGCGTTTCTTCGACGCTTGACCATCGTTTCAATTCCATATTTATTGGTACTCGAATTTTTTCGAATTTTTTCTTTTAGTGAATAATAATTGTTCAGTGCGTCTTGGCAGATTGGTGTTGTTAAGTTGAAGAATTTTTCTATTTTGTTTTATGTCTGCCGATGCTGACGCAGGCTGAAAATTTACGTCAATCGTTGTATTTACCGGTGTTCGGAACTTTTCTCAGTTTTTTGTGATCGGTTGCTGAGTGTTTTTTCTTTTTTTATTGGTGTTAAATCGAAGGACATTTCTTCATTTCGTGTTATATTTCGCAACGACGATGGAAATTTAAGGAGTTGGACGGTTCACGTTAATCGTTGTATTTATTGGAAACTTTCTCCATTTTATTGCAATTGATATGTTATCCGACGAAGCTGCGTATTGATTTTCCTCGATGAAAGTATGATTTGATAATATAGACGAAAGATAGCAAGTGACATTGAGATCAAGGGGCAATATTTGCAGAACGTTTTACACGTCGACGATTACCAACGTTTGATCCGAAAGGTGTCCAATCGTTCTTGCACACTTTCGTATAGAAGAAACGTAATATAAATTGAATATCCTAAAGAACAAACGCTTAATTAGAAACACGAAACTCCTCGGATTGCCAGACAGTGGAACGAGAAACATTATATTTTTTTTAAGGTTCGTTCCCAAAATAACATTGTTAAAATAGTAATCTCTTCATAAATAATTTATGAAGACTAGAAGAAAGAAACATCTGTTTCATTTTTCACAAAAATATAATGCACACATGTACGACTGTTGAACGTTCTGATTAATTATTCATGAAAGAATTTCATTCATTGAAAAATATTTATTCACACGATAATATTCTACTTATCTTCTGAAATTGTGGTTGAAGCAAAAAAAAAAAAAGAATCTAAAAGCTTGCAACGAGCTCAACAAATTTTTCATTTCTGATTTCTCATTCGACGATACTCAAGAATAATATCGATCTAAGTCCTAATTAAAACCGATTTAAATATGCAAAAATGCGCAAAATGTCCAAAGAAAAATGCCTGTTATAGCATCTACCAAGGGATGAAACGAGTCTCTATCTACCAATTCGCCAATGATATTCATGAAAATATGAATTTGCATAAACATTAACGTTCAAAAATATATTACAGATTTTTATGCAATCTTATACTTTTATAAAGAGAACCAGTACTCCCTTCACTTTCGAAAATTTTATATATTTTAATATACCTATTACAGGTATGCATTCTATGAATTTCCGCGCCATTGAATTTATCAAAAGTACTTCGCACAATTTGCATAATTGTTATTTTATTAATATCGATATCTGCATAATTCTTATGCATGAAAAATCTATTTATAGGTATAAAAAGAGCACGATTGAAATTTTTATCTGCGTTATCGTCTCACTATGCGCCACTAAGAATCAGATCGTGTAGTCTCAGTCTCAACGAGACGTTTTCGCAACGATAATTGCGCGAAAGAAGTCTCGTCCAGTAGGCTCGACAAGAGCTCAGAAGCGTCTCGATTAATAAGAGTACACTCTCCGTCACGATAAAACGATGGAAATCTGCTGCTACTTGCAAGTCACAGTGGCGCAATTGTGGCTCGCGTTCCGATGTTATCGGATCTCATCCGCGAATTAGCGTCGTTATTAGCCAACTCGCAGTAAGTGGGTCTTCGATGTCACGCTAATTCCTTACAACACGCGTCTCGATATTAAATATTCGTGTCTGCAGTCCGTTGAAATGACGCCCTATCATCGACACGTTTACTCGAAAGTTTATTCTCCAGTTCTTTGAAGTTCCTCGATACTGTTTCGCAACTTTACGCGAAATATTCTCGGAATGTTTTTGGAATTTCACTCACTGACGACTTTTGCCGGACCTGTTTGACGCTTTTGTTTTTGTATACTGAGATCTCGCGATGTTTGGAGGTTCCCTCTCGATTCGAAGTGATTTGGCAACACGAACGAATGAAGCTTCAGTTGGATTTCCTAGAAGTATTTTTAAGCAACGATTTTCTGCGAATACGCACTCTCTTACGTGGAACTTGCTATTTTCGCTCGAATTTAATCCAATTGCTAAATTACGAATTGGTTTTATTCTCCTTGCTAGCATTAAGTTTTGTTCTTCGTTGCAAGGGTTTATATCTCTGTGATGTATAAGTATGACAATAATATAGTTTGTAAAGGATCTGTGGTGTATTTTTATTTAGTTGTTTACTCGATGAAATATTTCAAGGCTACGCTTTCTCAAAGTATCTCTCCACGTTCCTTTCCCTCTCCGAAACAATCTTGCAGTAAATTGAAAAATGTTAGGGATATTTTTAAGCGTTTGTATCGTCTTTGAAATAGTTTCGAAACGTTATCTTCACGTAGGTAGTTAAAATAGTTTTGAAACGTTATCTTCACGTAGGTCGTTGAAAGATGATTTTATGCGGCTCGCGAGTCTAGAGCTCGTAAAAGTATTAATAAAAACCCATGCTTCTGTTTGTTGCAGGAACAGAGAAGCTTAAAAGCTGGCGACCTGTCGCACCAGGAAAGCAATAACATGGCTGCATCCACGATGAAGCTACAGAGCGATTCATTCAGTTCGGAGAAAGTAAGAGAAAGAGAAACAGAAAATAACAGCAACACTCTTTAACAATCATATCTCGGCGTACAAAGTTCGAAAATTGGAATAAAAAGAAAGATCATTCACAGATATTATCAACGACCAAATAACTCAATAATTCGATTAATACGTTCCTAAGTACGTTATGTATATATAATTAATTAGAATTAAAATAATACGAAGAGCATCGATCAATGTTGTAGGTAGTCGTGTTCCTGTTTCAAAACGTAAACGTTGATATTTTAACGTCCAGTCGTGCTAGGCGATACAGAGAATATCTAAAAGAGAAACAGAAAGAAAGAAAGAAAAATGAACGTTACTCACAAAAATTCGTCCGTTCCAAGAACTCGATATTTCGCACTATATAAACGTTAAAAAAGAATCGCACGTAATAAATATGTCACAGTTTTCGTCGAAAACCCACGATACCAAGAAACGTCGAAACATTCGATGGTCACCATCAAGTAGAATCGTTCGTGTTTGGCCAGCCACCAAGCAAACATTCGAAAAGCACGAGTCCTGTACCGTTCAACGGCCAATATATTCATCCTCCGTTATGCTATTTGGCACACGTGCAGACTAGAGGCGCGTCCTGACGCTCTTCGTAAATTTATACGCCATCATCTCCGTCGTGAAAAGTGGGATCTGCAAATTTAAACAGTGATCAGCTTGCGTCGACTTTCAGTGTTTCTCGATTTCCCGACCGGTAGCTCGACACCGTGTCCCGGAAGACGATGGAATCCGCTGCTATGCTGCGGAAGTGTAGCCTCGACTCGAAATTGGTAGCCGTTCTTTTCAGTTTTCTCATAATTCTTTCTTCGAATCTTCTTCGTGTTTCGTTATTGGTTTGACTCGATACGCTTGTAGAGGATAGTTGGTCGTGTGGTTTAAATGACGAGATAACTTGATGTTAAACCGTCAAATATATTTTAAAATAATTATAAATACAGAGAATGTTCTCTAAGACGCTCGGTACTAACTGATTCGCTAAAGACTGTGTATTGATCGCTATTAAAATCGCTCGAGACTGAGACTGAAAACTGGTTACCTTACGATCGCGTTCGTTTATTTATACTGGTCGGGAGAGTACCGGAAAATTAAATTCGTTTTCTTTTTTGACGATTGCGCGTAGCAGCGACATTGTTTTGGCCAGAGTTTATTTATTATTACGTTATATATGTCCTAACAACTCCGAGGCAAAACAACATAATTCAAATTGTCCTCCAGCTCTTGAAGCCTTCATTACAGGATTTTGTTTTGAAACTTTGGAGATCCTTTTCGTAGATTTGGAGAATTTTTTTAAAGAAAAGTTTCTTAAAGAGAAATAGACTTTTATCGTCGTCATGTTTTGTTGTTTTGTTAATTTCTTCGGTGAAAGATTTGATCGAAAATCGTGAGATAAATAGATTAAAATAAGTAGCGCCGAGCTTAAATCAATTGAAAACAAGTAGAAACGTGTAGAATATCTGCTAGAAAAATTTAGCAAATATGTCTGATAGTATCTAATTAAAGTGAAAATATATATATCAGAGAGTAGTATCTTTTCTTTATCTAATCCAGAAGCTTCACTGTAAACTCTTCTAATTATTGAATAAACCACGTGATACAGAACACTTTAAACCAATATTTGATAATTATGACAGAAAGAGAGCGTGATATTTGGTGTGGATTCTAAACAATAGACTTAAGTCGAAGATGATGTAGATTAGCGTTTAATCAGCGATAATAGAAAAGGAAGAGTAATGGAAAAGTTTGAGATGTTCCGTCGTGCTTGATGCGTTACGTAGCGATACAGAAATAATAAAGATACGGGGAGCGGACGTGGCACAGTAGTGATAATTCTCTGTGACGCCAAGTTACGGCGTGTTCAGCGCCAACCTAAAACGCTTATTCTAAAGATTGACGATGTCCTTTGCGTTTGATGATTCGTACGACCAAGAATGATTCATTTATATTAAAACTTTCGGAAAATTTTTCATTTCTTTCAGTCGTATTTAAAGAGTTTGTTTTACCCTTTAGGGTCTAAAAAGAAGGAAGACGAGTTATATTCTTTTTATATTCAAAATTTCCACAAGTTATAAGAAAAATGACGAAAAAAGATATTTACAATCATTTTGATAAAAGGTTTACATTCGTCATTATTATTTACGAATTACGAGGAAAATAGAGAAAAATTGTATTCACAGCTTCATTGCAATTTTGAAACTTCTTTAATAACTTTAACAATTCTAAGAGGGATTATCTTTTTCTATTTCAGAAAGCTATGGCAGCACAACAACAAAGACAAACGGTCACTTCAACCGGGATCTTCAACCACGAGAAACACATTTCTGCAGCAAGTTCGCAGTCAAGTATCACAATCGCGAAAGGAGTCACCTCAAAATCTTCAATGATCAGCGCAGCGAGTGCAGTGAATCAATTGATGAACGGCATGAGGCCGGCTGAAGACGAACTTCTTTCTCTACCTCTGGACGATCTAGACCTTCTATGCTCAAAATCGAATCCCCAGGACGTCGATCGAGCTATCGCCAAATACTCTAATTTCCTAGACAATTTCGTGGAACGTTTAAAAGCCAACGATTGTAAAAGTGGCAAGGCACCGTTGTTATTAGACAGAGTGAACGAAATCATTAGAAAAGCGTGGGCAGTACCTACTCATGGTCACGAATTAGGTTACACCCTATGTAACACCCTTAGAACGAGAGGTGGTCTTGATTTATTAATGTCCAACTGTATAGCCAGCGATAATGAACTACAGTTTTCTTCGGCCAGATTATTAGAACAGTGTCTGACCACAGAGAACAGGGCACACGTAGTGGAACACGGTTTAGAGAAGGTTGTGAACGTTGCCTGTGTATGCACAAAAAATGCTAATTCGGTGGATCATTCGAGAGTAGGCACTGGAATCTTGGAACACCTGTTTAAACATAGCGAAGGGACCTGCAGCGATGTGATCAGGCTAGGTGGTCTAGATGCTGTTCTATTCGAATGTAGAAAGAACGACATTGAAACGTTGAGACACTGTGCTGGTGCTCTCGCCAATCTGTCTCTATATGGTGGTGCAGAAAATCAGGAAGCCATGATCAAGAGAAAAGTGCCTATGTGGCTGTTTCCACTAGCTTTCCACAATGACGACAACATTAAGTACTATGCTTGTCTGGCAATTGCTGTATTAGTAGCCAATAAGGAAATAGAAGCTGCAGTGTTAAAGTCTGGTACACTGGATCTAGTTGAACCATTTGTAACCTCACATAATCCCTATGAATTCGCCAAGTCGAATCTAGCACATGCACATGGTCAGAGTAAAAATTGGCTTGAGAGGCTGGTACCGGTACTAAGCTCAAAAAGAGAGGAAGCTAGGAATCTGGCAGCTTTCCATTTTTGTATGGAGGCTGGCATCAAGAAACAGCAGGGCAACACGGAGATCTTCCGTGCGATAGGAGCCATTGAACCGTTAAAGAAAGTAGCTAGTTGTCCTAATGCAATTGCTTCCAAGTATGCGGCGCAGGCATTACGTTTAATTGGGGAGGAGATTCCTCACAAACTCAGCCAACAGGTACCTCTCTGGTCTACAGAAGATGTCAGAGAGTGGGTGAAACAGATTGGATTCGCGGAATGTGCACAGAACTTTGTGGAAAGTAGAGTGGATGGTGATTTATTGTTACAGCTGACAGAAGAGAATCTCAAAGAAGATATTGGTTTAACAAATGGTATCAGGAGGAGAAGGTTTACCAGAGAATTGCAGAATTTAAAGAAGATGGCTGATTATAGCAGTAGAGACACGGGAAATTTAAATAGTTTCTTGCAATCAATTGGTCAGGAGTTCTCAATCTACACATACAGTATGCTTAATGCTGGCGTTGACAAAGACTCCATCAGGAATTTGTCTGAAGATCAGTTACTGACAGAGTGTGGCATCGCAAATAGCATCCATAGGTTGAGGATATTAGATGCTATTAAGAATATGCAGCACAATCAGTTGGGTTCTTCGGAGGATGAATCACCAGATAAATCCTTGGACGTGTTTGTTAGTTATAGAAGATCAAATGGATCCCAGTTAGCCAGTTTATTGAAAGTCCACTTGCAACTGAGAGGCTTCTCTGTGTTCATTGATGTTGAAAGGTTAGAAGCCGGCAAATTCGACAATAACCTGCTGCAAAGCATCAGGCAGGCAAAACACTTCCTCCTTGTGCTGACGCCCAAGGCTTTGGAAAGGTGTATACAGGACAGTGAATGCAAAGACTGGGTTCATAGGGTAAGTTATTGATTCAATTTGTTTTTGTGAAATGGTATACTTGCTGATATTATTAGAAAAGTGGCTTATATTACATTAATGGTGTTTACAGGAGATTGTAGCAGCTCTACAATCACAATGTAATATAATTCCTATCATAGACAACTTCCAGTGGCCAGAGCCTGAAGAACTCCCTGAAGATATGCGAGCAGTTTGTCATTTCAATGGTGTACGATGGATCCATGATTACCAAGATGCCTGCGTAGACAAACTAGAAAGGTAATCATAAACATTTATTAACACATAAAAGTTAAAAAAAGACACCCAACTTTCTGATGCTTACAAAATTGAGCTCTTTATGTCTGGAATAATAAATCATTATATTTTAGAAATATCAAACTTTCTTTACTATACATAATTTGCTCTTTTTCTTCTTTTTTATTGAAGTTTCTGCAATCTCGGATCTGAATATATACTGAAGATTTTCTCAAAAATAAAAATTTGCTTGCCAGGTTTATGCGAGGCGAAATACCAGTCAGATCAGATATCCCAAGAAGCATCGCGCCCAAGGACGTGACGCAACCAAACACACCGGGTAACACAACTATAAGACAGCCACCGAACTATCAACGTATGCACAGTAATGAAAGCAGGGGCAGTGACAAAGACTCGACAGGAGGGCGAGATTGACTAGAGGGCCCGCCCACAGCCATACCGAGCAGGTATCTATCCTTTTCACAAAAATAATATTCATCTAGAGGATTAAACTCTTACTAAATTTTGGAGTGCATTAATTCTAACACAATTCTTTTATTTCTATGCAGCCAGGATTAACAATCACGCTAAAGACAATCAATCACGTCTAGGTCAGTCGAGGAAATTTAATCTTACATTTATGTTGTAATTGATGTCTTATCAGCTTATTCTTCACATAGTCTGCTTTTTTCTATTATTATTGTGTATTTTAATTTTTATTATTTATATAGCCATGAAGTGTGCTAGATATTTCAATGTGTTTTATCTTAGAATGATTCCTTTACAACAACAAAATTTGTATTCATATCATATTTAAATATATAATAATAATTAAAGAAACCATTGTAAGATGAACCAATGATATGTGTATAATCGAAGAACGAAGCAATATTTCATATATGTCAATCTTGTGCCTTAAAATAATAAAACTATAGAGCTGCATGATTGTTGTACTTGTGACTGTATCAAAATAATTGTGCTTATTTACTAGTCCACACAATTAGAATCCACTACTATTTCTACTCTCATTGCAGGCTTAGAAAATCGTCAAGTCCGTCCCGTTGGTTAATGGGTTTACCGCCTACGTCTCCGCGATTGAAGTTCACCCATACGCAGCCTGGAGGAAGTCCAGTACCACGAAGACCTCCACGACATCCCCCTTCTCCGTCCACCAGATCTCGTTCGCTGGAACTGTTAGATCAAGATGAGAAGAAATCGGTTTCTCCTGTTAGAGAACCAGAAGCACAGGCGAGACCAAGGTCCAGAAGCTTGGATGGTTTGTTAGATGAAGATATAGTGCCAGAAAAGAAGACTGCAGAATCATCGAAGCCAGGCAACGAGAACGAAATTGACTCCCGAATATCCCTGGAGGTTTTAGACAGACTTTCTGATACTAAAGTAGAAAACAATCTTTTTCAAATTGTACCAGAAGGGGCACAAAACAATATAGATAGAGGGCCAACTGTTAATCTTCATTCTCACAAGTCTAATGATCGGAAAACAAAGTTGAGTGGAAATCAAAGTCCAATACCAATTCCTAGACAGCGATTAAAAACAGCTGCAGAAATAAAATCGGAATCGGTTAATATTGTAGAGGAAAAAGAGTTGCAAAAATCGTCAAATTTCGAGGAGAACAACGACAAAGGGGAACAAAATTTACCAACACGACCACCGAAACCGAATCGATTCGTGAGTGTAGATACAGCGTTGTCGTCTGTGACTTCGAGCATGGAAGACGAAAAGGACTCCCAGGCTAGTTCAGAGAACGTTGATCCTTGTGATAGTAACACAGAATTGAAGGAACGATTGGTCGTAACGGGAAGCGATAAATCGACACTGCTCAAAGCGAAAAGCTGTGGTGCGGGGCTAGACTCTGACGGAAGCATTTCGTCAAACGAATACAAGTCTAAATCACGGGAACAGGGCTCGTTGCTCTCGCTTCCAACAGGAGCCGAGCCGAAACGAAAAAAGAACTTTATGGATAAATGCGTGAACAAAGTGCGATCTTTTATGAGGAAATGACTTTTGTCAGATTACGACGATACAAAGACTTGTTATTTAATTTTACGATGATTAATTGTAGTATATAAACGTATTGTTGATCGAGCTTGGTGATTCCAGCTACGCGATGTTTCGCAACCAAATATCGTATATATTCGCTCGTCTTTCAAACTGTTTTCCTATTCTATATTAGAAGTTGTTTTCGAGATGTACAGACTCGCCTCGATAAACAGTATTTCCTTTCCCTATCACACAATGATGTATCGTGTAATGAATGTACATATTTAAGATGATCGAGAAAAAGAAGGAAAAGAAGAAAAAAATTATGTAAAATCTTTCGAAAGTCAGATTATTACTAGCCATGAGTGTACACGATACTTAAAAAATGTATAGCGAATAAAGAAATGGTCATAAAGCATCGCCATGGTAAAGTTGCGAGTTGTCGTAGCTTCGCTTCTGAACAATGACAGGCAACATAAACATGTAATTAATGTTGTGCCTATTACAAAGTGTCTTTTTAGAAATTCAGAATTACGAGATGCGAGATTTTTCTCAGATATACAGAAACACAAAAGAGTAGCCTGTTTATTTCCAGGTGACTTTTATATTTCCTTATCAAATTGTATTATAGATATACATATGTTATAGACGCGTAGATAGGTAGCATTGTTATTTGTAATACTATTTTTTAGTCGGTTTTTTTAGGATATCGTAATATAATGTTCCATTTGTGACAGATGTTGCGAGTGATGGCAGCTAACCCGTACGAAATAATAAAAGAAATTTTATCGTAACAACCGGTTACGCTATATTTTATTGTTTAATAATCGTTTTTACTGTATCACATTTAACTGATGTTACGTTACATATGAAGAAAATTCGAACAAAATCCGTACGAAGTGAACCTTACGAAGCTTCGATATGTACTATTCTAAGATCCTGCCGAAGAATCAAGAAATGTATATTTTACCAAAGTTTCGTAAAGTAAACGTAAGAATTTTATCAAAAGTTTGTTTCCCATAAAATAAATTTTATTGAACAAATCATTACAAGTTTAATTTGTTATCAAACACTCCACAATTCTTAGTGTCATGGACATTATACTAAATACTATGCCAGATAAGAACACAGTGAATTTGTCAAGAATATTCCAATTTTAATACATAATCATAATATATAACAGTCAATATTATTTTTCCTTTTTTATTAATTAGTATTATCAAATGGTATATATGCAAATTATTAAACACACAATAAAACAATTCATAAAAGGTAAAAACAATGCTGTAGCCTTCATAGCATGAAACAATTCGTATCCTTAATAAAATTAGTAGAATATTTAAAATATTTATATCAGGTACTATTAAATATACAAATATACAAAATATATTATAAATATACAATAAAATTATCAAGCCTAATAGCGAAATCACTTCATTTATTTATAATATCATCTCTTCCTCTGAGTCGTCTCATTAAAATCATATCTTGAATTTGAAGAGTCACACGCTTTCCATGCTGTGACAATAATACACAATCTTCAAAGAATTGAACTAGATATGCTTCAGTAGCTTCTTGCAGTGCTTCAAGTGCAGATTCTTGTACTCTATGTACAAATTATAAAATTTATAATATGAGATCTTTGATTTACTTTAAAAATTCAAATATTTATATATTATTTTAAATATATATATATTATATTATATTATATTATTAATAAATAAACTTTACCTTCTTACATCACTTCTAGGAAATAAATCTGTCATAATTTCTTTAACTATACGAGCAAAAGGTAGTTTTGGTATAAGCAATTTTACACTTTTTCTAAAATATCGAATTTCTTTCAAAATGTGTGCCTTTTGAATTTTGCGTCTGTCCACTACAACGTCAGTCTAAGAAAAGTATGTAATAATTAATAATAACGTTCTATACTTATTTATTTATTTAGAAAGATTTTTAAATAACATTAAATTTATAAAGCCATGGTGTGATTAGAAACTGTTTTTCTCAAAATATTCTTACCCTAGATTTATCACTGCGTGCTGTTCGCGAACTGTCAATTGATCTAAAACAATAACACTAAATTTTATAATGATATAATTTTAACATAAAGTGTTAATATTTCACATAAAAATATTGCTTATAGTAATGTATACATCACATGAATCTCACGCATTTGAAAATGACAGGTTCAAATGAAACAGTTTAGGGACTTTTTTTACAATAATTTTTTCGACAATTAAATCCATAAAGACTATCATAAACGGGTTTCAGATGTCCAAGTTTCATTAAAAATCGTCATTATCTAATATATTTCACTATATGAAGTTTCTAATATTAATTACACAATATATCTGTGACTAACCTTGCATCAGCTTTTCGGCGTACCATTTTTAATATTTGACTTTACTTAAATTATGATGTACGTATGTTTTAAATACTTTTTACTATATTAGACTGTTTGCACTTTACTTAAATGAAACATTAAGTCATAAAAAAACATAAAAGCACAATTAAAAACAATTTCACTTAATGGCGCCAAAATGTGAAAAGCTTGGCGGGAATTCTACTACTTGAGACAGTGGACATTTATGGTTAGATGACTACTGTAGTAGTAAACCAATCCAATCTATTTCTAACTTTCTCTCACGATTACCATAGAACAAAGACTCGACTAAAACAATGTATGCATATTTTTATGTGACTAATTTATGTGTTAATAATAACATGAACACAGCAACTTACCTACTTAGATACGGAGTTACACATGCAGGCAAAAGATAGCTATTTTCAAGCACGTGGATATGCAACAGGTACTCTGATAGTATAGTATCTATATCTATACATACATACATACATAAATATACGTTAAGATAAATCGATATATTGGCGAATGAAAATATTCAATTTTACATAAAAAATATTTTATTAAAGACTTAACAAGAATATACTTCATTATTATTAAATATAATATAACTACATATATTTTGTTTTTCACATATTAAACAGAAATACATTAATAAAATATACTCTTTTATGATTTGACAAGTATCTTTTTTAACTGTACCCTTTTTACATATTTATTTATAAACTTTGTTTTATTCTTTTTTTCTATTGACTCTGTTGATGTGCTCAATGTATCCAGATTCCTGATAGATGGTAAACTAACAGTCTCTGAGATTGGTACATACTCCTTTCTATTATTTTCTTTTTTGGACCACTGTAAAAAATTCTTTTTTGTCCATTGTAAAAAATTATCTTTCGAATTATCATTATCTTTCGAATTATCATTATCTTTCGAATTATCATTATCTTTCAACTTATGAACACTGTCAAATTCAGGAATGTTTGCATTCTCTTTTATATTAAGCATTTCTTTATTATTTTGTAAACGAGGTTTTTGTACTTCAAAAGATTCTTTTGTACTTTCTTTATCGTTTTCACTTTCATTAGTCGCATCAAAGTTGCTGAAATCTTTCACAGGGACAATACTGGTATTTTCTTCTACTTTATTTACAACCTGTATAGAGTCTCTTAATTTTCCCCAGAAGTCATACAAACCCACTCTGTTATAATCTAATACAAACATATATTGTAGCTGTGGTGGCAATTTGCATTTTTCATACAAACATGGTATAACTTTCCTTTGTCGTTTATCTGATTAGAATAAATAGTATAATATGAGATTCAAATCATACAATCTACATCATTTAATGAATTGATATCAAAACTTACCAATGCCTAATGCTTGAGCATAGCTCAAAAAGAATTTGTTTGCTGGGCTTTTTAAAAAATTGTTTGATATTAGAACAATTAGTCTATTACAGCGTTCTGATATCAAAGTCATTATGGCTTCATGTTCGAATGTAACTCCAGCAATTAAATCACGATCTTTTACACAAAGCTGAAAGACATTTTATTTATATTTTATTATTTTTTCATACACAATATTAGTTTTATCTCTTTACCTTCAAGTTATATTTATTTTCCAATTTTTCCAACATTTCAGTGGCCCAATTAACATCTTCAGCAGCATACAATAAGAAAGCATCATAATATTGATTTTCTAATCCTTGTCTTAGTCTATGAATATCATCTGTTAAAAAATAATATATATGTGTCTAGTAACTTTTGATTACTTTGCCTAATTATATCACATTATACTTTATATTACTTGCCTACAGTAAGAACTTTTTCATCAATGTCATTTGAAATTACTTCAGCTGATGTCTGAGACCTTTGCAATTGTTCTAGGTATCTTTCACCATCTTTCTCTGTAATATTAATATGATAGGAAGAAGAAAAATTTAGATTTACAGCCAAATGCATATGTAACAAAATATAATTACATATTATAATTAGTACAAACCAAAAAGTTTTGATGTATCGTCTAAGATATCCCATCGTTCAATTTCTTCCAGCACAGTCTGTAAATCCTTCAGCGTAATATCTTTTTCTTGCTGTTGCCAAGCTGTTAAAATATATGCAGTTGGATCTGGATGCGACGTCAATAATGGTATTATTTCTCCACTTAATTTGCAAACGTGCGCGAGGCCTCTCCAATCTCTGGGAAATTGATAAAAATTATTAACTATTAAGAGTTAACACAGAAAAACTGAAACTTTGAAAAGGAGTTTATCAGATTAACAAAATCTGAATTACCTTGGTAATCCATTTTCAGAAGGCAAAATTTTCAGAGGATTTAATAATGATGAAATAACACATTTACTTTGGGCGGATAAAGAAACAAGTGGTACTGCTGATAATTCAACCGTCATTTTTTGTGTGTTAGGTTATGTTAACCTAACCTCAAAACTGATTTCTAAGAATCCGCGAAAGTGTCTCAAACCTGTTTATGCGATTGTACCCTGAAATGTGACTCTTCAATGACCAATTGAAGTTTGACGTTTGATAAAATCAAAGAAATTTATTTAAATATCAGACATTTTGTCATATTAATTTTACAAAAATTTGGTTATTATATCGAAAGTTTTAAATTAATATTCAAATCTTTATTTAATATAAAAATATATTGAATTTATTTCTTCATTGCTTTATGAAAAACGGAAACAGTAATAATACAGTAATGAAACTTGAAAACGTTGTTGTTTGCAAATAGAGAAAGGTAGTAAATAAAGATGATAATCAATCGTAAAAAACATTTATAAGAAAGGTTATAAAATATATGTTAAATATGTAAAAAAGATCGGACAGTGTGCGAGAGAGATTTATCGATATAAATAATTACATTTAAATACAAGGAATATTGACAGAAAGTTAAAAATTAATTCGCCAGCAGACCGTGACAGCGCTTCTGTCGCCAATAATTGTCACTTTTCCGTTGACCGCCGTGTGAATTTGTGCGAATATTTCGCGGTGCTTGTTCGTGAACATAGTGATGTTTTAATTGTTGCTTGTAAAATATGTTAATTGATTGTGCCCAAAAACATCACGTCATATTTAAATAAGGTATGATGTCTGTTCTTCTTTTCTTCTTAAACAATGAACTTTCATCTCAATGAGGTTAACTTTCCGTTTGACATTTTTTTAACGTCATAATATCCGTTTTCAAATGAAATTCATATTTTAACATGTTTTATTTTTATATGTGAAGGTAATAGATCGTATTTTTATGCTTTTTAACAAGTGTCAAACATTTGTCATAATTATTACGTATTTTACTTAAGTGCGTGCGCAATTCAAGTTTTTGATTTCGACTTCAACGTACTTTAATGACTTCTCGATTATGATTTTTGAATTTTGAGTGCGATACGAATGTATTTTCTTTCGGAAAATCAATGTAAAACTAAATATAAATAAAGAATTGAAAGGCAATTAAGACGATTTAAGATTATTTTTATATTTATAATTAAAATTATTTTGTTATATATAGTATTGAATCCTGTAATTCGTATAAAATTTTACCATTGATATTTTGTATACCATAATATTTATATATTACTGTTACTCTACTAATATTCTATTAAAATGTAGCAATGTATATCTATATTTTAGAATTTTTATTTTTTTATGTATGTTGTACTTTTCCTTCAATTTTATTAACCCTTCATTTGCATGTTTCAGTGTTATATAACAGTGAGTGTATACATAAAAGATGACTGATCCAAAACCATCAGGAATAAAACCACCCTCAAAAATTGGTCGACCATGTAGCAATTTACCACCAAGACCAGCTGTTCCGCCATCACCTCCAAGACCATCAATGAGTGAGTCTTCTGTAAATTTATTTATTATATCACACTGTATATGCATGTTTTGGAAAGATTATATGATTTTATCCAATATTTTATTAGCTTCAGTGTCCAATATACCTTGTCTCTTACATGTAAAACATTACTTAATTCGAAGAAAATTTTTAAATATTTCAAGAAGCATCATATTTTAATTGTATACATAATGTATAAATAGGTTCTAGAAATTCACTTGATAACATAATATCACCTGGAGATAGTATCTAATCATAGAAATCTCCTTAAACTTCTCATGATCATATTATTATATGACTTGTTGTATCATTTAAAATACAAATATCGTTTATTCTCTTATTTTATGTTCATAATGTTCTTTATAAATAGAGTAAGTAGAAAAGTCGATGTAAACATTTGTATTTATAGTCTATAATGGCAACAATTATAAAATCGACTTGAATTAATATGAATAACGAATCGTCGAATGTGATTCCTACTCAGCACATGTGTATATTAGTCGAGGAAACGATACAAATAAAGGGCTCCGTTAATTCCCCACGCCGCATAAACGAGTACGCCCACGAGACCCTGAGACATGCGTGAACGAATGCTTTTACAAGTCCGACTTCTCGAACTTCTCGCGAGTCGTTCTTCCACCTCTCAACGCAACACATCTCGTCCGAGCGATCTGGTAAATATAGCGATTTCTCACTAACAAATACTAAGATCGTTATCGAGTACCGTCAACACTTTGTTTCATCGAAGAGATCAGTTGGAATGGTAAAGTGAATTCTACTTGATTTTAACGTTACTAATTAAACGATAGATCATTAATTAATTTGCTTTTTTCAATTAATTCGGTCGTGTTTGATGGACTTTTTCTTTAAATTTTTAATGGATATTTTTATGAGATTCTCTGTCAGTATTTGTTAGGGTTGATTTTAATCAAGCCTTTATTCGCTGTTCTCCATTCATTTCAGAAACTTATTTGTTTTTGAAAGTTGTAGAGAATATTTCAGACGTATTCTTACTTTACTTTATAGCTCTACTCTCAGTTATTTCAAAGTAATGTTTGAATCAGTCAATTAACTATATTGAGATGCAAAATCTTTATTTCTGTGAGTATTTTCCATTTTAAATCACCAAATGTCTCAGCCTTAAATTCTCATTTCAAACTGTTAGATAATATACATGTTTGACTCGTCAACCAAATTACCAAATATCATACATATCTCTTATTTCACAGAAGTGCATCGCATATATCATTATATACCTACAGATCAGCGTTAGAACTCTCAGATTTTCTCTCTCTCTCTCTCTCTCATATTAAGCTCTATATTATCAAGTGATTTCCTCAAGAATCCTGATCATCCCTTGGCTTCTCTGAGTATCGCTTCAGCTCAAATATCATCACCACCTTTACAACCCCTAAAGACCTCTGAAGCACCAGTCACTTCAGCCTCAAAACCTTTCTTACAAGGGTATCCATTGATGATCAAAGACTAAACCTTGATGTTGTTCTAGAATAGTCGCACAAGCGGCAAGATCCAGATAGTCTGTTCGATTATTCACGGGCGGGCGGGGCGGAAAGAGACGCTAGCCTCGTACAAAAGCGCCTGGTCTCGCATCGAGGGCAGCTATCTTGCCTTATTGGTTCATCCAGTGGCTCGGTTGTACCGCAGCTAGGAAGGGACTCGCAACGCGTGCAGTCGGTGCAATCATCGTCGCATGACGCACATTGCGTTATGCAATTCGCGTGTGTTTATTGTACGCTCAATTTCCAACCGTACGTTTCGTCTTTCCTCCCACGTGCTCGCCACGCTTTCCATTTCGGGCAGGGATTTTCACGGCGTCCACCTTGCAGCTATGATCGGTCGTGCGCGTAGCGCCGCTTCGGCTCGAGTTTCGCAACGCGATAGAAAAGCTCAAGGTAACAATGTGAATTTGCAAATTGGCATCGAAACGTAGACGTAGATCTGATTTCCTGGTATCTGATATTCATCATTAAAGAGATTCTTTGTTAATAAAGGAGGAGGAAAACAAGATTGAGCGCACTTTGGTGTCCTTCGAATTGTATATTTTTATTGGAGTTACCTAAGAGAGCATGATAATAACGTATGGTGATTGAGATAGAGGACAGTTCATTCAGGGTTTGAACAAATTTGGAATATTCTATTGTTAGAATTTAAAAAGCTGAGAATGTCGTAGTATGGATGACTCCCCTTTACCGGAAACCTAAAGAACTGAAAGTAGCCTTGTTAATTTGAATAGGAGAAAAATCGGTGTTTTCTATGTATTAACCCTTTAACGATCGAAAGGCCGCCAGTTAAGACCTCGAGTTATCTTTTATCATCCGCTCATTCTCTCACAATTTATTGCAGATATTAGTATGGCAAAGGTTAACAGTTGATGTTTCATGTATTATTACATCAACAATTTATCCCCATTGCTATTAATTATCTTCAATGTGAATCATTCAGATCATTACCTGTGTCTTATACCTAATGTTTCTTTTTACTTGTGGTTCACGGTGACCAATATTCATAAAATTCTTTGGTCGAGTAGTTATCGCATGCGTGATACCAACGTTGCAAACACGTCATACAAATGTTTACATGTGTTTTTTTTCTCCACGTCCCATTAGCATTCCTTCATAGGTCATGCTTGGTTTTTTAAAGTGACAATCTTTCGTTCTGACGTAATCACGGTTTCATGATGTCCAATAACACCGTGTGCCACCATCGACTAAATATGGTGGACGAGACCGAAGATGTTACTTGTTTTAGGCCTCTTTGATATTCACACCGGCAGTGGCAACCGGTTTTGAGATCAATTCACGAATTTCATCCACCAGCTTGTTGGCGCCAGTAACACAACACGATGAATCGCATTCATTATCTCCTTTAATGGATACACATCACTCGTTAATCGGACGTAGAACATAATTTCTTGCATGCATTACCGATACTCTCTTAAATAATTTCATTATACTTAAAGTTTAGGTACACCTTCTTGGGTTGGGACCAAGTTTCTTTTCTTTAAATGCAAAGCATTTGCGTTTTATATGTAAGATAGGAGGGTTTGCGTAAAAATTGTCTATTCTATAATCTTCCATAATAATGTTAGAAGGATTTTCAACCGTATACATTATTATCTATTCTTTCGAATAGGAGCTACAAATTTTAGGTTGCATTTTCATAATATTTAAACTTGTCAAATTACGGAAAAATCTGTTTATATGAATTTCCAATTTCCATTAGAATTCATTTCCAAGATATCTAAAAGTGGAATTTCTAGAATATCTAGCATAGAGTTTCTTAAAGAGGAACCGTAGCGCATACATTTCATTTTCGCGATATTTAAACTTCTGAAAATATTGAAAAACTTTTTTACGACCTTTCACAATTTTCATTAGAATTCGTCTCTAACAAATCAATCATGATCTAAAATTCAAATTTCCAGAAAAATGCAACTTTTTCAAAGCTTCCAACCGCAACTTCAAACTCTACAACGAATACATCGTTCAATATTATTCAACAGAGTATGTACGCAAGAAAAATTGGATGCATCAGCGAGTGACTGGTTGAGCGTGATTGAAAATCGAATCGGTCACAGAGATTGTGAAGATCGCGTTACGCGGGATGTTCATTAGATTAGATTCCAGGAACGAATTGCCACCTGACCTTAATAGTAATCGAATCGGTACTACTATTAACCTTGTTTACATATGGATCGTCTACTTACATCCGTACGGAACCGAAATATCTTGGATCGTATGACTATTTGTACGGATCTGATCACAAAGCATAGCACGTGTCAGCCGGTCAAAGTGCTGGATACTATACAAAGTTTATTTTGATAGCATCTTGTTCACTATATTTGTCACTAGAAGTAAATTAAAATAAGACTACTGCTTTATATAGCCATTTCATTATATGTAGGATTTACCTGAACTTAATTGGTCATCCGACTTGCATGGTTTCTTCTCTGTACTTTTTTTCTGAATGACTCACGTGTGACGATTCGAAGCGTTAGATAATGATGCATCGATCTTTATATAGTATGTATTTGGAAAGTAGAACTGCGTCGTAATCTTTTATGGTCGATTTTTAAATTATTTAACCGATTTATACTTCAGTAGTTTGGGGTTGGTATTCATCTTGGGTTAGTTATCATTGTAATACAGTAATTCTAATTATCTTACGATATATCTTGTACGATTATCTTACAATATTGTTACAAATCGGTTAGTTACTATTGCAACGCAATAATTCTAATTATCTTGCAATATAATATTGTAACAATTATCACTATATAGGTTTCCTTTACTATTGAATATGAATTATTTATATTATTTTATATTATTTTAATTTATATTATTTTAAATTCTATACTTTTCACAAATTGATTGCAATGGAGAAATTTGGAAAGGATTTCTAGAAATCTTACTTTATCGTTTCTTTTAGCTTATTTTACTATTTATTTATTCATTTTCTTAATTCTAAAATTCATCCTATTTATATTCATTTTTCTTATCATATAGAAGATTGTACAATCTTCGTACATTGCAAGTATTATGTCCGAAAAATCTCATACGGAGAATTATCTTTAACCGTATCGTGCATGCATGATCCAATGTTCGATAGTTTCGCTCTAATCGCGAATTGATCTCGTAGAACAGAGGCTTCTACCCACGCGACCGACCTACTACCACCGGCTCGCCCACAGATCGCTCATGAATAGTTAATCAAATCGCGAATCGCGACATTTTTCTCTAGTTTTTTACTAGTAGAGATCGTAAGCTACGAGATAACACGCTCGACCTACGTTGTAATTAAATTATTGTCGAGACAGCTACGATACATATTTTGTCTTTCATTCCATCTTCTTCCAATGATTAAATAATTTATATTGAAATAAATAGAATGAAATTGCCCAAAAAATGAATGAATATTTTAAAAATTCTCAAGTATCAAAACGAAGTTAAAATAGCAAAGTAGAAATACTATAGGAACCTACGATATACGATTGAATAGCGAAAGGATAATATTCGAGTACTCGATATATCCAAATTGTACGTAATTGAAATTGTAATTAAAATTTGTTAAATTTGTTTCCTGTTGATCAATTTATTCAGTATTCACTAAATATTCAATTACTGAAATTCGAATACACAGATACATGTTTCCAATTATTTCAAACTATATTTTTATTATATCTAATTATCAATATGAAATATATTTACTTGCGCATTCATTAAACTCTTAAATACAAAATTTTACAGCATCATCATCGATCGATTTGTACTTGAACACGCCTCGTTGATCCCTGTTTTACATAACTTTACGCTTAATAACTTGGCCCATAGGAAATGAACTTCCTGTCTTACGTATCAGCAAAGTGCAATTAAAAAAAAAACGTATTACGATTTGTGTTATCATGCGTAACACATGATACGAATCTTGATCTTTCAGTACGCAATGTGACGTCCACTATGTCCACTTTAGTGTTATAATTTTTTTTTCCTTTTTTTAAAATCGTATTTCGTGGCGTTCAACTCTTCGACGGAGTTGAAGACCAAATGAAGATAAACGAAGCTTGTTTGCCCCGTGAAAGCATGCTTTTTGTTTCGTTTGATTTGCATTGTTCTGCGTTGTTTTGCATGACCACAGACCAGATGGATCATCTCTGGGAAACGCACGGCCGTCGATTAAGCGAGGCTGGCCTGCGCAGAGGATCAGGTAGGTGCTTTGTTTCTTTTCTGTTTTCTTTTCCTTCTAGTTTTTTATGTCTTTGCTACAGTGAATGCAAAAAATAATCGTTAAATTTTTAGAGATTTACATGATAAGATATTAACCCTGTCATGTTCTTTGGTCACTTTGTGTCCAATCGCATTTCCCTATCAATAAATTATAATATTTATTAAAGTATTTAATACGAAGAATATACTAAGAAATAATTGAGTGCACCGCAGTGCAAAAAGTATAGTGAATTTCGTATGACTTCATTCTTGCATCGGCTGCGATAGAATTTCTGTTATCTTGGCATTCGTCCAGAAACTGTGATTCTCGCAGTACTTAAATCAACACACCCATGACCTCAGATTCTTTTAGACATGACTAATCTTTCTGAAAATGAGCGATTATTCTCGCATCGGTCCGCGATAACGATTACATACAATTACATCGTTTTTCTTGTGAATCTGTGTAGCTTTTGTTGCCTGTATGCCTGATGCCTAATGAACGATCTCTATAGCCGTTATTAACGTAAAAATGAAAAGAAAAAGGAATATTCCACCGACAGGAATCTTTGCCAATATTATTAAAAAGAACGGAAAGAAAGAAGCGCTCGAATTAAAAACTCCACTCAACGAGTATATCTTCCCCTGTAAAATAATAAAATAAAATTATTAAAAAAAAAAAAGCAAAATTTCGAATCAAAAATCCCATTCAACGAGTCAACCTTCCTTCCCTAAATAAAATAAGAATAGAGAAGAGAACTCGTATTTAACGAGTTTATCTTCCTTTCTAAAATAAATCGAAAAGAAAGGACTGAAATATCGAATCGAGAAAAATTATAGCAGAAGAAAAGACTCGATTTAGAGAATCCGCTCAACGAACCTATTTTCCTCCCCGAAATAACAAATTAAAAGAGAAAAGAAAACGCGCTTGAACGAAAAACTCTAACGAAGCAAAGCAACTCAGCAGCGCAATTAAACACGCTTATATGTAATTCCACCCTGATTAGATAACAGCGTGGTTCTGACGGAGGACACGGACAGCTTCATAATAGGAGATCGAGTATGGGTCGGTGGCACAAAACCAGGCTCCATTGCTTATATCGGCGAAACTCAATTTGCCCCTGGAGATTGGGCTGGAGTGGTACTGGACGAACCTATTGGTAAGCTCTAGCCGTCATCCTCGAGGAGGAAATCATCTTCGACGAAAATTAACGAACGAGTGGACGCTTCAGGCAAGAACGATGGATCCGTGGCTGGCAGTCGGTATTTCCAATGCGAACCAAAGCGAGGAATATTCTCTCGATTGACCAGACTGACCAGAGCACCGTTGACCGATATCATCGCTGCGACATCACCGATACAAAAGACACCTACGTCGCCAAGTGACAGCGCGAAAGGAAGCCTCAGCAAGTCCATGTCTCCGTCTCTAAGTAAGGAACGCTGCAAGAAATATTCTCCTCGTCCGTAGTGTGCTTGAACTTTCTGTTTAAGAACGCTTGGAACGAGAGCCGTACAAGAAGAATCTGAAAGAATTTGTTTCTTTTCTTTTTCCTCTTTTGGGCGTCTCCTCTCGGTAGAATCGTAGAATAGAAACGAATTGTTCGTTTGCTGTTCGAGAATTTTGTAGGTTTAAGATGTACATTATAGAGTATCGTGTAAATTGTACAATATAAGTTGTGTTAGGTTGCTGCATAAGTTATATCTGCCAGAGTAGATCTTGCAGAAATCCGATGCACAAAATTGGTCTACGTGGATCTTTCGTGATGCATCTTTTATAAAAATCATTCAATTTATCGTATGTTGCATTTTAACGAGTTCAAAATTGTTTATTCGTTTCCGTGGTTGAAAATGATGAAAATTTCTTGTTACCACATTTGTCATCATACAAATTGAACGCTCTTTATTGCTTTTATTTTCTAGTTACTTTATTATAAGTTTGTTATTTCATTGATACGTATCGGTTAAAATTTTTCAACAAATGTAACGAATGGGTGTTCTAATATTTATGATAGACAGTGTATATGTATGGAATTGTCATATTTATTATAACATTGACTGCAACCTGTTTATGTAAATCAAGAATCAGACAGAATTTATGCAACAACCTATTATTTGACAATCGTTGATTATTTCAGGATCGTTTAGGTAAGGAAATGATCTCTGCAAAATTCTCTGTTAAATTGTTTATGCTTTTCTGAGTGAACGTCCAGTTGCACGCTGTACAGCTTAAAGTTGCACCATGTAGACTGTTTTATTATTGTGTTTAATACATAGCATGCTGTATAATATTCCTTGTTCTGTAGCGTTATCACCTAAACACTTGAAATTTTAAATCTCCCCAAATAGAACGACGTACTATACTGTCTCTTCCATTATGCATCGTAGCGTAGTCTAGGTTTTTCGATGTCCGATTATTTATGTAGTTAATTCTCCACGCAACGAGTTTTGTCTGTTTAATAAATAAATTTGGATACCGCTTCCTCACTTTCTTATCGTCGATTAAATTGTAAAAATTGTAAACGTAGAAACAGTGGATTTTTGGATTAACCCTCAACTAAGATTTAGATTTAAACGATCCTTACGCATATATTATTTCTTTAAAAAATTCCTCGCTATCAAATTCTCAATGTTTACAGATTTTAATTAAATTGTCTGTAAAACTATTAATGAGTTTCTTTTTTCATTTGTGTTCCTTATTTCATCGTTATTACTACTAATATTAGAAATATTTTAACATTCACATATTTATTCTATATCTTTTTAAAAACATCTTACGTTCAAAATATTCGTGATAGCATATCTATCCTTACACTCATTAGGAGTCTCGTTTCTAACTGTAGTTGAGGATTAATTCCAATCACCAGTATCTTAAACACCTTCTGACAAAGTGGTTTTACGTAATATTATCTTAATGTTTCATGCATGTATTCTTCTACTGTAAAAAATTCATCTGTTATAAGAAACGTATTGTAACTCGTCACGCAGACGCATCAACGACGAGTCTATCGTCCACGGTGTCGCAGAGGGATCTCAGGATAGGTGACAGGGTAATAGTATCGTCCAGTCAAGGCAGCAAAACCGGTGTCCTCAGGTACATCGGCATCACAGAGTTTGCACTTGGCGAATGGTGCGGTGTGGAACTAGATGAGCCGATTGGAAAGAACGATGGTTCCGTCAACGATAAGAGGTCTGCATCGATATTCGAAATTTATAGTCTGGACCAAAAATTTCAGTCGCCCAACATCGCTTCCCTAATCAATGCGTGATGGATTTTTCCCCATTTTAACAATTTTTTATGCCCTGAAGAGATATGTATCAGTCTTTACATTTTTACTCTTATCTGTCTGATTCATTTTGTTATTTAACATTTACGCATTCCTCGCGATTCCCTTGTTAACTTAAAACGTGTTTGTCCAAGAAAATTAGACAAATTATTTTATTACTTTGGTGCTTGGATTTAAAAGAAAAAGAAACTTTTCTATTATCTTCTTAGATTCTTTGGACTCTTTATTATCATCTTTCTTTTGTTTTTAAATCTTATCTTTGTTGAATTGTTTTATTTTCTGATAAATCTTCTCAACGAAATATATTTTTTAATACCTCTGCGAATCTAATCTATGATATGTAAAGCAGAAGAACGGTATAGATTTTGAGCTGTAGAAATGTCTAATTCAGATCATAATAGAGCACAGGTATTCGCAGCGTGGGTGTAGCGTTTTGTTCGATCAAGCTTCTCCCTAGATTCTGCAACTTCGAATTAATTAACTCGATTCGATCACGCCAATGGCTGTATTTATAACTTCGATTGCATACAAATGTAAACGGATAACGACGACAGCCTTGACATTTATTACCAGTATTCTCTTTTACTCTTGAAAAACGATCAGAGAAAAGATCAGACTAAATTTCCATTAGTTCCATTAATTATGTAACAAAATGAATCACACGACAACAGAGAAATCTCTGTGTCACTTAGAAAGTGGATAAAGTTTAAGAAAAACGATATAAAAAATCAATTAGCTCCTGCTTTCTACCTCTGCTTTGCTAATCAGTTTAGCATTCATTCAGGTACTTCGAGTGTCGACCTAAATACGGTCTGTTCGCACCCGCACACAAGGTCAGCCGGTCGCCGTCCAGCAAAAGGTCATCGTGCATAGTGCACAAGCCAACTGGCGCCGCCCTGAACACGTCCCTGAGGAAGACCGGTTCCAGAGAGTCATTGCTCTCGATGTCGAGCATCGTCAGCACCGCGAGCACAGCCACCAAAGCTGGTGTTAGCGCCACGAGGGTAAGATTCATGGAGCCAGAGTGAGGAAGATCGCCTGCAGCTTGTATCTTCTCTGCAGAACGCAGATTCCTGACTGTCCAATTTATTTGCCACTCCGCTCGAACAATCAGGGGATTGAAAGAATAGATTTCTCATTTGGGACGATGATTGCGGATTTTTATACATTTTTGAGAAATTTAAAAACGCGTAAATGCGCAGAACGTGCGTATACGATATCTAGAGTACAAACTTTCGCTTAGGTTCCATTTCTTAATAAAATTTGAATCTGTATGAATATCCGCAGTCTATGTATTACGAACGCGTTAATGTTCAAAAATTTGAGATCATGCACCATTTTGTAATTATATGTAATTGAAATTGTCAGTACTATATGAACACACATCTGGCTGTTTTGTTATATATTCTATGTATTTCTAAAATTTTGAATCTTCGCAAAAAAAAAAAAAAAAGAAAAAAGAAAAAGACAAGAAAGGAATAAAATTTTGCTTTGATTATCCTGCAAAGGTAACGAAAAGAAACTCGAACAGATGGTGGCAATGGCTTTAAAATTTTGGAAAACGTGTATTTGCTTTGGTACCAGATTTGTACCTTAAGATTCAAAGTATTAGATACGCTTGTTTGTAGAATAAATAATTCTCTGATTATTCCAAGGAGTACAATGAACGCGTTTCTGCTAGTTTGTATAAATAAAGCATCACCTCCTTTAAACCTGCTTTGAAACGCGTTTGCGAGTGAAACTGCGAGTTGTTAGCTTCTTAGTCATATAGTGATGTTGTTAGATTGATATAGACACACACACACATACAGTACACAGATACATATATATATATATCTGTATGTGTGTGTTACATTTGTTATCATTGCTGTTGTTCTTGTTAATAACATTGTCGATTGTTAGAGATTAGTTTAAGTCGAACCTAATTTACGATCCAAAGAGATATCCAGTATTCCTAATCTTTGGGCGTATTTAACTTTATAGAACGCTTACAGAAAAGTCATATATTCGTACAGTATTCTTTTCACAGAGTCTTTATATATTTTTTTTATCGAGAGAAAAATGATATATATATTTATTTATTGGAAGAGGAAGTAAATAAGAGGTAGGAGTTGAGTGGATTAACTGTATGGCTGTTGCATGATATATTTTTGTTTTTTGTTGCATCTATAATTCCAGCGGCCTGGTTTTCGCACCTCAACACCTGCACGAATCACCCTGCAGGTGAGATTATGATCTAACATTTATTTCGGTTACTTATCAATACCCTCTTTAATTAGAAGTATAATAGATGATATCCTTCATACACTCCACATAATAGAAATACATTAACAAACATATTGTGACTATGTATTTGCATAATTTCAGATATAATCAGTATGATTTGAAAGTTAAGATTTGTCATGTTGATTCATTTAGAATTTAGAATATTATAGCGCGTTACCACTAGTTTTATAGTAGACAATAAGTAGCTTACAAAAGTATTTTGATACTTGTATGTGATATTAATAAAATCATCCGTCCATTCCTTTTAATCTCCTTAAAAATCTCATTCCCACCTGGATGAGTATATACTTTTCTAGTAAATTAATTTTTTTTTTATTTTATTTTTTTAAACTGAACGAAAGCATTCTAAGTTACCAGTATTGTGAAATTTATCTCCAATCGTTTATTTCGCTGCCATTTGTGATGCGACTCGTATTTATTTAATTAAACGTCATCAAATCAAGTGTGCAATAAATAATTCAACCTGCTCGGTTTACACGCTTTTGAGATTCGTGTTGAGAATAAAGTATTCGATGTGTATTTATCGTTAGCGACACAATGTCCTCGTTGTTGTATACAGCGATAATTATGTATATTTAAATTGCAAATTCTGTATCTGTGTAACGCTATGCGGTTTGCATTTTTATCGAGCAAACTTACTTTGCTTTTCACGTATTCATCAAAAACCGGTTCTCGAGTAACGTAAGAATAGTGACAAAAATCTGTCAAGATAAAGAGCACACTATGAATAGAATAAACATGGTCTTTGCATAAGTACATAGACACACAGTTTTGATGGCAATAATTAAATATTTGCTTTTGTTATGATCAACATAGAAAGTGTTATTATGATATAAACTCGCGCGATTATGATATGAATTTCTTGACTAAATATGTATTGTAATGCTGCATTGAGAAATCCTTTCAATAGAGCATTCCTAATAAATGTTTAAACGATATTAGCAATTTTTTTTTTTTACACATATCTCCACCATTTTTAGGAAACGTTAAAGGAGAAACAACAGGAAATCGAGATTCTCCGGAAGGAACGAGATTTAGAACGTGAACGAATTACGAAAGCCGCAAATCAAGCAGATCAGGCAGAACAGTCGCTTATTTCAGTAGTAAAAGAATATGAGCAGGTTGTAATATTATCATGCGTAGTTTATTTAGTCGTTTAATATTATGATAATATTGAAAAGTGCCATTTCAATTTTAGTATCGCGAGAAAATGCAAAAAACCGTTACTGACGCGGAGGTTGCGTTTTCAAAATTACTCGAAGAGAAAAATGCACTTGCTTTACAATTGGAGGAAGAGAAGAGGAAGTGTGAAGATCTCCTGTTTCGTTTCGAGGAAGAATCGGTTAACAAGGATGATATTCAGGTACACATCTTAACTGTATACAATTTTTATTCCAGACATAAAACGATATATATTAAAATATATTAATTTAATATGAGATATATTGTAAGGTAAGTGTGAACATTTTTAGGAAGAACTTTAGAAATAGCTTAAACGAACGACAAAACACGAGGTGGAATAGAAAAACATGTTCATGGTTTTTATATTTTTTCTTGTTTCACTTTGTTTTGCCAAATTTCTACTTCTGTTCTGAGATGTTTAACTATACATCAATTGCTTGGCAAAATTTCAAAGAACTACAGAACATTAAAATTAGGGACTAGATTAACATGCTTTTCCTAGTATTAGGAGCTTGTACATAAAATGGTGATGGGCAAAGCTAGTATATACATAGTATATACATATGTAACTCAATTCAAAACGATAAAGTGTTAAAATTCCCCCCGACCCAAATCATTCGTAAGCAATAATTAGAACTTTGGAAAGTTATTTAAGTTTAAAAAGATAATTTACCAAAAATAAAAAATGAAAGATTTCGTATGGTATATGACAAAAGCTTGTTTCTAGGCTATGGGTTAACGTAAAAAACTTATCGTTTATTTTCAGAAAGAAAGAAGTGAGCAATGTGTGAGTATCCGATGGCAGCCATTTGGGATAGAGGAGGGGTTGATGATGCTGTTTTTCTGCACTGCTTCTCTTACCATCACTGTAGTCATGTCGTTTAGCATTTCATCACAAGTTTGTCAAAATAATATGTGATGTCGCAGTATCTCTTCGATGCTTTCCCCAACTAATTGATTCTCAATCTTCGTTGACATTAAATATTAGAGTTGAAATTATACTAGCACTATTTGATGCTCGTATGTAAATTACTTAGGGCATATAAAAGAAAAAGATAAAAGAAAGGATTATAGATTGAAAAAGATAAATTTGTAACATGTAATGAATAGATTTTTATCTAATCGTTACGTACAATCCGTTAGAAAGGTGCGGGATTAACACGCTTTACGGTGCACTATGAACATAATTGCTATTTTCAGTATTGCTTTTTTTCACGCCAAATTTGTGCTTTACATAAGAATCAATTATTAATATGTAGTAAATAATTAAGTCATCGTACGATAAATTTAAGAATCAATGTAATTCTTTTTTATTTATTTATTTGGTACTCTATTTATTTATTTATTAGCTATTCATTTCATATTTTGTTTATCATACTGTGTTAAATTTGTATATTTTCGATTCCATTATGTTATACACGGTTGTATATTGTTATTCTGCAAAATCAAATAATATGTCTTACACTTGTTGAAGCATACAAAAAAAAATTATATTTTGTATTTTATTGCACTCTCGCCTAAACCAACTTTATGGATAGAAAATTGATATTGTATATCTTAATGCACTTTGTGTTAGTTAATGTCTGTTTAAATTGATTTATTATTATACTAAACAAATACGTTTGTGGTTAGGTGATAAATACTGTAAATGAAAATAAGATCAAAGATCTTGAAAAGCTGTTGCTGGAAGAAAGAGAACGTGTCGGTCAACTTGAACGTGATAGCATCAAATTATTCGAAACGGAAGAAGAACTGACCCGTCTTCGCAATGAAGTCTCAAACGCTACTACTCAAGAAACGCAGCAACTCGAAGGTACCTTGGGAAAGGATTTTATCATGCACTATTTTGTACAATTTATTTTAATCACGAATTGATTTAGACTTACAGAGTCGCAATAAAATTTTGGAGGAAAGTAGAAATAATCTTGAGAATGAGATGCAAGAGAAAAGAATACTTATGGAGCAATATATAAATCAAATAACCGAATTGCAATCAAAATTAAAAGAAAATCAACAAGAAAGCGCGGTTCATAAAGAATCAGAGACAAGTTTGCGGACAGAAATAGAACGTGCGACGAAAGATTTGGAGGAAAAGAATACGTTGATAGAAGATATGAAAAAGCAATTTGAACACAGTACAAATACTTTGAAAGAGCAGTTGCAAAAAGCTGCAGAAACGATAGAAAATATTAAAAAGGAAAGTACAAGTGAAAAGGAATTATTGAAGTCAAAGTATGATAAGATAGTCGAAGAGAAGGAAAATCTTTTGAAAGCAAAAACAGAAGAATTAGAACTACAATCAAAAAAACAGTTAGAAGTACAAAATGTTGCATTGGAGAATCTTAAGACTGAGAATATGAAGCAAATTAGCAAACTTTCAGAGTCTTTCAATGAACAATTGAATATGAAAGACTCGAAGATTAAAGAAGTTTCTACTAAGCTTGATCAAAAAATATCTGAGACTGAAAAACTGATGGTTGAACTATCCACGCAAATTGATATAAATAAGAAAAAAGATGAAGAATTATCTGTTGCTTTAAAGAAACTGGAAGGTATGTTCACAATACAAGATGTCCAAGTACTAGACTAGAAAGCTGTGTAATCTTAACTTATATTACTTAAATTAATTTACAGAACTAAACGAAAGGCTCAAGTTAATGGAAGAAAAGAATTATTCGCTTTCTAAACAAATCCAAGAGTACGAAAAAATTGCTGATGATAGTTTTAAAATAGTCCAGGAAAAGCAGAAGTTGGTAAGTACTTCTTTCTATAAATATTATGTTCTACTACTAAATATAATTTTTTTTACTATTTTAGGAACATGATATCGCTTCCTTAATGGCTACCGAGGCCAATTCCTCAGTCCAATTGAAGAAATTAAGCGAAGAGTTGAAAGTGAAAGAAAAGGAACTATCAGAACTTCGTTCAACAACTGCAGCTGAAATAGAAGAATTAACTAAACGTTATCAGGGCCAGATTGAAGAGAAAGCAAAATGTATAGAAGAAGCAAATGCTTATATATCTCAGAAATCATTATTACTCAGTAAATTAGAAAATGATGTCCTTGAATTGAAGTCGATTCTTGCCAATAAAGATGAAGAAATAAAAAATCTCACACAAAAGACTTTAGGTAAAACATATAAATATCAAATTTCAGTAATTGTATCGCTAAATTAAGATTATTGTTGTCTATGTTTCAGATTTACAAAATGCACTTACTTTATCGGAACAAACTAAGACAAATCTGGAGAATGAATTCCAAGGACTTCAAAGCAATATAGAACAATTAAATCAACAAGTTGCTGGTACAGAAAATAAACTGTCGCAAGTCACTTCTCAAAAGGAAAAATTGGTAAATAGTTACTTTATTTAAAGTTTATTTAGATTTTTAACAGATATATAGATTTTTAATTTTTAGATGTAAAATATTTAATTATTCGTTTTATATTTAGGAAGCTGATATTGCAAATTTGATAAGTACTTCCGCTGATTCATCGGAGCAACTTATGAAATACAACGAGGATTTACGAACAAAAGAAAAAGAACTTGATGAATTTAAAGATAAAGCATTCAAAAATGAAACTATGCTCAAATCATTAGAGTTGAAGTTGATTAATATCGAAACAGAATTAAACAAAGCTAATACATTAATTCAAGAACAACGCTCAGAATTAGAAAATAATAAATCTGAATTGGAAAAAGAGAGGAAATTGAACGTGGAGTTATCTAGCAAAATAAAAGGATTTGAAACAGAAAATGTAGAACTTGAAAAACAAATAAAAGAAAATGATTACATTAAAGAAGAACTTAAAGAAAGAACTCAGGAATCATTGAATCTTTCAAATGAACTAAAAAATAACAAAGAGGAAATTCTTAATCTACAAAAACAACATGAAACTTTAAAAAATACACATAAAGAGGAGGTGTCTTCTCTTCAGAAAGTGATTGATAACATAAAGACGGAATTAACTACTTCTCAAGAGACAACAAAGACTTTACAAAAGATCAAATCTAAGTTAGAAGCTAATCAAAGTGCCAATCGTTGGACAATTGAAGAATTGACAGAAAAACTCGAAGCTGAAGCAACAAACCGTGCGAAATTAGAATCATTAATGACAGAAAAAGATTCTAATCTGCATGAGTTACAAAAAAAATATGAAGAATTACAGAAAACGAACGAAGCTTTGATAGCTAATCAAGAAGCTACTGACAAAAATCTTACTACGTCGTTAGATAGTATGTCCAGTGAAGTAAAAGAACTGAGGGATAAACTAGATGTTGCTGCGGAAATGATTAAAGTCAAAGAAGATGCTCTTGTACAAATGAAAAAGGAAACTGAACACACTGAAGCACAAATTTTGAAGCTTAATGACACTGTTGCGTCTATTCAAAGGGAACAAACGGATAATGTAGAGGAAATGAAAAAATTACAAGAAATGCTATCAAAGAAGGAAAAGGAAATATCTAACATCACGGACACAAAAATTTCTTTAGAAAATAATCTAAAATCTGTAGAATCAAAATTAGAGAAAAATATAAAAACGTTAGAATCACAGTTGGAGACTATACAAAAAGAACTAGATGTAAAAAATAACATGCTTCAGGAATCAGAACATATAATAAAAGAATTGAAAAGCTCCAAAGAAGAATCTGTGATGAAATTACAAAATACCTTAGAATGTGAAATGAAAGCTAAACAAACTGAGCTTGAATTTGCAATGCAGAAAAATTCTGAATTGCAAAAACATCAACAATCGCTTCAAGATACGATAGAAAAACAAGTTAATGATTTGAATAACAAAGAAGTAACAATCGATAAATTAACAGCACAAATTAAAGCCTTAGAAGATGCACAAATGAAAAAATTGAAAACGGATGAACAGATGCAAAATGAAGAAGTTAAACTTATGCAAAGTAAACTAAGTGAGGCGATTAAAGAAAATAGAAATCTAGTTGATAGTAAAGAATCTCTTGAAAGATTACTTGTAGAACAGAAAAAGAAAATTGAAGTGTTAACAAATACCATACAAACTAAAGAAAAAGAAACCGAGAAAAATATTCAAAATTTGGTAGAAAAATTAAACCTTGTATCCACGGAATCTGCACAGTTAAAAGAAGCACAAAGTAATTTGTAGGTACACAAAAAATAACTTCATACTTTTCTAATACTTCACACGTTTATATGGACTTTA
Source organism: Bombus vancouverensis nearcticus (assembly GCF_051014615.1). Taxonomy (NCBI): domain Eukaryota; kingdom Metazoa; phylum Arthropoda; class Insecta; order Hymenoptera; family Apidae; genus Bombus; species Bombus vancouverensis. Next base: position 16,436,630 of record NC_134913.1, on the reverse strand, counting down.
CATTTCAGGGAAAGAGAAAATAAACAAATTACTGCTAAATGGACAGAAGCAACGAGTCAATTAAAACTTACTCGTGAAAACATAAAGAATAATTACGATGTAAGTACTTGAGTTTCAATTTAATGTAAATTTGCTACAAATAAATATATAATATATCTAGATTTTCATTTATATTATAGGCAGCAGGAGGTGATATGAAACAACATATGGGTAAAATTTATTTAAAATTCATTAATCTTCTTTGTTGATTTTTCAATTCTATTGTAAAGCTAAATTATTAATTTCAGTTGATAAAGATATTGACATGATAAAGTTAAAAGAGGAATATGAAACAGCAAAAAGTCAAATAGATTTCTTAAATTCTGTAATAGTGGAGATGCAACGTAAAAACGAAGCTTTACTATGTAAAGTTGAAGTTCTTGAAATAGGAGTACCTGCCAATGAAGCTGACGAGTATACCAAGTTCGTAATATTTAATTTTTAAATAAGCCTATGTTATAACAATGGTATGATATTCATTAATTAATTTTAGAACCACATTAGAAAAACGAATGGCTGCGCCACGTATGTTCTGTGATATTTGTGAACAATTTGATTTACACGAAACGGAAGATTGCCCACGACAAGCTCAAGACTTTCTAGATACGGAAAAGGTCGTAAAGCCCCCGAAGAAAACATCGGTGGAAAGACCGTACTGCGAAAACTGTGAAAGTAAGAATTTATTCTTTAAAACTTTGCGAATTGCAATTCTCTCCATATCCATTTATAATATTTTTTTTCCTAGGAACAAAAGCAAGCGTTTAAAATTCTTTTAAATGACTTTTTTAATTCCTAGAAAATATTAGTTAAAAACTGGACAAATACCTTAACACAGACTAATACGTTATTATTTTAAGTATACACTGAATATTTCACACTAATCCGTCTAACAATTTTCCGTATTTCTATCCAATTCCATTTACGATTGTTTTACCTGTTTTACAGTGTTTGGACATGATACTCGTGATTGCGATGATGCTGAAACCTTTTAATGGCGTGTTGTCATTTGTTGACCTATCTCATTGCTTCTCAAAGATCTTAGATACAAAAGAAAAGACCTGTTAAAATTTTTGCAGAGTATATTTTTATATAAAAGAATTTAATGCTACAGTTCTGTGCATGTCTTCCTGCATAGAAATATGTGTGTCCATTCAAAATACATCGACAATTCGATGAGAAATGTGTGCTCCTCGTGTTAAATTTATGATTTGAAAGTCTATATATGTTCACCAGAATGTTTTTCTGTGTATATTCGTTGCGCTTTCATGTGATTGTTAAAGTACAAAGTCATATACCAGTTCTATTACCACTTACGACTAAGTTATTTTATGATACATTGCTGAATTATATTATAGAATGGGAGCATAGTTCATTATTTATATAATGAACAGTTAAACGTATACCATGCGAAACTTCGAACGTCAAGAAACGTTCGAAAGTCAAATGTAATTATGTACATACTAGTTATTTATGTCAACCTGTAACTGTATTTAATAATTTATTTAGTATCAAAAAACGTCACACATTTAATAATAGTTCCTTTAATTGACAAACTCAATGATCGAGCCATTAGAATTAGTTCACAGAGTTTCTTCACAATGTCTCAGAACTTATATCAACATGATTGGTAGTACATTTTTCTGAAAAAAATTTGTACTGAAATATAATGAAAATAAGTATTTATTATTTCGTATGTATGTTTTTCTTTGCCATTAATCTTTGTACAAAATTCGTTTCAGCAGAATTGTACTACTATGACTTACCGTTGTCTTGCCTTTTAACTTTAAGCTTCAATACAGGGTTGATATCTTGTCTCAAATCTGAATCTTGTCTTGAAATGTACATTTAATAAATTATAACTAAACTTTGTAGTTAAAAAAAATAAAATTGTAAGAGACTGATTTTAGCATTTTGCATAAATTTATTTAAATTACACAGCAATGACTTACTTTAAATAACAAGAACTGATTTTTTATTATGTTTCCTATTTTTTGAAAGAAAAATTGATTTAAGATGAAGAGTGAGATCTTTTTTTTGTTTTTATTTACTTATTCATATGTACAAATACCAGTCATTTTCAGTGTACTTATTAAAGTAAATTAGTTCTCTTAATAATCTAAAAACTTGAGATACATATTAATCCCTTACATATATACAATTATAAATATAAAAGAAAAAAGATACGACTTAATCTAGTCCTTCCTTTTTCTCCTTAATAGCTTCCTGAAATATTACACACACAATATTATAGTCACATAACAAATCATGATATATATTTATTCTTTACCTTAAAACGTTCTTCAAATAGTGAGAGTTCTGCTATGAGATCTGTAATAGCATGCATAAAAGCATCATGTGGCGTATAGTCTGATGTAGTTTGGATTCTAATTACAAATTTGTGTTCTAATGGATGTGGAACTTTGTATCCAGCAAACAAGACTTGAGGATCTTTCAGTAGCTGACTAATGAACAATTGAAATTGCTAGTATGATATATCCATATTATAAAAATTACATAAATTTTTGTGAAATTGCAAAGATGTACTTACTTGCGTATCATGTTTCCAAGGGTATGATCTTCCTTATTAACAGTGAAAATCGCGGCATTGGGAACTTTAGTGTCTTGTTCTTTGATTATTCTATAAATAGAGGAAAAATCATATGCATGTATTTCATTTTAATGAAAACCTTTAAATTGGTTAACCAATGGTTTGTAATACTTACTTTTTTTCTCCTTCATATAAAAGGAACGATTCGAAGGTCGGAGGCGCATTCATATTGTAGTTTAATTATATTTAATGTTTTATAGCTCTGGAGGACTCCTTTTATAAAATTTAATTATTAATACAAAACCACTACAATAACACAGCAACGACAGATCGCAAACTGACAATTCGTCACAGTTTAAATCACTATAGATGAGAAAGTTAATTGCATTGCAACTGTAGCGCTCTCTACATTGCCAATGTTATTTCGCATATTTCAAAGCTGCATGATTCAGCAATAAAATACAAAAAGGAAACTTAACGATATACATGTATTTATGCATAAAAATTTCTATAGAGAAATCAAGCAAGCAAGTAAAGAAAGAACAATTGCTATTTTAAACTTTCTATTGTCCCGACATTTTTTAATATAACAATGTATTTATAACAGAATAGAATTCAATATTTGAACGATATCGAAATTCATAGCAATCAGATTAGAAAGAAGGAGAAGAGAGATCGTTTCTGAAATCTCATGATCGATGATCGAATACTTTCAAGACTTCCAAGACAAGACTTTCCGAAACTTTCAATACTTTTGGGAGCTTTGGGGTACCAAATCCCATTCGAAGCGATTCGAATTGTTCGCCACATGAACATATTCGATACGATTTGAAGTGCTTGACAACCGATCACTAGGCAGCACTACTGTAACACGTAAAATTCCTTCGTAAGTCGATCTAATCGCAATGTCGTTCGTGACCAGTCGGCTAAGAAGCAGGACTTGTTCTGACTTCGCCGGAGCCGCAAAATAGTTGTCAAAATGGCGGGTGAAGGTTCTGCAAGTGCGAATCCAAATTGCGAAGTCGTTCGTGGACAAACTTTCGAGGTTGGGCCACGATATACGAATTTATCGTACATGGGCGAGGGTGCCTACGGGATGGTCGTGTAAGTGTCTTCGAGTCAATTTCTCGCGTTATTTCTGAAAACATTCGACCTCGTATTGACTAGCTGACAGGCCGAAAGATAAACAATCAAAAATACAGTCATCGAGTGATTTCACGATTTTATGACTAGATTTTTGCTCCATGATGCGTACGAAAGATTTTGATTTTGCCCCGATATCGTCTGTAGCCGCTACTAAGTGCTTTTCATCGTAATGTATCGTCGTCTTTTGGCGCCAGTTTTGAACACGGTTGTCACACCCTTTCAAACCCTTGTCCACTTGCGTGTTAATGTTACGACTTCCTTGTTTTCCATTGCTTATCTCTCACTTATCGGTCTTATCATTGTACCGTTAATGAGATGACGAATAATATCTTCGTAGAAGCGGCCAACTTTCATGCGCAAAATTTTTCAAATTGTCTTTGTTGAGAATTCTTTTACTATTCCATTATGATCACTTAATTAAATTTTATACTTTATTTTTATTTTCAATATTTTGAAGTTGTAACTTGTAATCTTGATAACATTTTGGGAATTAAATTCCAGCATATGTTTAATTTTTAAAAAGGAGGTCTTTTAAATATTGTAGAACCATTTCCTGTATTGTGGTTTCAGATTAGGAGATACCAGTATATTGTATATAGGTTGCACTACCATCCTTTGTTATTGATGTTGCTATGTTTTGTATGCATAATATTGAAATAGGTTTTAATGAAGAAAAAAAGAGTTGTGAGTAATTTCTCAAATGTTGTTTCAAATGTTGGTTCAAATGTTGGAATTTGTTTTTACAGATCTGCTTATGATAATGTAACAAACACAAAGGTAGCTATAAAAAAAATTTCTCCCTTTGAGCATCAGACATATAGTCAAAGAACATTAAGGGAAATAAAAATTTTGACTAGGTTTAAGCATGAAAATGTGAGTAACTTGATGTATATATGTATGTATTAGCCGGTTAGATATATATGTATAAAACTACTCTAAATATATACTTTCACTTTACATTTTCCTTTTAGATAATAGATATAAGGGATATATTAAGGGCACCTACTATAGAACAAATGAAAGATGTATATATTGTTCAATGTCTAATGGAAACTGATCTATATAAACTTCTCAAAACACAGGTCAGCATAATAAATGACTATGAATAAAGTTATTTAAAGGAACATTAATATACTTAAACTTGTTTTATTTTCAGGCTATTAGTAACGATCACATATGCTATTTTCTTTACCAAATATTAAGAGGATTAAAGTACATTCACTCTGCAAATGTACTACACAGAGACTTGAAGCCAAGCAACTTGCTATTAAATACCACATGTGACCTTAAAATCTGTGATTTTGGTTTAGCTAGAGTTGCTGATCCAGAGCATAATCATGCTGGTTTTCTTACTGAATATGTAGCAACAAGGTGGTATAGAGCTCCAGAAATAATGCTTAATTCCAAGGTAAATAAATAATGGATTGTTCAATTTCAATTTAGAACGAATGTAACAAGATATTAAATCTCATTTCCATTTTGCAGGGCTATACTAAGTCTATAGACATTTGGTCAGTTGGTTGCATTCTTGCAGAAATGCTTTCAAGGAGAGCAATATTTCCTGGCAAACACTACTTAGACCAACTGAATCATATATTAGGAGTTCTTGGATCACCATCTCCTGAGGATCTTGAGTGCATCATAAATGAAAAAGTATTAATTGTTTCTTTATGTTTAGTAATTCTTTTGTGTTTAATATCATTTTGTTTCACTGAGAAAACGATATAGATTGCATTGAATAATTATATTTTAGGCACGAAATTATCTTCAATCATTACCATTTAAACCAAAGGTTCCATGGACAAGTTTATTTCCAGATGCTGATCTTCGAGCTTTGGATTTGTTAGATAAAATGTTGACATTTAATCCTAACAAACGGATTGTTGTGGAAGATGCACTTGCGCATCCGTATTTAGAGCAATATTATGATCCAGATGACGAAGTATATATTTTTTACCAGTAAACACCAATGTACAAATAACAAAGATAACTTTATAATATACCCAATTTTTAGCCGGTTGCAGCGGAACCGTTTAAGTTTGATATGGAGCTAGATGATCTTCCAAAAGAAGTATTGAAACAATACATCTTCGAAGAAACTCTGTTATTCCAAAAGAATCATCAAGAAAACGTTATGTAGTCTACTGGTATTTACTCTCTTTTTGATCACTGTTATATATATTATATATATATAACACTGATATATGTTAAAACGATCAATAATGTTTCAGCTGCGGCGAGCCTGCAGGACGACCGAAAAGGAGGCGAAGGTGTGACGTCAGAGTAACAGAAGTGTACTTCTTTTACAGTTATCTACAATGGATGCAAGAGAGAAAAAAGAAAAATAAAGAAGACAGAACAAAATGAAACTTTTACGAAAACGTTTTATCGGAGCATGGCTTAAAAGTCGAGCTACAAGACATACACACAGGCGAATTTGAGAAAATGGGCGAAGGGAGCGGTGAATGAGGTAAAGAAATAAATAAACCGCAGTGTCCGTGCATATACTTGTACATTCGCATGTCTTTACCGGAGAAAAAAAAAAGAAACAAAAATACAGTGTCCTTTTTTGTTATAATTGAATGCATAATATTAATTTGTACAATAACTTTTATTTATCCCGAATTATATATAGGTAACGCTAGTTGACGATTTATTGTTAATCACCGTATCATACACATTGTCTGTGATTTAATTGCCGAGCGAGTGACGTGGTTGGTGTAATGTGTGAGATATTCTAAGCCACGTAACGCGGCGACCGATAAAATGAATGTAAGTGCGTAGAGAGAAAAAGAGGGGGAGAATGAGAGTGAGAGAGTAAAAGAGAACTTGTAACTGCGTGCTTGCTGTAACCAACGTGTATATACACGCGTGTGCGTGCGAATACACATACATACAGTATATTTTGAACAGCCATTAAATTCACTGAAATATTTGCTGATAGTAGTTCTTTTATTAATATTATCTTTTTTTCTATCAACTTCATTCTACTATTGTGGTTTTAAAGATCATACGACAGGTTTTTGTTTATCAGGTCATATGTTCTTCTGTTACTATTGCAGCATGTTTATGATTATTGCTGCTGTCATAGGTATTACTGCCTCTTGTATGTTTGAGTGAACGTGTGTGTATAGGACTATTGCGACTATTGTTACTGCCTTTTATTTCCAGAGCTGTCTCATTTCTATTATTAATTTCGTGATCTTTTTCTGTTCTTTTTGTACAATATTTGTATCATTCGGTATTGCGATTCTCTTCTTTTATGATTTTGTTTTTGTAGACTATTTTCGTCTGTGTTTGACTTTTTCGTGACTTCTTCCTTTATTTTTTGCAATTCATATGCGTTGTATCTGTTATTTCTAATCACGACTTTTTTTCTGGTCGATGAATCTTTGTTACGTAATGACGTCTTGTAGTTGCGGGTACTGTTACTGTGTAGTAGCATGACGGTTCTGTTCATTTGGTGTATCCATGTCATACGTTGCTTTGATTAATTAGCTTTGGTGATTGACAGTTGTTCTACCAAAGCATTTATTGCTAGGTTTGGGAATGTTGTGTTGGTATCTTTTGGTTTCGGTTGTAGAGTATTTGGATATATTAGTTGATGTCCATTTATACACCAATCTAACACTACCGGTTTGCATATTGTTATTTCTAACAGTAGCTCCAGGGGTGCCTTAGTAATCTTTTCTAGCGATTTTTACTTCAGATCTCTATTTTTAAATAAGTTTCTCTTTTAGTCGTCTTTTACGACACGCAGGAATTACGTTAGATCTATTCTTCTCCCAAATCCACAAGAAGGATAAGAATATTATGCATTAATAATAAATTCCAATCATTAGAATTGGAATTGTGCATTGATATCCAGTTACCTAATTTGATATGCCGAACCATCTCTGATTATGAGCACAAACTTTAAATCCCAGAAGCTAGACTGAGACCCTGATAAGATAACAGAGAGCTTAACCATAATAGCAATAAAGTTATCTTGTATAAAAATGTGAAAGATGCTTGATTTAGCCAAATTGACTAAATTGTTATCTTCTACCAAAATATGTGCACTCTGATCTTTCCTTTCATTAATATTCCTCCAGAGCTTAACAAGCTTCGTGTAAAAGTAGAGATCTCAATGAACAGATCTGAGTTGTGACTTTTGTTGACCTAGGTCTCAGTGGTTGTACCAAAGAGTTTGTTGTGAATATCACCTATGAAATGAATTACTTTCCTTTTTCTCTGGTGGATTGTCTAAGGAACCTTGTCATTGATGACAGTATAATTAAAATATCTTGCTTGAGTTTATTGTAATAAGTAAGTTGTAGGAAGTAGTGTCATCTACACAGATCAGTGTCTACACCCAAAAACCTATTTACAAGTTTACTGGCTCCACATTAACAGATGTGGCTCATAATCCTTCCAAAGGTAGTGTGAAATCTTAACAAGACAAGAACACTGTAGGAATAGATACATGACTGGCACACCTATGTAAGAAAAGTCATCTGCAAATCTGCTCTATGTTATTGAACAATTCTAATTTAATAAAAAATTGCTATTATTATCTCCTGTTCTTCTATTCTCAGAGCGACGGGTATAGACTAAGACGCAAACTGGTTTTAGGGCATTTAATAGCTTATGTAGCATACTTCATTCAATGTCGCACGTCTTTAATATCATTGTTTTTTGTATTGTGTGTTTTATTACGGTATTCAGGTTTATTTTATTAATGAATGTATGTAGCGGTTGATATTATGAATGATGCAATCTTTCATATCTCTCAATTTCTACACCTAGTGATTACTATTATTATTAATACCATTATTATTAATTTTTATTATTATTATTATTATTATTATTATTATAATATAATATTCAGTGTCATTCTTATAGTAGTTATGTACCTCGCAGAAATTCTATTCTGCCTCTATCAAATTTAGTTTGTAGACGAACGAGAGGAAGCGAGAAAGACAATAGATGACAGAAAATAGATGACACAACGAGCGAATGAATGCATGTATGAGAAGGAGCAAATGAAAAAGTGAAAAAGAGAGCAAGATACTCGAGAAAAACGTTTAATTCATAGTTAATTGCATTCGACCCAGCTTCCAGTTCTTCTAAGCGGTTTAATTACTTCTTGTTTCACGATCTACAGGTATTATTACACTGATACTGCCATTCTTGTGCGACAGAGCGCATGGTGTCTGTTTGAATATTACTATATGTAAACTTTTCTATTTTTTACATTTCCAATGTTTTTATTATACTGTACTATGTGTCGCCTTTCGCTTGTTTTACTTCTTTTGATTTCTTCTGTTATTAACAGATGTTTCGAGGAACAATTGCTTGTCGTTCACAAATAGCTTAAATTACGCCATGTTCTTATGTTATTTATGCATTCTTTTTTTATTTAAAAGCCAATAAAAAACACTCTTCGTATAATCCACTTCTTTGAATTCAAACACTCACCATGTTAATTAAATTGATAATATGAACGTTCTTGTTTCGATTCGTGTTTTTCACTCTAAATGTACTTGTATATTCAAACGATTCTTTTTTTATATTCAATATAATATATATCCCTAGTTGATACATCTTCTCCGAAGAAACATGTCGTGGCAAATGGGTAAAATAATAATCGAGCTAAGTACACGAACGTGTCGTCGATGGTGAATGGCGAGAAATCCGATTGTGATAGCTAGACTGCGGATTATTTATACATTTATGAGAAATTTAAGGATGCAAAAATGTATAATATATCCAAAGTGCATTACTTAAATTATAACGATTAATAGGTGAGACAAATTTCTGCTTAGATTCCATTTTTTCAGTTATACCTGCAAAAATATTATTTTATTGCATAAATATCCGCAGTCCGGTGATAACTTAGGAACGAATTTGAGCGATGTCGAGGCACAAATAAGAGACGAGCAATTTACTTCATCATCTATTTTTATTTTTCTAAAAGTCATAATTAAAGAAACAAAAAATCTCTTGTATGAGACAAGTATGTTTCATCATTTTCCAATGACAATCGGATGATTTTCAAGATGGCGAGAACACGCTTGGAATACTTATTTAAAGAACAAAAAGAGGAACGGGTACTATTCTTGTCTTCGAAATTAAAGTCGAAATCAAAGACAAGAAAGTAAGCGGTTAAAATCTTGTTAAATAAGTGGAAGAGAGATCGTGTAAGCGAGAATGAGATACGAAGAAAGCGATAGAAAAGTTAATATAGAAAGAGAGCGCAAAACGAACGATCCAGAGTGTAAAACACTATTTGCCTCCCTCGATTATCAGATCTCACGTTCTTCGATATAATCTAATAAAATAATTCTCCATTAATAAACACATGTCAGTGGTATGTTGTATATTCGTAAAATAATTCACTCGAAAGAGAAAGAGATAGGCATCGATGCGTTTGTTTCCCTCAAAGTTAAGAAGTTTCATCTGTGGAAATAACGAAGACGCTTCGTTGCCTTCGGTTTCGAGTATCCTTTTTCACGATTTAACTAACTCGAGAGAGAACGAAAGAGAGGAAGAATGTTGTATTATTCCCCTCGAGTGTCCTTTTCCATTTCTCAGCATATTTTTATGCTTTACAGAGCATTGAAGGATTTATCGGATTATCGATTTAGCCTTGTCGCTGCTTTTATATCCGGAACCTTGTGAGAAATAACAATCTACCGGAGGAGAATTTAATATTTCATCGTAGTCAAAGAGATATTACAGGAATTTTCATATGAGACTTCTAATAATTTACGATTGATCTTCGTAGCTTGAAATTTGGAATTTTCACAAGCATATGAAATTTTTCGTTTAAAAATAATAATGAATAGTCAGAATTTGATCAAGAGTTTCAATAAATATATAATTGAAAGGTAACGAGATTATCCTTTGTCTTATTCCAGGAAAATAAAAATATACTCTAGCCATTTTTAATTTCTGTCAAGTATAATTCAATCAATTTTAACAAACTATTTATTATATTATGCAGTTGTAAATGTGCGTGCATTATATCATAGAAGATCTAGCATCTTTAATTTCTGTTTAACACGTCACAATTTTTGCAATTGTAAAAATGATTATAAATATATCTGTAATTATATCATAGAAAATTTAACTGTTCAATATATTTCAATATACTTCAATTTTCTAAATTTCTCTTCAATATAGGCTTGCTTTTATTTTTAATTATATCATATTAAAATCTTCCCGTTTAATCATAAGGTTGCATTACAAAATCATAAAACCAAAAGAAATGTACTTATTACATTTTTCTCCTCTAATCTTTATATTCAGACAAAGTTTCTGTGTGTTCAAATATCGTCGTGAATCACTGTAGTTGCAGAGAAGAATTTAATCTGATATCTCTTTACAATTCCGCGTCCTTGTAACTGCAACTATATCTTTGATGTCGTACAAATTTTTCAACGGTGATTTCACCGATGTAAATTAACAATCAACCGATTACGTGTCATACGTTTTTCATGCTGGGAAAATTCCTTCGTTTACTGGTTTTCTGCGCAAGCGAGAAATCTCGAAGAGGACATTCGTTCGTTGAAATATGTATGCCGTTCATATTAAATCCTCAATGTGAAACGTTCCACGTTGTGCTCACAATACGCCTGATGATACTGAGAATTTATTTAATTTTACTCTTCGATGAATTTACTATCTGTCAAATACACATGAATTTCTCTAGAATAACTAACTTAATTCATTAAATTGTCAGTATCTCCGCGTGTCTCGAGCACGAGTTCATTCAATACAAGAAGAAAGATTTCGGAGATGTCTGTGGCTCTTGTTCACATTTCTACATTCTGCCTCCCTTAATGAATTGTGCAATAAATTTCTATAAAAAGAATAAATCATCATCTATCGAAATTATAAAAAAAAAAAAAGAAGGAAAGTGATGGACACAAGAGAAATATAATGTTCCCTCAAAGCTTCATTAATTTCTTATAAAAAATACAAATTAAAGAATAATTCATGTATAATCTTCCCTTCCTCGTATGCATTTCGATTTTATCTTCGAAGCTTAAATAAATAAAGAAATATCTTCAAGCGTTATACGCGTGAAGCTGATTTTTGAACGACGTTTATATATGTCCGAATCTTTCTGCGTGTACAGTTGCTATGTGTCCGAATTTCGTAACTTAATCTGTGTATGTATTTAAGACGTTAATTCTCAGAGTTTCAAAAAGTAGATGCGAACGATTAGCGAACCGCGAAATGTTTGTCGAATAATTTTCACGAGCTACCTCGATAGACCGAGGGGACATTGTAACGAGTCGGCTGGCTGACTATGACGATATCGGTGTTCCAAATTCGTTTCCAACGTGAAAATTGACTTAAACAAACAAAAATGGAAAACTGATAAAAAAAAAAAAAAAAAAAAAGGAAAAACTTACAAGTCAGAGTTTAAGCATAAAGTTCAGACATTATCAAACGAAACAACAAAACTAGATTGACTTGTAAGTTTTCGTTACAATTTATTATACTGTTCATCTAATAAGCGGTGAGACGAATCTTTAAAGATCTTTCTGTTCGTTTATATACGTAAGAAGGACGAGATCAATATCAAACGTGAAGTATTAATGAAATGTATTAAGAAACAAAGTTGCGATGCATTTAAATTCCACAAAGTTTCGAGTTCGTGTCTGTTCTCTTCTCGGTATATGAAATTTGATGTTTAATTAAAAACGATTAATAAACGCAAGAAATATTGTACATTTGCTGTGATCGTGTGTTAAGTATCGTACCTTGTGCAAACGTACAAATTTCACGGGACGTCATCAAATGTAAACCTGTTGTCGGATATTCTTAAGAATCCATAACGGCTGCTGATGTAATTAAAAAAATATTATTAAAAAATGAGGAGGAAAAAATTTTGATAACATTGGGACACCATTATCGCGAAGAAAGAGACACATAGGATGCAAGTGAAATGCGAGCAACGATAGATTGTAGCGTTTAATATACATTGATAGAATTATTACCAATACCATCAGGCCTAATATACTTAAACGTTGCGTGTATTTGTTGTTGTTGCCGATTCATATCTTATATATCCGAATATAAAAAGAATATTTCGTCTATGGATTTTAAATGTTATACGTCATTTATGAGAAAACAAAAAGAACAAAAAAAGAGAAGAAAAAGAGGAAACAAGACGAAGGGAATTAAAAAAAAAAGTACGAAAATAATATTAAGAAAATGGCGTTTATTGATTGGCTTGACAAAGGGAAAAATATTAAATTAAAAAATACATCAACAGTTTTTATGTAGGATAGACGAAAGAGATCCTCGATATCTTGCACGATTGCCTTTTAGCAAACGAGATTGATATTTCTGATTCTGAAGCAAACAGAGAGAAATGAATATTAGTTGGCGAGGACTAGTTCACGAATCTAGTAGATCTTACACGTGATGAAACATATAAAAATGTAGATATAATAATATTAGGTAAATTCAAGTCACGGTTAGCAAATGTAGTTACCAAATGGTTTTCACGCGATTTTAGATAAATATGTAAGTTAAAAAAACTGTCACGCGCTTGAATAGCGTCAAAAATATCGCATCTCGTTTGTTAATGCATTACATTACCTCGTGCCTCCAAGCTGCATTCATAGAATCTATCATTTTCAATATTTTGAGCTTCCACTTAGTCATTTGTAATGTGATTAATTATTTTTCTTAGAATCCTCTTAAATATTTTTTATTTAATAAATTACAGTAGAATAATTTTTATTTGAGACCGTAAGCAGTACAAAAGTGAGATTAAATTAACGTAGAGAATCAAAGTAACGGCTAGAAACCTATGAATGCGGCTAAAAGAATATTCCGATAATCCACTGTGTTCTTCGAACGATACATCTTTCTTTTTTTTTCTTATTTTTCTTTCTCAAATTACTTCAGCCGAATATTTCTCTGACTAATTGTTATTTGTGTAAATGATAAATATATATATTATACATATATATGTACTGAAATCATAATTATCGATTATTGTATTTTAAAATGACTATTCAAAGTATTATCGTGCTAATATAAAAGCGGCTTTATTGGTCAATTATTCGGAATCGATGTCATAATTATTCTTATCCCTATTTCTTCTGAACTTGAAGATACAGAATATTCATATAATTCTGTCCATTTGTCATATTTTTTACATCTTGTTGGATATGTGTAAAAATTACACATAGATCTTTAATTATTACACAACAAAAATTTCATTCTGTAATTGAAATCAAAGAGGGCTGATTAACTGGCGTTATGAAATTGCATCTCCTTTTCATTTAATGTTTACGTCTAAGAAATCACAGCTTTCGGAACATTTTATTAGTTATTACGTACGTAAGGAAAATATATCTTAAATGCTCGACATATATAGTCTCGGTACAAGATATTAGTATTAGTCTCGTACAATTTTATTTTTATTTACAACCGTATCAAGTATTTTTCCTCACTTTTCATTGCCTTTTTAAGCTGATGTAATCGCCGAAGACAAAACAGATTATAAAATCACTATATATCGTTTCGATGTGCAATTAATTAAATATTCGTTTGCAGAATTTTTTTGTACGATAAGGTATAAATTTATTTCTCTGTTAATTATGACGTATCCAAAAATATCTTTTTTTTCCAATTGGAATTATAAAATGCACGATTCTCAGTAAAAGTGTTAATTGTACAAACGAATATTTAAAAATATGTCCTATCTTTCTCAGTACGCAATGTGTTAATCGAAAAACTTTTTTATTGTTATCTATATCCTAGATAATATTTATATACACTCCAAGAAGCACCCATTACCCGCTAATTTATATTTTATCGCATTTTAAAAATAGGAAGATGATACTTGATTATCAATATGTGCAAAATGTTAACATTAGTCGTATTAAAAGATTAATGTACGATCCGTACTTATAATTGTGTAATATGAATAAAAAATATGGGGAAATTTTATACCCAGAAATATCTATACAATATATATTCTCTCAAAATATTTGTACTTAAACATAAAATTTTAAATTCTTACACGCACAGAAACTTGGTCTATTCTGGTAGTACAAGATACATAATCGATTAAAGCTAAAAATATACATTGTTTCAAATTTCATTATTCGATTGTATATCAAAAAGATTTTTCCGTACATATCTTATTAACATAAATAAATATGCTCACGATTAAAATATGACTTCGTGTAATTTTAGGGCATCGTTAATTTAAACAAGAACCTATGAGTTAAATGAAGTTGTAATAAATTCGGTGTAATGAGTGCATTTTCTGTACTTTTATATATCAGTTATGAAGTTTGCACCATATCATACTCTTCCACTCAAACAACACCACAACCATATTTCACATTTTTGTCACAATTCGTTCGACTAATCGACAATTATTCTGTTTCACTTCCTTCGGTATATTTGTCATTTTTCACTTCTATCCTTAAAGGAGAGCGACCTCTTGTATGATTTCTGATTCGAGACCGAAGATCACCTTTTAATGTATTTCTTAGATCTCGTATTCTTGGTTGCCTTGAAAATATTGTTATATGTTATTTCCAAATGTTATTCATAATTCATATAAACATTAATATTGATTTGTTTCAATACTTACCTATCTTTAATGGAGTTATCAACAACTTCACTTTTTACATTATTCAGTCTCGCCCACACTGTGGAAGCAACGCGAGGTTTATGTTGAACTACTTTTATTACACTGCCCTTAGGTCCTTGAACTTCTCTTGCGGGTTTGTCACTATCCTCATCACTATAGTCTTCATCCTCGTCTTCTTCTTCCTGTTCCTCTTCATCAGAGCCTTGCCATTCGCTCTCTTCCTTTTCCTGGCTCTCATTATCTTCGATAATTTCACCATCTTCCTCCTATATGTCATAAATAAAACCCGTATCCAATGATTTTTACTAAATGTAAATATGCATATAATGCAATATTAAATTTCTAACAATAATTACCTCTGAGTCATTAAGCTTTAAAGAATTCGACTTTGTTGCAGTTGTATTTGTTACAACTACTTGAATTGCATCATGAAATTGCGTTCCTTTCCTCGTAGAGCTGAGCCTCGATCGTAAATCATTGCCTCTAGTTAAATTATTTAACATAGTCTGCAAATGTATCATAATAAATGATTAAATAAATTCCTCTGTTGTATAAAATTTATTTAGCTAATAGTAAAATTTACTGACCTGTTGAAGTTTGGCACGTCGTTTGTGTATCTTCTCTTCTTCATCATCCGCATGCATTCGCATTCGCAACACTTTACTTCTTTTACACCACTCATCCTCACTATCACTGCTCGAATTACTTCGTTGTTTTTCAGTGTGTGTAGTTTCGTTTGAAGGATATTTTACCCCTAATCTTTCCTTTACACTACGCCCTTGATCTTTAGGTTCATTTCTGGTGCCAAACTCACTTTCTATAGCATCATTGAGTCCCCAAGTTTCAGACAATGCACCCCAGGGGTTCTTCACATGTTTTCTATCTTTAACATCGTCTTGCAGCTCTTCTTTGAATTTTCTTTTATTTTGTCTGATTTGTTTGTACAACCGTTTTCGAGACTCAGTTAAAATTCCTTTAATACCTGCATGAAATAATATTATTTAATATTTGGATAATTTAATAATGTTTGTAATTTGTAAGGACATTTTAATAATGTTTGTAATAATACCTCCAAAATTGGGGTTTCCATATTTTTTATAATATTCACTCATTTTCTCTGCATTAGGTTGCTTTTTATCGGCTCTGGTAGCAAATCTGAGGAATATTGCTTTAGATTTAGGATAATTTATCCCTTTCCTCCACAAGCCAGGAGGTAATGGGCAATTAATATCCTTGATACTTATATAATCTTCTCCTGTCTCCTTTGTAGTGTTTGTGATCTCATGATCTTCGTCCATTTCAATGACGGAATCATCATTAGTTACATTGTTTTCTTCATCGGGATTACCATCGAATGATTTTATAGTTTGTTGCTTTTCCAAACCAATAATTCTTTTTGATAATCCCAATATAGCTCTAGCTGCTGATAAATTATCTAACCATACCACATTACCTATATTGTAAATAAAGAACAAGAAATTTATAAATAATTCAATCTTTTGGAATCACTGATAGTTATGTTAGTAAAATTTATGGATTTAAATTGTTCTTACATGAAACATCATTAATCCATTCAATGGAGGCTGGAGCATAATCTTCAAAATATTTGAAGACATCTTTCGTACTCATTTCTTCCGTGCCTCTCATGTGTATTACATTTAGTCTGATATTTTTTGTATTTTCACTATCTTCTACAATGCCCATACTAAAAATTAAGACAACCTATGTTATTTATATATCCGAGTTATTTTATATTATCTATCAAGCAAATATTTATCAGTGTCCTTACCTAGAATACAAATCTTGTTCTGGATTTGATAAATTATTCTTTATTTTGTCAGTTAATCCAAAACGTTTGGCTCTTTCTTCCATTTTCAATTTTTCTTCCTTACTAAATATATCTACGCCTGTCATGAAAGTACCACCACGATTCTCATAACGGCTATCTAACTGTATCTGTTTGAATATAAAATATAATGCATTAATATCTAATTTCATAATTCAGTGTATACATAACACTTTTACAATTTAAGATTGTAAAGTAATCCTTAGTCAAAGCAAGGAATCAACGAATTCATTATATGTATATACCATCTACGTTTATGTCTCATGTATTGTAAAATTTGAAACAAAATGGCAATCAGAAAATTTATGAAACATGCACATTAATCATGAAAAATGATTATATTTAATATTTTCTTACCTCTGGTTGTTGCATGTTGTTTGAATTAAAAATTTCTACATCGATTTGCTCAGAATCAACATTCTTGGCATCATCGGTAACTGGGATTATTTCTACGTCCATAGGTTCACCCAGTTGATCCATTTTAAATATTTGTCAAATTCTTTTTCACAAAATTTCAGAAAAATTCAAAAGATTCATGCAATTAGGGCGTTGTTAGGGCGTCTATTTACGAGTACGAAGAAGCAGTTCGA
Organism: Bombus vancouverensis nearcticus; assembly: GCF_051014615.1. Lineage (NCBI taxonomy): Eukaryota > Metazoa > Arthropoda > Insecta > Hymenoptera > Apidae > Bombus > Bombus vancouverensis. The sequence goes on along the minus strand of NC_134913.1, from coordinate 16,418,844 downwards.
TAGGTTATGATACACAGCTACGGCTATGCGGATATGAGGCTACATACTCTACGTTTACTCATTTTTCGAAACAGAAGCGCCCCCACTATTCTGGCAGGAGAATCAAATTCTTACGGAACTAACAATTTTAGAATCTTCGCTCATAACGTTTATTCCTATTTCGACTTATATTTCTGTAAATAATTTATCAAGTTTTTTATTAGATAACGTTACGGAAATTATTTAATTTTCTAGAAAGATATAGTGATCCTTGGTTATCGAGAGTCCAATAAAATGAAAAAATAAGAATATTTGTGATCTCAAACATTATCACATGCGGTCAAAAGTCCGATATTATTGCACTTTATCAAAACCACGGATGATCAAAACCATATCTACATCTCTACAAACAGTACAATGTGATAGAATTTTGTCTTTACGTTTGTCTTTACATTGTATTACTAATTTACTGTGAAAAGGTGTACATAAAGTAATAGCTTGGATTTAAACTCTCATTTGATAGATAACTGGTAGTCAACGTAGAACAATTTATTAAAATAAATTTCGGTTCGTAATATAGAAGTTAATAAAAATACAAAAAATTATAAAAAATTATAAAATAAAAAAATAAAATTTAATACTATACGCGTAGTATAAAATTTATGAATCTTTATGCTACTATCGATTTTGTTAAACAGATCATTGATCAACGCTTTATCGATTATTCAGTGGCTGGAGATAGTTTTTAAATTTGATACTATACGCGTAGTATAAATTTTATACTACTATTGATCAATGATCTGTTTAACAAAATCGATAGTAGCATAAAGATTCATCAATACCCTTTCCCTCAAATTCGGGCCAGACTATAGATAATATTATTTTTATCAATGCGGATTTATACACGCGAGATTCTTTGGCAAATAATTGATATGTAAGCTTCCAGAAAATTTAATTTTACAATCTATGAGCACTACGATCGCAACACAATCGCAACAAACAAATTAAAATTAATTAAGAGATACAATTACATTATCTTTGAGCAGATCCAGCCTTAGAATACTACTAATTATTTGACAATTTTTTTATTTACAATCAAAACGCTATTTTGAGAAGCTTTTGAGAAGCTTTAAGATGTTATGAAACTTCTTTTTCTTTTAAATACGCGTTTTGCGTTGTATCGAATAACGGGGTCAATAACGATGACGTTATGAGACACATTTTTATCTATTTTAACTTTTAATTACCGTCAATTAGTCGCTTCTCTAATTATGAATTTTCAGTGAATTTTCGCTGGTGGTGTCTGTTATCTAAGACAAAAAAATCTGAGATCGACTAGTTCCTCGTTTCGAAGTAGTCATATAGGGATAAATTAAAGAGCAATGTCGCCTATTGATACAGTTCGTTGTTAACGTCGGTTTAACGTGCACGCGTGGTCATCGAAGTTCGAAGAGTTTTCGCTATATTCCCGCGGTTTCTGGAGAATCGTTGTGGAGCTTCTCGTAATTGTGGATCGCTGGATTTTTATTATTGCAGTGCTGTAGAGAATATTAATTGTATTCCGTGTCCGTGAACAAAATAATTTCAATATGCCTGAAAATGGAATACAGATGACCGAAATAGTAAGTGACTGAGAAAACGGCGTTTGATTATAATTTTTCGTTCTCGTTTTTGATTGATTGTCTTTCATAATGTTTATAATATTATAAATTTGATTGTTTTTTATCATATTTACAATATAATATCATAACTCTTATAATAAAGAGATTTTTATTGATTCGAATGTCAATCGCATAAAATAATTGGATTTAATGGTACGTTGTTTATTAAAATAGTTGGAGGAACATCTAATTAAATAATTCATCGTTCGATAATGTTTAATGACGGCTTGAAATCTTCATAGTTTGTATAGCTCTTGATTTCTAAGGATTAACGATAGTATAGTACTTTATTTTTATTTTTCGGCTTTACAACGCGGAACGGGAACTTGGTTTTCGTATTTCTCACTCTCACTCATTCCTATACGAATTAATAATAAATATTCGTATATATATATATAAATCTAATATTTGTTGCTTGTATTTATTTAATTAATCGCTTTAAAATATCGGTTAAAGCTTAATTTAAAAAGTCGATCATTCTATATTCTATATTCTTTCGGTATTCCACAGTTCAGTATTCTACTGATAGAGATTTTCAATTCGGAGAACTACATTTATACCGTCTGATTTCTATTCTCCCAAACTATATATAAGTGAGTAGATGAATAGTGGCTCTCAGATTATTAATTGGAATCTAATGTTATCGTATCAAGCTTAATGCGATTTAAAATATAAATTATCATTACTGTTACTTTTAAAGTTTTTATTAGTAATCATCAAATGTTGCTGGATATATTTGGATCACAACAATTTTTGGCGCAAGTGTATTTCTATCCTAAAGATTGCTGAGAGGCACTGCGTACACTTAAGGCGTAAAATTGACTGTGAACTTTAATGGTTGTGTTGTTGAGAAAGAATAGTATCGATATATAACGTATATATTTAGATTCTAATTGACGCTTAAGAACACTGGCTACGTCGTGGATCGCGAATCGTAATTAGAGATTCAAGATTGCGAGATACATTCTATTTTACTAGTAAAAAGTATAGACCTCCTCCCACTTCGAGTGAACTTTTGCATTTATACAGTATTGATACTGGAATATTAGAATCTAATCGCATTATATTACATTCTCCGGCAAATATTTTGAAATAAGAAAGGGTAACAATCGGAGTTATTGATCATTGATAATTAACACTAAAATATTAGACAGATAGAAAATTCGGATAGTAACGGTAATAAAATGGTAAATTAAGTAAAGGGCGCTTAAAACATTTACATAGGAAAAACCGATGAAAAAAATTTTTCTTTAATTGAATTACCTTTTTTTCAATGTGTTAATTAATAAAACAATATATCATTGTCTTAATGAACACTATGATACAGTTATTTCTGGCTAGTTGGTTCTCCAACGTAATTACGTAACCGAGCTTATTATAAAAAATATATTCTACTGTATGCGACGGTGCTGCTTATACCTTTTCAGAGTTTTAAATTCTGGTTGCTTCTAGCAAAAGAGGACAAATTACGGTTTCATTAAAAATCCTCCACTCCTCCTAAAAAAAAAAAAAAAAAAAAAATAAGTAAAGGAAAGATAGGCAGCCCTCATAAAATCTAGAAAGGGTTTTAGTACAAACAATCCTTAAAAATCTAAACAAGTTCTAGTACAATCTTTTGTCAGAATTAATACTGCATGCGGTTTCAAATATCCTACAAAGTCAAAGATAATTGTTCAAAGCTGGTATTATGCAGCGTGCACCTGTTTATTGTTTCAGAATCTAGAAAATTCAACATTACCACTGTCGAATACTAAAACTGCTGGCAATAACAGGAGCACGAATCTCAATTATGGCATCGACGATGTCCCGCCCTGGTATCTTTGCTTATTTATGGCTTTACAGGTACTTTTTATTGTAATAAATTAAGCGTAAAATATTCTTGTAGGAAGAAAACCACTTGTACATCTTATATTTAACATCAAGGAAAAGTGAACGTGTTTTTCTTTTCAAAAATGTTCCACGTTGCTCAAATTCCTCAAGGATACAGAAAAGTATAGATATTAACTAAAGCTGATGTTTGAATCAGATAACTTATTTGAGATAAGCACATTCTGAAAGCCAAGAGGAGGTGGACCGATTTATTTCCCTATTTACTTGCCTATTTATATAATTTGTCTTGATAAGATATTCGACTGTGTTCATCCAAGACCGATCAAGATTACCATAATCATTTAATAAGCTCTAAGTCTAGTTAATTCTCTGATATCATCAAAATTTTTCCATAACCGTTAAATTTCCTATCTCCTATTGTTAACATCATTTGCGAAAAGAATAATATGTTTTTCAGCATTATCTAACGATGATAGGTGCAATAGTCTCGATTCCCTTCATCCTTACTCCAGCATTGTGCATGGCGGAGGACGATCCATCGAGAAGTTATATAATTTCCACCATGATCTTCGTCACAGGACTGGTCACTTTCTTCCAAACCACCATAGGATGCAGGTAATTAAATTAGCAAAAATTTGTCTTTGTCAATCTAAATGATATAAATGATTCGTAATTCATATTTAACTTCGTCGTTATTAAAGTCGTTTCAAAAGTAATACAGTAAATTAATCCTTTTTTATAGAGCTTCTTCAATTTATGAGAGCATTTTTGTATACTCGACTCAAATTACCGCGAATCATTCTGGCTAGAGCATTAAATTGATAAGTGACGTTTGATAGGCGCCAAAGGAGGCACGAGACGGCATTTACAATTACCATTACAAATACCGTGAAACAATTACGTATATGAATCTCGAGCAATTTGTTACTGATATAAGCTTCGTCGAGCTACTATGTGTTACTGATATATATCGAAATTCATAAGTCTTGAAACAAGAGTATTCGTAATAAGTAGAAAGTTTGTGCATTTATAAGAAATTTAAAGATACAAAAATATACATTATGCATATACATGGATAGTACCCCTTAAAATATTTAGCATGAGAAAGAAATTTCTATTTAAGTTTCACATTTTTAGTTATATTTATAAGAATATGAAATTTTGTACAAAGTGCTATCTAGTAATAGTAATAGAAGCCACTGACAAGCTTTTTCAGTTTACAAAATTTTAAGAAAATAAGAGAAAGATAATTCATCTCTAAACGACAAAATTTGCACTTCTGTTTTATTTCTTCTATGTTTATCTTTCAATAAATAGAAAAATTAAAGTCGTCTTTTTTTCTCATTTATGATCTTTTATGCTAAAGATCTTATCATGATGATAATGAGTATATCAGTGTTTCAATATTATTACATATTATTATCCCGTAATAAAAAAGAGTAATATTTGCATTTAAATGAATGACGAGAGCGATTAGAAACGCTATCGGAAAGGCACACGTGTTAATTTATGTACGTGCATGAATTCGAGGATCAAGGCTGGATAGTGGAATTATCTTCGCAGCTGATATTTATACATGTTTCATGCTTGGTAACTCCTGTTTTTCAGCTTGTTCTAATGCTAATTTTCGTAACTTTATTGCTGCTGGATCATTTTGAACTCTTGTTTAACAAGATTTATAGATCGTTAACTATTCCCAACAGCTTCCGGGAAAAATAATATTCGTTTATTACTTCAAACTTTATGATTAAAATTATAGTTGTAGTAGTGGGAAATCTTCTCTTCAATTTGTTTTTTACATTATGTATAGTCCTTAGATCTACTTTGTAATATATCAATATTCTACTCAGTATCTTTCCAGACTCTAGAATTTTGATATAGCAGTACTTACTCCTACATCCCAATATTTCAATATACTTTCGACACGAAAATTTCTTGAAATTTTGCCATTTTACATATTTGATTCTGTATTATTCTAACGAAAACTATAACTTCATTACTATCGACGCGAATATATCACGATTAACTAGTAATTGTTGATAGCTAATTGTACAATTTAGTTCCTGATCAAATCAATACTCTAATACTTGTATACTCCAGTATGTAATCGATACTATATTTCTTATTTTTCCTATTCTTCGCCGTAGGTTGCCGCTAGTTCAAGGAGGAACTATATCCTTTTTAGTCCCAACATTGGCGATACTAAGTTTACCACAATGGAAGTGTCCAGAGCCGGAAGTTTTAAATCAAATGTCTCCGGAGAACCGCACAGAACTATGGCAAATTAGAATGAGGGAACTTTCAGGAGCCATCGCTGTATCCGCTTTGTTCCAAGTAGTCATTGGGTTTGGAGGTATTGTAATCATTGATCATAGCCAAAACATTCTTTGGCTATTAAATCTTCTTTCTCTAATGGAATTTTCTGAATAGGTATTATTGGATATTTGTTGAAATTTATTACGCCACTGACTATTGTGCCAACTGTCTCTCTCGTTGGAATATCTCTCTTTGAGAATGCAGCTGACGCTGCGTCTCAACATTGGGGTATAGCAGCTGGGTGAGCTCATCCTTTTTGTACTTATATAGTGATGATATAACGTATAAATTGATGTATACATATTTTCTCTTTTTACATCGATAATATTGTTCATATAATTTAATCAACGAATGAAATAATAAATTTAATACGTAACGATGAAAGTGTATGATGTGTACATAACTTCTTATATATTGATCTTGCAGAACAATATTGATGTTAACATTGTATTCTCAAATACTTGTTAATGTGCCATTCCCGATATTGATGTACCGTAAGGGTCAGGGAATAAGCATCGTGTGGTTTGAATTATTTAAGCTATTCCCGGTAATTATTTCACGTTTATTCTTCTTTATATTCTATACGTTTGTATTTTTAGTACCAACTTTCCTTCATTCAAGTTTTTATCATTTCTGTCTTTATTTCTTTTTCGTATTAGGTACTGTTAACAATAGTAGTCATGTGGATAATTTGCGCGATTTTAACCGTGACGGATGCTTTGCCAGTCGGTCATCCAGCCAGAGCAGATAGTAAATTAAAGATTATCAATGATTCTCCATGGTTCCGTGTCCCATATCCTGGTCAATGGGGTACACCGACCGTATCCCTGTCTGGTGTACTTGGTATGTTAGCTGGTGTATTAGCGTGTACGGTGGAATCTATCAGTTATTATCCAACTACCTCCAGGATGTGCGGTAAGTAAAATCCAAGAACTGCAATTACATTGCTCAATATAATTATTCTACTAATTAAATATGAATATTTTAGCAAAGTATGTTTTGCTCGAGATCAGTTACTTGTGTTTAACTTATGCAATACATAATAGCATTCGAGATACCGGATATCTCATCCAAAATGAATGATAAAGTTTTTAAAACAATTGGTACTCTAATTTAAGTCCAATGTCACAGTGGCAGATAAATATAACTGTCTAAAAATTAAAAAACTTAGATATTTAAAAGTTTGAAAATTAAAGGATTTAAGAATCTAAATATTAAAAGATGTGAAAATTATAAAATTGAAAAAAAAAAATTCAGAAATTATGGAGTTTAAATTTTGTAGCTAATATTTTTTGAAATTCCATTTTCAGGCGCACCACCTCCGCCGGTTCACGCCATTAACCGAGGTATCGGCATAGAAGGCCTTGGTACGATGTTAGCTGGACTTTGGGGTAGCGGGAACGGTACAAACACGTTTGGAGAAAATGTGGGAACTATTGGTAAATCGTTTGAGTTTCCTAAAAAACAGAAAAAAATATCAAAGAATACGAGTTACATTTTTTGTGTTTATAAGTGATTTATAGCGATTTAAGTATGGTGTTTTAAACTCATTGTTTAAACGAAACATTATCAGGTGTTACGAAAGTAGGCAGTCGCAGAGTTATTCAATGGGCATGTGTCTTGATGATTCTCCAAGGATTGATTAGCAAATTTGGCGCTGTTTTTATCATTATCCCCGAACCAATAGTCGGCGGAATATTTTGCGTGATGTTTGGAATGATCACTGCTTTTGGTATACTAAAATATATCTTTTACAATAAAATTACTCTAAGACCAAAGTAAAAACTATTTAAATACATGGTTCTTTTAGGCCTCTCTGCGTTGCAATACATAAATTTAAATTCAGCAAGGAATTTGTACATTCTTGGATTCTCCATTTTCTTTCCACTGGTAAAGTTATTTTTAATTAAATGTTTATCAATTTCAGTTTTTTCTTAATTGTTTGTTACGTATAATTCACGATTATATAGCAGTAGCGTAATTGTTTGAAGTAGTATTTGAACTTGATTTACGATACCAATTGAAATCTAAATTGTCTTCATGAATTTTCAGGTATTATCTAAGTGGATGATCAATCACTCAGGTGTAATAGAAACCGGAAATGACATAGTCGACAGTGTATTTACCGTGTTACTTAGTACGACTATCTTGGTGGGAGGTGTAATAGGATGTTTATTAGATAATATTATACCAGGTACAATTTGTACAAAAATCATATTATCTTTAGTTCGTGAATTTTCAATTGTTTCGCTTTATAAAACAATAAAATATTTCGTATGCATTTACTATTATCAATTTTTTAAGGTACCCCTGAGGAACGTGGGCTCATTGCTTGGTCAAAGGAAATGGAATTACATACCGAAAGGGACGACAAAGAAGACCAAGAGTATATGTTCAATACTTTTGATTTTCCATTTGGAATGGATGCTTTACGAAGGTGAAGCTTTTTTAAATAATATCTTTTTAACATTTTTTAATTCTTCAAATGATTTATCAACTTGTTTCATTTTTCTGCAGATGGAAATGGACACAATACGTACCATTTTTACCGACATATAAACCTGGAATTTATTCATGTAGTCAGAAAAAACAATGAGATTCACTTTGATTTTATATTTTCAATGCATTGCATAATTACATAGCATTGCTAATCACCATGAGGAAACTTGGAATGCAATAATGAATGTTGAATGAGAGTTACCTTGCAAACGACGAACTATTAATTGAATGCAAAAGAGGATTGTATTAAATACAAATATAAATGAACTTTTATATAAAAAATAATGAATTTGATTTTTTATCATTTTTATCCACAAAATATGCACTTTGAAAGCATAAAATTCCTAAAATCTTGGGAGATTCTTCTAGGGAAAAAATTTCTTATGTTGGTAAATATTACAACTTAATTTGTGTATAAAGCGCGAATTAAGTCAGTTATACTTTTATAAATGTTATTTCTAACAATTCACGTAAACTCGAACAAATACAGACATGGCTGCATCCTCAGACGTTGCTACGGTATTGCATACGTGTATTATAGTTTATAAATGTTTAACTTGTAAATTTGATTGCCTTAACATATCCTAACCTCGATTTAACCTAAAAATTCTTAACTGGTTTATTTAAAATAACTTAACAAAACATTTATTCAATAAAAAAATACAATTTGCTTTGTATTGATTAAAAATGTATCGTTTTCTGTGAATAAATTGATATAAAAAATATTGTATATATTTTATCTTTGCGTAACTGTATTATACAAATATATGTAATATGTATATAATGTATTTTAAATAAAATAATAGTAATAAAACTGATAAAATTTATATAATACATTGCTCTAAAAATTCTATTAGTATTTATAAGTCAGATTTATGTAAGTTAATTCAATGACTGCATTATTATCTAATTTAGTCCATTAATTATTATATAGATCAAACTACAAAGATACATAAATATGCCATTGGTACAAAGATGCAAGGAAATAGCAACGCTGATAGATGAATCAAGCACAACAGAATTGCAACATGTATTTTCCATATTAGTAGACTCGCTGTTCGGAATAACTGACAACATTGGTTGGGGACTACATAGCATCACTTTTAAAAGAAATCCACAGGAGCATGAAACGCTTTATAACTTTCTTAATCCACAAGGACCAGTTTTTTCTTTATGTTATAAGTTATTGCCAGATTGTTACTTGAAATATAACTTCCCAGTTTCATTTTTACCTGTATGTAAAAATAGATCTATACATTATTGACAATTATAAAATAAACAAAAATTAAGTTTCATATACGTCTTTTTTATTTCAGGTAAAGATACGTTCGATGTTAGAGGAAGGAGTAATACCCCCATTTTATCTAGACAAAATCAGAGATGACCAGGGTACACGTGGTGTATCTGCTTTAAATATGAGTATCCTTTTTATATTTCTGTTTAATAATTTCATGAAATATTTTTAAAAATTTGTGTAAGGTAAATTCTTAACAGTTATACATATCCCTTTGAATATTATATCTTCCACTTTGCATATCATTTGACAAATCCCTGGCTGCAGGTGCAGCAACAGGAGAATATTTGGATCAATTGGGAAACTGTTTACGTTCAATTAGCACACTGCTATTTATACCATTTTCTACCTAAAGATAATTCTCCAGTTCTGCCAATAATTAGTCCATACATTAGGAAAACACCTCAACGGAAATTAGTACAATCACCCGAATCTAAAAGGTATTCTTGGAGCAAAACAAAAGATACTTTAATAAGGGATATATAAATAAAAAGGCACTTCTTTAGAACTAGACAATAAGTTAAAAATCAGAAATTATTACAGAATGCAAACACCGCGACTTTTGAGAACGTCGATATTATCACCAGGATCTCCGAATTCTACAACGAGCGTACCACAGCAACAATGTTTACCGCAAGTTTGGAGAAGTGAAACCGTAGTGCAAGTATTTCTCGACTTTTGGGTAGAATACATAGAAGATGATCAATTAAATCCACGAATAAGCACATCATATTCTGCGTCCGTTCCACGTCGAGTAAGTTTACATTTGAAATTTTTTCGTAAAATATATATATACATTTCTATGTAACTTTAATTACAGCACAGCATCCATTCCGGAGAGCATATACGTTTAGTGCGAGCATTTATAAAAACTTTGCACGAATTTGCAAATAGCACGATAGGCGACAAAAGTGCGATGGATGAACTTAAACGGTATATACATAATCAAAAAAGAATTAAACAACAATTAAATATTATACTAATACTATAATCTATATTTTTACCATTTCAGAATTATTTTGCCTTCTGTTCAAGGTAAAATCTACACATTCCTTCGGAAAGCCATACATCATTGGCCATTAGATAGTTCCTTTAGATTGATTCTTGAAGCTTGGTTAAGTTTTATTCAACCATGGAGATATTTCCCTAGTATAACGTATACTAAGGAAGGGTATGTATATATAGTAAAAGGTCTGTTGAGAAATTATTATTACAAATTATTTTACTTTTTTACAGTAAAGCAGAAGAGGAAGAGAGAGGAAAGATACATGATGCATATAGATGGATGCCTTTCATAGCACATAATCTACTAGCCTACACAGCTATATTTCAACAATTACTTCCACGATTTATGAGAACAGATCTTGTAGCCCCAAAGAATGCGTTAATGTTATTCAGAGTTACAAAAGTATGCTAAGTTTTTGTAGATATATGGATTGTCCGCTAACACGTATTTATCAAAGTTATACTCCTCAGGTTTTGTCGCAACCGTTTTTAGCAAAAATAATATGCGAAATAGAAAGTCACATGGATGATGTTGGATTAAGAAGTCGAGTATCTACAAATCAATGGACTTCAACTGTACGACAACAAATTTTAGAGCTTGAAGGACCGACATACCAATACGTTCTAATGTTTTCTATGGCTACTATTTCACAGGTACGTAAAACGTAAAATACATGCCTAAAGTATTTAATTATTTTTTAATTTCTATCTTAGGTCGTATGTCTATTAGGCACAATTAAACAAGCACATTTAACAGCAACTAGTTTAATCGATGCATTGGAAAAGAAGAGAAAAAACAGACCATTTCTGTTAGCACTATGGGAATTTTTTAATGGCGAAGACTATTCTTCGGATGATATTGGTATAGAAGAAAGGCGTCGTGTTCCTGTTTATCTAGCGAATGCACAGCAACAGTTAATTGACATTTTCGAGGTAATAAAAGATGGTAGATTTCCTAATTTTAAATATCATGCGATTTGGTTTAAACATAATTTTTACAGATTAAAGTAGAAGACATTCCTCAGGTAGCTATTGAAGCTGACCAAGAATACCACGAGAGTATTCTATCGACATCCTTCTGTCACCAATCACAAGTATAAAACTGATTATCTAAAAAATCTTATTATAGTAGAAAAATCCTAACTCATTAATTTTTTAGATGGACTCTAGTTTAGATACAAGCAAACCAGGTGTTTTTGTACCTAATCAGAAAGATAGACAGACATGTCAATATATCGAATACATGGGAGATCCGGAATTGCAACCAGTTCGAAGTAACGAATGCGCGTTACTTGTTAGAAATTTATATAAACTCTGTACATACATAAATGTGAAGGTAAATGTACATTTAATAACATTTTAGGATCGAATTATTAAGTTACATTAGCTTCATTTTTGTAATTATATAATCGTGTATTTTAAACAGTACCGACATAAGATAACTAAGATGTACCATCGACGTGGTTTCTTCGGCAGCATTTGTCGACAGATATTACAATCACCAACGAAAGTCGTGAAACTACCAAAAAGAACACAAACTGGGTTGTCCAGCGGATACGAGGAACGCATTCCGCCTCGACTTAGTTTACGTCCGTTAGCTAATTATAGTCTACTCGTAATCATAAGTCTTGGAACATTTATTGCCTGGTTTACAAAGTACTAGACATTCTTAATCTAAGTTATGATTATTTTGGAAGCCAAGGTGATTGCAGTAGTATAATATTGATTTATTTGTAGTTATGGAGTCTTCACAGTCCTTGGGTTCGCCTTTGCTCTATGGTTCGTATACATAATAATACGAGCAACGTTGGAACCATGGACACGATCAAACAGAAACACATTCAGGGCTAATACTACGGCATTTTCTATGAACTAATCAATCATAAAATTATTTTATTGTATACAAATTAACTTGCATCACTGTATAATATTCCATAATTTCAAATATCTATTTATATAAGGATATATAATGTTTAAAATTTTGATAATTTAAAGACAATTTAAAGAATCTGACATACATGATTTTTTTAAGGACGCGAAAAATTGTCGTTTTTTATACTTCCTTTTTAAATGATAATATTATATGTGTGATTGAAAACAAAATTAATGTTTTAAAAACACAATTAAAATTCAGCAGAAGTTGCTATAGGTTAGCAAAATAAAATTCATAATATCAGCGTTGTAAATTAGCTTTTCAAATCTAACTGCGAGTACTGATAGAGTGGTTATTATTTAATCAATATGACATACAGATAACTGATCATTTTTGTCGATCGAGTGGAGCATACATTGCATCGCGTAAGTACGAAGGGGTTCGTTAACGTTGATATTGTGAGTCGGAAAATTGATATTGGACAGGGGCAGGAACGTTCCAGATGAAAGGAACATATAGAAGAAAATCGAAAGATAGAATAATTTTCTTTCATTCCATATTGACTTTTTTTCTCAATCTCCCTTTAAAAGTATAATTTTAAGAAATTTAATATAACTTTTTTCTTAAACACATTTTATACAAAATATCAAGAGAACTCTACACCACGGATATACCGTATAAAATAACTGTCCTTTTAATTGGATCCCGCTAGTCGTCACAAGGCTTTAGCAATATGTTTTGCGTTCCCCTAGGTGGAGACCACCTGAATTATCACACCAAGTTAACTACTACACACCTATATAGAGCAGTCATAATAAAGCGTACTACACAACGAACTCAATTGAACCTTGTTGACCAATTAATTATAATTTCATTGCAATTTCTCAACCAAAATGCTTTCAGTCCGTTTATTATTCATTGATCGCTTATAATTTTATTCAAAAATCAATTTCTATAATTCTTTCCACCCGTAATACCAATTTCTTTTTTCAAAAAGAAACAAAAATTCATTAGAAAAAATGTTACTTACTAAAACTATAAAATTAAAAAGTACGAAAATATTTTTGTCAAAAAAGATAAAATGAAATATTTCTACTTTCTTAAGTTTTTCACATTTTGTTACCTAATCAGGAAATTCATGTTCATACTTGTGCCACTGGCTTCCATAGTTTCTCATCCACTTTCAATCACATTAGTCGCATTAAGTCGTTAGATAGTTTAATTGCACGGGTGTGTTTACACGTCCCGTGCAGCATGACCCGTTTTCGATTCAGATAAATGCAAATTCGCATACCTAGCGTTGTCTAGCCACGATTTATTCAACTTTGCATCACAATCAAGGATCCTTTCATGCGATGTCAAACGATCTGTTGTGCGCCTGTTACATACAATAAAGCACATTCGAATTACTGAGAATGGACTCGTTTACTATTCGTTAAGACCTCTCCGTTTTAAGAAGATGTCTTTCAGCAGTTGAAATCAATCAGTTGAAGTTATTCTATTGAAGAGGATTGATTCATTAAAATCCCCAAAATCAGGGATTATTCAAATGATTCTTTCCTTTAAATTACTCGTTATCCTAATAAAATGTTTATTATTAACTGGACTGGAGAAAAGCAGTAACTGGTTAATTACGTAATAAATGTTAAATTAATATCAGTTTAATCGAGTGTTGATCACAATTATCGATCATTCAACCAACCCATGTGGGTTTGAGACAACCAGTGTGTTGCAATTACTTCTTTTTTATACAGAAGACAATTATATTCCATGACAAAGAATCGAGAATCTATTAACCAACATTCGACACAGAAATGCTTTCAAGCTGAAGCACAAGTTCCACACCAAAGAAGCTGTCTTCGTTCCATTTGAAGATTACTTTGAAAATTGACGCGAGAAATAATTCCATAAATCATTTGTCTAATCGGATTGAAATATACGAAGGCAGCAAATAACTTATGATTAGTTTACGAAATTGAAATTAAAATTCAATGTTATTAAGTTAATATTACTGGATACATTACTAAATCTATAAAAAGTCTAATGAAAATTAATTTACCCATGCTATTCCTTACACCTATAATTATATTAACGCGGAAAACATTACGTAAATTGTAAAATTAAAATATTGATTGCAACATAGGAGGAATAACATGAATAACCTTGAGATATCCATGACCTCCACCCACAGCTTATATCTTCTTACACTATCGAGAAGGAAACGCGTTCCGTCGATTGAGCTGTACGTTTCCTTTTAAAAATTCATCGTTTTTATAATATATGTATATTTGAGAAATTCATAGAAGCCGGTGGTTCTCACTGCGTGTCGGACTAATTACGTAATTGCCAGTTATTAGAACAGTGTAATAACAGGCAAAGGTCGAAGACATGTTTAAGGCCACCCCAGCAATTAAGATTCATCGCTAATTCTATAACACCCTATAATTTTCTCGCATCGTCGGTTCAACCATTAACACGGTAATCGTTAGAACAGTAATTTACAGGAAAATTAAAACATATATATATGCTAGGAAAGAACGTTATTAGATATAGAAGAAAATCAATCCACCACGTAAGATATACTTTTCAATAAAATTGTATCCCCAGAAACTTACTCAGAACTCGATTTCTCACTTCAAACGAACTTCTATACATAGACACACATACAGACATCGGATATAACCACCTTCTGGAAAGGGAGAACGAAAAATGCGCAGACCCATTTGTCTGGTTAGCCTTGGCAGTAATCCGATCCTGTCTAATGTCGAACGGAATAACAAATACCCGCTTGTTTGCAAGAGGATCTGATTCGATTAATAGTACACGCAGTAAATAGTCTATTCCTACGATTTCCATCAATTATCCAATTGAATTAAATTTTCAGTATTACCATACAGCAGTTCGTCGAATTTTACTGGATTTAAATGAGATAGAAGATCCGCTGACATTTACATTGATATAAATAACGATGTTGAAAAAGAAATGGGGTTCTCTATTTTCGTGACCAATATTAAGCATGGAACGCACGCGCGTGGTTAATTATGCGACCGTTTGTCTTGTCGAATTTCTCAAGACAAGAAACACCTTGGCCGATATTAGCGAAGGGCGCGTCGTGCAAGCACGTGAAATTAGATTTAGAAGGTCTAATTAAGCGAAGCAACTTTTCTTTTACGCTCGTAATTCGATAATCATCATAATGGTGTTAGTGTTTCAACACTATTGCACGTTCCTTCCATCGGGCTCCATTAAGAAAACATTGTCCTCCAATGTTGTCTTGTAATTCCCATTGGGCATACATGTATGTACTTGCTAAGAAAATATACACAGATCTACTCAAATTGAAACGTTCGATATAACAAATTACAATTGAGAAACTCGACAAGTTAGTAACGTTAGTAAAAGAAAGAAATTGGCCATAAAGTATCCCGCGACGTAGAGTTCATAAAATATTACAAAAAGTTCCAGAGGCGGAACGGGACTTTTAATTTCGCCGAGAGGAAGCTAAACTAATTTGTACTACTTACTCGCACAAGGAGAGTTTTATTCTTTCTTTGACGATTTCACGCATATGAACATGCCGCGTCTCGTACTTACATTCCCTTCTCTCTTACCTACGCGTATATTCCAGATATGTCATTGAATCTTCACTCGTGGTACGCTTATCCAATTACAAATCTCGTAAGATATGCTTGCAGGAATGCTACCGGAAGATACGTAGATTAACTGCATCCACAGTCTCAAATCGTGAATCGCTGCTTCAGCCAATTTTCTGTAAAAGATCGAAGAAAATATTGGAGGAGGTGAAATCCATCAAAAGTAAAAAAGAACATGCGAAATGTATACAAATGAATTCTGTATATATCAATATTTTAAATCAAGATAGTCGACCATGATAAAAAGATTCAAAGTTTGATGAATAAGACAAAAAATATTTAATATCGATTACGATGCGCAGATTTATGTGATTTTAAATCTAAATTACCTCCGTTTTCAAGAGTTATGCATAATAGATTATATCTACATAAAATACGGAAACATAGATATATATAATCGCCGATTTTCTTCTCCAGTCTACCACTACCACCATAATCTACGACCGCGTCTATTCCACCTCCACCGTCGCAGTGTCCCTGTGTGTCACGAAGAGGAACTCAGTTACGCGCCACGGGGTTGAGAAGCCGGACGTGTTCCGTGGGTGTGTTTCATTCACGCTAAATCTTCGATTTAACCGGAAAGTTTCGAGAAACCGCGACAATTTACATCGATCGCTAATCAATTAGTGTTTGTTTGAAAAAAAGCGCGCAGTGACGTTGATTGACGTTGATTGGTTGGGTAAATATCGGCGTCACTCTGATTGGTTACTGAACGAGTTCTAATCGGTTTTTCCTCGAATATACGATCTACAGAAATTAAAATTAATCGGAATTAAGATCAATTAGAATTAAAATTAATCGGAATTAAAATTTGAAATTTGAATTAAGTGAATCGATGTTCTTTCATAAAAATAGGATAAAAATATCGTGTTTCGAATTAGAATATAGTATGGCCGTAACATCTTAGATAAAATACTATAATGATGATCGGCAAGTGATATGCTAAGCCTCTATAAATAAGGACAGGCGTAAAAGCTGAGAATAGAGTATCGGCGTACATGATGATATTAAAATACAATTTATGACGACTTTTACTGCTTTTAACTTTGTTCTCGACACCCTAAGTCGTATTTCACTCTTTCAACTGCTTTGTCAGATATTACTCTAATCATAACAACAGAGACAAACGTCTGGTCAAAAATCAAAGTGCAGATACGAAAATATCGATACAACCTAAAAATCCAATTACAAAGATATGCTGAATGTTTCAGTATTTTAAAATAAATATCAAGGACATTTGTCGATCGAAGGTTCAATAACTTTTAGCCAAGTCGCGGCATGCTTGATAATTTTTCCGTCAGTCGTACCGAAACGAAAAAAGCGTTGAAATTGCGTCACGATGTCAACGCGATTGAAACGGTCGGCGTTGATTCTTCTTTCATTAAGTTTAACTTCCCCGAAGATAGCACCGTCACATCGCCATGAAATTAAAAGTTTAATCTGTTTTTGTTCTTGAAGAGGACCAGTAGTTTAATTACACCACTGTGACTCAGGCAATAAAAGATATTCTGCAATATTACATTGAGTCAGATGTTAGGAAACGAAGAAGTGCTTCTAAAGAAGAACCCTTTGTATGTTCGAAAACTTATGCATTTTAATGTATGTCGAAAAAAACTGTTGTGAACACTGAAGATGAAAAGGCTGACACGCTCGCAATCTCCTCATTGCAAATTAAGTTTGGTAAATAAATACAAAAAATGGATACTTTTAGGAATATTCTAAGAGAGATTAAATTTATAAGGGAAAATAAAAGATAAAGTAGCATTTAATAGGAACGATATCTGCGCTCGATTGTCTACCGAAGGAGAAAGTTAACAAGAATCTAATCGGTTCAATTACTATCCATCGCATCCATTCTTTCCGCGTGATTTCAGTTGAAGTGAAAAGAAGATTCGTCAACTTCTGCGGACGAGGATGGGGATAATTGAAAAACCAGTAAAAGAACTTCTCCAAGTCCAAACTGTTCAATATTGAAGATTGAAGATTCGATTTTTAGACTTATAATAAAAACTCATGCTTGACCCGAATACAGTTGCAGACATAATCAAAGGCACGCGTACCGGTGGAAGTTGAATTACCTCCTGATGAACATGCGCCGGAAGGTCGTATCTTGCAATAAATTTCGCAAGTACGCGATCAAAACGTGGTTGGACTCGAAATGTCCACTTAATGAACTCGATCGCTCGCAATCTCGAGATTTCCGGCAATCCTGTTTCTCAATGGACGATTCATTGTTCCTTGATAAAACGTGAATCTTCAGAGATATCTTAAATTACCTAGAAACATAGTTGAAAAGCTCGATTACTTCTGGACGAGTGTAACGAGAATTTAAGTCTTATTAAATATATCGTATTGAGCTTTCTGTTATACATAATCTATTTGTGGCCATTTGGAAAGAAGATCGAGGAATGCAAGTATTAACGTAATGATGATTTTTGATCTATGACTTTCAGGCAGATATTTTTGACTACTTGGAAATATAATAAAATATAATAAAATAGCCATAAAAGGCTTGGTACTTTGTATAATTTTTGATTTATTCTTTGCCCTCGATAAGAATCGTAAATCGTACGCGTTTTATTAGAGATATATATCAGAGAATTGTGCATTTCAAGTAAATTAGTAGGTACTACTAAACGACACGATAGAGACAAAGCTTGTTGCGTGAAAAGTGATATAAATATCGTTAATCATCGCGGCACGTCCATACAAATAAACGACCATGCTTCCCTTTTCCGGTCTGCCCGTACGTGTCAATGTCCTTCTCTTAAAATAAGATCGATTGTCTACCATCGAGCGTGACATGGTCATCGAACGATTCTTAACGGTGACTCGAAAGATTCTCGAAACAGAAAGGAAGCAGAAGATGTCCGATTTCGTTTTCATTCCGTTGACATGCTATTTGCTATTTACGTCCTCTTCACATTAAGAAAGTAAGATGTATTCAAGGAACGTGCTCGCGTGACATATCGAGCATCATGGATATTCCGTACAAAGAAATTAAGGGGATTCATTAAAAACACTAAGAGAACCGCTAGTCACGCGATTTCCATTTACTACCACATTCGTTATATAAACCTACGATGAAGAACAAACGAATATTAATGAGTCATCAACTTGATATACATCAACAAACATCAACTATATAAAAATGCCAAAAAATTATCTCTACAATCTCCATTTTCCTCGATAATCTGCATTTCTTTCGATAAACTACGTTGATAAATGTAGCAGTAAGTTAATCATCAAGATCAGATCGACAGAGGGTAGATGACGATTGCGTTCAGAGTATCAGCGTTCATCGTGATGGAATTTCCATCAAATGCCAGCGAGTTGGCTAGTAATTCGACTGTAAGAGCGGTGAATGCGTCGACCCATTCGGAACTCAATCTACCGTATACAGTTTGCGAGATCCTGGTGGCAGTGTGTGCGGTGTTTGGTAACGGTTTGGTGATCACAGTCTTCAGCAAAGAGAGGAAACTTCGTCGACGAACTAATTATTACATCATCTCTCTAGCCACGGCCGATCTCTTGGTCGGCTTGTTCGCTATACCTTTCGCCATTTTGGCCAGCATCGGTTTACCGACGAATTTACACGCCTGCCTGTTCACCGTTTCAGTGCTTATCGTCCTCTGCACGATCAGTATCTTCTGTCTGGTAGCGGTGTCCATAGATCGTTACTGGGCGATACTTCATCCCATGGGATACTCGCGCACCGTACGCACTAAAACTGCCATAGGTAAGAATTAATGAGGACGACGAACTTGAACTAATATTATAATAAATGATCTAAAACTGGTTTCATTTTTAAACTCATAAGGATTCGTTTATTTAACAATTTTGAATCTCTAAATTTTTGAACTAGCAATTATTTCTTAAGTAGTTTTATTAAATGTTAGTAAATGAGTTTCTAAGTTAAGAAATTCCTCTACTTTACAATTTCTGTAATTTAAGTCAGCAGATGAATTTCATCATGAATACGCATAATAATTTAAAGCATTTCTCAGGACATCCACATTAATCGCAGTAATTAAAAAAAAAATCTATCAATCATCAGAAATGTTTTATAACGCTTTAATACGCTTTTTAAAAATATTAGATTCTGTTTTGTCTGTTTTTACAAATACGATATAAGTGTGCGATATAATGAACGAAGATAATTCTTGAAGATAAACAAGAAAATTTACCGTGAACGGAATCGTCGATGCGCAAGTAGTACGAGTCGATAATTGAGTGAGCTCGGTAAAAGTTCGAAGAAACGCAAGGGTAAATCGAGTAATTGTTAGCTACGTCGTTACTGTTGTACAATCCGATGATCCAATTAAAATCACCTCTTCTTAGAAGCGTTCTGGATGAAACGCATAACCATTTAATCGAGCTGCGATAAAACAACACCGAGGCACAAACCACGTAATTATATTTTGCGAAATTGTTTGTTCGAGTGAACCTGTTATTCAACTCTTCACATATTTCGAACCTTGTTTTCCATCTATATCGAGTGTTTCAGTTTATGCAAAATGGACATAAAATATCGAATGTTTCAGTTTATGCAAAATATACAGCTTATACCGAAACGACTAGTAAGTTCGCGTGTAAAAAGTACTTCAATGTTCTGCAATGTTTTGAATAATAAACGACATATAGTCTTAAGGACATCGAAGGTAGACTTCTTTGTTTTTTAAACAATACGTTTTATCATAATTTAAAATACAAAAAGCTCCAAGCTATTTTTAAGTCATCGAACTTTGCTTGAAATCAAATACGTATATATAAACATAGGAAATTTTATAAAATGACAATTATATTTCTATTGCTGTATAATATGTAACTACACATGGTAGCATATGTTTATCACGTTCTGTTCTACGAGAATGTAGGACATCGAATAGTGACAATGCTGATTAGACAATATTGTGCAGATAGACCATCGTTACCATGATTTGGTCTTTATTTCACTATAGTATTACGGTGAATATATGTGAAAGTTCTTTTATCTTACATTAATATGTGTTTATTTGTATCACTTACGCTGATTTTCCCAAAGAAATTACATCATAATCCTCCGTGGAACTGAATCGATGAGATGCAACAGAATGCACTTTAGACGGCAACAGGTGGTATTCCCTGCGCATATTTTAATAACGTATATAGTAGAAGTTTGTCGTGCATATTCCTAAGAAATTTAACTTGAAGTTAATCGATGCATTAAATATTAAATTTCTTACTTGCGATCAATTAGTGAATTTCTTAGTATACTTGGGATATTTAAGCATCAATATACTTGTTCTTTATAAAAATTCTCATCTTTGTAATTACGTTATATAAAAACTGTTATGTAACTTTAGTTAGTAGCTTATAGTAAATAAGAAACGATTTTTTTTCTAAAGTGAAACGTATTTTCTTTTATAATAGTTTTTTAGAATATCTCTTTGCGTATGTTACTTTTCCTCATTCATAAAAGTAGGTAATACGACAATGTATTGATTTCGCAATATATAATCCCCACGATAATTATGTAATTAGTAGAGTAATTGAAAAAATTCCACCTGCATTCGGTGCATTTCAATGATGTTAACATATAGCATAGAGTATGAAATACATATCACATATCCATTCGCCCGATTTCCCAAAGGATTTTCCTTCCTCCTTGCGACGAAATTGATGGAAATCGCATTTCTCTGCCTCGGAGAAAAAGTACATATGCGTAGAAAGAGAAATGAAAAAGGAAAACTGTGAGGCTCTAAATAAATTTCATTGAGAAACATGAAATAACATAGAAATTCATTAAAATCAGACTTTGATAAGAAAGCGTTAGAAAATTTCGTTTGTTAAATATAATTCACGTAAAACGCGCGAAATTGCATCGAAGGATCGGAGAGACTCGTGAAAAAATTAATGACACGATCAGACGTTTCTCATTTCACTGCCCGGCTACCTAGCCATGATTAATTTAAGCATTTCGCCTGTTTATGGTATGAGTGATTTTAATTACGAGCCCACTGACTGATACCATTTCTCCAACGAGGGGAAAAGGTGCGTTTATTGCCGTACTTTCCAATCGATAACGTTCACATGCACGTCTATCATCGACTCCTTTGACCGACTTTTCATTCTCTTCTTCTATAGCGGGATCTCTATAAATCTTTCTATTTCTTGTCCAAAACACTCTCCTTGCTGCATACATATATCACCGTTCCATACAATCGGTCTTCGGTAAAAACTCTAAGGATGAGAATTTTAAACATTTTCAGTGATCTCTTCTTTATGTGTTTACTTCCATATTACCTAATAATAATTCATCTGGAACAGTTGAAACAAACATATAAAGATTAAAAGATGGTTCCGTTCTTTTAGGTATAATCTGTGTGTGTTGGATCGCTGGCACATTGGTCGGTTTCCTGCCGCTTTTAGGTTGGAACGCGGGCAAGAAATCCAATGAGAAATGCATCTTCACCGAGGTGATGGATTACGATTACTTAGTGTTCCTGTACTTCGCCACGATCATCTTTCCCGCGCTATTAATTGCAGCCTTCTACACCCATATATACCGAGTGGTCGTAAAGCAGGTCAGACACTTTTACCGTAAATATACGAGCAGAATATGCGTACTAGTGTGAGTATGCGGATATACGGTGTGCAAACAGGACAATGAATTAGCGAAGACAAGGTCCAGTTTGCCGACCCTCGAAATTTATCTTCTTTAATTTATCAAATTTGTGCACCGTCATTTTTCTTAAATACCTTCATCTGGTTTTTCGTCGGTTGCAGTTCTTAAATAAAGCGATCTTCTTGGTGACAAAGTAATTATGGTGCTGAGAATAAACGATTGTGGCTTTCATTTATATAATCTTCTGAGAATTTCATTTATAAATTACTTTAGAGGTGCATTATTCGTTCTTCCTCTACTATTTTAAAAAAGAGTTACCACGTTACATCATATGAATTCTCGTGAAAAAGATATATTGAATATTTCTCTAATTATATTATTTATTATTACATGTTCTTGCAGCTGCAACAAATTGTAACAATGAATCCGGGTCGCCGTACCGGAAACCAGACAACTGGAACCATGCTGCGATTACTTGGGGCCGCCAGGAAGCGTGAAGTGAAGGCGACGCAAAATCTATCGCGAATCGTGATCTTTTTCATTATTTGTTGGTTCCCTCTTTACACCATCAACTGTGTGATGGCGTTCTGTCCAAGGTGTAGGGTGCACGATGTCCTGATGAATTTTTGCATAATCCTGTCGCACTTGAACTCAGCTGGCAATCCATTGCTCTACGCTTACCATCTGAAGGACTTCCGTGCGGCGCTTAAGAATTTCATGTGGAGACTTCTATTTCCGCACAGTGACGTGAAATCTAGCGTAGTTAGCGTGATTCACGATCGTGGCTCTTTGGTTGGTTCCCAGAGACAATTCCTGAGGCAAACAGGTGGACCGCCGTCTACAAGAGTTATCAGGTCGGATTTACTGCGTCAGGTACGGTGTGATTGATTTTTAATTAAAGGTAGATCTCGATTAACGTGAGCTTAAATAGTGCGATATTCGATTTGGTGCGAATTATAAAATGATGCGAGGTTTTCATTTAATGCGAGGTTTGCGAGTCTTTTCTCATCCGGTACAACTATGGAAACAATTAGTCTTTTGTTTTAACTTTATCTTTAAACTTCTGTTTCGTCGAGACGATGCGTAAATCGTCTCTGAACTTCTTCTGTTTTATAGTCATGACGCGACGCGAAACAAAAAATTACGGATGCCGATCCAAACATGGATCGAAGTATGCAACTTAACAGAGGCACGAACAAAGTACTGCTGGCTTATCGCCACATATACGAAGATACAAAGAAACAGAAGAAAGTGCGACCAACTTAAAATACTTTGAGAAATAATAATCATGTTTGTGCCATTATAATTTAGTGAAATATATATGAAAAGGTATATTTAACAATTTTTATTGTATACTTTCTTTAAATTAGAACCAATTCCTATATTTCAAATATTCAAATAATGTGAATTCGAATAACGTAATCTATTTCTGGGATTTACTACTCGCACTAATCGAGACCTACCTGTATTAGTCTCTTATGAACGTAACTAGAATAACTAGAAATTTCTTCATACACGCTATAATAAGTGTACTACTTTGAGTATTTTATATATATGTCTGGATGCTATATGCATTCTGTAGATGTTTGCACCATTAAATTTCCCCCAAATGCATAAACATCCAGTGATTTTTAAAAATCTACTATTTAGTAATCCCTGCTATCAGGCCTTTACAGCTGCAGTCGATTAATTTTTCTAGAGATAAGATTGTCATTTTATCCTGAAAATTATTGGAAATATATCTTATTTTATCGATCGAATTTTAATTACAGGTAACTGACGTTAGATCTAGAGGATCATTCTCGAGCCCTCGAAACGTTACGATTCGAGAAAACGATGTAGCAAACACATCAAGCTCTTCGAGTGATAGACAGGAAAATGACAACGCGAGTCAAAACAGCAATGATCTGCAGCGAAATGAAAGTGACAATTTTGGAAATGACAGAATCACCCCGAGATCGCCCCGTATTACCTCACTGGAATTACAGACTTACAAACCTTTAATGCCGCTTCTTCCGGCGGAAGTGGATCACGTCGAGGAGACGCCACCGGCGTCTATCTTCGTCATTGAAGTAGATGTAAATCACGTGGAATCCGTTCACGAAAAACTGGACGAGGAACTGATGGAAAATAAAGACAAAGGCTGATGAACTTCTTCGGCATTTCTGATCGTGAATAAACTAATCAAAATTGAATTTCGATTCAATTAGAAATTGGTGGATATCAATTTCACTATTGATAATAAATTAACGATAAGAAGATGTGTGGTAATTATCTTTTACCATAAATAAATCATTGAAATTGCAAAATAAGGTGTTAATAATAAGTTTACAAAACGTGATGTATTTTTGGTGTTTAGTGTGTTATAATTCGATGTATAATAATCTGAATCCTGATATTATTTAATACTCAATATAAAATACGAAGAAACTGTATTGCATTAAGTTTTGTTAAAGCACTGAATATTTGACTGAGCGTATTTCCAGATTACATTTTCTGTTTTAATGGTGATCAATGGTAATTAAATGAAATTTCAGTGTATATCCAAAAAAAAAACATTTCTTTAGAATAAATTATAATGAATATATAGAAACTGAAAAATTAATAATCATTTCTACTGACTATGAATAATATTATTTCGAAAACAAAATAAATATATTCTTCAAATAATAAATTCATTGTTAATGACAATTAGACACGAATAAATATATAACATATCTGCACGAACATATCTACAATGGGAAACGACAGTCTCATACAGATTACATATGATGGATACGTAATTTGCATGAAAATGATGTGAAATGTATGTTAAACATAGAAATGTGAATCTCATATAAACGAATCAAAGTAGATAAGGGAACCGATATTTGAATTTTCAAATATTAAAAAGTTATTTTAAAACAGCCTATATGCTAATGTCCATTCCACATTCTGTGTATCACACAACGGTCTAAATAAATGTCACAAAAATAATCATCTATATCCACTAAAATATACTATTGTCTAATAACCTAATACTACCTGACAATTAAATAGTTCCAGCATAAAAGTCTTTGTCTTGGTTTAACATCTTTTGTAACGTACAATATTCTTTTTTTTTTTAAATAAGACATTATTTTTACAAATGGATCGCTAAACTGACCAAACGAACAGAACTTAGTCGAAACTAATTCCGAATTTCGATATATCGAATTAATATCGTGCATGCGCTTTACATAAATCCGAAGTTAACGTAGCGAGCAACAGGTAGCGTTTCAAACATGGAAGGGTACTGCGTACGCAAGTTTCCCGCCGAAACTTAGTCTTACTGTCGTATCAGATGCAACGTTGAGTCTGTTTGGAAGATGTTAAAATTTATTTAATAAACATTGTTTATCATAAAATATTAAACGCTGAACGATGGATCCGAGTGAAGTAGAATTTCTCGGTGAAAAAGAATTAGTCACCATTGTGCCGAATTTTAGTTTTGACATGATTCATCTAATTTCGGGATCTGTGGGCCCTTTTCGAGCCGGTTTACCTGTGAAAGTTCCGATTTGGTTGGCTGTAAACCTGAAGCAGCAACAAAAGTGTCGAATCGTTAATCAAGACTGGATGGACGTTGATGGCTTAAATGAGACGAAGGAGGAAGAAAAGTTATCCAAGTAAGTAAATGTGCTTCTTTCATCCCTTATGATAAAATATTTTTTCGTATAAATAAATTGTTATTTTAGATTGTTTATAAAAATGCCCAGTAATCATTACATGGAAGAAGCACAGCTTTTACTGAATGTTGGTAGTGATGATATACCTGATGCGGACAGAATAAAAACAGCAGTGAAGGTAATAAATATAAATGTAAGTATACCTTTTAATGCTAATGTATTAATTAATTTTTAGGATATATGGGACATAAGAATGTCAAAGCTCCGTACATCAATAGATGCATTCCTTAAAAGCGAAGGTTTACACGCTAAGCTGGACCATTTAACTGCCATGGAAATCAACAGTGTTCGTCCATTATTGCCACATGCTCTGGATCAAATGCTAAGGATACAAACCATATCTGTACCTCATACGATAATAATTCTATTACAAGAAAATCTTTTTTATGCTTTCTAAAGCAAACTTTATATTTTTTAGGATGGAAAACTGACACAATCTCATTATAGTGGGACATCACAATAGACTGATCGCTAGATGATGTTTTTCTTTTTCATGTATAATCTATCGTAATTTCTAGATTGTAAATATACATGTATATATTGTGTATTGATATGAAGTATTTATAATGCATTTTTGTTGATTTCGTGTAACGAAATAAAGAAAATGGGAAATAAAATAATATATTCATAGTATGTAATATATGAATGCGATATAATAGTTTTATTATTTCTTATTCTTAGATCATTACATACAGTCACTAGCATCTCAATCACAATTTCTCATTATCACTAATATAAAGTAAACTTATATTTACATCGGTAGATCTGTCGACTAATTAACTCGCATCTCCTTCGGCGCTATTTCTTTTTTTCACAATATTTACATCTCTTAAGCTTATAATACACAGTCCTTTAATAATCTTTGATTTGAATTGTCAAGGTAGATATCGTTTTAACAAACTTAACGTTGACCGGTTTAACCTAATGTGCTGAAAAATTTGATCTACTCAAATTTCAGTCAAAATTGCAACCTCCAATCTCGTGTTAAGTTTGTAAATCGAATCATCCAGTGTAGAAAATGTGGAAACGTATGTTACAAAATAAAAGATGGAAATAATTGGGAATTGCAGTCATAGGATGGGTCTGATGCTACAAGTGAGAACTTACAAAATTTCGGTGTTCGATATATGTACACATGTTCGATCAGCTCTCGTTTAATTGAGAGACATATCGCTTCAGATAACTAGAGGATCGCCTGTCATGTTATTAATATATCCTAAAATCTTCAAAATTATGTATAAAGGGTAGTTAATGTAAATATCAATGTGCCAAAACCAAAACTCTGTTCGTAATAAAAATTCAAATAATTCTCCGAATTTAGATCCTCCAAATGTTTCGCACAGCAGTCGTTTTGTTTTGTAAGTCGCTATTGCTTTCTATTTTGTTTTAGTCAATTCTACATTAGTTTACTTTCAGTGTAACGATATAAGTACCATGCGCTTCATATGTAAAGTACTTCGAACTATCACACCAAGTACACAATTAATAAATATCAAGTATCATTAATCGTTTACTGGACTGACGATACGTGTAAAAGTAAAAAATACGTATAAACCATGTCAAGAAACATGTGTGTGCGGCGTAACAATATTAAATGTGTTACGTGGAACGATAGTAATTGAGTTAGTATGATACAACGTATTTAATAAAAATACGGGTCGATGTTATCTTTTCAGACAGCAACTATTTTGCTAGGATCGACCTTTACTCGGATGAACATAGTATTATCTTTGACAAAATGCCGTTTCTTCACCATTTCGTGAGAAAGAAATCTTGGGAAGCCAAAACCGAGAGAATCGGGCTCACGACTGGGCCTCTGGAAATTCTTCCATGTTGGATCCGGTATAAAGCTTTCTACGATATTGCACGCCTTTTCCGCGACCACCGTCTGGTCGAATATGGTGAAGGACACGCTGTGGGAGAATGGCCACCGCAACAGAGCATCATACTCTCCGGGAAGAATCTTTATGTATATTGAAATATGACTTCCTTCGCCGGTTCCATTTCCGTTTAAGAAAACTGACGCCTGAAATATTCAATATTTTTACATTGTAAGTAAGTAAGTATATGTAGTATAGTAGAGTTCTTAAAACTTAGATTAAAGGATACAATATAGAATCAATATTAAGTATTGCCTACCTGTAGCTTGTAACCATATTGACTAGTGTAAAAAGGAGGACTGACGAGTTCCATTCCTTCCTTGGCTTTCGCCTCGGACATTTTAGCGCTGTAATCCGTAATTTTCCATATTAGTGTGCCCGTGTAATTTAACGATAGTTTGCTAATGGCGGATTTCAGGCTGGTTATCTGATGCTGTTGTTTTGTTACTACACTGCACATCAAGCTTAAATGCATCTTTGCTGATTCCTCCAAATGTTTGTCCAACGAAAATCGATTTCCCTGTGACAAAAAATAGTATTTTGATATTAATCTTATAAAATGGAAAAGAGACAGAAAGTGAATGTAATATAAAGCAATAAATTGATGTACCTTAAAACGACAGCCAGCATCCTTGAAAGTACAAGATAAGAGGTGTGTAGTGCAGTGATCTTTCAAGTGAACTTCGAGATCTTCTCTTGGTAAGACGGCAGTTTCACAACGGTGTGGACAAGCGACTGGAAAGCGGCCACACTTGGCATGATGAGCACCGAGTGTGTCAAAAACGAACTCTTTGTTGCAGTAACGACAGGCCACCAGTCTTTTCGCGCACTCGCCCAACTTGTGTTGACTGAGATGCCTTCGCTGCACCTTCATGCCACACTTGTTCTCGCAGTAGAGTGGTTCATAGCCACACGTCCCTGTGTGTTTCTGTAGATAAAGAGCAGAATCGTTAGCTATATCCTTAAACAGTTGATTAAATTATAGACATATATAGACACACAATAGAAAATTTTGAAATAATACTAGCTAAATTATAATAAATACGGAGTAACAATGAAAGTGTATATAAAAGTATTAAAGATGTTTTCACTGAATATAGTAACTTGTTAATATAATGAATAATATAAATATTTTTCTGTGAATTATATGTACCTGGATTAAATATCTCGTAGCTACTGTGTACGTTTTTAAATTGGCTTCAAACGTTGCTAATATAATTATGATAATTGCGCTTCATTACGATGTTAATAAGACTTCGTTAGAATGTTTCGCATAACACGCATAATATGTTCATAAGAAGTTTCTATGAAAGTTCAAATACTTTCGTGAGCCACTGTAATCATTCATCCATGACTAAATGAATATTAAACAAAAGAAAAAAGAATTCGAGAAATTTCGTTCGAACTCATGGTGCTTTCGCTTGCATCCGTTCCCACTATAGTACAGTTAACGGCTGGCACTCGATCGCGATTCTTCTAATTAATGCAGTGGCGGTTACCTCGAGCGTGTGACCGGTGAATTCTTTGGCACAGAAGTCGCAGCGTGCTCGCCGCTGGGCGCAAGTGTACTTTAAATGGTCCTCCATCAGCACACGCGGGATCATCGCGCCACACTTATTGCTGCAGGGGACCGCGTCGTGCTTGCAGGTATTCAGGTGAGCCTAAACAGGATATAATGCGATTTTTACATCGGTGAGACTTGAACGGCGCATTCCTTCTACTCCGATCGGATCGTTCTCTTCGGATTTATGTTCGTATTGCGACAATCGGGGAAACTCGGGTGAACGAACCGCATACCGGAGATTAAAGAAATAGTAATAACGTTTACGGTAGCGTGTAAAATCATTATGTTAATATATGTAGGTTAAAATTTCTTCTGTGAGAATTATATGGGGAATTCTTTCGTTTGAAATGTGCTTGGTTCTAATTTTTAATTTATTCGATATTTCTTAATACTGCAATAAATTCGAATTTTTAGAGTACTTTTTCGAAAGTTTTTCCGATGATTCTTAAAAGTATAGAATTCTGCTGATTCTAACTTCTAATTACTAAATTTTTTGTACTTCGGTGCAAAAAAATTTAACATAATTTGTGTAAGTAGAATTATTAAAAAGTCATATCACATTTATTTCGAGGTCAATCTTGTAACTCTTTATAATGTTTTCCGACAATGGGATTTTCCCATTACTGATTACAAGAAAGAACTGCGAAGCCATTTATAGCCATTTATAGCATATATAGACTATTTTTAACTCGTAACTTGACAAGAGATCATGTAAGAATTGATATGTTAATGACGGTAAAAAGAGCCGATAATTGTTCTTATAATTGAGCGGAAAACCAGCACAAGTTATCCGCAAGCTGTGTGGGAGTTAACCGTGCCGGGACCAGTTCAACGACCTATCAACGCAAGGTCGCTCAAGATCAGAAATGCATAATGAAACTATCTCGAGAACGTATTTTTACACACCCAAAATTTCGAGTAATTTTATAAAGAACAATTAGAAGACCCGTAGATAGTCTTGATACTTTTACGTATCAGTCGTGGAGCTTTCTGAGAGAAGAACCCGTAGGGCGAAATTTTTAGTTGTATAATACTTTAGCTATGAAGGTTTTAGTTCGAGTTTTTAAATTCTTTCGATTACTATAAAGTTTTTTTTCTTTCTTAAATAATTACCAATTCGAACGTAATTAATACCAGAAAACTAGAACTAAACAACTTAAAGAATTTGTCCTTGTTATATTCTCAACGCGAATAAAAGCTTCATAGAAATTTAGCTAGAAAATTTTACTCGAAAATAGGGAACCTACAAGCCCTTTGTTCACGAAACTCTTCGATTATCTGAACAACATACAGTACCGTCTTTACCATATAAAACGTAAAAATTGTGGTACGCACATCGAAACTAACAAAAAGGAAAGAAAAATATAACGTTACCTTCAACTTTCGAAGTTCGTCGGACCACTTGCAGCCATCCTTATGATGTATGCAATACACAATGGAGCCCATTATTGCCTTCTCAGCTTCCAGGTCCTGGAAATTCTGCAACACACAAAAAGAACAGATCTTATCTACTGTCCTTTCCATTCTCTAACGTCCGCTATTCCATTCAAAAAAGCACACCTATCGAATTATTTCAATTTAACAAAGGAAACCATGTCGATAAACACGAAACTTTTAACAACGCCAGGAATATCTCGTATCCAGCAAGCAGTGAATCGAATAATTGCGTCCGACCTTTTGCAACATAAACGAATAGGTTCCTGAATTGTTTGGTTTCCATCAAAGGCTACGGTCGAGTGGAACTGGACCTCTTAGAACGTGGGTAGCGATTAATTGGGTAACAGGTAGTCGTTACCAGGCGGCCCTGTCTACGAAACGAGTGTGCACCGGGTCTCATACCCCATAAACAAGCCGTGTGGCATTCCAACTACCGCCACGATGAAATATGGTAATCAATTTTCAGCGACACGACTCTTCACCGTAGAGTTCGGAACCTACATTTCACCTGGGTGGGTATGTTTCACATGTACGATTTGATCTAAGTGAATTCTCTTCCTGAGCACTGTTTTATAATCGGTAGATAGTAAAGATAGATAAGGGTCGAGATAGTGGATCACGTAGTCCGGACGTTCCTCGGGATCGTCGAATTTTGTGAGAAGAATTGGTTGTAGGTTTCGATACAAGGTAATATTACAGATTCGTAAGTCATGTATAATTAATGTTGAATATTTTTTATTTTAAATACCGATATTTTATTCTGCTTATTCCATTTCACTTAGTAGAGTAGAGAATTAAATCGTTTTTGATCGTATTAGATTATATTCGTCAATCGTACGGGTAATCCTGTAAGTTATCAGGCATTTGACGAAGTTTAATATTAAATCTTTAAAGTGATAAAAATTACAAATAGGATAATAGGATATGTTATATTCTCGAGCCTGTCAATAATAATAATTGCCTTTTTTCTCTTAGTATATTCGCGACATTGGTCTCCGGTATCAGTAAAGTTATCAGATACTTGTGAAAATTACTTCCCAGACCTTTGAAGTAATATAAACTATAAACAAAATAGTACGTACTATGTAGCATCCTTAAATCTTCCAATAACGATAACAGATAATTAACCTTTCCTTTTATCCTTACTATATTCGCCATATTGATATACATTATCAAGTGTGCAGTAAATATAATTCCTTTTAAAGCTTCCAGATAAACTACAGCAAATAAAATAATACGAGTACCTTTAAATGTCTCGATAATAACAACAAATAATTCCTTCTCCTTCTTATTACATTCTGCGAAGAATAAAGCTCGAAACTCGTGTTTTTGTAACTCGAGGTCTGCGAAACACGTAAATAACAGATTTCAAACAAAGAATTAACGCTACAAACTCCATGTGTATACGACAAGTTATTTACTCTTGATAACACTAGTTAGAATTACAGGATGGCGAACAAGTCTCGAGTTTGCGAATCGTATTCTCAAACTATGTGACAACTATTTTATCGTTGATACCGAACACTATTATTCTCATCGAAGTCAGAACAAATCTTTGTGAATATATTAAACGCGTTGTATGAGAAATTTTCAGTCTTCCGTGATAAGTGACCAAATATTTTCACCAACCACTGTAGATAATCCTGAGCGCTCCTGTACAATCGAATTACGTAATGCCATTAGCAAATTGTACAAGTTACAATTTGCTAATTACTAGAAAGTGACATGCTCGATAACAAACCAAATGCAACGTCACAAATTTTTTACAAACTACAAATCATCTGATAATATAATTCGATTTAAGATGGTTAAGTTATAAATTATAGAGGAGTCTATAATTTGTAACTTGTTAATTCGCTGATATTATTAATTAGTAAATTATTGTGCAAAAGAGTTCAAGTATCGATCGATGAAGTTCACTGGGTCTAGTTCGTATAGACCAAACTTTCTTCGCAGACCCGTGCCACGAAACATAGAAACACATTGGGAATTCAGATTGGCTATAGAACAATGTATGTAATTGGTTACCTAATCTTTCATTATTAAGTCGCTGCTGGTAATTTCTCGTCAGCGATTCTTACGATGCCGCTTAAATGATAGACTCTACCGATAAATACATGGTTCCATTGTTTGTATGCTAAACGATGAACCCATTAGCGTCCGAACGGTTCCATCAATGGTACTTTATGGTTACAACGACCACTGTTCCATTCGTGCTCTGAAAATTACGCTCTAGCGAATCTAATTTCAGCTCGCTATCACTCACATAATCACTGACATTACATCTATATAGTTTCTTCGTGTCGACAAATCACAATTCTTTATAGGGATAATTTTTCTGCGTCAGGATTTGCTCTCTGCATCGGTTGCCCATGTTATTATGTCGCTAAGCTTGGTAAGCTACTGTTAAGAGCTTATGTCAACGTTGTTTTTTTGTAGATTTAAATCCTCGCAATGCTAATTTAATGTCCGTATAGCGCGCATGAAAGAAATAACTCTACATTTCCATAATAACTGAACTACTCTGAAAAATGTGCGACTCTTATACAGCTTTTTTCCATATCAAAATAAGAATTTTCGAAAAATTGAAATAATGATATTTGAATTTTATATCTGAATACGAAGTTAAACTCGTTAGCCGATGGACACTTAGTGAATGCGTTACACGTATAAAATAGACGCGCGATAAAACGGCTGAAAATACACGGGAAAATAAACGATGGACAGTATGTAACAACTGTCTAATAAATCTAAATCCGTCCGTGGAAGACTTTCTCCGAGCTCAAAGGTGGCATGGATGCAACACAACATGGGAGACGGCGGCATTCCGATCCTTTTAGAATTTTCATGCCACGTTGTTTCTTCCAGGAAGAACTGTCGACCACGGCAAACTGACGATGGAGTCGTGACGGTTTTCGGAAATAGCGATGTTCAATAATAACCCTGATGCAGGAGGTGAACCCGTACCGAGAACCATGCGGGAGGCAAGGAACCAGAATAAATTTAACGCGTTACGTCGTGCGTGGAAATAATTATTGCCTCTATTAATACGTGTTTCGAGTTCTGATACGTTGCTGTAAAATCGATAGTGCCGTTGATTTTATTTTATCTTTGACCATTCTTCTCAGGGATATAATTTAATCTTCGTATCTATTCCTACATCATGGCATTCAATACTATCTTGAATTTGTTCTTCGATGGCATGATTACTACAACGACGCTAACAATTAATTTTATTTATTTCATTTCTTGCTGTTCTTGCGAAGGAAGTTCGATATTCTGGGAAACGTTCGTATAACAGTGATATCCGATAGTATTCTGAATTTGCTGTTTAATGGCAGTTTCAAGAAGAACTGACAAACGCAATTTCCTGCAAAACAAGTATTCATTCAACCTGGAATCAAACATTTCCACACAGGTACACCCGGTATAGATGTGGAGGTCCGATGCCTGCGAGTTGAAACCTGCACGACCGGCAAGGTCGAGGAATCTAACGCAACCAGCCACTGCCGTTGAGATATAAACACCGCCGGGAATGGAAGAGACAGATCTACCTTTTCAGCTTGGAGATTGCAAGAAAAGAACAAAACAAAAAAAAGAACGAACACGAAGACATAAGAACACCGACCGCATCATGATATCGAGAATAAAAATACACTTGCGCTGACCGTGATCGAGGCTTCATTTCACTTCGATCTCCTCCATTACAATTCGTTCATCGTCTACCGCTTCTTATTGCAAAATTGGCGAACCTTCCTTCCTTCGTAAACGTCCTATTGAAATCTGAATTTTTAATTTTCTATCAAGGATACCGTGACTTTCCATTAATATTTAAAACAAACGTCTTTAAGCAAGAAAGATAGTCTTCTGCGACGAGTCTAGATAGAGATTGATAAATTGGCTTTCTGGCAGTGAACTTGGTGCATTACGTTTAATTGGCACGATAATAATTCTGTATGACACGACTCCGACCTCATTGGTGGAGCGTGTGCCATTAAGAAGAGTTGGAAACAATCGAAAAGAAGGCCGGCGGCGAGTTAATTAAAACAAAGAGCTGCCAATTAAGCCGCGGGGGCCAACGATCTCGCGTTGCGCAAGTTCCGTAATATCGTCAAAACGAGACGGTGCTTTCACCAGGGAAACTAAGCGGCGCAACAGCAACGGAAAATCGTATTACCGAAAGCGTCGGTTACGTAAGGTCGAAAGTTCGATAATACGACGATGCGTCTTGAAATATCAAATACCGATACAACGATTCAAGAAATCCTCTTGATCGCATCTTTTTTTTTTCCAACCAATGATAAACGATGTTTCTCTGACTGGACAAACGGCGACGACCAGGCGAATGCAAATGGATTCGAGGCTCTGGCTGATGTCCTTTATTCCAGGAAACACCATAACGCTGTGATCGGCGAATTAGAATACCGACATGGAGCATCGCGAGGCTGACATCACTGCTAGTCTCTCTCCATGGCGCTGTTACAGCGGTTACAAGTCGTCGTGACGTCACGGCGAAATAACGGACACGATCTTCGCGTACGTTCCACTTATTCTCGAGGACGACCATCATCTCCGCGGCCCTGCAGGAATTTTCTAACCCGGTCCGCCATGTGAAAATCCCCTATTCCAATATCGACGAATGAAAGATAAGAGTTAGATTTCCTTGAAAAATTCGCCTCGATTTGTCTATCAACGTTTTCCATTATTCTGATTTATCTGTTCGATCGTTCGTATATTCGAGATCCTTGGAATTTTGCAAATTCGATGTGTTTGATCACTTTGGTATTTTTCTTTGGTACTTCACCTTTGTGCGTGGCTGTTTATCTACATTTCGAAACGAATTTTCGATAGAAATTTAAACAAAATCTTACGTATAAAGAATTCTGGCCAGAAATAGGTAAGAATCGTTATATTATTGTCGAGGGTTTCTCAAAATGTTAAGAGGTTTTAAAAAGTGTAGGATAGGAATTGTTTCGGTTGTCGGAGGAAAAGTATCGGAGGACCAACACATCGGACAAGAACTTGCAGTATTTTAATGAAACGGAAAGCAGTTGGACGAGAGTGTCCGGTATTCGAAAAATCCTCTGCTGATATTAGCGATGCATGGATGTGACGGTTACGCATTTCGAATCCAACGGGCGAATCTCATTTTTTCCGTCGGCATGAAACCGCGCGACCTTGACAACTCGATGACCAAGGATTAACATATACATAGAATCTTCCGAATTCCTGCTCCCGTTGATCCGTTTCGAAACCGTGAAGAAATTTCATCGATTTCGCAAAACTCGCTATTTCGATATAGGCAAAATATTGTGGTTATCAAATTATCAGTGAAACAAATTTTAGTGAAAATTACATTTGCAACGGTTAAATTTTTTTTTAGCCTGAAACTTTTTGTTTCTTTTATTGAGAAAACAAAAATGAGAAAGGAAGCATGAAATTACAGGATGAAACAAAGAATTTCTCAACTTCTCACTCAATCGCAATAATTAGTATTTCTGCAATATTATACGCTATGAATGATACATTACGAAATCACATCTCAACGATTTACAAATCGCTTCTTTAACTATCGCAATCAATATACGTACACGTACAATACCATGTACAAACTTTAGACCATCGATCAAATGGATACACTTGAATACCAAAACTTGATATCAATTTAAATATGTTACTCGTTAAAGGGTATTTGATTCAAGAATTATTGTAAATTTGTTAAGAAGATATTTGTATAATTTGAAGAAAAAAAAACAATATGTATTTTGTATAGATTTCTTTCGTTCTTTCCATAGTATAATAACGAAAATAATTAAAAATTTGTCTTTCGAAACGTGTTTTAAAAATACGATGAATTATCCTCGGGAGATAGCTTAAAATTTCTGCATAGAATAGACTCGTACAATATCTTCTTCCGCGAAGCAAGCGAATGATATAGATTTCTGCGTTCTGTGATCGAGATGTGCAAAAGTTCAACGATTACGAATCGTCCGGTAAATTTAAATTTCCCGTAGCTATTTGCGGATCGATCACACGGACCAGAGCAAGACACGATCGCGTGCGAAAGGAAAACTTCCTGTCGGCCACGAAATGGTCTCTGGGCTCGGCCGTACACCGGCAACACTTCGAATCCCATAAATTTGCGGTCGTGGGGATGGCACTCTACGATTTCCGAGTAATTCTCGTGACCCGTGAATTTCGCACGATGTCATGTCCCGTTTTTTTTTCCAGGAATGTCCTTCGTTCTAGTTACCATCCTTTCAGATTGGAATTGTTTTGCGAATCTCTTTTCACAGGTGCAAGCGTATCTACGTACTTTGCGAACCCTACGAAATCTATTGTTTGTAGAAAGCATTATCGATTTGATTGTAGTATTTAACAAAGTCGTTGAGATTATTGATAATAGCATTGGATGATAAATTGTATTGTAGAAGATACTGATTCAAAGGTTTGTTTAGTTATCGCTCTGTTTGTTTAGTTATAATGTATCGCTGGATAAATATATGATGAGAAAGTATAGACAAGATATTATCAAGATTATTTACAAGGTCAAATATGTTTTTCTTCTCTTTAAACAAAATTTCTGCTTCTAAATGTAAATTAAAAAATTAAACACAACGAAGCTTGACCTTTTTCAATCTTCGTCGAACGCGTTATTTCATTGGAAGATAATAGGAAAAGGCAACGAACTGAAATAAATAATTCAACTTGATTATTGAGAGAGTCGAAAAGAAACGAAATTCTGTTTGTTTCTACGATGCTTTAAAATACGAATCACACATAAAATGGATCGTCGCAATTAAGATCAGACTCACTGGTTTCTTTACTGAAACGAGGAAAGTCAGTGGAAAGAAGAAAGTTTCATTTCTCCTGCTAGATACCTCTCTCGGTATTAGAAAAATGGGACATTCGTTTCTTTGTTTCTACGACTTTCAGACCGAACGAAGAATTGTAACGTGGGATTTAAGGGCTCCAAGAGTTCACGACCCGTGAACGACCACAACTAGAATTTCAACGAGACCATTTTAATTTCAAACGGACCGGTTTCTCCAAATAGTTGTTGCAGCTCCTCGGTTTAATGATTTAGTATCCTCCTCCACTAGGAAAGTATTAATTCTAGTCGGTAATGCCATCGAAATGATTCTCCTTGGAAAGAACAATAACGTTTCAACATAATACTGTAATAAAAAAGAACAAATCAATCTCACGATCGTTTCCGGAATTCATTTTTTAAATTATTGTTTCGTTAGGTTGATAATAAATGTTCATAAGTAATTAACTGTCTTCGATATACTTAAGCCTTGCATGAGACGGACTAATCAGGCACACGTAGCAAGCTACGGTGTGTACCTTAATGTTCAATTTAAGAAAGACAATGACTCGTTTCCATAAGTTTATTTATCGCTTCTAATGAATTAATAAATACATATGTATGTACTTTGTTTCTCGTATATATTCAGCGAGTGTATTTCGATTATAACATTATACCGATGCTGTGTTGAAGAATGTTCGAATGATAGAATTCCGAGTAAAAACGCTACCGATAGCCTTTCATATCTCGAACACGCCTTTCTGCTATCTTATCGAACCATAGAAATCTACAAACTTTTAAATTCCAACCGAATGTTATATGGTTCACTCTGATCTGTAATTTCAGCTCAGGGAGGATCTATCACTTTGTCTTTCCGCGTAATCTCGACAACTAAAACAAATATATGTGCATGCTGTGCGTTAAAACGCAGCGTCGTTGGAGATATCAACGGCCGTTCCAATAGTTACGTAAATAAGCAGAGAAGATAACAGTCGTTCAGAGAATTGACTACTGAAAATTATCTACCATCGATTTTCCATCATCTGTGTTTAGACGAACTACAAATCCTCGAAAAGAAGGGAAGCAATTAGAATTTTGTTGATTTAAAATTGTACGTTACGACTCAAATAATTATATACCTAAATTTCTTCTAATTATATACGCGTATAATTACTTTTACGTTATACTAATCTAGAAGCAATATTTACACAATACTAACGATCCTCAACATTGATTACTCCACGAGCTGTCTTCGCCATATGTATAACGGTGAAAGACAGTGGCATCGTTATATTTAAAGAGCATGCATTCATTGTTACCAATTAGAAGGATAAAAACATTACGGAACTCCCGGCTAACAATACCAAAGAGCCGGTTGAAAAGTATCCGGAAAAGAAGTGGTGATCGCACTCGAGGAGCCCTGTTAAACGTAATTTCTATCGCGATCACCGACTGTCTCTTACGCCTATTTTCTAAAACCACGAGAACCAAAGAGGAGGAGAGAGAGGGAGAGAGAAAAAAGGCCTCTCATTACAATGGAATGCGCGGAGGGAACAATACTTGAAGGAACAAACACCATAGCAACTTCCGGCCACGACGAAGGCGGTGGCCTCCATGGGAAGGCTGGCGGGGACCTGCTTTTAAATTAACACGCGGTAATTACAACGACTTGTAAGCATCCGCGTTATCTCGCATTCCTGAACAAGAGCCAGGAGTCACTTTCCATGGGTAGCTTAATAAGAGCTGATTGGAGACGGTCCTCAATTCACGAAAGACTAATTTGGTGATATTTTATTTGGTGGTATTGCCTAAAGCCAATTACTCTGACAGAAGAAGCAACTAAGCAGTCAATGTCATTTTATACAATTCCTATGGAGATCTCATAGAGATAATCCTCTGAGTTGTTTTTAGCATTTCTTTAATAAGAAACATGAACAAAAATGTTGCGCATAGGTTGAAGATTTTATTAAGATTAGAGATTTGTTTTCTGACGAATAGAGCAAGGAAAGGAATAGAAACAAAGATACAGTTGATACAAATAAAAATACAAAATAGAGTGTCATTTATAGGTTTACTAAAGGCATAAAAATTTGTTTTTAGATAAAAAAGATTCTATTAAATTTGTATCTTCTCTGTCTCTATTCCACTATTTATGCCTAATTAAAGTTGATGATGCAATGAAAAACGATATCTTGGATTATTCTAATTTAGTATACAAATTATAGAACAATCGTAACATTTGGAACTAAACGGTTGACTAAATATATGTAGTTTTCACCACAATTGGTCCTTTCTTTTGAATACGCCCCCTCTGAAGCTCCCTGACACTCTAAAACACGAGCTCATAGTTTTTCCTGACAGTTAGCTGGATTCACAATATAAGAGAGCTACTGAGAAATTCTTGTAATGTGTTCACATACAAATGCACCACGATAATATCGAGCTTTATTAATCTGTTTCAATGATCCATAAGTCAGAGAACCACTGTGATAAAAGATAACTAACATGATGTGACACAATCACAATCATCTCCATGTCCGTGCTATGTATTTCCGGAAGATTATTTGCTCGCAACGCTTTCTGGCACGATTTCCTGTATTGTCATCATTCTCAAATACCTAGAATTTCGCGACGGTCTGATTAAGCTCATTGGAACGCAGATTATTTAAAAGTAGTTCTATTGTTGGTGTCTACTATAATATTATTTCAATTCTACTGAATATAATTTTAATTTTTAAATCTGTAACATCTAATTGTTTAACTGTCGTGTTTGAAGTACAATCTAATTTTTAATATTTGACATGTGCATTTTACGTTACTACTAACACGTTTATACAACTGCATTCGAAACGTATTAAAGCGTATCTGGATATTTTCTGAGACCTTACTGATGCGCAGCATCGGGTTAAGTGCTAAGGTTGCCGGCTTGTGCACGTGTGTTAGCCGTTCATATATCTTCTATTGCACTTTTTGTTTTGCATCGTTACCCTCTTAACCCATTCTCCACTCTCAATCGAACGGTATGTATGTATATGCTTCGTAAGTCAATTATATAACCCTATTTCTCCTGATACATTTAACTGTCTATATATGACTTACAATGACAGTAAAAATGTTACAATCTGTTATTGGATCAAATCCTCTACAATATTGCGTTTATGCAACCTTCGTTATTTCTCTGTTTAGTTCTTAATGGATTAAGAATACCCCTTCAATACTTTTTCTTTAAAAAATAAAGAACTTGCGAATACTTTGTTAGTGAACATATACTGACATAATAGTCTTCCCAATTCGTTAATAGGTTAAAAAAATCAGATTGCTTTTTCCTATGTTAAAAATAATGATACGGGAATAGATTAACGAATCTATTTTTTGCAGGAATCGAGTTGCATCGATACATAGAACGTACGAAACGCGCGAGAACGGAAAGCAGAGTCGATGCCACGGAGGTGCACGAAGGAGGCCGAGCGGGTTCGGAAGCAGCCGAGGCCATCTGTTACGCTCGGTTCCCACGCTTCCGCCGTCGCCTTTCCCCGCCTTTGGACCAGTCCTCATCGGTCCTTTTCTTGCCCCCTCCTTAGCCGACACTGCCGGCTCTCGCCGTCGCTTTATTTTATATAGCCGGAGAACGCTTGGACGTCTTTAACCGCGAGTCCGCGTTTTCTGTTACGAACTTACGAGGCGAAACTTTTGTCCATTATCGCGAGATTTCTGCTCATCGTAGTTTCCGTTTGGCTCGGTCTCGAGGCGTTAAGTAAAAGTTGGACGACTAGTCTTGTAAGCATAGGACCGGCCAAAATCTTTATCTCTTTCGGTCCCGTTCTGTGTACGTCACAACGAAAACAAATGTTCCAAGATGTTCCCTACGTATTTTACTTTCTTACGTTCGTTTGAAATAAATCGAATGTTTTACAGCAAAATTCGTTACCTTATTTTCTTAATATCTACTTAAGCGAGCGTTAGCTATTCAATGTTGTTAGATGACATAATATTGAAGTGTTATATGAAATGGTACATAATTTCTTTTCATGACTCTCACATTTAAGAATTAAAACTGAGGTTAGAATTCCAGTTAATCTTTCTTGCGAGTACAGTCTATTTTTACTGAATCGAAACTATAATCTCTGTTACCAGCATAACTCAATGTTATAAGCAAGAGATTAAGTACGTTATGTATTTCAGATTTCTCTTAAATGTGAACGTTTCCGTGGGAGCAGTTAGATAAATTCAGCCGGGCGGCTTCGCTTTCTCCAGTTTGTTCATCAAGCAAGCCGACTGCGATACTTGAAACTGGTCCATGTAAGTACAAGTATCTATCTAGGAGAACTTAGAAAGAGGTCGTTTTTCTATCAGAAGAAAACCCGAGTACAGATTGATCTTCCTTTCCAATCCAATTTCGCCATTACAATTGTCAAACTTTCCATGTTAAATGCATTATTGATAATTATTACGAATATACTGTTTTACTTATTATTTTAATAGATATTATTGCCATCCGATATATTTAGTTACGCCAGTGGCACGAATTAGCCTGCCAAAGAAAAAAAAGTTGCTTTCAACGTGGGGCACGTGCCGTCTGCAGTCGCGCCGCCATTGTCATCTTCCCAGAGGCTGTGTTTACACAAACGCATTCCCCCAATCGTCCCCTGCGCAAAGTTGGCACTCCCGACCACCAGCCACTGCGTACAGAGAACGTTCTTAAATGTGTTCGTACAAAAGGAATCGTAAACGGCGCGCACGTGTGTTGACGACGCGTCGTCGAGGGGGCTGGAACGATTAAACCGACCGCAAAAAGAGATGGACTCGATTCTTTAAATACACGGTCAATATGACAGGGGGAGCGACCATGGTGACAATGTCGAGTGACTTCTAGCGACCCCTTGTTTACCTATGAATAAATTCCATTTACTTCGTTACATAAAAACATGAGGATAAAAGGTCGAAAACATAGCCAATAGATTACACATTCGAACAAAGTTAATCCCAGATAGTGTGTATAGTAGCTCACTAAAGTATTCGTACATTTATTACAAATGTATGCGTATTTCTGTGCTATATGAAACATTTTGCAACTTCACTAGCATTGTAATGAGATTAGGCTATAATTGTTACGTTGGTAAAGAAAATTTACATAGAAGCTACAAAATATTTAGTGTAAGTATATGTATATACGTAATTAAAAGTTCCCAGTAATTTTAAAACAATTTGCCGAACAATTTAAAGAATGTAGAGGGCGGTGATCGTGAGCAAACGATTACGTTGAACCTAACTCGAGACAGATGATTTTATGGCGCAGTAATCGTCGCGGTATGCAATCGATAATAAAGGGACGATCGACCCTGTGAACGAAGCCAGGTTCGGAAACCTTTGTACATGATGAACAATTTGAAACGTGTTGCTGGTTGTCGTGGCATAAATCAGTCGCTCTGTCGGCATGATTAGAAACTCTTTGGAAAATGCGCGGCGAACATTGGAAGGAACGGCGTAGTATCGGTTCTGTTGAAACAGGCTGTCTGTCGCGTCTCATGGCAACGCGACCTTTTCTTTAGGTTATGTTATGTGATTGTTTTAATCAAAGAACATCGTACATAACATGAAACTATGTTACATAATCTAAATGAATTTTTGCAGTTTGTCGGAATATAGTAACGGGTAATATAATCACTTGCTATAATACAATACTTATTCTTTGCACATATTAGGTTGATGCATATGAAATGTCCTCTCAAATGAAACTAATCACGTGTAGGTTCTTCAAATCATCATATCTATGTTGAACTGATAATTCTCAGAAATCTAATATAATTAAAGCACTTATTCTTTAGGAAAGGATATCATGTAAAAATTACTTTGATTAAATTTACATGTAATGCATTGAAGAATCTATATAGTATATGCGGTTAAATTTCATTTCAAAAAGAACATTTCATATACACCAATCTAATACATAGAAAAGAAATATTAGTGGAGAAGCATGTTTTTAGAAAATATAATACAATATTACTAAAGCTATAATAAAGTATCGCTTAATTTTGGAATAGATTGTACAAACGCACTCGAGGAATAGATACCGAAATCCCTTCTTTTTTTCGGTGTTCAAGATTTATATGTTTTGTTCTGGGCGTTGTAAATGAGTCCCTCGCGGTTCGATAGCCACGAATGCGTGTATTT
Source organism: Bombus vancouverensis nearcticus (assembly GCF_051014615.1). Taxonomy (NCBI): domain Eukaryota; kingdom Metazoa; phylum Arthropoda; class Insecta; order Hymenoptera; family Apidae; genus Bombus; species Bombus vancouverensis. Next base: position 16,374,557 of record NC_134913.1, on the reverse strand, counting down.
AGTTCGATAAGAGAGCTAATATGCAACGTATTCCGACAGGGGCGCGTACGCAAAAGATGGAGACTGTGCCAACAACGCTTGCAACGATATAGAATCATGAATGGTACTCTTGTAAACGATATCGAAACGCAACCCTCTGTTTCCGTTTTGTCCAATAATAGATTTCCCCCATTCTGCGGTTTCCCTTTATTCGCATGAAGATTATGTTACACGCCTGTTCGGCACGGTTAGTCGTGAAGCTGAATGTAACGAACGATAAACCTAACCTAAATTAAGCGGAAGCAAAATTTATTTTTCAAAAACAAAAAATACGTGTTATTTTTATAATAATAACTGTTCCATAAATGTTATTAAAAGATTAGGGATACTTCAAATTAATTTCATGGTCGTCTAGAACTTCTTTTTTTTAACACAAATAAACAAAAGTAAACAATCACACGGGCCACTGGTTACAAATATAAATGCATGGAGAACTGAAACGCATAACCGGCGATTAACCGTAGCTGCTCGAAACGTATAGCAACAGACCGTTATCTGAAACACGTATGACGATAAACTTGAAACTCTGCTCCAGTATATTCGAGGAATGACCTACGTGGAAGTTGGCATGTCTTGATTCGTTTGCAAATTAAACAACGTATAAAACACTTTCTGATATTTCATTGAAAACAGTTTCTAATCCACCCTACAAAAATTAAAATGTCATTGACTCACGTAGGATGTTTACATATTCGTAACTAAAGAAAACATTCAAACATTTATGATAACCTTTTATGAATATATATTACATATATATGTTATACGAAACATCTTGAAATTTCATTAGCAATGTATTGAGATAGATTGATAAAGTGAAACAAATTTGGAAATGCAAATACATATAGAAGATGCAAGATGCTACATCACAGAAGTATTTAAAGAATCAATATATAGTGAGGCTATATTCATGCTATGATATTAATTTTTTACTAAGTATCGTATGCTTACAGTATACATTTTGTAATTTAATTGTATACAATTTGCAATATAATGATAATAAACGAGCCTTATGACAGCGCTAATGAAATTTCAAAATGTTTTACATAACACATACGATATATATACAAAAGTTTTCTATGGTAAGTATTTGAATTCTTTCATGAGCTACTGTAAATACACACAACACAATGCGCCTTGCCAGTTTTCCCTCTTACGAACCAACCTATTATTATTGCAAGGATTAAGCTTTCAAAGCATTACTACAAACCGCGACAAGCAATGTTAGAAATAAAAAAAAAAGATATAATCTAACCTCATCGGTAATAATCGGCGCCTTGTCCATGTTGTCGTTGATCGGGCTGGGTGGCGACGTGGGGCTAGCACTGGGGCTCACATGAAACCCCTTCGACTCCTTGGCAGGCCTCTGGGGGGACACCCTCGCGGGGAAGCTCAAGGTTTTCGTCCACTGCGACAGACCACGCACCATCTTTTTTTCTTCTCGTCCAAAATTTCAACGATACAATATGCAATAATACTACTACATTCGTATATGCGTCTCTAAACGAGTGAGTTCAATGCGCGACGATGCTTCGACACTGTCGCAACTGTTTTAAAAAACGGGTAAAACACACAAGAAAACAATACGACGATGGACCGATATCGGCATTTGTTTCAGCGCGAATCTCAATTTTCACGAACCTCAGGAAAAAATTCACTTCGAAGAGTTAACTGGCCGCTTATAAATATTAATAAGCGTTTCGAGAGATCGGCTGGCGTTGTATCCGTGTCGTGACACGCATGGAAACGGTCTGCTAGCACGCGCGCCAGCCAACGCACGCCACGAAGTTTACTGACAGACTGTTCGCAGTCCGGTCGGTCGGTTCTCTCTGCGGAACGGTCGCGTCATGCCCGCTGGACCAAGCGCGCTGATTGGCGGATCCGATAGAAAGCGACAGGCGATGAGCGCGCGACGAGGACAGACACAATGGAAAATGGCCAATGGGGTGGTTCGTTATGCGAGATGGAACGAGACAAAATCAGCAGGATTCACGCGAGATGAACCGCGACCGCGATATAATTTTCAGAGATGTAAACTCCTGTCCGTCGAGGGAGTCCGTTGCCTTCTTGTCTCTTTCTTCGTTCCAGTGAACGAAGGGAAGGCAGAGAACGAGAGAAGCCTAATAGTATCCGCGAGACAAGGACAGAGACCAGGGAGAGACGGTGAATGAAGGAACGTGTGAAAGAGATTATCGGATATGTGGCACAAGTACAGTCGCCGCTGACTTCATGGATCGCGGTTTAGAAATCGTTTAAGGTTACCTGGGATGTTCGCAACGGCTTGATAAAATGCCCAATAAAAGTCATTCTTATATCAGAGTATCATATAATATATACAACAAACTACGATATCCTTGAATCTTCTTCAAATATCACTTATCTTTTACAGGAGATTTCAACGAACGAATCATTTTTCTACAGAATTCAACAAATATGTAGATTCAATAATAAATTTCAATGGAAGATAAGATCCAGTGATAAAGAAAATAAATCTTTATAAAGTATGTCACAAACTGTAAGTTCTACTAAGATAAGTGTCTCCATAGAAAAGATTACCTGAATTTCCCTTTGCGTTACAGCTCTCAATCTAACGACTAATCAAATTATATCGATGTAGGACCTAAGTAATGACCTGGAGACAGGTTGTGAGACGGTTTCTATCAGAGCGGTACTTTTACTGGCGCCCTTTCGGAGACAAAGAATTTGTCCGCGGCGATAGCGACTCGTGATCAGTAAAGACACACTCGTGTTGCCAACTGCAGGTCTGGCGAGATGGTGGGGAGGAAAACGACATTGTAAAGCCCGACTGGCGAGGCATGTTCCTTACTCCTTACATTCAGCCGCGTTCAGCTGTATGTAAGTACGCGGACAAGATCTAGCCAGCTGCGGCCTTCTTCGACCTTCCCCCCACCAGGCCGGAATCGAGCCTTCTGGCCAGCTACACGAACCGGTACGCCAGCGTTCTAACAAGGAACATCCGCGAAGACTCCGCCTTCGATCTTCGTGAGACGCTATCTCGTCAGGACAGTCGAAAACGGGCCACCTTTGTAATACCTCGTCTCTTTGCGCTTTTATGGTATGTTGATGATAGTAAAATGAAAACTTCATTTTGTTACGTGAAGTAGAGTGTAGTAATAGGACCATATAACGGATATGAATGTAAATAAATCGTGGAAAAGACAATATACAGTTGGTAAGGTCATTTTTGGATATAATAATATGTAATAACAGTGGCGATAATGGTAATTACGAAAGGGTGAAACGTCGTTTTGAACAATTTTTATTTGTAATTCAATTTCCCAATTTGAATCTATAATGGTAGTCAGAAATAAAAGAATAAAGAGTTTTACAATTCCAAGAATTTATATCACCGATATCATAGATCTGCTTTCTAATACCTAACGCGTTAGTCAGTTCTTCCATTCGTTATCCTATCTTGTCTAAATGACACAGTTTTGACCAGTGACTTCACCCTTTCAGTTGGTATTCATTATGGTCATTCAGAAAGTTCGAGGAACGAAAGATTTGAATCTTTAATTTACCAGATCCCGCGTAGTTCGGAGGTTACACCATCTGTTCCTGCTTTTTTCGAAAATTCCAGGTGACCATCAGATGAACTATGAGTGTCTCGCCCTTCTCTGCGGGGTGTGTATATTTCAGGGCTTAGGGGAACGATCCATGTCGAATTCGAAGCACGTCCTTCTCTAACAGCTTTCTGTCGACTCTGTTAATTAACATGACATATGCTCTTGCGCATATTTCAGCTTCGTGTTATGGTAACCCCTAACGCTATGCAATTGCACTGTTGAGAACAATGAAATCTATTTAAAAAGCTGTAATGAATTGAAAGAATATCTATGGCTTCTTTGTAGACTTTCTTATTTATTTTTTAAGCACTATCTCAAGGAATTTATAAGAAAATCATATGAATATTCCAATTTTACGTATCATGTGATTTGCAAAAATTCCTACCAAACTAATGGTTTTACTTTTAGGTTGCGATGAGTGTAGTCGAAGTGAATTGTAAGAATTGTTATTTAAAACCGTCGACCAGGCCATTAATAGCATTGTTCACCTTGACTGGATACGTTTTATCGAGAATACTTCCGTTCATTTACTGTTCTACTTACATACCTATTACTTTACTTGAAGTTTTTGTTTTCAAAGGAAAGAATAGGAGACAATGTTAATACCGTCTTGAAATTTGTATACTCGAGGATTCTTTTATTTGAAGTTTGCAACAGGTGTGCCATGTCAGGTCGCATTAATACCTTGAAGACGTACTGCAATTTTACTGACTGATATTCACGATCATGCACCTTCCCGACCCTTCTTGTACGCCAAGCAGGTGTCTTTCCCCTCTTTTCTCTCTAGATCAAAATCTTTCTTTCTTCAGGGTAAACTTGCACGAGTCTCGACAGTTCTCCCTCGAAATTCTCCCTCTTTCACAGATTTTTGTTTGCATTTCTAGAATACTACCAGCTTACGTTTGACTCCCCTTCCTTTAGATGTTAAACGGGAAAATGAATTTGTATTATTTTTTTCTTTAGGGAAAATTTGATAAAATATCTTTTATAAGATATTTATAAAAATCTGACATCTTAAAATAAACACTTCAAAATACATCACACGATGTCTTAAAGATGACAGATTCCTGTTCCTAAGACGTCAATAAGGTGACTTTATACTATTTAGAATGTGAACAGAAACGTCGAAGTTGAATGTTTTGTCACAAGGCTGGATTTGTCAAAGAGGATTGCGAAAAAATAGAGCACGTTAATTCAGAGAGATTTCACTACGTTGACATTTAAAAAATCACTCGTGTTTTGTTTCAAAGAGGATTGCAAAAAAGCCAGATGTGCTAAGTCAAGAAGATTTCACCGTTAAAGGTGAAAAATCACTTCTGTCCATTAACCGTTCGAATCACAAAACGCGAAAAGCAAAACCGTAGTCGCAGACCGTTGCATTTTCCAACAGCACAATTCAGGCCACTTTTGCGATAGAATATCGCGCACTAATGTAATTGGTGCGTAACGTTTCTCGTGTCAAGGGATCCGATATCCTTAATAACCAGTTTCTCCGATTTCCAAACACGTCCCCCAGATGCTGACTTATCAGAAACGTATGTGTCAGCTTATTTAACCCTAATGGAACCGGAACTCACGAAAAAACTACCCTTTGTCCTCTCATCCACATCCCTTTATCATCCGTTGAAATTGGTCATGTGCATGAAAGTCAACTAAATTACGCGTGAAGAACGAAGATCACAGAGAAATACCACGATATAACGATTATTTTTCATACGAACAATTTTTAAATTCAGCTCCTTATCGACCAATAGCAACAAAACTGTTTGCATATTATGCGCACTCCGTAGATTTTTGCGTTTTTAAATTACCTAATAAATGCACAGATATTTACAGTGTATCAACGATAGTCGATCGTCACCTTTCAAAGCGACGAGCAAAATAGAAAGTTGCGTGCACGATGCCACAAACGTTTGAGCCACGATACATCTTCTTATCGTAGACGAGTTTGGAACTGACAGTCTCGTGATTTCTCCATGGACTTCCGTCTATATTGGTGCACGAACATCCTGCAACCGCGAGGGAAATCGCGATTACGTTCGTAGCAGACACGTAAGGCTGGCACGCGTTCCCCTGACGTTTAGTCCAGTTTTGCATCCGGCACAGGTAGATACTGGGGAAAGGTCGAGCGACCGACCTGAATAAGTTGATGGTTACGCAATAATCGTGGTGCACCAGCGTGCTTTTTATGCTGCAAGGCTGGTCAGCTTGGAACGAGAATAGGTTCGAGACGTGCATATTTAGATTTAAAGATAATCGACAATGAAACACTATTTTACATAAGATCTGGATTATTCTATTTAAACGCAGAATAAGAGAACATTGTAAAGATAAATATTCGCTATTTTATGCAAGATGTGCATTACTACACGTACGCGTAGAATAAGGAAAAATTAAGAATATAAAGATTGCAAAGGGTGTAGAGTTAAATTTCTCTTCAGAAATCGAGTAAGACGAATCTTCGTATGACGAAACGAGGAATCAGTGAATTTTATTATCGATGAATCTTCCATGCGATGAAATAATCTCAAGCATAGAATAATGAAAAAATTCTAAAATATGAATCATCGAAAATTCTAAACATCTATAACCATTCAGTAAGGTATGGATTTCAATATTTCTACGCAGAATGCTCCTTTAACAATTGTAAAATAAATCATCCATATTATACAATATAATAAACCCATCCTAATTTACCTATTATTACCGATATATCGATATTCCCCGCAACAATTCGTGATCTAACGTTACGAAGTACTCCAGAAGATACAAAAGATTTCTTTTGATCCATCGACACTATTTCGATTTCCACACGAGCATCGAAGAATAAAGGACCCTCGATACAAACATTCAGAATCGAATACCTCTTCGAAAAATCAATCCTACGTTGGATACGCTTTTGTGATACATTTGTTCCACGTCACAGGAGGAAATAAAATCGACGAAATTTACTCTCGATCGATATTGAACGCAACAGATCGCGCATAAGGTGGGTCCAACGCGCTCCGAAGGGAACAAAGAAGGATTTTTGGAGGCGCCGATGCTAGCAGCACCTGGAGAGTCGATGTGAGGGACCATTCGGAGGATAGGAACAGCCCGGCGAATAATATTGGGAAGTGTGCAGCTGTCACAGCAGCTGCAACCCTCCTCCCTTGGCTCACAATCTGACCGGCAGCTTTTCTGCCTCCTCCTCAGCCTCCTCTGCCACCTTCTGCTCTCGTTTGCCATCACCTCATTCTCATGGTCTAACTTCTGCCTCGTATTCTCATTCCGGTTCTCTTCGTGAACTTCTCACAAAAACTATTGCACCTACAACCCTTTGACCATCGTAAATTTCCTGAAGGAAACTCTTTCAAATTTTTTCCCCCTTTCTTCCGTCTTTCTTTGGTTACGATTTCGAGCTTGTAGCGTTAGGTTACGGAGTTTTCCAAGTATAGGATTGGAAAGTTACGGTGTTGCATATTCAACTGCCTTGTTAATTAAGGCTTGTTAATTAGATATATTATACACGAATTGATCATAATAGGTTACCTAGTTTTCAGGAAAGAAAAATGAAAAAATATTTTTAAAAAAGCCATGAAACCAAACGATACTTCACTCGGTAATAAATATTAATAGAACTACGCCAAGTAGATAGAGAATGAAAAATAGAATTAGTCATAGCGTTTTGATAACAGGGGAAAGCACCACGGTGTTCTCACAAATGCTTTCTTGAGAAAGAAAAAAGAAGTAGGGAGCTGCTCGTTCCCCGTGTCGAATAAGCATCCCTTAAAACGTGAAATGAGAGCGTGCATCGAGGAAATGAATGTGCCCTCAGCACGTTAATGGACTGGTTGTTCAAAGGGGGCCCCTTTCGTTTCCGCGTGAACATGTGGGTGTATATCTAGGCCATACTAGTTCCTCGTGGAGCGATCAACCCCGTTTTTTCGAAGCCAACCACCGAGACCATCCTCTTTAACGAGGAATGTACGGCATCGGTCAGCTGCTCTTTCTGTAAAACTAAACTTCCTGCGCCACGTGTACATCTGCTCCTTCCCCGAACACCTGGTGGGGGAAATCTCGTGGTCCTGGATGGGTATAATGTAGTCACGTATAGCAGGTATCCCGAAGGTTCCTCGGGACTCTGTGTACAATGAACGAGCAACGTAAATACTCTCGTTGTTAATTGCACGTATACAAGATTTATTCAATGTTTCGTGCTCTTCGGTACTTGTGGGGAACGATAATGGATTATATGATATTATTACCTCGTTGAAAGAGAATGTGTGAGAAGGTTCCATTGAGATTCTTGGATCCTATACGGGTATTTAATATTGTTGCGTGTATCGTAATTTATGGGTTCTTGTAAACGAGGAATAGGTGTTTAGTGATACGAATGTGTGTCTAAGTGAAATTTTTGTAATTATTTGACATATAAGTTGGATGATAATATTCGTGAAATCGAAATTAATAGGCTGGAGCCTTTACGAAACATTGGAAATAAAATATGTATAGTATCAAACCTATTATAAAAGTAAAACAAGGGAGAAAATATTTGGAGCTAATATGGATCTCCTTATTAATTTTCACAGTTTCATTAAGAGTCCCTTTAGCGGTTCAAAGTTAATAATTATTAATTATGAATTATACCATAAGAAATGTTAACAGACTCCATTTCGTAATCTCAACTTCTTCAATCTTGAATTCGTTAATGCTTTGAAGTACAAAAAATATATTTCTGAATCCTATATTATAAGAGAACAAAATAGAAATAAAGGCTATCATGATATAAAACTGAGTTGAATTTGTCGAATCAAGCTGAATGTACTTGAGTAAATACGTTCACCACTGTAAGTCACTGTGATCTCGTTAAACACTCAAAATATACTTTCTTAAAAAAAGGCTTAACTCTCCTCGTCAAAAAGATAGATACTTTACCTACTCCAAAAAAGAAAAAGAGAAAGAAAGAAAGAATAATTCCTCACCATTCTGTCGAAGTAGCTCACAAACCACGTCATGATCCCACTAACACTGTAAACGTATTCAAGGCGTCATTTTTAATTAACACATCCTTTCCATTCACCGACAAAAACCATGGCCGCCCCGTTGATTCGGAGGACCGGAAGTCGGAACTATTATGACCGGTTTCGAGAGGTTGGTCGGGTTATCCGGCGCAATTACATTGTGCTTGGCTCGTCGCCCTGCTCGTTACGAAACTCGAACTTTTTCACTATATGGCAGACATACAGATACATACATACGTTTCGTTGGTTCGTGAAATTATTCGATTCCTCCAACTCCCGTGAATTCGATCGATAGGTAAATCTCAACGGTGTTGGCTTCTACACCGAGAGTTCAAGTTTGTCGATGGAATCTATGCATTCCACTTGAGCCACGTAATTAACACAAAAGCGGGACTGACAACGTTCAGCGAATTCTCAACAAATCGCCTTAACTGCACCTTCTTGTCTCTTAGTGATACTTGGGAAAGTCGTTACCTCGTACAGCCATTATAATCGTTCTCTGCTACCTTGAATCGTCTCCAAGAATTCCTGTTGTCCTAATTTGTCATGGCCCTTTGTTTCTCACTAGACAAATTGCTACTTTGCGAAGATGGTTGCTCGGTTGTTGATGTTTGTTGTGGTCGCAGTAAGTTGGTATTCGAGTGGGTGAATACTGTGTTGAAGAGAATGATGAAAGTTGTTGCGGGTTTAATGAACTTTGACTGAAACCATATACAGGGTGGTTCAATCGTCTTGTTAACAGACAAACAAGATTCTTGCTTATGATCGGGGAACGACTGGAAGAATCTTAACTTGTTCTTTGGATTCTCATAAACGTGTTTTTCCTTTGCATTGATAAATCCTTGACGTAAATCCAAAAGGTAATCGTCAATAACGTAATACGTTCGATTGTCGATAAAAGTTTCTCTGGTTGGAAGCAAAATTGTATCGAGAAAAAGCATGGAGATGTTAGCGACCGTTTCAACAAAATTTCTGGAATTCCAAGCAAACGGGACACCCTGTATTCGCGTAGTTGTGTAATCGGCCTTAAGGATAAACGGACGCAAACACGTACCAGCGAATACGCTGGTGAGTAGGGAGGTTCGTATCACAAAACGGCCAAGTGAAAGGATAGGCACCAGTTCATCTTGTGTCTCAACCTCCAACCAACCTTCTCGAATATATCCTTTCGTGCTGCAAGTGCGTCAGCTATTCGCATAAAACAACAGTTAATTCGAATTCACGTTGTTCACCCGCCGAGGAAAACGAGAAACGCAGTTAACTTTAACTATTTTTTTTTCTTTTTTTTGTTTAACGAAAACCCATTCTGGTTATTACATTGCTGATTTTACGAGCGCACGCACGAATTGTTACATAAATTTATACCATTCACGGATAACAACCTACATAATTTGTCGGCTCCTTGGCTCAGTAAGTATCTTCGTTTCAACCCTTTCACTACGTAATTTGAAGGATTCGAAACGGTATAAAAATACCTACGTAATTTTCAGTGTTCACGCACGATAAATTTGAATAATTACGTTTGTTAGATTTCAGTCGCGAAACAGGGAGTTTCGTGTTGATACACGTATACGTACATAGATATACATAGACGAGGGAACTGTTAGAAAAATTCTAGCTACATTTTTCAAGTTCTTTATGAACAACGAAGTGTGCAAGAAATTCCATCGGCTCTGCCATTCTCCAATTACATGTTTTTGATTCTCTATCTACTGCCTCCGCTCCATATATTGTAATTTCTTTCATGCCTATTTAAAATTTGCATCGCTTTCTTCCGCCAATGCTTTTTTACGATCATCCGTACGAAGCGAATCAAATTTTCACCTAAGCGAAAAGCGTATCAGGAAATTTTAAAAGAGAAGAAATTACAGCTCTCTCGATTGATCCTCTCTCTTTCTAACGCTCAGTCCCCTGCCCCCAGTTTCAAACGGAAACCTCCGCGTGCATTTTCTCCATTTACCCTAACCACGAACTATCTCATCATCGCGCGACATTTTTCTCTTATTTCCAGCTCGGCTCTCATCTTCGTAATTATGTATGGTACCATCGTGTAATTAAGAATTCGCTTCCGATGTACGCGTGTACACGTACCTAATGCATATTCGATCGCTATTATGGTCTTTTCCTCTTTTTTCCCTTCATCGATCTAATCGACAGACGGGATCTGGACTCAGGAGAGTGTATCATTTCCGCGAGTAATGCAATTTCGTGAAGAAAGAAAGCGGATAGTTATGCAACTGCGTGGCAACTTGTTCGTGGATCGACGATACTCCCAGACGTGGAACATCTTTGAAAGCGTGCAGAACATCTGTTTGCTGCAATTGTGGAAGCACCCCCGGCTAGCAACGGGGAAAGAAACCTAACTCAACTCACGACAGGCCGAAATAGCGAAGAAATCACGCGCCCGCTTGCACGGATCGAGGATGCACCTGCATCGGGTGTATCATCGGCAGCAGGATCACCGGCCAGATGTCCCTCACACCCGTGTCAGGATCCAGAGTGCACGTTTCTGGCTGATATTCAAGTATCCAGATTCGACTATCTTTCGCTTGGAACGCGTTCCTGGATACTTTGAAAAGGTAGGTAGATTTTGGTGTTGTTGGGTGTTATAGAAGAACATATAGTACATAATTATTACACTATACACGACGAGCGTATTTTACTTTAGATGCATCGCCTTGATGGCCGTACACGATAAATGATTTTGAAAGGATTTTGAGCGAGTAGACGATTGTTTCTGACGAAATTACTAATTGCGCGTTTGAAAGGCTCAGCTTGGACAAAAACAAAATCGCAACGAAATGCCTTGAGACGTCGTTTTCTCCAGCTTTTTTTATCGAACAAACCGGGACACACAGACCTTTGCCTTTCAGTTCCATCCAATTTGCAAACAAACAAGACACGGAATTACGGCGGACACGCCGCCCACTACGCGAGTTAAACGCTGAAATATTAAATGTCTTTATCGAAATACTCGATTTCAAGGACTACGAGTCCAAGCAGCGTGGAATTAATTACGATACATTCTTGCATTATTATTTTCTACAAGCTCCACAAGTATCACATTAGGAACAGGAAATTGTGTCTAAAAATTTGTTTATAACTGCACATCTTACGTACGCTCACGATGAAATTAGTCAAAGTAAATTACACGTACAGTATATTTCAAATATCGTATCCAGACGCTTGTTCATTTTTCACAGAACGTTGATTTAATCACAGGCAAAAATTATGCGCTATAGGCAGATAATGACTACACTCTGTTCTTATTACGGCACCTTATATTTTATTACTATAACATCGTACGACCGATTTTCGACGATCGGTAAATACAAATGGGCGAAAGTTACTCGCATTATTTATTACCGATAATGTACACATGTAAATTGATTTCAACATTCGAATAAGAGTAATCAATCTTTGCTTAAAGAACCTAAAGGTCGATGAATTTGATGCGAGGATCAAAAACTTGCCTAATAATTATATATTGTTATTTATCATGTAATGGGATATCATATTACGTCGGCAGCGTCGTTTCCCTCTCTTTTTCCACGGCCTTTTTATCGGGCAGTGGCGTGCGACCGGCGCGATCATACCGCGTCCGACGTCTTCCGCACATGGAAACCAGAGTAACCAGTGCAGTAAGTAAAAAGCTGCAGCTGTCACAGCACTCACGGCACGGCAGCTGCAGCCGCAGTGCATCGGGGCCTAGCCATCAGAGTAACACGTTTCCAAGCAGTTTTCGTATTCACGGTGATTTCCAATTTTGCATAAAGATCTTCAAATATTCCATGCAAAAATATCGTAAAAGATAGAGCAACCTCTCAGACTTTTCTTAACGTTCTCCACTTTCTTTGCTTTCTTGGAACAAACTGTTTTTAACTGAAAATTGAAGAGACTTCTATTTTCAACGTTAAAGACTTCCCAATGTGAAAAATTAATTGTTAATCGTAAAAAGCAATTTATTGTTTAAACGTTAACCAAAAATTTAGGATTTATTCCACTCCAAAACTATCATCAATCTTTTTAGCGAATATTTTTTCACATTCTAAAGCCTCGGATGCTAATTGTCGAGTATTGAAGACGTTAATAAAATAGTCGAAATAAAACAGAAGCAAACGATTTTAAATTTACACGAAGCGCACTGAATCCTTAATTACAATAGTTGCTATCGCAAAACGTCGTGCTATTCGCGTATGCGCGACCACCGTAGTTCAATGTTCCCTTGCCCATACTAATTCATTCCCTTAAGCTGACATCACGAAACACGACTAACATAAATCTAATACGGAAAATTCCAAGCAAATTTAAATCCCTTGTTCCTATAAAAAAAAAATCCAATTTCTATGTGCACGTGCATCAATCTTCAAAAATGAATCGCGAATTTAGAAATTAGAATTTCTATACCAAACGATCAACCGATAACATCGATGGCACCAATACGAAAGCATACAAAAACGGGTCTTGGTAATCGGTCAGCCTCGATCGTTTTGATCGTCACGCGTGTTTATCGGTCAGCGGCTGCATTCCGTGCATATGCAACCGCACACCTAAGATGGATGCGACGAGATGAGAGAAAGTCGGGGATCCTGGCCTCGAGGTTGCCTTCGAGAACGTAACGAAGCGTTTGTAACACGTATGCACACGCGCGATCGTTGCCAACAGATAGGTGTGAACGTGCCGCGAGGAAAATGTCATCGGATGCACTCTTGCTATCCTATCGTCCAATTTTATTTCTATTATTTCTGTTCTTTTTTCTCTTTCATTCAATCCGACCGCGTTCGCAGAAACGAAAGACCGGACTGTGAATTTCTTCATGTAACCTTTGATTTTCCACTGACGAAATCGCAGAAGATTTTCTTGGAACGTATTACAGGCGCAGACAAGGTGATTTTTCAGGTATTTCGTAATTCGAAATGTATCGCGAATATGCATGTTTGCACGAACGACTTGGTTCAGGTAAATACTGATTATGTACGATATTTAACATACCTGGTCTCATCGAGCCAATATTGATACACAAAACAGAAAGTTCTTGGACTTTACTAGTACTATCACTTACGTTGGTAGCTATTCAACGTCATTCATGAGTCAGTACCATTCTTGGATTACGGATAATGTTGTTATACAAATATCAATATTACCGTCATTACTATGTTTTTTGTACAAATTTTCCCTTTTCCTATCGCTGATTTCATTTCCTCTTTTATCGTGTGCTTTCTAAATAGAAAACTGTACGACATAATGGAAAGCAGGGTCCACGTGGAAAGTTAAAAGAAAATCGAAGAAATAAAAGTTTACGAATTGAAAGTTGTGCAGAGTAATGAAAAGTAAGGTGAACGCGGAAGATCGAGAGAATTAATAGATTTGTGAAGGAAGAATTATAGAGAATAATGAAAAGTCAAATCCTCGTAGAAAGTCGAAGGAGCAAATATCTATTATGCTTGATGCGATTGAATTAACGTTTGTTAGTGGCGTATTTTCCATTGAAACAAGCCATTTAACAGGCAGTAGGCGAGGAACGAAGGTAGGTACGAGCTCCTTTGTAAGAGGCTGCCGCAGCAGCACACGCGGCAATAGGTAAACAGTCCGCAGAATGGTTGATGCATGTGGCCCCATTATTCTCACTCGTCAATCGGATTGTTTCAAATTAATAATTCAGCGTGCCGGTTTATACATCACAGTGCATCCTTGTTACGTTACAGCCTCGATATATTCTACGATCGGTGTAATTTAACAATCGTTAGCTGGTAATTAACCCGGTCGAATACAGGTATGTACGTAATTCGGAAAATTTTAATCGACGATATTAGACTTGGTGATTGGAATGAGGAAAATGGAATAGTTCCCGGTGAGAATTAGCTGGCGGCTGTTTGCCATTGGAATAAAAAAACGAAACTCGTTCGTTGCAACGACAAGAGAATAAGATTGGACTTACAAGCGTAGAAATTCAAAAGAAGGCACCTTCGTTCGGTTTTATATAAGCGAAGAAACTGTCGGGTTGATGACAAAAGAAAAAAAAATTATTATTATTATAAGAATACTGGAAGAAGTTTAGAATCTTCTGTGTAGTTATTTTGCGCGATTAAAGTTTCACGAAGAAAATTGTTGTGGGAGAGCTCGGCATGGGAAAATCGAAATTGCTCGATCTTGGAACGCGGCCGGAACACGTGCGTATTTACGCCAGAAGGGACGCCATTACAGTCGCCTATGAGAAGAAACGCGCGAGCACCCATTGTTTCAATAGCCTTTTCTACCTGCCCTGACTAGCAATGTCCGAAATTTGTTTTTCAAATTGCGACCCTGGGATTTCCCGTCAGCGATCGTTTCTATCGATCGCGAATACCTTACGGCATTCCCTAACACTTTTAATATCTTCAAATCATACCTCTAAGTATACTTAATAACAATACTTCTAGTATTCCTAAGCATCCTTAGTAAGAATACTTTTCAAAAATATCCATTAAGTTCGTTTCAATAAGCGTGGAAAGCAAAAATAGCAATATCAGAAAAGATCAGAAGCATCGGTTTTAATCCGCTATCCTCGGAGAGAAAGTTTTCAGGAATTCAATTCTTTGATTTTATCCTACTAACAGTAAGCAAAATAAAATATAGTTGGGTTTATCAAGAAACGTGTGTTGCAAGGTTTACGCGGAGAGAAAGTTTTCACGAATATAATTTTTTGACTTTAACCTACTACCGTAGAGCAGTAAGAAGAGTAAAACGCAGTTGGTCTTATTAAGAAACGTGTGTTGCAAGGTTTACTCACCGACTACGAAATCCAGATGACATTCTAGAGCACTAAACCCGACGATAACAAATCAGCTCCACGTGCAAACAGTTTAACAGTCACTTTACAACGAACATACACCTCTCAAGCTTCGAGAAACGCGTTATTACACTAAACAATCCTTCACTGCCGCAAGAACTCGCGAATACCGAGCCGAGTATAGGCTCGTAAAACGGAAGAAGATCGCTCGGCACGCTCCCTCGGAACCAGCAATTTCTACGCCATCCTCGTTGAAACGTTCCACGGAATATTCTTCCTTCTTCTCAATTAGAACATGCAAAATAGAAACGTCGCCTATTAATTAAACAATATCGACGATTCCAATGGAAACTATCTAAACGAAGGCCCCACTGTCTTTCCTCGCACGAAAAATTTTCGTTCGTTCGCAATAGACTTTTTAATACCTGGCATTCGAGATCTAAGCCGACCTTCGGTCCCTTGGGATTCGCTCTTAAGAAATCCCAGTATAGAAAACCAGGGACACGATGGGACAAAAAGGAATTTCAAAGAAGAGATGAAAGATATGGAAGAAATATGAAACTTAGAGGAATTAGAGAAATTACTTAAACGAATATATATACTTCTAAATTCGAACCTCTCGATCCAAATGGTAGTTGCGGAGAAGCGAAACCAGTTGTGGTCGCGGAGGACACTAATGGTCGATAGGTAGGTTCGCCGGTTCGAGGAGCGACTGTTATCAGCGGGAGAGGAAAAGCTCGATAGTCCAGCCGTGGTGAACGACAGCGTAACATCGACTGCGTGTAGCGCACTCGACGTGTTTCCAGGTGTGCGCCAGTAGGCACAAGCCAGAGAGCACAGCGTGGCTGATGAAACGAGCGGGGAAACTAAAGTCCCATAGGATACGCGGTCGCTTCTATACACTGTGTACACCTAGATAGTTATGAAGGCAGGTGCCGGCAGTCAGGTGAACGTGGCGGAACACAGGAAGTGCCAGAGACAGAGAGGCATTACAAAACTATGGAACGGTGGGGAGGGGCAAAAGACGATAGAGGAAAGAAAGGAAAAGAGAAGAATACCGTGTGACTCGTCGAGTCGCGTGCCCCGTGCCGTCGCGATATTAATTTTCCTTCGTAAACTCGCTGTCTCGTAGCTTTCATATCGAAGGCTTCTAGCAGCTTCGCCAGGTGTTTAAAAACATTCCACGAATTTCTTAACGCATTTACATCCTACACGCGTACGTAGACAAATCACCGACGTTCAATTTGCTCGCAGCAGACTCGCTGTACAAACATGCTGACCTTTTACTCGAGGAAGACCCAGCTACGAATAACATAAAGCTTCGAAACACGTGTTCGTCCGTTCGCCTGGTCGAAATTTGAAAAGGAAAATCCTTAATCCTCTGGTCCTTTTATTCGCACCATAAACGGACATTGAAGCAACGACGGTCATTCTAGGAATCGTCGAGCTCGCTCTGTACTTGTTAACGACGAAACATCACACGACGTTCAATGCGACTCGACAAATCCTTTCTCTCTTCGATTCGTTAGGACCATCAATCGGCGATCAATGAAAACGGATATGGAGTCTTGTAAACGTTCCTACAAGCTGAACCCCTAACGGCTGAAAAAGTAGAACACGAAATTCCAATATGTCGTTGCGTTATCAATCCACCACCCTATCTGTTTGCCGCGACGAAACGTACACAACGACGAATAGGGCCGCGTTGTTATGCTACTTGCGACTTCATGGTGTACAATGTACAGTGTACAGGAATAGCTTGCGAGACATAGCCCCACCTTCGCGTCCCACGTGCGTGTATGCGGCACACCATATTTCCCGCATGCAACAGTGTACGCAAGTGCAACACCATCCGACGAAGTCGTTGACTGGAAAACGAGCAGGGGGCCTAGGAAGGGGTACGGGGAACGGTGGCGGCACGCTCTTCGTACGCTCGTTTATTCGCACTTTTACCCGGTTCGCTTAAGTGCGCCCGGTTTGTTTATCAGACGCTTCTTGTTTTCAGAACCAAGCCTCTGTTATCCTCCTGATACCGTGATACACTTTGCGAAGCTTCAAACTGGCGGACGTTTTATCCTGTTACGATTCTCTTCGCTCTCCCATATTCAAATCTTGCTGTTGTTTTCGAAATATTCTAATTACACTGAACGTAGGTACAAACGCGAAATATTTTATCCAAATCGAGATTAAAAAATTAATAGCAAAGCAATGTTTCTTTCGCAAAGAAAAAGATCGCTCGTTTTTCGGCGTACAGAAATATCTGTGATGCTTGCTTCTATGTCTGAAAATACATTTTTTTTTCCCCCTAGGAAAAACCGTTAGACCCATTACCAGTGCTGATTGTTCATCGCCCCGAGCAAGAATTCAGTATGTGCAAGTCAGAGTTCCACTTTTTACGCCATAGAAAATCGCGTTACGGGCACAATTTTTCTGCAAAGTCTCTAATAGTCCATCGATGCGATTGGAATCCGTACAAACCGCGGTGTAATATCTGAATTTATTTGATCGCTGTTGAAATCGATTACTCATAGTGCGTAAACAGCATTGAATTTGCAATTGTTATAAAACTTTTTTTTAATTAGATATGCGATCACAACACGTTCACGTCATACCTTAATCGTTTAGAAACGAAAACGAAGAGATTAGTTATGGTACATAAGCAGCATTGAAGTTGCAGTTACGTTACAAAATCCTTTTCTAAATTTCATGCGCAATCGTAAGTCGTTTGTATTATATTTCAATCGTTTCGGAAACGGCAAAGGAAAGACGACAATTAAATTAAGGAAACATGAAACGTAAACGGATATACTAAGTTATGACTATTGAACGTAAACCTGTAATATTAAAGTTTAGATGTTTCCTTCTAATTTACAAACGAACTCGATTCATAGGGGATTAAATTAAGCACGATCGAAGGATTTACTCGTGATCGTAATGTTTGAACCTCCGTGACTTCCTGTGCAACCCGCCTTTCCGGTACCCCCATCTGCCAGCCCACGCACTCTAAGGTTTCGTTCAAACATTTCCGTTCTTTTCCATTGGCCACTTCGAGTATGGCAATGTTCATTCTCCAGTCGGATTCAGATGGCAGTATAGTACGGTAATGCGAAATATTCGCAACACTGGTGGTAAGTTTTAAACAGATAAAAAATATATATTAAATATACGCAGTATATATAATTACTTCACTGGGGTTGTTTATGCAAATTCATATTGTTGTTAATATAAATCGAAAAATAGAATCTCGATAGAAGCATGCGTTACGTGGATTTTGGCACTTTCAAATTTTCCATAAAGGAGTAAACATTTGCAGTTCAATTTTTGTATATACAAATATTATAATTTAATATACATGATATTAATTTTTCTCTTGGATCCAATGTCTTATATTTTACGTCCGTTGTAATCTCTTTTATTACAAGTGTTGATTACGAGGGAAGTTATAGATATCGTTTGTAAAACATGATCACGTCAATGTTCTAAATATGATCAGAGAAATGCTCGTTGCTCAAATTGAATGTTGGTATGTATTCTCATGGTGATTTATGAAGACCGTTTATCGCTACCTCCTACCGAGACTCTTCTTGCGGATGCAACGACCCTCAATGTTTCAGTTTCCTGGTCTGGAATGATCAACATTTTCTGCACCTTATGCGGTTCATCTTTACCTAAAGCATGGTCGTGCATTAACACTATACTCTCATTTACAGAGTTAGAATCCCGAGAATAACCAAAACTCGCTAATAACTGTTCTGGTAGATCTCTCAGTGTGGATCTTCTTCTTCCAAAAATCTGGCTTACTCTTGGAATAGGAGTTGAAGACGTTCTTCCTGAAATCATCCTAGGTAAATTGGCTTCTGATGTTTGAGAGCCTCTACTTACTAGAAATTGTAATAACGATAACCGAATAAAGTATATTTATCTATTTCGAATATTAAACAATTAATTATTATTATATTTTTAGTATAATTATTGCTTTTTTTTTACCGAAGATAATGTCTGATGCATTCATGGTCGACAAATAGTCTTTGAAACTTTCCCATTTGTTGTTAGAATAATGTTTAAACTTTTTGAAATATTTTCTGGTCTTTGTATTGGGTTCGCATAATTTCTTTACTTTGGTTATCAAGTCTTTAGACATTTCTCTTGCAATTTCTAATCTCTGACAGAGATCGATAGGGTTTTGTTCCAGAAAATATCTTGTATTATCGTTCGTTTTTTCCATAATGAACTGATTAGTCTTTGTGCCTTCCGATTCATAGACTTTTACTCGAGGTACCAAACGACGCAACTTCCCGTGCAATTTCTCAATTTCTTCCAGCTTTTCTAAAATTTCCTTCACATACCTTTCGGACATATTACGCCTCATAAAACATGCAGCATGTTTGCAATTTCCAAAAAAATATGTATTTATTGCATTTTTTAATTAAATACAGAAACAAATGAGCAACGTGCGAATCTCAATTTACTTCATGATAATGTCATAAGGGACCTGTAACCTATTTTCATATAAAAATATAACAAACATCCAATGTAACACAGAAGAAAAATTATCTTTTCATGTTGAAAAATAGACTTTATAATTTTGGACTTTTTATTTCGAACGTATAATATGTCGTCATATAAAAATAGCAATAAACATGTCAGCAAACGCAGAACAAGCAACGCCAAATCGTTGTTATTGCAAGGCCCAAGATGGAGAAAATAGTTTAAATAAGATTGCAGAAATTGTAACTGTTGTAAATCTTAAAGTACAAAAATTGCGGGACGAGGTCAGTGCTCTTAAAAATGTCAGTCTTGATAAAGAAAAAAAGTTGTTTCAAAAAACTGAAACTGCTTGCAGACATTCTTCTTGTTGCAGAAGTGAATTTGACATTTCCTCAAATAATGTAGGATATGATAAAGTTACTGATTCAGAAAATTCAAAGGTTCTTACAAGTCACATTAAAAATAATTCGATAAATGATTATATGACAGAATATACGAAAATTGATGATAGAACGTCTAACCATGTAGAAGACATAAATAACGTTTGTACGAACGAAAAATTGCAAGTAACAGATTGTAAGCCTATTGTACGGAAGAGAAGAAAAAAGAAAATTTCTCACGGAGTTCAGTGTGACTTAAGAATGGAATGTAAAAGGAAACGAAACTTTTTAAATTGTTTCATAACAGAATCGCATACTAAGGTGCATAATCTGAGATTGAATAAGAAAATGAAATTTTCATCCAAGAGTAATATTCGCACAATTTTTGATCCTGATGTAGAAAAGGTGAAATTAAAAAATATGAAAGAACAGAAAAATGGTCACATTTTCCAATTAGACACTTACGCACATGGCGAAGACAACGCAGTTCGAGGAAAAGGCCGTCAGATGAGTAAATTAATTAAAAATGAACCTAAAAAGGAAACATCGCAAGAAATCAAAATGATGGAAAACGAACTGACCGAATATAAAGGGGACCTACCAGAAAGTACGGAAGATGAACGTGAATCATTCAAACACTCGATGACAAGTCGAATGAGTGGTGGTGCAGAAATTCGTGGGAACTACCTAATTTCCGACTTCCACAACAAAATGCAAAAGATTAATTTATACAAGAACGTAAAATTTGATGCAATGAATGTAAAAAGAAGATTGGATGCCTGTATAAACGAATTGAATGGAATAATCGAAGACGTTTCTATAATTTTACCAGATATGAATGTCTCGAAAAAATTGCAAAAGTGAAATATAAAAAATGTTCGAATAATGAAACAGAAGATTTTTCATTTTAATATCATTTTCAGATTAAGGCATAATATTGATTGGTAAAAAAAAAAAAGAAAACTGTATTTTTGTTGTCTTCTTTGTACATTTTTACACATTACGGAAGCTTTTTTTCAAAAACATTCGATTATGAAATCTTCTGAGTAGAATATTAGGGAATTTTGTCGCATTTATAGTGTAATCGCCCGTAGAGGATGTAACAGCTACTATGATCGTTAATAAAAGTGCATATGTTTTCACACGGTGCATTCAAATCAAACCAACGTAATCTCGGTGCACTTCAAGATGCATGAACGATTACTATTCAGCGAGGCCTACGGGGGTGAGAAGGATAGGTTTTTCGTCAAATCAAAAGGTAACTGTATTCTGACATGACAAACATCACTGTTAGTTTACCTAACCTATCGTTCGTTTTGGTCTACAGACGAGCAATCGATAACCGAACTGTTATCAGATACAACTAGAACGAAGTCTTTTTATTCTGGTTTCATATCGATTGTAAAAGAGGTATTTTTACCTCAAGGATATCCCGATAGCGTTCACCCTGATTACACTCCTTATCAAATATGGGATACAGTTCAGGTTAGTTTGCATAGAAAGCTGCAAACGTTATTTATATTTTATGAGTGAAACTACTGTTCACGAACGAAATTACACCATTATCACTACTCTTTTATTTGTTATAGGCATTTGCAAGTACCATAATGGGTACACTTACAACACATTCTATCATGCAAGGGGTAGGTGTAGGTGAAGCGGCAGCTACTCCACTAGCAGCAGCTATAACATGGATATTAAAAGATGGGACTGGAATGATTGGTCGTATTGTGTTTGCATGGTGGAATGGGTAAATAAAATCATATATAGGAATACAATACTTCTAATTAATCTCTACAAAAGCAGCAATTATCTTTCATTCATTAGGACAGATTTAGATGGACAATGTAAAAAATGGAGGCTTTTTGCTGATATTCTTAATGATTTAGCAATGGGATTAGAATTATTCTTACCCTATTTTTCTTCCTATTCACTTGGAATATTGTGCATTTCAACGGCGATGAAATCGATTGTTGGTGTTGCTGGTGGGGCAACAAGGGCAGCGCTTACACAGCATCAGGTACAAAAGGCCTAAAACAGATTTGATTTTATTAGTTATAACATATTAATTTGCATTACAGGCATTACAAAATAATTTGGCAGATGTATCTGCTAAAGACGGAAGTCAAGAAACATGCGTAAATTTAATAGCATCCTTTGTTGGTATTCTAATACTTTCAATTTTTCACAATGGACGGTAAATATTTAATTACATATATCTATTGTTTTCGTAATAAGTGAATTTAATTCTGTTAAAAAGCGTGCTAACGATATTATCGATGTACCAATGGTATTATAATCTGTATGTAGATACATAATGGAACTGTATCTCTTCCTCGTGATGATACATCTATATGCAAATTACATGGCTGTAAAAGCATTATGCTTAAATTCTTTAAACGAAGATCGCTTAGCTTTAATAGTAAAAAGTTATATTTCGAATGAAGTCATTCCAAAACCCGAAGAAGTTAACAAAAAGGAATCAGTGCTATTATTAACAAAACCGAGTAAGGATGTTGTATTTTACTTTCAAGCATTAAGTTACTACATGTTGTTGCTCTTTAATTATATCTTTGCAGCAATGAGCATATGTGGATTCAATATCAAAATAGGTGTTTCCCTCGCGGCTCTTATAAAAGAGGATATAATTTTAACAAGTGATACCGAGCTTGCATTGAAGCTTTTCTTAGATAGAAAATACTTGATTTCTATTGATGTACAAAACAAAACTATTTTTATATGTCTTAAAAAAGACGCGCAGCCTTATGATGTCTTGGAAGCATATTTCCATGCTTGCCTTTGCGGCTTGTTTATTTGTATGTCTTTAAAAGTGCCACTTGTAAGTAAATCATATAAATGAATTTTAATGCTTATATTTTGAAGTATTACGTTTCTCCAGGATGTTTTCGTAAAACCCGAAGTGAGCGATCTGTCGTATCCTTTAATGCGACTTTATGTACTTAATAAAAGGTACTCTAATACAAATAATCGCATACAATCATCGAAAGCCATAGAGAGCATTTACGCTACGAATTTATTGATCTCGGGCGAATACAAAGCCTTTATTAGTGACCTTGAAAGTAAAGGTAAATAATTCTATTGTTATGTGATAGAAGTTTTGTATTCTTTTTATTCATATAAATATTGTTTTATTTTTTAGGCTGGATGACAGAAACAAACCTATTACCAGTAGCAGGTTGGAGATTTTTGTAAAAAATCGTAAAATGGTAAAAAAGAAGTGCAAGGACATCGGAAATTAAAATATCGTTCCTTCCATATTATTTACCTCGATAAAATTTTATAATTGTTAATTATTTAAGTAATTTTATTTGCATATCTTGTAACTATCTGTTGGCAATGAGAAAATTATTTATAAATATTTTCTTACAAATTTTTATCACAGGTGATATATTATAGTAAAACTGATATGGAAACCAGTTTATTTCCAATAATTTATAAAAATATAACAAGCCTTTAACCTGTACAAATATTTCAATGAAGTTGAACTAAGACTCTTGTTCCTGTTTAGGGCCAGTCTGTGATAAATGTTTTACTATATCCACCCAGTCCCATCCTCGTGGCCTTTCTCCTTTTCCATCTGCCTTATTCCATTGTCTACGCTTCTGAGCTTTAGTTAAATGTTCCTTCTTTGGCTTTTTTGTTGTTTCCTCCAACTTTGCATAAGAAATTGGTCCTCTTTCATATATATCAAACAAATTTATAGTTTAACATAACTAATTCTTACCTGTTGATTTTCATCTGTTATCTTAAGCTGGTTGGTTTGTAAGTTTAGATCAACTACAGAGTCTGGTTGTGCTGAGATCAACTCAGTATAATGTTCTTGTACATATTGAAATAACGTATAAGTCATAGCACTTCCTAGCCACTGATTCGCCTCTGCTTCCAAATGCTGCAGCACCTTGTCTTTTACTTCTTGCACACTGTATTCCAATCATTCACCTTTAATAAAAGCAACAGACTGCAAGAATAGTCAGTGAACAACATGGTTTCACTTACATGTGCTTGTTATAAAATGTGTTCATGTTAATGGTAGGCCTCTCTGATGGATATGTTGTGCCCCATGAAATTTCCAATAGAAATGATTTCATATCATTGTCCTCTCCATACTATATATAAAGTCAATGTTATACAATATGTAAGGATTATAACTTAGAAGTCATAAAATTTGAATAAACACGATCTACTCGTTATCGATACTGATTTATTTTAAAATTAGAAATTAGAATTATATTTTATGATTTAAGAGTACAATCGTGATTATATTTCACAATTTTTGGAAAGAGCAAACCTTGTATTGAAACGTAGTAGGTGTCAACTGTTTAAAAGCCAAATCTCCTTCATATATCGAAAGAAGAACTTCTCTTTCCTCTTCCTGAAGTTCGGCATCGCCCATCTCCTTTCTCCTGTGTTTGATTTTAATACTCTAATTTTTCCGTTACGCGCACAGCTCATACGTTACTTTGAGGTTAGGAAAACCTATAGTAGACAGAGTCGCTATCACTAAATCGATTGTGCTGCCTTGATCACGTTATGCGCGCCACATTGCGTCACGCTGGAAAGTACTTATTCTCTTTTACCGTAGTACTTATTCTATTATTACCTTATGAGACTTTGCGTCCCATGTCCCGAAATGTATAAAAAATTAGAGGTATCAATGCGCCCTCTACAATCTAAAATGGCGTAAATTGAAATGGAATTGAGGCACTAAAGTTCGTTAAATTGCATTTAAAAAGTTTATCATTTGTTATATTTGTAAAAGTTGGCAAACATATATTTGATTGTGTTGTTAGAACTTCTGACGGTCTACTGATAGCCGTAATGTATTCTGTAGATGGTAAGACATTTGCAGCCAAAAAAAAAAAAATAGATGGATGTACGGTGAGGAGTGTTATTCGTTATCGAAGATCGTGGTATCAAGACATCCCCAAACCATGGTAGTTTATATATTATAACTTCTTGGAGTAAAATTTGTAATTTAAATTTTATTTTGTAATTGGTTTTAATCTTATAAATTTATTTATATCTTTTATCATTTTGATCTAAATTCAACAAAGTTCTATTTCGTTATATCAAGCTTTTTAAATCATAATACTATTTATAAGAACAATATACAAGATATAAATCATTTCACGTTTTATTATAGATTATTCACACGATCTTCACTCCTGTCTATAATCTTGGCAAGACCTAATGCCGTTACAAAAGGCTAAAAATGTAAGTCTATTCTTCATATTTTGTTTCAATGATAATTAATTTGAAAAATTAAAAATATTAATTTTTTTACTAAAATAATATCTAAAATAATGAACTTTCAATTTTATAAAATTCTTATTATTATTAAAATTTCAATCTCATTCATTATCTGAAACTTTCTATATGAAGTACTATGTTTTTAAGAATAAATTATAATATTTCACATTCTATTACAGATTTCCTAGTTTCCTTTAACGATGATACTCTTTGATGACGGCCTCGATGTTGACTTTTTCTGAGTTATTACAGCATCGATGACAAAGTTCTCTGAATCACATCTGCATCTAATGGTGAGTCGCATGCATCTTTGTTCCCCTGTTTAAACTCGAACGCGTATCCGATACAGTGGTTATAGTCGAACTGCATGCAGTAAGGTCGACGGTCGGTACTGCAGGAAATAATACTGTTATAGTACAGACAAGTCTCGAAACTTGAAATCGCGAATTAAAACTTATTACATAATATTATATTGTTACTAACAGTTATTATTAATAGTATAATGATATAATATTAATAAATTGTTGATAATAATAACTTCTTACGTTTTTCACAATACATGGTTTGAATCATAGACGAAGTATAGAACTGTTGTACCTGGTCAGTGGTTTGAATTAAACCATTTACAATCTTCTCCTACACTGAATCGGTAACATTGGGAATGATGTGTTGGGAAACTGAAATGTAAGGAGGATTTAGGGCGGAATTAAAATGATAAAGGGATTGGATGATGTATCTATTACGTAGCTCTTTCCTTAGATCAACGCTTAAAGATAAGATAAAGCGCGTACATTTTGCTCACTTTTAAGAACAAGCTTCTTGTACATTTCAATTTAATTACAAGCCTTGTTAAGATGTTTCACCGTTAAATTTAAAGATAGAAAGGATCACAATCTTAGCAAAGAGGTTAAACGATTTTATCTCCTCACATACCAGGTGACGCCACATTTCCATTTTAACTTTACATTAGATTTAATCTACGGTATACAGACACGAAACAAAAAAGAATCGTTAAGATATTGAAACTTAGGAATTCCCCGCACTAAGTTTCTCAAAATTTTAATATAACTAAAACTATATCGATAGCAAGCATTAGACTCGATCCAATTCAGAAAAAGACAAAATGCAATTCAGCGACAGGCAGAGGAGGAGAGAAAGATACACCAAATGAGATGTATTATTCAAGTAATTTCGAAGCTGTCATGCACACAAATACAGAGATTTCTCGCGGTATCAGCCGGATTGTGCAGCAGTTTGTTCAGTCGTATGCCACCGCAGCGCAGTAGGTAGCAGGATGTTATAGCACGTTCGAAAGAGAAATGAAGCGAAAAGGGGGTGGCGGAAAAGCGACGGAGAAAACTCGGCAGGAGGAAAAAAAAACGTAGTACATATCAAGTGAGTAGCGAGCTATGGATTAATGCGAGTTTCCACTTGGGGAAGCCCAACCCCGCGTTTACACAAACATCAGTTCCTGACCCCATTCCATGTTTCGTTTAAATTTCTCTCATCGCGGAACGTTGTATCGAGGATCGAAGAATATGCCAGCTGTAACAACGCATCATCGGCTTCCTGTCAGACGAATTTTTCATCCTCGTTTTACGCGATGCGATACCGATGTTCGTCCCGTCTCGTTTCCTCCGGAACTTAAATGATATACTAGGAAGAACCGATATTCGCGTATAAACACGAGTTTATTAATGCGTTTCTAGTAAGTTTTTTAAATATTGGCGGTATTTTTTATATATTACACATTTAGACTAATTTTGCCTCGTATATCGACGTCCCGGAAGTTTAAAGCGTACTTTTTATATCGGAAAAGGTATCGTGAGGTAAATCTTGTTCACATTGTTGGAAACATCATGGTAAATTAGATTTAAAAGAATGCTGGCTCCAGTCATACTGTCTGACTAAACATAGCAAACGTATTGAACTATAAAATTATATGTCAACATATCGCAAATTATACTACTCTACTACTATACTACTCAAACAAATATCTCAATTAAAATTCTAACAATTAATAATAATAATAATTCAATATTTTCACGAGACAAAACAAAGAAATTATTTCCTGTTAAATTATGCTACATAGAAACAGGATCATAAAGAAAATTGCAAAATCTCGAGTAATTTCATCTGGATTACCGAGAACTCAGTGGGCGATAACAAGAGATGTACTTTCAGCTGTTCTTTGCGTAGATCGATGGGCGATCGGGCGAGACAAACGATCAGAAATCGGTGATCGTTTCGCAAACGCACGTTTGGGACAAGTGGCGAACATAAGTCACGCACACCCTCTCGCCATCCACCGCAAAGGAGGCTTCGTCGAATTCGTCGATGATTCCCTGAAATCCTCGGGATTATATTGCTCGTACGCACCTGTATTTCGCAGTAGACGCGTGTATGAGACGATGCTCTTCTACGAATTCGGCCTGCACGACATCCCTGCCTCAAATGTTCCGCCTGTCCATTATTCATCGTGGCCATTGCAACCGTGCACGCACGTTTCGTGCGCGAATTTTTCGTTTAACCCGGGTACCTGGGGCTTGTAGACAACCCGACTCATCCCTTTGTCGGCTCGAGGAAAAGAGAAAATGCTTTGGTGAAAATGAAATGTCGCTTCTCAAAATAAAATACATTATATAAATGTGGTTGCTCTAGGTTTCGATGTGTCGTTCGTTTTTCCTTCTTTTCGGATGAAGTTTAGATGCGCTGGAAACTATCGTTGATTCTTTAGGTGGAATATCTTTTTTAAAGATACGACGTACTATGTTGATTTACACATTCGTGTTCAAAGAGAAACATGTCTGTTTATACTTACGATACTTAGGTTTATACTACACTTTATATATATTATATTAATAATTCCTAATGCTAGAAACAAGCGGTCAAAATGACAATCGTTTCAAGAAATTTGTTAATCAATTTATATTCGACTTTATATTCAATTTGTCACGAAGAAGTATATCTTTCAGTTTAACGATGCAACGGTAAAATACAAGTTTCATTTCCGTACAAGTATCATTTTACAAAGAGCGAGTCGTAAATCTATACGATCTTCAATAAAAATGACAAATGACGAATACGAAGAGCGTAACGTTAATCTAAGAAACGTGAATAATTTGGATTATGAAAATCATTACGATACGTCAGAAAAATCTCCAACTTCCAACAGGAGTTCTCATTCTGTTGAATATTAGCATCGTCTTGTCCTACTACTAAGAGGATCTCCTTATACCTCCTTTATTGACTTCATGATATCGGAAATGCAGCGAGCAATTTCGACCAGGAACACTCGTACAACATCCGTAACGAGCTTTCTCACTCTCGGTGGATAAAGACAATAATAATCGCGAAAAGAAAAAGGTAAGGGTGGCGCCGTGGTGTCGCGAGTGCATCGATCACAAAGAATCGCCTAAGTACCAGTGATTCAGAACACCGGCCTGCCTCCCTCGGCTTGTAAGTGCCTGTACGTGGCCGGCCCTCTCTCTAGTTCGAGCACGAGGAGCCTCATGAAACATGGATCGAGAGTCGCCCTGTGAAGAAGCTGCGGGAAAGAAGCCGACCGCCTGCCGTGTGCTTGCCGATCATCGCCGATAGTGATGGGACCAATACCCTCGCGCGTCATACCGACCAAAATCTCTTCATTTCAAGAGTTAGTTTTCAGAAGTTGAAGTCACACGTAAATCGTTTGGTATCGATGTTCAGGCTGGAACGGTACTCTGACAAGACATTTACATACATAAATTATATCTATTTATAGGGATACTAGGAACATCGGTTTGTATTTTATTAAGAAATTGTATGTAGGAAATTGAATATTTTTCACTATTTTTCGCAAGTTTTTGACGTCTGAGTATTAACTTTTGTATTTTCCTCCTTAGGAAAGTCCTTCAGTATTTCGTTGAATTAATCTGCATGTGGTTTGCTATCGTCGAGTACGATATTTTAAGCAACGTTAATACAAAGAAAATTTCCATAAGAAGTTAGGAGAGGTAGCTCAGAAGATATATGTCGCAGAGAAGGAAATTACTTTCTGGTATTTCTATAATAATAGAGAAACAGAGAGAAGAACAGCTGAAGCGTAGTGCTGTGTGTAACGATTGTTGTTGTGTATGAAGCCGCTGAAGGTACATGTTAGATGCAATTCTACAGGAAACTTTGTAAATCTCAAAACACGAAGATGGAAGCTGGAGTAGCGGCGAATTTTTCTAGATATAGACACATAGAAAGCTAGAGCAAAGTTTGGAAAGATATAAAAATAGGAGTTTGAAAATCCTAAAAATGGAAATTTCAAAATAGAGAAATGTAATTGCAAAATAATAGAGGAACGAAGATGGTAAAAATTTAAAGGTATAAGCAGACTCGAGAAGAGATGATTTGACAAAGATTATGACGTTGAATGATCCATGATCGGTCCCATCACTAATCACCGATGTGACTACGCGGTTACTTCTCCTTGAGCGGTCGCGCAAGAAGAGCTTCCTGGCGCTGTTGATTCACGGAAATTAGTGCCACCGCGGTGCGTGCACTGAACATTACTCCGTAGCTCGATATGCATTATGTAAAACCGTCGACTACCGCGTCGTAATTGTATCGTTTTGATAAGTAAGCTAGCACGCTAAAGCTGCTTTTCTTCCTCATCTCCGACTTTTCCGACTTCTCTGACTCCTCTGTGTTTCTTGCGTTCATCCCTTCTTCTATGTCTGTCCACTCGATTCCATGTAGAACTTAATTTCGATCGATGGAAACGTTCGACGAAATTTTCTTTTAAATTCGCGTGGTCTAAAATTCGACAGACGACCGTGCGAACTATGCCGGTCTATTTAATTTTGCGATATTTAGCTGTGAACGATTTTCGTGAATTTCATTCGACAGAATGTATGTACTTTTGACGATTAAAGTGGAATAATATTACATTGCACGGAGTAAAAGAGATTCGGATAAATTGTAACGATTAATAATTTCGAACGAATTCGAGCGTTTTATTGTTATCTCCTAGTACGTAGAAATAAATTTTGTGCAAGAAGATTAATATTCCTTTGAATATGATACATTTTGATAATTGAAGATTAATTAAAATAATATGTAGAAATTTAAAAGAATCTTCTGTTATAAGTCGAGGGAAGATTCTCTCGAACGATACTGTAGATTCACACAGTTCAGAGATTCATAGTTCACGAATTCGGTTAATCACGATGCAGTTTATGGTAGTTTATGCTGGGTACATTTAGAGTGCATTAGAATTGAACGGTGCAAAAGGTTTAACGCAGTTTATAACGAGAACGATGGTGCAATAATCGTGGTAGCATTTAGTGGGTTTTGGTATTAGAGAACCTGTTTTTGAACAAACACGATTAAAGATTAGCGTAATCATGCTACGATCATTTTGTCAGATTAACTCTTTCGTTGAATGGTTGCACGTTTGAAGTCAATTTAAGTCCACTTGTGTTAATACGATATTAATTTAGTTATCCATTAAATTATCCACCAATCGATTACTGCATATTAATTCTTAATATTATCCGTTAAAGATTCTTATTAAATTTCTTAACTGTCGCATCATAGAATTTACACAAAATATTCTGAAGACGTGAACGACAAGATAGGAAACGAGAAGCAGGATACCAAAGATTCTACTAACATCAAGAGAAGATATTTGTCATGGATGATATATGTGGTTGACAATCGAAATCGAGGAAGACAGGTCGCGGAGGTTCGCCATTTCAAAGGACAAATAGAAAAGGCATCGTCTCTCTGCTCGATTGCACGGCACCTACCGAGATATTTGTCCCAGAGATGAAATATGTGCGGTGCAATTAGAACAGAATGCCAGCAGAGCAGGCTTTATGAAGAAGCGAACAGATGCTCTAAGAAATTCACGTAATCGGATGAAACACGCGAAGAAGATTTCATAATTAATTAGAATGGACAGAGAAAGGAACGAGTCGATCGTGGGCAATAAACGAACAGAAAATATTTGCAAAACCATACGTTTATTCGTGGTGTTAACACGCGTTATAATAATTTTTTAATCCCTTACACCTGCTCGTCTTAAGCTTCTCGAGCTTCTCCTGAAAATCACGATAACCATTACTCTACTTAAAATATTTTTTACATTTTTATTTATTTACATTTTTTATATTTTTATATATTAACATATATATTAATATACCATTAAATAACGCCATAATACGTAAAAATTCGCGGTCTATTTATCAAAGGCTATAGCCAAGCGTTGCAATAATTTTCTAATCTGTCGCACCGTGCAACCTCAAGCTCTTCGAATTTCCACTAGGAAACCTTAAACCACGTTCCATGGCTCCTTAAACTCGCGCTCTTGGTCGCGTTAATTCCCGGTATTATCAATTCAAGAGAGCGAAGCTCCAGAGGCACTCGACGCGTCATCAATAAACGATCACCGCTAAGTTTCGTCTAGTTGATCCTGTCTCGTGGATCGCGCGCGTGGGTCCCCATCGATCATCTTCATCGTGTGTCGGCAGCGTTCGAGGAACGAGATCCGGTAATAGAAAAAAGGTATACGCACACCGACACGGGATAAAAAGGAAGAAAAAGGAAGAAAATGAAATTGATCCTGGCCAGTTGCTTGATCGTGTAGATTCTATACCGTAGCGACTCGTTACAAAATACTCGATACTCACAGGAGGTCGGGTTTTCGTTCGAAACGGCTCTATCTTCATGCGAAACGACGAGAGAAGCAGGTGGCTACGCGGCCATAAATGGGTGATGGACGACGTAACGATCTCTTCACTCTCTCTCTCATGGACGTCACAATTAGCCATCTACGTAGACACGGCTACGAACGAACAAACGGACCGAACAAACTGTCTGTCTATCTGTTTGTCTGCGGGGCTCTGTCGGCGGCGCCGACCAGGAGGAATTGCGTTCGTTCAATTAACGACAAACTCGATTAACCGTGTCCCCTCTGGTGGTGAATGGGCTGGCGCGAATATAAATTAGCGACTTCGATCGATTGTTTTGGCCTAGGTCCGGGAGAGATCATGGAACCAGGTGAGAAATCGCATGACGACCGATCGCCACGCATCTATACTTTGACTCGATTTTCATCCAAGTTCTTAATACGTAGAAGAAATCTGTACGATTTCGTACATATTAGGATAAAATTGTGTATCTTGTTAGTTTGCATAATTAATAAAAAAAGGAATCGATTGTCACTTGGCAATTGTTTATATTATTATCGTATTTATTTATGTTACATTATTTACTGGTGAATAATTATAAAAATGATGTCTCACCTATTCAAGCGTTTGACCTAGTCGATAGAAATTGTTTACAAAACATTGCGGTAAATTATCAAGTTTCTTGTATCTTCGAGCGTGCTGATGTTATTATTTTCAACGATTCTTAAAAGCGTATTACAATGTTTTGATAATCACTAGGCAAGTTAATATAGGATTCTCGTTATCATTTACCGTGACCTTTAGGGAACTTATTGGAAAGATACGACTAATAAATTTAATACACTAAAAGCTTGTAAAAGCTATTCGAAGAAATTCGTGTTCGATATTTGAAGAAAAGATTGGCGAACTTATAGATGCCGAAAGGTACAAAAGGTATAATGGAAATACATTTCTTTTAAGTTCTTCTTAACTGTTGCTACGAATTTTCCGAACAATTTAATACCTCGGAATGAAAGTCACGTTTTCTCATTTGTATTCTACAATCAGTTCCACAATCGATTCAGCTCCAAAGGGAGCACGCAACTTTTTGATGCTGGTGGCCAAGAACCTAATTATCCGATTCTGAAGGAAGCTTGAAAATCGAAGTTCTTCACGATGAGTTAACGTTATCAACGAAGTTGTTCTCACCACGAACAAACTTTTCTGTTCCTTCTTCCAAATTGCTGTTCGATTTCCTGTGATCGTACCGTGCAGCAAAAGCCAGGTTTACTTGAAAAAGCTAAACAAGCGCTCGGGGCGGGTTCTTTTTCTTTTTTTCATTCGAGAAAGTCGGAATGACATCAGGATGTTTATAATTGAAGGAATAAAAGAGAATAGAATAGTAGAAGAAGATACAGAAAAAAATAGATGCTGGAAGAGAATAAAATCTATTCGCGTTTGGCGGACCGAAATTTCGAGTCACGTGTTGTACTTTTGGTTCCGCACTTTTGACATTTCACGTGCTTTTCACCGACAGACAGCGATTTTCAATGGGATCGTCCTGCGGAAAGAGAGACTTCAAAGGGAGCGGTATTCGCAAATTGAGCGGAGTCAGTTGGAATACCTTTTTGTAGCCTGGAAAATGCAAAATTCGGTGCACGGCCAACAATTGGGGCAAAAAAAGACAAAAGAGGCGAGAAGGACAAAAAAAGAAAAATGAAAAATTTCAAATCTTTTTAGCGCTGTACCGCTTGTATCGTTGTCGAAAATTGTAATTGCCATTGAAAACGATATCGCGTTATCCGACCCGCGTCAAATTCAACATATTCCTCCTTCTTTCAAAGTAATAAGCAAATAAAAATAGTAAGTAAAAAATGAGTTGTATTTCTGGAACTAGGCAAAGAATTCCAAAGAAATTGCAATTACCAGAGAAAAATCTCAAATTCTAGAGGATCATCCGGACTACTAAATTACAGATTCTGGAGAAACATCTAATCTAAAAAATATCTGGGAAGAAGAAAGACTGAACCATCCTTCAAATAACAGGATGGACGAATAAGAAAGAACATTCGAACGTCTCGAAAGATTATATTGCCAAAGGGAAATCTTGAATTCCAAATCACTAAATATCAAATTTCAAGTTGTAGAACAACCGAAAAGCAGAGATTCGATCACAGGCAGAGACAGACGTACATCTGCTGCAAGAATCCATCGTAATAGAATTTCCTGCACATCAATATTCGAAGAGCTGCGTTCTTCCAGCGGATTGCTCCAATAAAATCCACGCGCTTTGTAAAAGTCGCATTCTCGCTTTGAGCCTGCCGAGTCTTAGGAAGCCCGATCCATCCTTAGTTGAACTGGGAATAAAAATGAAGGGATTGTTCTAAGATGCTGTTTGATCGTTGCTGCGTCTCGCGCGTTTTTTGCTCTCCTATCGACTCTCAAGAGCGTGCACGAGTCTCTAGATAGTTTGAGTTGGCCAGCTTCTACGAAAGAAGATGGATAGACTTGTTCGCGGCACGCTCTTCTTCGTGTTCTACGTCTGCAAGTTGATTTGCTTTTCTTATCGGTCAAGTTACATACTTTTTCCATGGATCGACACGGCACCCACGATTCTTTCAAAGCTCGGTCGAAAGTGCGTGCAGTTGCTGCAAGCCGATCGAACTTCGTCCCTCTTTTTTCTCTTTTTGGAGAACACGGAACGAGCCACGAGCAAGTTTTTCACGCCGCGCCGCTTCGTAGAACAGAGCGTGCTGTAAATTCTAGCTGAGAGTAGTTGATGATTGAATTATTTACAGACTCGATCGTTCTGCTCTTGCCACCCGGGAGAAACTTAGTTTGACTCTGGCACTAAAGACGAGACGAGGCTGGCGAGTCTGCTGAAATATCAACTTTTCGTTAGAATGACTTTACCCGTACTTGATGACGATTAAAGTTGTCGTTAGGAATTCGACGATACCTTAATAGGCACTGAGATTGAAAGAGAAAAAAAGCGTTGAGAGTATATCAAGGAATTTCAGGAACTTTTCTCACAGATTTTTCGTATCGCAAAGTGTCTTTAGATAGAGATCATTAACTTCCATTTTCGGTTTATCGTGACAGACGTTCGCGACATGGCAGCACGATGTCGCCTTAATTCTGAGCGGGTTCCAGGCGATTTCTGTCGAAGCCTTAGGCAATGGAGTGGCTGCGCCGGTTACCTCAGAAAATTTCATGGGGTTTCACGATGTCCGATAACGGAGATTGCGTAATAGAGATCGTCTAGCGGGGTTGCTGGTCGAGACCGAACCTCGCTGACTTTCTGACAAAGATCGTGCCTCGTCCTCTGTTATGGGAATTCTAGATGGAAGAGATAAGAGTACAAGGGACAGGTTTCTGGGAAATATAGATATCGACTGCGTGTATGGAGTATGTATTAAGATGTTACCACTTTTTACATTTCTCTATGATAAGAGAATCGTTAAACAAAAATGTATAGGCAACTACCACGACGCATGATCATCAAAAAAACAAAAAAAAAAAAAAAAAAGAAAAAGAGCAGAATAGAAGAGATATAGAAGAATATTTAATTTAGATATTTAGTTAGCAAGTTACTTACACGAACAGGTAGATGCTTATCCTTTAGGATATCTAGGATCGGATAGGATTATCAGGCAGGATTTCATTAAATAAGTTCGTCATAGCTACGAATTCTTTAATTACACGAATTAAGTCTAACGTGTGAAAGTTGACAAAGTGAATTCCCAAAATTGTTCAAAGAAGGAGGTACGTGAGAAAGCGGAGTGCTGAGATTTCTAGACGTAAAACTAGATTTCATTGGACACGCTGCATAGATCAAGGATATTTTCATTTTTCATCAACCACCAGTTGCCTGTTCGCGGTTGGCCATTCCTCGCCAAGTTATACGTTTTGCTGCATGACTTAAAATCTGGTTAGACGTTGTTCCAGCTATATATTTTTGCTTTAATGACGGCAACGATCTCCGAGAATCGCGACGAAGGACGACGAAACAAGATTTTGCTTCGAGAGCTAAATATAAAATATACATTTTTAGAAATCAACGAAAATTGACTGAAAAATTGTGCGAATCGACCGTTTAACTCGAATACGTTCAAACTTCAGCAAGCTAATTAATCTGTTAAGTTACTGTTTATCGGTTTAGATAGAATTAGAAGACGATCTGTAGTCGGAATATTTGTATGAAATTTTTATTTGTCGTATAATGGTCATAAAAAAATTATAGATAAATATTTGTGGCTGTTAAATAATTTCAGAACGAAGAGTTTACAAAAATTATATTGATCGAGGAATAGCATCAAGTACGAAGTGTGCTATCACAAGTTGAAAAACGGAATTGGAATCATACTTCTACTGGAAGAGGATAGTAGACGCATCCGAGTTAATTGTTTGGAAATAATTTCTATCATACTTAGGAAGAGAAGAAGATACGACATGAAAAAGGAAAATTGCGAGACGTACTCGGGAGGAACGTGAAATTTCATGCGCAATTTCATACGCGAAAGAAAACAGAGTAAACAGAAAATCGTATTACCAAGTAAAATGATTTCGAAACGGAATAACGTTCTCTATTGAGATGCGGAAATACCGTACAAATAACCGGGATGTTTGCATAGGATGGGGACACCGGGCGAAATTCATCTTTTCAGATGTTTCCCGGCACACCGATAGTCGTGGTCGAGAGGAATGAATTAAAAAAGAGGCGAAACCAGAGAAAGAAACAGAGAAAGAGAGAGAAGGTAGAAAGCTGTGGGAAGAAGACAACGAATGTCGTCTATGCAAGTCTTGCAGTGATGAACTGAGTTCACGTTATATTACATAAAGATCGTAACAAAATAATGAAAATGTTGTTCGTTTCGTAACATTGTAAATCCTATGTATGTATAATGTATGCGTAGGCAGCACAGTGAACAGTTTTTTGGTAAATTAGGGAACTTAAATCGAGTAAAATTGATAGTACGTTTCTTCGCTACGAATCGCTACAAATATCTCGCTAATTGTACAAAACTAGAAAATACTCAGAATTAAATGTCCACCGCTATATTTCACCGGAAGCGTTTTGCCGATTTTGCGAATAAAAAGCTCAGAATTAAATGGTCACCGTGGCAATAGAATAGAATCTGCTACGAATCGAACGTAAATATCGTCCAACGAAATTAGTAATTCAGTTGCTCCCAAATCACGAGCCAGTAAAAATTGAAGAACCAAGAAAAATCGAGGAAGACAAATTAAACAAAGGAACAGAAATGGATTGTCGATTCGAACATTGGGCGATAAATTTTCGAAATTTGGAAGCTTCCCGAGCAACCAATTTCTTTCGCTCGTGGAGTGCGTATTGTTAGCACCTAGAAGCGCGTCGTGTCTTTGCGAAGGAGACGGAGAAAGATCATCGACGCTGAGCATCGTACGCGAAGGTGGGTGCAGATAAGCAGAGAAGGGACACAGGCTGGGGAACGAGGAGTCGAGGGAGAGAAGAAAAACGAAAAGCAGGAAGAGGCGAGGGTACCGTAGTGAGAGGCGGAGGATCCTGACCATACGGAGGAGGGCAGAGTGCGTTTGACCGTCCGCTGGACGAGGAGGAAGCGACCCGAGGATGATAAGAAAAAGAAAAGGATCGGAGGTGAACAAAAGGTGGCGGTCAGAGAGGTGAGCAAGTGCATCATATCCGGGAGAGAAGGTACGAAATAAATTCGGCAACGATGCTTGCTTATTGATGAAGAAAATTCAGCAAGGTATAAGGCTCGTGCGTCTTACGAATTTAATAGATCAATATCATTCGTTAAATTTTGATATATCGTTAATTAACAATCGCATTAAAGAATATACCTGGTATAAAATACGTATATTGGATGCGAGGAAGATTTAAAACGAAGATATTAAATATCTTTATTAAATATATACTTTGTTATTTGCCATAATGAATAACTGGAATATTTCTATCACTTTTCTAATTGAGTTGAAATTTTGGAATAAGTGCTATGAAAGTTGACGGAAACGTAAACTTGACATTTGCGACAGATTAAGAACATCTTTTAGTCCATCCAGGAAATTGTTTAATGTACGAATTATTTCAAAAGAAATGGTAAACGTAGAGACCATGGTAGCTTCCAAAAGAATATGGCTAATTCGTGGCATACGAGACGACCTTTATATTACCCATATTTCATCAGAACTTAAGCCTACATAGAGAAGCAGCGCTAAAGTGTTTAATTAGAAGAAAATGACAATTTAACGTGTGTTAATTTTCTGATTTTACTCGTTTAATGAAGTACCAACTTCCGGCAACAATCGTGAGTCCATGTGACACTGAACCTGTTAACAGTCACGCTTGAATAAACTATCTTGCCATAAGCTCTCTCTCTCTTTCTCTGTCTCTGTTTAATCAATTTTATCTTTCAAATATCGTTTTCTCTAAAGCGAAAAATCCCAACTTTCTCCTGTAAGCTCAGTAACTTGAATTGATCAGGCTTGAAATAGAATCGTGTGGTTCACATCGGGATACAAGGTTGATGTAAAATGAAGGTCGCGAAACACGACTTCCCAGGGAAAATGAATTGCAGTAAAGTTTTATTCAGTCTAATACGTCCTCCATTAACGTCATATACTTCAATGGTAGATTAATAATGAAACAAATGAACATACAATCGACGTGTTCGATGTTCGTTTACGCAAAAGCAAATCTCAGACAGTTATCATTTCTAAGGAAAGTATATCGTCGCATATTGTCAGAAAGTACAAGTAGCAAAACACGATTTGTGGCGAAAGTTCTGTTCCAGATATTAATTCGCTAGACGTTAGTCGTGCTACCTGAATTCCATTACTCGAAAGCAATTTACTAGTGCGAACCTGTTGGTCACGTGACTTGAAATGTTATTCTTTCAATTTTCCACGCTTCTCCTCGGTAGTCAAGTTCACTTAACGCATTGTCGATTGATCACAAGTAGACTCGTGTATTCGTGTACAAAATGCAAAACAAAACGATGACCGGCCACGAGCGAGCTCGTGTTTTCACGGACGAAGTTAAATTGTTAGTTTTTTTTTCATAAAATAGCCGGTGGCGCGCGTTAGATTTTGCATAAGATAGCCGGCGGCACGTGTTAGTTTCCGCACGAATCAGCAACGTTGTTAACCCTCGACCACTCGAATACAGTAACTTGGCTGGTACAGACGAAGCTTCAGAACCACGAGGAAGAAAGCGCTAGGCCGATCCAAACGGAGAAGATTCCCGAAGGAGCCAACCTGAGAACACGAAGAACTGAAAAAATTGACACGCTACTCAAGTCCAAAACGCTAATTACTCGAAGCTCGGCAAAAAGCGTATCCACGGATGGAGAAAAAGGGTACGTACAGAAAGAAGAAGAAAAAAATTCGAAGAGGCGATTCTGAGAGGAGATCAGAAAAGAAGAAATGGAACGGCGGATCGTTCCTTGGGATACACGCGGACAAGGAAGAAAGGAGTCTGTACAGAAACTCCTTGGTCTGAGAGGAAACGAGTATCTTGGTTCAACGGATGAAGAAGAAGAAGAAGAAGAAGAAGAAGAAGAAGAAGAAGAAGAAGAGAAGGAAGAACAAGAGGAAAGAAGGGAGCTAAGGTAAAAGGGAGACGTGCGAGAGAGGCGAGGGGACGAGGTCTGGGTTGGGTAAGGTGAGGGCTTCTACGGGTGAGTACCACTCACTTCATTGACTCGTGCGTACGCCCGCACGTCTGTCAGTCCATCCTCACTCACTCGATCCTCGCCTGGTCTCTTAGCCGCTCTACAGAGGCCAGTTCTCTCCTCCTTCGAGAGTTGCACGCTTATCTCATCCACGTCCTCGTCCTCGTCGTGGTGTACGACTTCAGGTAAAGTCGAGGTCGATCAGTAGTCCAGTCAATAACGTGCTTCCCTACGTTTGCTCGGTTTCGATCGATCCACATCGAATCGTAGTATCGTGGAAATCGTTGGAAAGTCTACTTTCGTGGGTGGATGTCGACTAGCAGAAAGAACAGGATGAGCCTGGCCAGCCTGGGAGCAATCCTCGCTTTCCTGCTGCTTTTCATGCTTCACACCTCATGGGCCAGGGCCAAACCTCAGCAAATCAAACCTGGTGAGTAGTTTCTATTATCCGTTTTCTTTTTTTTTCTAAATTTGTCTTGGATAAAGTTACTAAAGATAGTCTTAGTGTCGGTGAACATTTACAAGTTACAAGCAGCGCAAATTTAATAGCGTTAATAAATCGTTTTGCGTAAGATTAATCGAACGAGTGTTCGTTCTTTCGATTAGTTTTATTTAAGGTTGTTAAGGAATCGTAGTAATTTTATCGATGAAATTGTAGAACTCGCGCGTTACAACTTTATCGCCATCCATTAATTATCGTTGTATAACATAGTAGCAAGTTTGATAACGAAGGAAATACGATCGTCTTTCTCCATGCAAAATATAGAATCTATCATTTTTAAAATATTGAAGAATGTAGAAGTGTTTTTATGTTCTTAACGAATATAACAAAAAATTACTACTTTTATTACATTTTTTCCATTACATTTTTCACAAATCCTATCGAAATCCTAGGCGGAATGTCCTTTTCTTAATTGTATCCAGAAAACAAAATTGATGGAGTTCGATTTCCAAGTAACTCGATGTCGTATAAAATTCGGTTGTATTCGAAACGAACACTCCACTCAACATACGATAAGCAAAGAACGTTTCTCCGATATCACCTTCGTTCCATTTTGGCGAACCGTACTTTGCCGCGTCGAGGGATTGATTAAAACGCGGCTGATCTGTAACGAGGGAAGTAATACTTCCTCGTACGCGTAGCCCGTTCATTACGGTTCAGAGTTTATCGCTGGCGATCAGACCGGCGAAAAAGAGAAAGAGCAAAAGAGGGACGAAGAATAACGAAACGCTATTGTTGGCCGCTATATCGATCGACTCTCGGAGAAAGAAAGTCTCTCTAATCGGTGTATCATCGGCAGATGTCAGAAACGAAAGCACGCGTGTATACGCGTTTTCCCACGTCGTTCGTCGTGGGAGCACTCGAAACACGCCATTGTTCGATACGTGGATCGTTCGTTGCGCAATTCTTGCGGATCAGGGTTAACGTACCGACACGATTACGTTACCAGAATCCATCCGCAGGACGATCGATCGATCGATCATATACGTCGTGATCGATCGTGTTCCGGATTTTTTTGAGGTTCGGACACGATCCGTTTGTCCTTTTCGGTGCGAGGACCGACTACCTGGCCAGATAGGGTGATTCAGTTGTTCTTCCTATCTAATCTGGCGAACGGAAGTTCCTTCGTACGATAGAGATTATTTTGTGCGCTTTGGAACTAAAGGCTCCCGGGAGATTACGCTGGAACGCACAAGTATTTGGGCATTTATCATAAAAAAACTTTTATGTCTATATCGTATGTGTCATAAAATGTTTTGAAATTTGGTTAGCATCGTAACGATACACCACTGTCACGATTATATTGACAGAATTTGGGATCAATTTGAAAATGTATATAAATGTTACGAGCTATTTATTGCGAAAATTAGTACGTTCAAGTACTCGTACTAGTTTCTCGATGGTATTTTTTAAACACACGATACCAAAGCTTCCATCTGCAGTTGAAATTGTCGATTCTTTTCCCTTGTACTTCAAATTTTAATACGTGAAATCAAGCGTTACTTCGGGGAAACGAACGACCGTTATCTCCAGAAACTGTTTCGTATCAATTAAAAACTTCGCTTTTAAAGCTTGAAAGAGCGAACTGGTTAATTAATGGAAATGTATTTAGACCGATTCGCGTGGTCGATGCAAATTACGCGATTTCCTTCTTTTCTCTTTTCTATCATCGAATCGAAAACCGAACGCGCGTTACTCGATCTCAGGTAGAACTTTACGATCGTTTCTCGTTTACTTCTCCAACTTTCGATCCTCGGCTAACGATCCAGGGGAATCGTCGTTTGAATGTTCAACTAAGGGCACCGTGTGCAGTTAAGCGTCGCGAATGTCCAAGAATAGTTGGTTCAACGATAGGACCAAGTCAGGAGGCCAACAGGAGTTTACGTACCTTAGCAGACCGCACGCTTTCGGCGTTATACGGCCGCTGTAAATGTCTAAGAACTTTAGCTGTTTCGCTCGTGTCGCGTTCGTCCCCTTCCGGGACGCGGAATTATTGTCTCGCAACGAGCCT
Source organism: Bombus vancouverensis nearcticus (assembly GCF_051014615.1). Lineage (NCBI taxonomy): Eukaryota > Metazoa > Arthropoda > Insecta > Hymenoptera > Apidae > Bombus > Bombus vancouverensis. The sequence continues at coordinate 16,332,196 of NC_134913.1, read as the reverse complement.
CGCGTTCGCGCCCGCGCGTCTCAAACTTCTGCGGAAATATATTATTTCAAGCCGCGCTGTATGCTCTAGAAAGCGTTATGTCTTCTGGTGCATTCAGGACTCTGTTGGCTCGCCGCAATGGAATATCCAGAACAACGAGAGAATTTTGTAAATTATCGGGCCAAATTATTGTCATTCGGTGGATGTTGATACGGTGACTGATTTTAAGGGAAATTTGCTAAATATTCGCAATGGTATTTGAGACTTTTCCAATTTATTTAATACCAATGTAGTATCGAAGTTCGTGTACTAGTTAAACAGAGCATGTTACACGTTTCTTGATAAATGCTATCAGCCGCCAGAGTTCCCGAATTTAATAATTTCATTTCCGTTAGTACTGTCGCTCACATAACGATGCTATCTCGAGAGCATTTAGCAAAAGAATCTACGTTTGACTATCTAACGAAACGATCTAGTATCGCATCAAATACTCCACGTTCCATCGTCTCCGGATTGATGCATATCGGTTCCTGAAACGCTGCAACGTCGAATCCGACAGCTGTCCATCCTGTTCCATCGTACAACACCTATCTATGTGTACTATCGCAAGAAGCCACAAACATCGCAAGACCTTTCATTCCTCTAATTCCCTCGAAACGTCCTTCCACAACAATTTCCACCATATATTTCCGTCTATGTTCGTCGAAACCTTAAAATTTGCTCTGTCCATCGCTCGAGGTGGATGGACTTAAGACTGACTCCTATCAGTCCAATTTAAACTCCTTTCATTTTTCTAATATTTACAAAACAAACATTACGTCCTATTTTTTTAAATAAACCTGCTTCGTGAAATAATTGTATCTCGTTATCTCGTGCTGTTTATTATCATTTCCAGTACACGCGTTGCACAATCTTTTATTTCCGTAATCGTCGACTTCAGCTCTATTTCCGCAACAGTCGTTTCTATGATATTACTCTTACGGAAAATCGTCGTACGATTTTCAAAATCGATATCAAGCTTATTTGTACGATTCAGCTAATTATTCTACAAATATTTTGTCCTAAAACGATCCAGCCATCGGAACACGAGCATTAACAAACTCAAAGACATATTTTCCATCCAACTGTGAACCACGTTTTTTCTCCCTCTTTTTCTTCCTGTTTTTTAGCCGTCACTCATCACGCACGAAATCCGCGCGTCGTTCACGGTACTCGTCCACTCGATCTTTCGCGAGATTTCACCGGTTTTTCTCCGACGTCCATTATCTCTCGCGACGTCCTCTCTTTTCCCCTCTCCCCTATCTTTCTCTCTCTCTCTCTTTCTCCCCTTTCCTCGTGAATCCGCCCTTTCTCGAATTCGATCTCGTGTGTCCCGTTCCCTCGACGATCGGCTAAGTGATTCTCTTCTGTTCCTATCCGAACGATCGGCCGATTCTTGGTGAATGAATCTTACATGGTACGTCCGAATCAGACCTGGATCTATATATCATTCTCGCTGCAAGACTGTACCAGATCTTCTCAGTCCTCTCCTCTCCTCTCCTACTCCTCGTTTCTTTCTATTTTAGAATGATTCCGTGCCAACTGCCGGATACGCTGCCGTCCACCGATATGGAACTATCCCGGTTTATTGGAGGTGGCGTATGCAGCCAAACATCTGGCTCACGCGAGATATATCGTCGGATCCAGCGAAGATTCCGCCGGATGTTTCACACCGGTTAGTTTTTAACTTGGTTGGCCAGGCTGTCATTGATTCTGAGATTGAGATCTTACGGACACGAAATTCTCAATTGGGATAGGTACACACGCTACCAGCCGTAAGAATATCAGCAGTTTTATTCGCAGACTTGTTTATTTATTGAAAAAGTTGAAGAAATTTTAGTCCGTTTAGCATTTTGTACGTACGATGTACGCACGTACGATGCGAATGGAATTGAAGGTTTACGATAAGAAAATTAGGAAATACCAACGAAATGAAAGTATGTTTTTCTAACGTGTGTTTCTACTTGCTCGTACGTTTCTTCTTCTTTCTTTTTTCGTATATTTGTTCCTATACACGTGTTCTTTTATCGCTTGATATATTCGTTTCTTTCATTCGTTCACACAGTTATTCTTCTTATGTCTGTCGTTTTACTTGTTTATATATTCTTTGTATATAAGTGTTCTTACATTTTGTAGGATTATTAACATACCAATTGATTAATAATCATCGAGATATGCGTTTCTCGGTAAATTTATTAGCGGAGCGTGTAATCTATGCAAACGAGGATTTCAGCTTTTAAAATCGAGTTTCTCCACTCGGATCGGTCTCGGTTCAGCAGTTTTCTTCATCCGTTGACATCCTTCGTGCAAGTGGCCAAAGTTTTAATAGAAAAGACGTCGCGAGATAAATCATATCGACCTACGTTTAGGATAATTAGGAGAGGAAGGTCGTGTATCGTGGCTGATACTCGCCTCCGTTATTCATTGATCTTAGCTTTTCCATCAATCTTCCTTTCGATTTGTATGCTCTATTTAGCCTCAATGGTACATACTTGCAACGTTGCTGTCAGGTTTTGGCTTTACGAGAAGTCAAATTGAAATTCTTCTCCTACTTTTCCGCTTCCAATATCTTCAATTTAATTTTTATCGTTATTTTGGTCTCCTACGCTCAACATTAAGAGCAGCAAAATTTTCATTCGACTCTCTTAAATTTACAAATTTATTTTTGCCTTTTCCATACGAATTAGTCAAAAGCTCGATTAATAGACATTTTCTATTACTTCAAACATAAGAAAATACTCTCGATTTTTTGAAATTAAAAAATTGCAAAGGAACCTATTTACCAGCAAAGCTGATAATTTTTACCAGTTTTCTCTGATCGGTCGTTTTGGCTATATCGAGTTTTTTTTTTAATATAAAATAAATTCACCCCCAATCGCGAAACATCTTTCCTATCGAAAACAAAGCAAATGTTTCACGAATAACAAGGATATTTTCTCGAATATCTCGGAATAAAATCGCTATTCTTAGACCACGATGAACAGAGAATTTTCGAGTTGGCCAAGCCCGGATAGACAACGTCGAAAACGAGCTTTCTAGCTTAATTAACGCGCCCGCGGGACTCCTTGTTACGGTTCTTCGTCCTGATAGAGCCACTTCTGGCCCGTAATGTAGCCAAGCTGGACGACGCTTCTTGCGTCCCGATGCCACTCCGCAAAGTCTGTCGCATAATATAACGCGTTCGGACGAAGTTCGCGGTCGTTTCGATCTTACTCGACCCGGTTTTTCTACCCTCGAATCGGCACTCGACCTCGATGAACCGTCTCCCTTTGCTGGTTCCTCGGGGAACAAGAGTCCTCAAGAAATAACTTGGTCGAGCTTTTGCGCGTAAATACCGTCGCGATGACGATAAGAAACGCGACTGTCGGGTTAACTTGGCGCTAACTTGATGGGAGAGATTTTGGTTAAAAGCAGGAAAGTTTTGAGAGGCAGAATTAAGTAAAGAAAGTAACGTCGGAGCAGAAGAAAGGCGATTCGCTGTTTTCTCCAGTTCTACGTTTCCTTATGTTTATTCTCGCTTTTCCTGGGCCCAAGTTTCCTTGGCGATTAATTTTTTTCTATTCTGAAGTTTCCTCTGAGCAAATGTATTTAACTCGCGAGGATAGAATTCAATATTTTGTTCACATATTTTTTCTTACTCCCGTCAACTTAAATTTAATTGATCGGGTTTTATCCCGCTTATAACGTAGAATTTTATTTTTATGTGTACGTCATATAGACGGAATAATAGCAAAAATTCAAAAAGCATATCTAATATCAATTATTTAGTTCCTTTACAATATGTAGAGTCAAAGTTTCTGGTGAAATCGCATCGAAAACCGCAAGAACAATTTTCGTTCTTAACTCTCGACATCCTTTTCCTGTGTTTCGTTCGTGTATCGTCCACGCATTCCATGAAAACGCAGGTGGGGAGACAGGAAGGGGAATAAATGGCGTCCTTGGTCCCCTTGTAACGACCAATTAATACACTTTCGAACGGGTTTTAACCGTGGTTAATAGTTTGAAAGGTATTCTTTTCACTTTCCGCGGCCGTCATGGTCGTCTTTGACATTGCGATCGGCCACGGATGGAATGGAAATGTTCATTTTCATAAAATAAAAGTGGCGTGGCCGGTTTCGCAGCTGCACACGAGGGCAAATATCGAATAGGAGACGCAGGCCTCTGATCTTTCCGCGGTTCTCTGTATCGATTCCATTTATGCCAGATTAAGTTTTAATCGAACATACCGGTCGCGTCGTTCTTACGCCATTTCGATTCTGTCATCTTGCCAGCTTTTGGCTAGCTTCCACGTTGCTTCATTGTTAACTCGTCTAACCGGAACGAATCTTCGAAACTTAATTGAAACGAAGTAAATTATAAACGCGACTCTCCGTGCGAGGTGCTGTATCGGTTGCTTTCGAACGATTTTCTAAATTCAATTGCTTATTTGCATCTCGACGAATATATTTGTCGTAACCTTGGTCTTAGGAATTTTGAAGTGATTTATTGTAAAATTTTGTTACTTCAAAGATTTATTTATCTATACGCGCGAAAATAGATACATTTTTACATACGATTTATTACGCGGCTTTCGATAATTTGATACGTTTAAACTTTGATCAGCAGATACATTCCAAATTTCAACATTTATATTTAATTCTCATAAATATATTTAAGCTTCCATCGATGTTCACATATTCTTAATTTATGATGGAAATTCAGTTCTATCTGTAATTTTTATCAGAACATCCTTTGATTCGTTTACACCGCGGTATACCTGCTTGCGACCTAATTTGAACCAAACCTTGACCAACGTTGCTGATTATTTTAATTCCTCAATTAACACCGAAATCAATATATACTCTGATAATTTCTGCCCATCGAATTCCCAATTTTTCAACTCAACACGTTCGATTTTATTTATAACTTCTCGAGTCTCGAACATCGTCAATCTCGCGTTCAACCTTCGAATAAAATCACCTGTGAAAATCACAAAGCAAATGCCATTCCAGAGGCATTTGCCATTCTATATCGACCGTACAAATAGCGAATCGCCTGAAAAAAACCAAAGAGGAAAAAAAGGGACGAATAAAGAAAGAAAGAAGGAGGGAAAGACGAGGGAAGCGTGAAAGTCGCAGCGAGCGTGTTGCAGCGGTAGGTCGACGATTTCCTGGTGCTCCATGGTCACCCGGTATATACGTGTACACGCTACTGCGTCCAGGCTAATTACCCGTACCGAGAACACATAATAATGCCAGCTAGTGGAGAGCCGGCCTGGAAAAACTAGTACAAAGTATCCGTCGTGTCTCTCTGTGTTCACGGCTAAGCTGCACGTCGTAATCGTGAATGAGCTCGGTTCTTGTCGCTCCTCTGACTAAATGCCAGCTGATGGTCGGATGGCATGTTTACCTCCGCGATCGGCTGAGAATCTTGCCCTGCTTTTTCTTACGTGTACACTCATCCTTTCTTTCCAGATATCTTCGTGTAGATGCTTGGTCTTTTAATCGGCAGACTTCGATAAAGAATTTGATAGGTAGGGAAGATAGATTAGGTACAGTCATCGTGACGCATGATTTCGTCGATCAAATCGATCGGCAAGGACGATGAACTCGTAAAACGGGATCAAGTTTTCGTCGCTTTTAATTGATTATTACGAAACGTCAAAGTATTATCCTTTTAAATTATACTTTTCGTAAGGTGGTTAGAGAAGGCACAACTAATATTTTAATCGATTAAATCTTGTCAATGATTTTGATCGCAAATAACTTCACTCGGGTATTTCCTCCTGTTTCGTACTCGAACTTCCGCACCGTCGAATTTCGTAAATTTCCCGATACCGATAAAAATTTGTAATTTACTCCTCCGGATTGGATTTGTCAACGAAATTTTTGCATCGGATAAACGCAAGATTTTGAAGAGAAATTATCCTCCGGCTTTGTTCGATGTTTGATTTTTGTTGAGGTTGAGGTTGACTGCTCGAAGAACGAGTGGATGAATTTGTAATAGAAAAGTATATTGAAATAATTAAAATAATTAATAAAGTATAAGTTTATGCTGATTCAGATCCTTACTCTCTTAGTGTTACAATAAAAAGGGATGATAGGGAGCGCGTTCATATATTTATAGCAGAAGGACATTACCAAAAAAGTTAAGCTTATAGCTTATGTTAGAGGCTACAGGGAACGTAAATAGAAATCTGTTTATTATTTCTTTTGTTCCTAAACTTTGCAACTCGAAACATAATGTATACTCAAGGATACAATAATATGCACCGCTCCTTATTTAGAATATTTCTGCGTAATAACAATGTCCAGGTCACGGATATACATAAATAAAGATGTAGAGTTTTTCTTGAAGTAATTACTTCAACAGTTTTTATTATTGAATTTATTAAATAAATTTTAGTAGACTTGACTAGATTTGATTATTATATTTGGCAAAAAATCTGTCAAGGCTACGATCGATTACGATTGAAAAGAGGATTGCGCTGGTAATTTCAGAAGCGATTTACAGAAACGATCGATCGCGACAAAAGCATACACGACGTACGGCGAGAACGTTGGACAAGTCTCGTTTAGTGATTCATAAAGCTTTGATCATGTTAATTGCGCACGATCGAATGGCCCTGGACCGGAGGCCGTTTACGTGACAAGTTAGGCGTTTCGACGTTGAAAATTAATTCGGAACAGGGGACGGTTCAATCCCGCTGCCGTCCAGAATACATTTAATTATAAATTTGCCGGTGCGTGTGACGGCCTCCCCGATATATTGATAATTAATATAATAATTAATACCGGCGGAACATATTACGAATTTTAGCGAATCGCATAATCGCACGTAGCCGCGAAACGTGTCAGTGTATTCGTTTTCTCAGCGACGATTATTCCATTCTGAACAATTTTGGTCGGATCTGTTACCGATTTATTTCCTAATACAAATGTAATTTCGTCGTTTCAATAATTTTTGGATATGCTCTGCGCTAATAAGTAATCATGCGATTCCTTAGAGATAAATTCTTAAGTAATTTCTATGCTTAAAGAAAGCTGGGACATTAAAAAGTTAGGATATTCCTCGAACGATACCTCGCAATTAATTATATCGATACAAATTTGCATAAATACCAATCGGCAGTCTATTATTTATCAAAAAACTAGAATCGATCGCTTCTCGGAGATACGTGTTTTGTGTTCGTAATCGTATTTCGACAATATCGACCATTAATTCTCGCCATCGAAGCCACTTAACCTGCCCCCAATTCGATTTCATACTAACTTAAGAAACATTCGAATCGATTTCTACTCTGTTCGGCGATTAATCGTTTTTCTCTTCCTTCCTGTTCAAAAAACGCCAAAGCCATTACTTTTCGCTAGCATTTCTCTAATTCGACAAATCGTGTATCGATAATAATTTAGTTGGAGGGCTTTAGCTTGTATTTGGAATTGTAGGTATTTATTTTATATCGTGAATATGACAGGATACGTAATTAGCTGTATTTTAGCGTAATTAACACGTTTATTGTGAACAACATCGTAAATCCACGTCCACGTGCATACAAATATTCGTAATTCCACATGTATATACGTACAGGTGTAGAAATTATATGTATGATACACGTTTGAATATGTAGGTAACGGAAAATCCTCCTGTAATTCGATAAATCACTCGCAATATCAATATACAGTCCCCCATAACATATAAAGTCGTCGCAATAATAATTTAGCTGCTGGTTCACGTATCCATAGACGATCAAAGAATAAGAGCAAGGACGAAGGAAATATGACTGGTGACATCGACGCGAAATTCGAACGTGTTCTATGAAAATTCGTAGAACGAACGCTCGTTCATACCTGATCGGACTTTGGATCGATCGAATCGTGAAACCGACCGCTTTTCTCCTTCTTCTCGCGCGAATCCCTCTCTTGTGCCGCAATATAGCATGTAAAGTCGAGGCAGTCTAACCGATCTAATTAGTGCGATGTATACTAAAGCGGCGACCGGCTTCTTTAAAATTCGTTCGAAGAACGTGGAAACGCAGGCGGACTATTTATAAATCTGTCGGGTTTTATCGAAGACGACCGCGATTAAAATGCCGTCGAGTTCGTTGACGAATCGGTCGGCGAATCAATTAAATCGGTTCGCCTTCTTGGCGTATGACAATGATCGAATCGCACCATTGTTCCTCTTCTTCATCTTCGATGGATTGGAAATTTATTTATCTCGTTTTAGTGGTTTCAAGCGTTTAACGATTAAGTAACGAGCGACCTTTCATTTTTAATTATTTCCATCACATATTGTTTCCATCCTATCGCAGCTTATGTATTTCAAATCTGTTGCTTCTTAATAATCTTCCCCTATAACTATAGATCAATTATTTACTTTCAATTAACAATTCGTTAATCGTGCAAACATGATTACTTCTGTGTATAAAAGCGATTACTCTAATCTTCTTATTTCTCTCCTCTTCGTAATATATTACGCAAACGTATAAATTCCAAGACACGGTAAACATTCATTCGATTACGACCAGCATTCGCAACGTGGTCTTCAACGCGATTCGATCGGCTCTAACAACGCACTTTAGATCAAAGAATTTCCCTGAATCCGCGATAAAGTCGATGGCGACTTAATTATCCATCTTCGATTAGTCGCTCTTCCTAGGCCATAACGACCATCACGAAAGATCGAATAAGAAAGTGTTCTTATTCATCGTTCGTTGGATTTCTGTTTCGCTCAAAGACGAAGCTAAATGTCCCGTTCGACTGGTCAAAGAAATCGACTCTGGCTTCGGGTGATTAAAAAATTGGGACAATTGCGATTATTGCGATCGTTTGTTTCTTTTCGACGTTCTTGTCTCGGTTCGGCGAAGAGCTTCTTCGTGGCTGTACAAGACTCTGTTAAGAACGTTTAGGAAAAGATTTGCATTGCGTTTAATTGCGAGTCACTCTTACGATCGTCAAAGGACCGATTCCACTCGGTCGATTCCTTGAAAATTAGTTGCTCGCGGAGGAAGCCTTTGTTCTGCTCGAGAGTTTCGCTATTTAGACAAGCACTTAGCTTACTGACACGATTCTCAATGCCTTTTCGAAAGCTAAAAATTGCAGGTATCGCGCATGTTTCAATTTTATTTGCACGTTTAAAACGATCGCTGCGCTAATAGTGTCAATTTCTCTTAAAAAGGACAAAGAAATTGGAAACACTGGTCATGTTGGAGTTAAACTTAACCAAGGAAAATATTTCAGTCGTTAAAAAGCGTCCGTGTCTTGAAAAATAAAAAAGAATGGACGCGTTGAAAATTTTAAGTCAAACGCGTTAAAAATTGCAAGATTGAAAATTAAAAGAGTAGAAATCGAAGATCTTAAAGCTCTTCTTTACACGCTCAAAATAGTCGCTTCCATTAAGAATGTGATATATTATAAAGGACGTTTGACGCTATTTCAAGATCCTTTATCAAGGCAGCTAATTAGCGAATATAGAGATGCTGACGAATTTCGAAATCGAGATTCAGAGGATGGAATGAAGTCATAACCGTTGTTGGCCGGCATGAAATTGCACGCACGCGAGAAGGTAGTTCGTGTGCAACATGCAAACGACTTTCTTCGTCGGAAGTTAACTAGGCGCTAATTTGGTATTCACGAAACGTGGCTCGGCGAGCACACCTCGGTATGAAGGATCTGTCTACACTGGGTCACTGTTGTCCTTCTCGATTTTCTAATCCTTCCAAACCAGAGAATCATTACAGAATATTCCAATTTCTCGAGCTATTCCTCTATCCAATTCACACCTTCCTTTTCGATAAAAACTTCGATATTATTTATACCGCACTTTCCGTATGAGAGTACTTTAATCTCGATAAAAGTCAAAGTTAATCTCACGAAAAGCGTCCTACATATTATTAATATTCAAATTCAAGACAAAAAGTGTAAGATTACCTGCTGTTAAAAATACACTCTTAAATTACTTGACTGCTTCCTCGTATAATTACACGCGTTACACTGCCGCCCATAAACCGACCAGAATCCTAACATCAAACGTTAGTTCCGCTAAAACAGGTTTTCAATAAAATCTTCGAAACGTACGCTACAGTTTAATTTTCGTCGCAACAAGCGTTAACTTCATTTCACCAGTACGACGTCCATTTATGCTTATTCTAACTATACTGAGCGTGGTTTGTGTACGATAACAACGATATCCTTTAGAGGATATAAACAAATTTCTCCAGAGAATATAAAAAAAGTCGCAAAGTTTAGAGATATTCGGGAGGAAACACGATCACAGTCGAACTGTTATCCAAACGTTCGCGAAAGTCGTGGGACCAGTTTCGTCGAAAGCGACGCCGCGCCGGCATACTCGAACGAGAGAAGAGGATCTCGAGCCTGGGCAGCCAGCGAGGTATATTACGTAACATTTCTGCCGATCAAACGATCCAACTGTCCGTCCGTGAGCGGAATTCTTGCTTGCTCGGCGGCGAGGTGGTTACACACTTGGTGAATAGTCACGAGATGTTCGCCGTATGGCGGTCGTATAATTTCAAAGACCTTAAGGCTGACCTGAGTCAACAAGAACAAGGGGCAACCAAGTGGGGAACGTGGGAAGCGAAGTGTGGACAGAGAAACTGGCGAACGCGTTTGAAATATTCCGCGATGATCTACCGGTTCCGATCCACTAATTTATAGTTTTCTATTCGTGAAAATTATGCTGCATTAAGTCATCGGCATCGCTTGCTTTTAACACCACTTTCGATCGTCAATTTTCGGAGTTTGCAATTTCAACGATGGTCGTACTCTGCTCTTTCGCCAAATGATGTTACAAATTGTTTATTATATCGGCGATTGTTTATCGGTATAAGCGTTGGCATAGGCTAACTTTCCCTGGCAAGATACAAGTCCCGTATAAAAATGATTCTCTGTTTAATGTTTTTTATATTTGCAATGTGTCAAGGGTTAGAAGCTGTTGTAGTTTGGTGCATTAGGTTTTCGGAAAAGTGTCTTTCTTTTACAGACACGTCTTTTACAACGATGTACTTTATACAAACATGAAACCTAATCTGTCGAACGTTGTGATCTTTATTTTGATAGAACAAAATGGATCATACGCAGTTCGATAAAATAATATAAAACGGAAAATGTGTATCCATTATTTCCTTATAAAACGAAAGAAGCTTCTCGGACCACCTGATATATATATATCAAACTGTTATTGATTCTTGTATAATATATTGAATTTAATATTCCAAATTTTCCTCTATCCGCTGTTATTAAAAGAAGGATGTCTCGGACGATTATTAACTCGAAAGATTCTTGACTTTTAGAAGCGATGGCAGCAAGAATTCTTAATTCCCGTTATCTTATTCAACGGTATCATTTCATACACGCATTTGGTCCGCGATTTCGATGAAAACGCGCCTCTCTGGTGTTTTTCGTCGAGGCATATAATATTCCGCAGCTTGCGTACACGCGTGTGCAATGGTCTCTGCAAAATAATTCGAGAAAGCGCGGTTTGCATAAAGGATAGGCGGATCGTGTTTGCCCGCAAACATCGGGCGAAATACTTGATTTCCCTCTACCCTTTAAACAAACCGCTTCTCCTCTCCCGTTATTCTGATTTCTCATTCGTACCGAATCTTCCGCAAACGGCGGGTGGCGGGGAAAGAAAATCAAACGCGGGACCAGCCGCAGAAACAACAACGGCGAAGAAATCTGATCGATATTCGATAAAACGCGAGATTCGCTCTCGCCGGTTATGCCCGGGGTTGAACGATTGTTCCTCAGCCCCTTCTTTTCGCTTTCGATTCTTCTGATCCTAGCGAGGCCGCGAGGAATATTTACTCGCGGTAAGGAAAACGCCTCGAACCATTTCCTCTCGCTTCCTTCTCGCGTAATCTTCTTCTCAGTCAGCAATTGCGCCGGTTACCTTAAGGATTTTACGGCTCGTTTTAGTCGACTTCCCGTTTCGGAAACTCGATATCGTGATATGGAATCGAATGTCTGTTTTATACCGTGAATATAGGGATAGATAATAGATAGGGTTGGATTTTAGCATATTCCAACTTTGCGAATGAAGTTTTTAATACAAAGATTAGATCACGAGGGGGCACATGTTTGATGGTTTTCTTGGTTTAATGTATTTTGCAACTAAGAAGAAGTATCTTCTACTTCTTCTACTTTCTTCTAAGAAGAAAGAATCTGTTAGACCGAGGCATGCAAGTCCTTTAAAAATGGTCGTTGAGTTCTGTATTTGTATAAAAGATTCGTACAAAAGCGACTCTTAGCAAAATTCCAGTTTAACAGTGACTATATAAAAAATCACTTAGTATCTGTGTATAGTTCTCGGCTCTTAATGCCAATTATCACGTATGCCGTAATCGCGGAGAAGTTCGAACGCGACCACAACACGCCGAGTTAATCTACCGAAATCTTCAATTTGAAATTGAACAGGCGAAACGTGTCTCTAAAAGCCGAAAACTAACAAAGAGGAGCTTTAATTACCTCGTCGGAGAGAAAATATTTTTCCTCTAATTACCTGCTGATGAACATACGTACTTGCGCTAGCATCAGCGAAACGCGCCAGTTGGATCATTTAATTTTCTTCGCTGTATATCCGATATTCATCGCGCTAAAGAAGTATATAATTTCCTAAAATTCGGATTAAAATTAAAATTACGTGAAAATTAATTGGATATCAGGCAGAGAGAAGAATAAAGACTCGCGCGTATCGCGTAGAGTATTATAAAGCGTAAAGGAACGACAAGCTGTTTCCGAGTCGTTGGACGCTTTGTTCAGCCCCCTTGAAAGCCGTCAGTGGAACTGGACGCTTTAATTCCTGCCGGCAGCGGGACCATGCTGTAAATTAAGTTCGAGCGCAACGATTTCTCTTCAACAACAAATCACCACCATCTTTTGAATTACTACAATGGAAGGTGGCCATAATTTTCGGGCTGCTGGATGGGACTCGCGAGGCCAAAGTTCCTTCCGTTCCAACTTCAGCCCACCTCTTCCTCCATCCTTGTGTACACATACACGCACGCACATACACGTACGCGTACACGTACACGTACATACACATGGTACGATAACGAACGATCGTCGATTGAAGCTGTTGCTGAAGTTTAAAGTTTCTTCTTGTACATCTGTGTAACTCTTTTTATACTACGTTTCTTAATGTTTCTTTTCTTTATGTTCATTTCTAGTTTGGCTTGTACTTTTCGTTTTAATTGCGTGTCGAGTTTCAAATTGTTAGGAGGTCGATACCATTACGGGATTGGCCGGATCGAAAAGTGGCACAGTATCGTGTACATAGTTGAAAAGGTAATTGGACACTCGAGGAAAGTTCCAGTTTCGATGGCTTTCGCCTAACAATGTTCATACGCTTTTCTATCATTCTCCGATATAACAGTTAATGATACAGATGAAACGCGCTATATCTTCAAGGACATATTATTCCTTCATACTCTTCTTTCCCTTTTCTTCCTTTCTTTTTTTTTTTTTTTAGCAATGCCAGCTTTAAAAATAAATATCTGTAGAAATTTTATGGAATACAGAGGAAGAATATTTTCTGAAAATAATAGTAACACTGTATGGCACTCGATGGCAAGTATGTCGGCTTCGACGAAACGGTACTTTCAATAACCCTTTGTGTTCCATTGGCGCCGTCACAGTCATGAAAATTGTTTCTCGTGCTGCTTTTACCAATAAAAAGGGAAGAAGAATACTATGCGAACAAATTTATAAATATTTTTGGACTTCTTCTTTTCGAAAGAGAAACCTTTGGTTTCAAAATGTTACACTGCAAAAGCAGTTTCGAAAGAGAAACCTTTGGTTTCAAAATGTTACACTGCAAAATTATTTTCAAGCACAAAGCCTTAATAATGCTATTCCGATGGGAAACGAAAGCATATTTATTCCAAACAAAGGAAACAGATATTTTATAATTTTTCCGCTTCACTTTCCTTCTTTTGCACAGCGTTTTATCATTTTATCAAATTTCATTTAAATTATCGGAATTGTGCAAAGAGAGATCTGCATACTGTCGCCGATATCAACTGATTTTCGTTCGCACTTCGACTCTTAATCCGAAGGGTCACCGACCTTGTACAGTCTCGAAGGGAAACCGTTCTGCCCGTACGCGGAGCGATAACCACGCGAATTGAATCGCGTTAGTGGTCGCGGCAGGCATAAAACGCCTAATTATTCTCGGCATGAATTATTCAGTTTACAAATCAGTCAGCTGTCTAGCGGGGTCGAAGGTAGCGACGAGTTCAACGCGCCACCAGTCACGTCCGTTTGAAATTTGGTGTAGACGGACGTATCCGAAATATCGAATAACCGATCCGCATTGATGGATAATGCAAAAAAAAACGCTCTATTTCAATGATATATTTTGTTCAGAGCAAGTGGAAAACCTTCGGTACTTTCGGAGTTCTAAAGAATTATTTTCAATCGTAAATTTCATACTCGAGATGCACGTGTAATCGTTAAGGTTTCAGAAATCTGGTGTTTGCGGTACAAAAATCGCAACGTTCGTCATCCTTATGATTTGTAGGAAAGATATTCCAAGTTCAAGAATTCTAAAATGATCGTTCTAATGCTTAAAAATTTCCTATGGAATTTTGCAATGGATTTAAGAAGCGCGCAGATAGATAGTTAAAGCTTGAGGGAATTTCAGAATTTCGAAAAGGAAATTGCATTTAACGCTTTGGTAGATATTTTGCTGAAGAAAATGTCTAAAACTTTCGTTTCCAATTCTTTAACATCCGCAGCGCCTTGCTCAGCTTGTAACGTCTCTGGCAATTTAAAATCCTCGATTCGTTTACAAACCGAGTGAATTTTTTCGAATCACCGAATGGTGTAAAAATTACGGAAGAAGAAATTTTCAAACAGCAGCGTGACTATTCGAAGGCCATCCGGCTGTAAGGAAAGCCGACATTGGTCACGGCCCGTTACATCAACTTCGCTAAAATTAACGCACGCTTTCTGCTCGTTTCTTCCTCTCTTCGCTCTATGTTCCTCTTTTTATTCCCCTCTCGCTTTTTTTTTTCTTTCTTTTTAATAAACGAACACGTTTGCGCGGTACCTGTCGTGTCGTAACATCGTTGATAAAGATATATCGTGTTAGACAGCGAGACGACAGTGACACGTAGCCAGCGCAAAGATGAAAATATTGGGCGAAGCTTTATTGACACGCCGGACAGAGAAGGTACGAGCGCGTTGATGCCCGTGCACAGCTTCCGGCCGCGCTTCCATTGATACGGAGGACGCACTTTGTTTCCGGCCGGTTTCCAACGGGCTTTTTTCATCGGTAAAGCGTTTGCGCGATACCTTTAATAGGTAACTGCCTCGTACGCTGTGAAATGTTCCGTTCAACGCTCGTCGATGGGATTATCACCGATCTTTTTGTTCCTCCTATATTGGATTCTGTCTAGTTCTGTTTTATTTTCTTCTTTCTTTTTCGTTTTGTATAACGTGGTTCGCGAAATGAGCGGAGAAAATAGAAAGCGGTTGCTGGGGGAGAGATTTTTAATAATTTTCGGATACGAGGATGGAAATTGTTTTTGAGAAGAGAATAATGGAAATGGAGAGTTTTATACAGACGAACTCGCATTCTGCGTATTTCGTATTATACGAAACAGCTAGATCAACAAATTCTTTTCGATATAACAGTGAATAATATTCATTTCGTTTTATCTCTAGACCATAAGATCATCAAATTTGTTAAACGAGCATTAGCAGCATTAGTACGCATAAGGATTCTCAAGAAGACCACAGATCTTTCCTTGTACGTGCAATTACGTAGGCGAGAGGGTCGCGTAGATAAGCGAAAGTGGAGGATTAAATTCCTCGAGAAGCCAACGCGAGTCGTGAGTTCCCACAACGTCCGGCGGTGAGTTTCGCCGCGATTCCCGGAAACGATTATTTGATCGATTAATTCACGTGGATGTTGGTTCGGCGAGGACCCATTGAGCGGCGCGTTAACGTCGACACGCACACACCTTTCCTTCGAGAGGGCCGTCCAGGTGTGCAGGTGAAGCCGATGCCGCGGGGTCACTCATTTATCATTGCATAAGATTCAGAACCTGTTCCGGTCCATTCATCGCCCGGTTGCTCGTATATACCTTCGAAAGTGACTCGTGAGACAGGCTACGAAAGTTGTAGCCATGTACGTGTCTCATTGGCGTAGAATTTCGTTTAAAATTTCGGTTCGTTTAAGATTTTATTCGTTTCCTCATGCGAATTTCTCATCGATGATTTCATTGGATGGAGCAACGAAGAATCTTGCACGGCATATTCACGGAATACAATGTTAATCTTTGTTTCATTTCTTTTTATTTTGCTGAGATTTTACGAAAGACGTTAGAATGAGATCGAAATCGTTCGAATTTGATAGGACTGCGTGAGACAGTTTCAATTATTATACAAAATTGAAAAATATGGTAGAGATAAGTAAAATTATGTCAATTACCAATTCTATAAACTTTACTCTTATAACGCGAGATGGATTTCCAATTTCAAAAAGAAAAAAAAAAAACAGTTACTTTCGTCGTGTATCAATTTTCAACTTCAGAAGGTTCCATTCATTGCTTCGTATTATACTTTCAATCGAAAATATGTTTTTCCCAATCGCGAGATAGATGGTTTCTTTTTTATTATTTTTTTTTTTTTTAATCGAACATCACAGATTGCAATTTAATGGACATTTTCTATCAATCATCTACTGCCGCATCTATTCTATTTCTGTTTTATACTCTAAATTACTTTTTTTCTACTATCGTATACCTTCTTTCAAGCCGAAAAAGCCTTTACTTTCGACCACAAACCAAGTTTTACCTGAAATAACATTTTTCTTTATCACATATCCATTTTTATCCTTAGAAACTTTTTCCTCCCATTACACATTGCTTCTAGCACAGGCTACCCTTTGTATAATACTTTATATCAATTTTATAACCTAAACAGCTACTTTTTGCTGCTGTCGTGCATCACCTTTCAGTTTTAGAACCTTCTTCTTACATCTATTTATGTGACATTTTAATTCACAGACATTTTCCTTCGTCGCATATCGACGTCTATTTTCGAAAACTTCTGCCTCTCGTCACACATTGACTTTCTTCTTCTACCACGTGTAATCGCGTGCCAATTTTCAATTTCAAAACCTTTTATATTCAATGACTCGTTAGTTTTCCAATGCAACCTTCTACGCTGTATATCAATTTTCTACCCTAAATTACCGTTTCTTGCCATCATCTTACAATTCCGCAGTAGCAATTCCGAGACGAATTATTTTCGAGCAATAGGTCATCGCTGTGAAACAAATTTCTTATTAGAAGCTTCTTCGAGATAAAAATCTAACCATATTAATTTATTGAATCTTAAACGAAAACCTTATTACACAGTGGCAAATAACAAGCAAGAGAGTTTTTAATGATTTAAAAACAGCCTGTGAAATAAAACTGAAACGCGAAATCACCAATATTAACCATTCTCCGATATTTCTTTCAACGGTAGAAAATCGACAATAAAACGTCATATGTATTCCTCTCAAACGTGAAAAATTATTTAGCGATGAAAAACAGTACTTATTCACGCAAATTATTCAAAATGCAATACGAGCGTTTCCGAACAATTATAATTTATCATCCCCTACCAATTATTACCTTTTTACCTTGAACGGAAAACCTACAAATACAGACACGCATGACACAACAATTTCTGATCGAGTCTCGATATTTCAAGCGAGGGAAACAAAAACATACAATTTACACGTGGAAAATATTCAGTGAGGTGTGGAATATTACACAACGATACAGGAACGTGGGTACAAACAAACGTGTTTCACCGAGAGATCGATGGTTCGTGCGGCTTGGCCGATTTTCCAGCGGGTTTCGTTCGCGCGATTTAGGAATCTTGGTTTGCGTATACGCGTTAATTCGAGCCGATCGCTGGTCCCGGATCGTTGCCTATCTAAAAGCCTCGGTTCCGCGGTTTCGGAAGCCGTCCGTGTAATTGCCGCTCAAGCAGGGATCATTGCGATTACCATAGTTTTCCAATAAACTAATACGCGGTCGCGTATTACGAAATATTTTCCGCGGTCGGACAGTGCGGTTGCGATAAGCGCGAGCAACGTTAACGAACAACGATCGATACCGGAAAACCAGACGAGAGTTTACCTTGAAATCGACACTTGAATCAAGAATTCAATTGAATTGATACTAGAATCGAGATTAATTATTATCTTGGATCAAGCTAGCGTTCTTTCAGAGAATAGATCAGCTGAGATATTCAAAAGCCACTAGGTGATCAATTTCATTGTTTGTAAATTTCTCAATTTCATTACACGAGTACAGATTAATATTTAATTTCTAAACATACACATCCACACAGATGAGTTACCACCACAAGTCCATTTACTACAAGGAAGTGGCGTATAATAACAGTAAATGGCAAAGTCAATTTAGATAATAATGTTGGTAACGTTACTTCTCTCTATCTTTCAATTTACAGGGTTAAACGTTATAACTGCTGAACGGTTCACACGGCATGCTGAATATCATATTGGTGTAAGTGAATATAGCGTTAGTCGATGCTTGGTTTTAACTCGATTTTTCTAATCGCGTCGGAAAATTTCGACGTTGAAAATTATCGAGAGTTATTCCCAGGATGTGTTTCATCGTGAATGAGAAACTGGTTGCGATCATGATAGTTCCCACTCGAGAACGATAGTGTGTGATAAAATGTGATCCAGCGATTTGCAGATATTAATATCCCATAAAAATGGGGGGATTGGAATTTTTCATGGAACGAGTATTCGCGAGATTCTCAGAATGAATTTTATTATCATGGATTATTATCTAAGTTAATGTCTGATTAATTCAGAAATACCTGCTAGTTTCCCCATATTTATCGTGCGAATTTATAAACATGATTAACACGTTTATCATGAAAATTTATAAGCGATTATTTTAATACAACACAGAGCTGCCGATCGCAGCGAGAAAAAGTCTTGAATCGATTTCCAACATTTCCTTTACGACTATACACGTACTTCGTTTAACTCTCTTGAGAACTAATAACCCTGTTCCTTCATTTACACGCCAATTTTATTTTTGTAGGATATCTTTGATTGGAAGAAAGCCATTTGTAGTACGTCTTTGAGATTGAGGAAATTAGGATGTAAAATAGGGAAGAAAACATATAAAGGATAAAGATGGTAATATCCGAAGGAAATTGTTGAGTTACGTCCCTTTTAATTTGTTATTAATAATGGCACGTTCGTTCTTTAATTAGAATTTTATCGCCGTTAATTGAGCCTATGAAGCATCGACTGATAATTGAAATTTCCATTATCTCCGATCTCAGCTATTTAAAATGGGCGGAACAAGCTAACCGGGCTTCCACTTAAGAAATTGCCCTTCGGTTCTAAGGCAGCTGTCAATAACTAGTTATCAATATATTTCAGCTTCGGAAATGAAAGATTCGAACTTCGATTTAAACGATGTACAGGTTTTTGTAAAAAGATTTCTAAAAGTACGGCGTTCCAGATGAAAATCAAATCTTTGCTTAGGTCTCATTTCTTTCGGTATGTTCGTTAAATTACAAATTTGTAAAATAAACTATCAAATACCTTCGTCAGCCATTGTATATTTCCATTAAAAATCGTCCTCGTGAACCAAAATCAAATTTTCTTTCGAGATAAAAAAAAAAAAAAGAAAAAAAAAACAGAATAAGAACGATAGACACAGTAAAGGAGAAGTTTGAAGGAAGATTGTGAAAAACATTTCGAAACGTGATTCCGCCCCATATTCGAATGACTTCGTCGAAATCATATCTCTGTTATGTTCCACGGAATAAAGATTCGTAGTTACGTCTTGTTTTTTTCTTTATTCTGCCCAAGGGGACACGAGGAGCGATTGGCAGAGCTGAAATCGAAACCATCCAAGCGTGCAAGACAGTATCGTCGATTTCGCGAATTAAATCGACCACCATCCAGCTCGCGATTCTCCGAAGAAGCAAAAAAAGAAAAAAAAACCTGATCCTTCCTTTTAATCTATGTCGTCTTTTCGTTTCAAATAATTTCACGTGCCTTCTGATCAAAGAACGAGCGTACAGCAACTAAAGTATTTGAAAACCCAGTATAAATAAACTTTGTCAAAAAATAGTAAAAACTAAGTTAGAAAAGTAATGTCTTCTTTTCTACTTGTACCTAAAGTTTTTAATCGAAAGTTAGAAAAATAACAGAACAACATTGCTAAAACATACGTCAATATAGATCACCCTTCAAAAAATCAGTAACTAATATTTTTTTTATCCTCTCAAAGCAAGAACGAATACCTTTTTCACGCATGTTCAAATTTTTTTAATCAAACATTTAAAAACTATCGAAATACAAGCCAGAAACGAATATACTTTTTCTATGCGTGTCCAAACTTTCTAATAAAAAATTTAAAAAACTATCGAAAAGCAATTGGAAAAAGTACGTTTCTGAATTAATCAGAATTTTTCTCGACGTATTGTATTATTTTACCAAAATGCCAACAATACCATTACCATCGTGATCATCGAACGCAAAGCTGAATTGGCCGACCATGGAAGAAGTGCCATTTTCCATATCTCTTTCTCTCCCTCTTGTTCTCCAGACAGGAAGCGGTCCCGTTATCCCTAAAGCGCGCTTCTCGTATTTATCCGGCTTGATTAAGGGGCGCGTCATAGTCTGCGCAACAATGGACGATTTGTCAGTGTCCGAGTAGCGTTTTACCTTGCCAATATTTCGGATCGGCCATCCTACGTGCCAATTTCCTTTCTATTTCTTGCAAGCTTCTAACAACCGCTTTTCTACGTCACGCCTTCGTTGATGGCGTTGCTCGCGTTTTTTGATTACTCTTCGTGACGATAATGGCACTGCTAATAATTAGACTGCGGATTTTATGCAGTCTTATGCAATTTACGAAACATTTGAAAGTATACAAATGCAAAGAACGCATGTAGGTAAAATACATGGAAATACATAAAATATTCAAAGTAGACTACTCCTTATAATTTTTGTGGTTAACAAATGTCTTAATCGAGTTAACGATAAAACACTGTGAAGAAGAAAAACGAACGAGCCGTCACTTAGCATCGTTGACCGTTGAATCATATATCATTTTGAGTCAGGTTATTTAATTAATTTTATGAAAGTTAATTTTAATTTTCATTCTCTATTGTACGCGATAAAGAGCACGAATGATACGGCGTAGTACGCCAGGGTATAAATTAAGATCGAAATAATCTGACCCAAAGATTTAAACAAAATTGTTATAATCGTTAATGACTCAGCGACACCAATCGACGGTTAATAACGATAAAATTTCTAATAAAATTTCGGTATACGCGTTTAATTTATCCGATCGATGATAAACGTTCGTGATCAGATTTTGCGATAATTTTAACGCAAATTTTCACTAGCTGAAAGAGAGAAAGAGAGATATGGACTATCTGGCAGATATCGGCGCCAATATGAAATTCAGCAGTAATATCGAGGAATGGAAAACAGAGATACACCCTGAAACCCTGTGGCGTAGCCGCGAGTTCTAATACGAAGTGATTAAACTATTAACTTTGATCACAACGTATCGATGTCAATATCGCCGGGGAGAAAATTATTCACGCTAATTCGATATTAACGCTAGTGTCTCTGTTTGTCGGTCTTTGTAACGGTAATTGCAATTACCGTTCGCTTAGAATTAATACTGTGTTCTATGCTAATAAAGATAGAAATCGTTATGATGTTAAATTATTGTCAGAAAATAACATGTGCCATTATTCATACTTATCTTCTATCTAACCGACCTGAAAGGTAAAAGTTCAGCATAAACAGCCATTAAGATGCGTACTGCTTATGGAGAAGTTGCTTTTCACGAACCAAGTAATAAATTCCTTAGACGATCTTAACGCTTAAACGCATGATTTTTCCAAATATAATGAAATATTTTTAAACCGTCGATTTATGAGTTATAAAATAGATCATAGAAATTAGTATAAATAAATATAAATATATAAATAAATACAAATTCGAAATTAACTCGAAGAATCTATTTCAGCTTGCTATATTATTTTATTCGCATTTCGTGTCATTTTTGGAGCCACTATAAATTAGAATTAAAACTTACTGGGCAATTTGGGCAGCAAAGTTTTCTCTCTCTCTCTCTCTCTCTCTTAGGTAATGAAATTCATCTTTCTATCGCGTGTATGATATTAAATTTGATAACTGAAACGCGACATTTGATATTTTAATCGGACTGTATAACAATATTGCGTTGTCCCGTGTCATATGATGAAGCACCGCGCTAAGCACTTCCGGGAGCTTACGTTGCACCGCTAATTTATGGATCAATGTCGAATACAATATCCCCCTTTAGCCCGTGCGTATTGTTCGAAGGGAGCGTGTGACAATGATCACAGAATACACGAGTATGTTTCAACGTCGAATCTGATGCATCACGCGTACAATTTTCTTTCAACTTTGAACGGGGCCGTTCAGGCTTTCGGTTCCTTCTATTCCGTGCTAGATGTGTATTTCCATGTCCCAAAAAACATACTATTGGATATCGATCACCTGTTGCTGGGAATATTGGAAAATATTGAAACATCGATCGAGAATATATGTAAAAATGAAAAAGTCCAAATCATTTATGCTGGTTGAAGAAATTTTCGTTCACAAACTTCCTAAATCACTTTGTTTCTATCAGTTCTCTCAGTCCTCTTTTTCTAGTTGATTGATTCATATGCGTAGGAATATTTATCGAGGAGGGAGGACGTTTCATTGTTGCAAAGTTGAAATATTGTTATGGACTGTTGCAACACAGATTTTTCGAACTAGGCGCAGATTTTGTTTCACAGGTGCTTCGTGCAAACGCACCATGGAAATTGAACTGGATCGTTTCTAGTAATCAATAGTTATCAAATATACACATAATATTTTAATATCTTTAATTATGTCTGAATGCTAACATATCAACTAAATATATTTGATTTATTACTATTCGTGTATTATGAGTAATAAATATGTTAAATTACTATGTGTACATTTAATTTGCTTTCAGATTTACATATTTCTCTTCTGAATTGTACGAGACTTTAAGAAAACATTCCTCGCGAAGATTTAATATTGTACATTTTGCAAGCTGCTATATACGAATGTTATATACGTTTAACATATTTTTACTTCAGGGAATTTTCTGGCATTTGTTTTCCCAAGTTTTTAACATTGTATATCTTATTCAGATTCTCATTTTGTATTAATTTTCACACTATTAAGAATTTCTGTCTGTTAATCGAAATGCAACGTGAAAATAACGGATTTAACGTGGAAAATTGAAACGAATTCGTTTAATAGACCGCTCAATATGGTCGGTCATTTATCGTTTCCAATCAGTTTCCGGATATGCATAATGCTATCTCGCCACTTTCACGTAATAAAACTTCGGTCGATAATCGCTGAATTTCGTGGACCACAAATTCGTTAACAAACGATCATCTTGATAAATCTCGATGGTGGATTGGAATTACGGCGTCATTTTCAAATTTCTTCCTCTTCCCTTGAAATTAAAATTATCCATTAACAGAAACGTATCGCTTTCACATAATTCCATTCTGATTCTATACATAAATTCTCTTTTCAGTCCTTGATAATTTTGCACAATTTTCTACAATACCTGATGTTTCATAAAACTCGAAGCATTTCCGACTAAGTTTTTATAGAACATAATATTTTCATGAAAATGGGACACGAGTTTGTTGAATTACAACAGAGACAGAAAATAACAGAGTGTTTTTATCAATATTTAACATTTCATAACTATCTAGTTTTAAAAGCTAATATTCAAGTTCATTGTATTTAATGTTGCAACAAAAGAAATGTATGGAAAAGCAAGTCGACCATTCGAATTCCATTAAAATAATGACTTCATTTTACTCTATATTCGTTGGTAGCCATGCAAATGCGCAGTCTAATAATTGCTCAAGGGTATTACCAAGCATCTGAAACCATTCCAACCACCGAGTTTCATACTTTTTATACCTTCTATATTAATTACTTTCAGGACACAACATCTAATTCTTCGAAGTACCATCTAATGCCATTTTCTGGTGACAACGTTCAAGGATCTTATTACACTTCATTTACAGTCGTTAATTAATTTGAAATATGCCTTTCGTATTATCCTTTTGAATATCAAAAAAAAATGTTCATAACCTCAATCACGCAGGTTACTATTCATTAATTAATTTAATAAAATGCTTGTTTTTAGCCAGCTAGCGATATAAGAATGAAATAGTCGAACCAAAACGAACCTATCGTATTTTTCGCTCGTGTGGTTTTCGTATCGTAGCTAGAGAAATGAAATTTCTGTACGTGATTCTAATTCGATTAGGACTGTTGATATGCACAAAGTATTTACAAACCGTGAAAAGAATCTCCCGGGGGATCCAAACGAAACGTTGCGAACGATATAATTATTAAAGCATGCTGGCGTTGCGGAGAATCTAAATCAATGGAATTAAAGCGTGCCCGATCTCCTCGTTCGTTTTAAATCTCGTTTCTTTAGAAGGGGAAAAACAAACGGTTTTTAATAATCGTTTCGAACGACACGATGAGGCATTCGAACAGAAACGTTGCAAAAAAGGAATCGTCGATGCAATTACAAAGCTTTGTGTAAGCTATTGAAAATTCGCGGGGAATTTCGATAAATCACCAACTTTCCCACGCTCGGATAAATCATCGCAGTGTGAAATTACATCACTTTCGAGAGCTCGAACGAATTAGCCAACCGAGAGGGAAAAACGTTAAATTAATAACAACAGCGAAGGCTGGTAAACATTTCTGTCGGATTATTCGCCGTCTCTTTCTTCCCGATGAAATGTTTTCACCGTGTACGAACACGGTACACGAATATAGTTCTCACCATGTGTTTTCACATATGTATACGGTGGAACTGCTACAACCGGTGGGAATAACATTAGATAGAAACTTTGGCTTTTTTTATTCTATCCTGTGGCCCTTGCAAGTTTATCAAATTCAAGGCGAAAGGATTTATTTAATTACGAAGCTGGAGAGATGAAAATAGCCACTGTTTCTATTGCTCTCTGTGTCAATGGAATTATACGATATTTCATTTGTCAGAGGATTTGATTCTTTCACGAGGATTAAAATGGTTTTGAGGCCTGGATAAAATTTGAGCGGGAAATGCAAATATTATGTAAACAAAGATATTAGAAATAATTCAGCGAAATTGTTGATAAATGATGCTAATTCAACGACCGACAATATATTAACTAAACGTTTTAACCTATTCCAAAGTATCATATCCAAATGCAAACATGCAAGTTAAATCCACTCGAACTGGTTCAAAACAGGGTAATTTCCACTACGTATTTCAATTTGTACAAATATACATACGTATGATTGAACTCAATTTCGAAAGACGACCAATCGTCCAGAGGTAGAGTCTGGCGAGTTGCGCTTCCGGCAATAGCCGGAAGTCCGCGATTCGATTTGTCGAACCGAGCTACGAAAAACGAAGAAGCTCCGAAATATTCACCGGAAATTGAAGCAACGATGAAATAATGTTTGCGAAGAGGATAGAGATTTTCTGCACAAAATTCGCGAATCATTTACTTTGGAAAGCAAACGAGTTACCAACGAATGATGGTTGGGAATTTAATTAACGAATCAATAAAGATGATTCGTCTGGAGTATTTTAAATAAAATTTCATTTGCTGGAAGATTAATGTTACGCCATTATTTCCAATATCAAATGTTGGTATTTTATATTGGTATCGTTCAGAATTATCTCAACTGTTCAATCCCGAGAAATCAAGAAATCAGAAATCCTCAACGATTCAAATCTGAACGTACGAAACGCAGCGAGAGGTGAATGAACCTAACCTCAATTCGGAACACGTCATGTCCAATTCGACAACAAATCAGAACGATCTCGATCTCAAAATTGTCAGAGCGCCAGACCAGCTGTGTGTTCTTAACAAGATGGAAATATAGAGAGCGAGGGGTGGATGAAAACGCAAAAAAAGTGGGCCGGCGTCGCGATGAATCGAGCAGATTGACCAATCCGCGTCTGGATCGCGAGGATCTCGCGCGGCTGCGTCGCGCTGATAAATCGGATTCCGGCTGATAAATCAGCCGTGGCGCGACGATAAATTCGTGCCGGCTGGCGTACGTATCGCGAGGAAATATCGCGTGATCGTGTCCGATTAATAACCGGCCGATCGTCCTTCTCCCAGCGCCATGTTTTAATTAAAAGCGCACCCTCGCGGCCCATCTTCGCGATGCCTTTCTTCGGTCGAAAGTGCCGAGGAACCTCTATGGTGATTTTGCTTCTCGACTTATTTCTTCTTCGCGAATTATTGGATTACTTTAGGTCTTTAGGATACGTTTTTTCGAATAGTTTGGGATACTGAATTCGATTGGGCGAAAGAGTTCTCGAGGATGTAAAGGATGAACTTTGGGTTTTTGGCAAAAGTGATTCGATGGTTAGAAGCTCCAGATATATCGGTTTTTGGGGTACGAATCATTTAAGTGATTTCGTAGCTGAGTGGTTTAGGAAATTAAATTGGATCGAATAAGGATGGTCGATGTTTTGTCGAAATAAAATACGACTCTTAAATGGTTTGGAAATTGGATCCTATATTGTTGAAATACGATTATTGGAAAATTTTGTAATTCTGTAATTTCGTATATTGCTTTCAGTATCCTGAGAACTGAATCTCACGTCGAAAAGAAATGTTTAAGGAAATAATTACTATGTAAGAAACTTAAATCATCCAATGTGATCGAGATAAAATTGTGGTTACGCCGTGTTAAGCCCGTTGAGCCCGCATAGCAAGTAACCGTGTGTTATTCGATAGTAACATCGATTATGCAAATGGATCTCTAACAACGAAAAGTGGCCTCTTTAAATTTAATGTAATAAAGGTTTGCCATCGAGTTTACCAATATCCTCTTCTTTGATAGCGTTCTCAAAGGAGTAGAGTCTATAAAGATTGCCCTCGAGGAAAGAAAGCAGTTTGTTGGGAAGAAAGCACTGCTTAAAAAAGGGCGAATACCTTTTTTTTACAGGGGACAGTATCCTTCCCTTTTCGTAGAAAAAGCAATTTTTACAGGATAGCTCTTTGCCTGAGAAAGTAGCGTGTTTTTTCTTCTTTTTAAATTTATACGGATGAAACTCGAATTAACCTAGAAAAATGTAAGACAGAGGAATATGACGAAGGAGGAAGGAAGGAGGAAATTAATTGTTCAGTTTTTCGATCGGTATTACTTCCTGTAATTTTATGAACAATAATTTGTTCGAGACAGAGGCACAGACCCCGTTATCCATTCGATCATAATCTCTATATTCTCATTATAGCTCAGATCACGACACATTGTCGTGATTACAAACACAAAATTATCGAAGATAAGTATAATTTATGCGAAGGAAGATTGTTAGGACGGAAAGGATGTAATAAGATACAGTACGGTTTATGAACATTCCTGTTAGTCTTTGTTTTCTCTTCTGTGAAAATTCATTATACCACGGCTGTTGCATAAACTCTGACCATTTTAATTGCTGTCTACGAATATTGCAATCCAGTTTCTAATATTAGATAAGGATCGACATACGAGGATTCGCGAAAGAGACTTTACCAACATCCGTGATGGCACTCTCGCAAGATATCGCAAAGCCCTGATAACATTCAGTCCAATTCGTACTACTGCTATTATTTACGTACACAGAGTACGTAAATGATAAAACGAGGTTCCGAGTAGCTAATAAATATCGCAATTAGAAATTTATTCTTTCCACGCTGGGACGAATATTCTATTATTTAGCAATCTAAATATTTCCATAGCACGAAGACTATACAAACGATCGTCATATTTACCTCAATCACTCTAACTAAGCAAAACTCCAAAGAATATAGCAAATACGTCCCAACTTGCTATACAAATAATTTCTATAACTTCACAGTTATGCTAAGCACTTAGAGGCTATCGATACGATCGTTACGCTTATAAAAGAAGCCCCAAGATCCCGAAAACCAACAAATTCTCGAAGTCTGAACGATCGAATACGGCGAAATGCAGGAGAATCAGAATGAAAAACCTTGACTCGGCTAATTATAGAGGCGGGTCTTGAGCAGTGCTCGGCCTTGAGAGTCACTGGCCGGCATCACGATGCACGCATCGCCGTCAAACGCAGCGGTGCACGTGTGCATTCGAGTGTGGCGTGTGCATACGAAGCTATGAATGGAGCGAACTCTGCCCTCGACTTCCTATGCACCCTTCCTCCGGCGCCTTTGGTACACCGTGTGGTTCCTTTCCCTAGTTGCCTTCGTGATTTCCCTCTGATCCTCTCGCCGTTTCCTTCAACCTTTCTCCTTCCACGAACCACCGTCTCTCGACCGATCTGGCGTTCAGCCGCCGGCAAGAGAGCATAACGCGTGTAACGTGACGTTTCACACACGCGAGAGACCGGGTACCAAGGCTGCCGGGTACTCACGCTGGATAACCTTTGTCTCTGGTACAAGGTGATGGTGGCGACCATTGTACCTGTAAATGGTAACTCACACTTTCCGTTTTGTATACGAATGCAAAAGAAAGAAAAAGGCCGTGTAAATTGTCTTTATTCGTATTTCATCGAAATTGGAAATTCAAAGCGATCAGTGGACTACGAATTTTTCTGATTTTTGTGAAATTTAAAGGTATAGAAATGCGCACGATGCGTATGATATGGAAAAATAAAAAAAAACATTCGAAATAGAATATGTACTGTAATATTTGATAGATGAAACGAGCTTTTATTTAAATTTCATTTTGTTTTACGTTTGTTTAGAAAATTTAAAAATGCGTAGGAATCCGCAGTCCCGTAGCGAGGGGAAGGGGGTAAAGTAAAGTAAATTAATAGGATAAAAACGATCAGTGTTGTGCAATAGTTTCTCCATAGTTAGAGTAAATTGTATAGGACTATCTCGAATAGTAACTTTATTCACTATGACTTCGACGACCCTTCCTGTAATCTTTGCACACCGACGCTCGAAGGGCAATTTGAAGTTCCTTACAACAAATTTCTCATTCGATTCTTTTCTGAAAATGAGATCGTTTTTCCAAGACACGTCCGTTCCTTTGCCATTGTCCGCTTTGCACTAGGCAACTTGATTCTGTTCTTTTATGGACCCAACAATAGACTAGTTTCTTCCATATGAGCTTTACCGGTTCTTACAACTAATGGCGTCCTAATTCTTTTTGTTGTCATTTCCTCAACTTTCTGCTTGTTTTCTCGAAGTCGTTAGGAATGCAAGGAAGAAATTCCCACACAAAAAATCGATAGTGCAACTTTGTTTCTTTCCTCCGTTACTTGCACGAAGGGAAAATTTACGAAAGTTTTGTCTCAGCGACTTTGATTTCATTTGGAGAATTTCATTTGGAGAATTAATCTTCCGATTAATCGTGGATAAGAAGATTTAGCGAATCGTTTCGTCGAATAGATGTTACACAGAATGTTCGAATACGTCGGTGGAAATATTTATAAAATAATGCATTTACAAAGTCCTGCAGTGGATGTTGTGAAAATATTTAGAAACTTGACTTCTTGACTATTTCTAGCAATGTATTTTCCCTATTTCATCTCGATTTATTTGTTCAAATACTTTAAACTCATGGATTTCGCAGTAAGAATACAGCAAGTAGAAACGATCAGTCCTGGGCAGACACACAATCGCGTGGCCATTCCACTCGATAAAAGTACCTGTCCTCATTCATTCGACCATTAATACATTACTAATACATCTGTATCCCTCATTAAACCTTCTTACTGAAAAAATTACACCTCGAATGTTTTTTCAATATGCAAAAAGAAAAATCATTCGACGTTACATCATATTACTATCGATTCTCATCATCCAATTTCCATGTATCAATGTCTCTATAATTCGCAACACATTCGATAATCTACTCTCCGCGAATAAATCAGTTTCACGTGTCACGCGATAAACATTCACATTCATTTCCATCTTGTGGTATCTTTCACACTGAAATCCTATTATCCTCATTGACGGGATCCCTTGTCTTGAGCCACATTTAGCTACAAATTGGGCACGCCATACACCTTCAGTGGCTCGGAAATGAATTTATCGCAGGGCTGCGTTGCACTTTAAGCCACTCTGACGGTTCTACGCTCTCTCTCTATTTTTTATATCTTTTTTATTTTCCCCTTTTGTTCGATCCTGCGCGTCGAACAAAGGCCAACAACGAAATTTTTTTTTTTTTTGTTCAAACCGAAAAAATCGTTACGAGGCAGTCAGGGGTTATTTCACGATCGCGTTATTCTAGCGTGCACAGCTCCATTACAAATTATTCCGCGGTGATTCCGCGTAATCCTATTCACTTGGTGGAATAGGTTTTGAAAGGGAAACCGGTCACGCTTCCGGTGCGTCGAAAATTCACCTGGAAATTCGAGCAAAATGAGTCATTCACCATCGAATCGAGCTAGAAGCGATCTACTAGAAAATAAAGCGATGTATAGTTTAAATCGCTTTTGCATTTTGAACACTTAGTTTCCCTTCTATCCTTTTTTACTGATTAATTTTGATTCGTTTCGTGTGTATTATATTTTATATGATTTTTATCTCATTTTATACAGTTAAATTTTCATTTGCTTGTGACTGTGTTTCGGAATCGATGATACAATAAATGGAATTAAATGTCCTTTTTGTCTTTTTGAATGTTTAATTTTTCTTTTGGACGGGTTTCGTAGTTTAGAGTATTAATGTTGGCCCAGTTTTGTGTCCGAAATATCAATTTTAAGGTATTAATTTCGCTCCACTTTGGTATTTAAAATTCCCTTATTTGCAAATTTAAAATATTTTTCGCAGAGCAGAGTAACGTTTGAGGACTGATGATACGATAAATTGGATTGAATGTTCGTTTTTATTTTTTTATCCTTCTTCATCGACACAAATTGATAACGTGGAAATATTGATTCGTAAATGCTTATTTTTTCTATATCCAATCACAGATTACCTTTATTTATAGTAATAAGTATTATCGGTATTTTAAAATTAATCCTCGTGTTCATTCGTAAATTTACTCGTTAATACGATATACCGAGTGCTCCTATTTATTTTCCATATTTCAAATAAAATTTGGATACCGAAATCAAATAAGATTGGAAACATCGCAATTTCGACAACTGAAATTAAATTTAAACAGACGCTAGTTTACCTTTCCTTTATTACATTTTCATTTTATGTTATGTTCCATCAGACGCGTGTATCGTCGTTAATTTTGTTCGCTTGTAACCTGTGTTCGTGTAAAGCTATTAGTCAGAGAATCAGAAATTGTTTCTATAACTGTACGTGCTTAGGAATGCACAGTGTCATGAAAGTACTCTTGTAGACATTTCTTGCGAAGATTTCGAATTCCATAAAATCCAAGAATCCGAATAAATATAATTACTAAAATGTTCTTTCTTTGATAAATTATTAATATACATATGTGTCGTTTCCTAGTAAAAAGTTGCATCAAAGAACGAGACATTATGATCCGTAATTTACGAAACGAATTTTTAATTAATGATAAAGTTCGCCACGTCATCTGATATAAATAAAATTGGAAAAGTGATTTTAAATTTTTGCATGCTGGTGTATAAACTATGTTATGCTACACGTTCTGGACAGTGTGGTCATTGAAACGGAACGATCTGTCGCAGGTTGCAGGTACGAGGGTCGCAGATACGAAGAGGGCACGTCGGTGGTCACGTCCGAGCCCTGCTTGCAGTGCAGGTGCAGTGACGGTGCGCTGAGATGTCGTCTTCGAGTTTGTCCACGACTGCCAAACCCACCACCCACCGGATGTCGCGTTCGTTCGCCAGGAGAGAACGTCTGTTGCCCAGAATTAATTTGCAGCGAGACACGTTAGTACGATTATGAAAAATGTCTCAACTTCGCTCGGTTATGTTATACATCGCGAAACCAATCTGTTCTAAATTAGAATTATATAATGTAAAATAACATGTAATATTAGCAAAGAACGATGAAAACGATATAATATAATAATTTTATTTTATTTATTCGGCATACACCTTTGTATTTGAACCGAGTTATTTCTTTGCTAATACTAGATATTATTAGTTTCAATAAAAAAGCTCTAATAAACAATTTATTCAGGATACAGAGAGTTAAAGACGAATGAACATTTTCAGGTGACGCCATGAACATGCTACGAAGGTCTAACGTTCACGTGGAGGCAGAAGAGAAGCTTGAGGAACCTCAGAACTCTCGTTTTCAAGGTAATCATCGCAGAACTGTAGACAGAGGGAATTTAGAGACACCCGAAACTCGCTGGGCAACGATTATATTGATGTTGGATATTGTTCTTGCAACTTGTTATGGTATTAGAGAATAGTAATCGAATAGGCGTTGAAATATCGCTATCGGAATAAGATTGTTAACATTGCCACTAAGTTTGCCGAAACTGATGTGCTTGCACTTATTTTTAGCAAGTTTATAGAGTGGAGAATGGTCGTTGTGCTTTACGACGTAAGGGAAACTGTGGTTTACACCTTCTTCGTTGTTATCATAATCTACGATATGCTACCGCGGCCTACTATTCGAGGGCTAGTGCTGTTATTACCCTCCACTTCATTGGTATTACAGTTTACGACTTGAAAATTATCGCTCCTATAACCTATGATTTAGAGTTGCTGCTATCTGGCCCCACAATTTAGCAAACTTACCATTAAGGCTTGTAGGATTTTAATTTCTGCGAACGTTTGCTACCCATTCCTGTTATTTCTACCCTGTGTGCAATCTTTTTAATAATTCTACAAGCTACAATCGCAAATTAGAATTGCGAACTAGGTTCTTTATCTATCTTTTCTTTTCCTTCTTATTCTTTATCTTATAGGTCACTATCATTTCACTCCTTACAATGTTCAAATGGTTTTACTTTTCGAGATTAAAAAATCTCACGATCCTAAGACCTTAGACTTAAGGATTTGGAATTATAAATCCGCAAAAAAATTACAATTACGAGGTATTCATTGATTCAGAAAGATATCGGTGCATCTTCTTTCTTTTGAAAATATCTTCAAGTCCCACTGAAATGAGACTCAACGACATTTATTAACAGTTTTTTTTTTTTAACATAGATAAGCAATGTATTCTTTCAGAATACTCAATAGTATAGCTCTGAAAGGTACATATAGCGCGAGTAAGAAGTAAAGTTGCTTTCTCAAAGCAGACCACGTTCGAGAGTGGTTGCAGTTAAAAGATTCAACATCAGGCTGATGGTCGGTGGTGTTAACAATCAGGTTGCCTGCATGAGGGCGTGAGATACGGGCCTGGCTCGGCGATGATGGGCTCACGTAGATGCGAATACTGCTACTGCATCTCTGGAGCGAGAAAATGCATCAGACCAAAGTGCCTGCTGCCCCTGCCAGGATGCACTCCACTGTATGCCCCGCACTCCTGCTGCCCGGTTGCCTACAATTGCACCCGTGAGTGTAGTCTTCATTCGCCGCGAATCCAAATAATAACTCATACCGCATTCTCTTCTTCTCTGTTCTTTAAGATCTCCATTCGTCGACGCTGGCGCCGATCACGGGAAACGGTGAGTGAAACGTTTCATTTATTCCCCCTTTTTCTTTTCTTTCTCCTTTTTTTTGCATGGAAGAAGCTGAGTCAAGAAGCCGTACGTTCGAATCTCAAAGGTTTCGAAAGCAATTGCAATTACGAATTATTCATTGAATCAAACGGAGTACGCAACTATCATTTTCACCCCTGCAATTTTCGAAAGATTTTAGCTCCGAAAATTTCTGCTTCCCGAAGTTTTCAATCTTACGTCTTTGAAATATTTGCTTTCGTGTGCGAAGGATTGTAAAATTGGTGGTTAAAAAAAGAGTATTTTAATATGCAACATATAAGAAATATTTTTAATTCAGAGATACAATGGATCGTTCGTTAGCCGGTTCCACTGATCTAGTAGTTTATCTCTAGTGTAAAACTAAATTTTTTATAGTTTGAAAAATAAGCGTCGAAGGAAGCTTTTATGCAGGGACTTTCTTCATTGGCTTGAAGTCCAGAATAGTACCCGTACGATCAATATCCTTCGCGCTTGTTTTAGCATTCCGTAGACAGTATTGTACGTATATGTATTGCACGTATGCGTAGTAAAACTTTTCTCAATTATAACTAAGATGCGGAACAAAAAGTGGTTCGCATAACGGGCAGAAAAAGAGAGACGAAAGAGGAATTCTTAAAAAGCCTTTCGTAAGGATAATTAGATGGTACTCGGTACGCGATAAAACCTGACGCAATTTAAAGGGATTAAAGTTCGCCATGCAACGTCTCGCTGATTTTGCGCTGCGATGCGATTTTTCCTCATAAGCTGAGCTTAAATTTAAACTCGGCCAGCAAGCCGAATGGAGGGAGAGAGCCAGTCGGCTTCTTCCAAAGCGGCTGATACAGCGACCGAAGCAAACTTTCCTTTTTATCGCGTTAAACTTTTCGTCGCAACTTTCACCGGATAGAGGACCGGCTCTGTCTGAGCGGCTTTTCAGAAAAGACGGAACCGAACCGACTGCTTCTGTTTGCCAGACGATCACTAACCTACACGTTGAGCATAAATAGGCGATTGGAAATACCGAATTAACTCGAAAGTCGAATTTTAAAGAGCGTTCGATTCGTATACCGGATATTCGACGAAACATTTAAAGACTTTGATGTATTCGCTTCTCTTACGCTCATCCACAGTATTTATATTTTTGTATATTGCCACAGTTTAAAAATATCGTTCATTTTTTTAAAACCCTGTAAAAGTATCTGGTTACTTGGTAGGACTAAAGGCGAGTCGTTATGAAAAATTAACGGCCAATTCATATCACCATAATATTATATTATTGGAAATATTAAATATGAAGTTCTCACTAACAAATAAACAATTACCGATAAATAGGTGAATTTTATTAAATATTTCGTGTATCTACGTATCTATCGCGCTAGGCAATAACTTGATGCAAGTTAACCCTAGCAGTAAGATATAACGTCGTTTCTAATCTTTCTCAACCTACTTCTAGACGTTTATATTTCATATGTTAGATATTACAAGCGGAAATTTCTACCTATTTTGACTGTGTTTTCCACGTTTCCCATATAATAAAGATGATCAAATTTGGTACTTATGGAGGATAATGTACGTAACACGTACATACACACACATGCACGCGCGTTAGAAAGTTGAAGGGAAACGTTTTAATGCAATAATAGTTCGCTCTGCCAGTCGACGTTACGTTATCCCGTGACACTTCGTGCTTCGAAAAGATTTCCACCACGACAGCGGCCGCCGTTTCTCCGCTCGTTCACTTAACGCCCAGTTTCATTCAATTTTACGACGGCGGCCACCCTTTTCTTCCGTGGAAATGAGAAATCATGTTTCCCGGAAAATCTGACGCGTGAAACGACGACGTGCAACATTTGTTTTACTTCCGCGAATTTTTGCTTTCGACACTACATCCCTGCAGTTACTTAGAGCTGACGTTTTTATCTGCTGGATTTTTCTACTCCTTCTTCATTATTATCATTTGTTTCGAAAAAGTACTTTTATCTGTATTTTCGTATTAAAAGTATTTCCATACAATTTTATCGCGCAACTTTCGTACGCTTTTTTCATTTTACAACGTTTCGTTACAAGCTTTTTGATTGATCTTTTTTAAGTGTACTATTGTGTGTTCTTTTGGAATTATTTTGATTGGGTTTGTGCAATTGACATTTCAATTTGCCATTTCTAGTTCATTTTTTAAATTCTATCGACAGATTGTTTTTTTTTTTTTATTTAAATTCATCTTTCACGTTGCCTTTTTCATATTTAACCTGCGAAAACAAAAAATCTACTTTACCAAATCAATAGAGAATCGTTCTGCTCGTTTCGCTATCGAGATACCGTGTCTCCGCTCATAAAGAATTACACGCGAAGCGTATCCATTTCACCTGTCTGGATTCTACATATTTTCAATACATCTATATTATACAGGGTGGTTGGTAACTGGTGGTACAAGCGGAAAGAGGGTGATTATACGCGAAAAAAGAAGTCGAAAATATAGAATAAACATTTTTCGTTCGAGGCTTTGTTTTCGAGAAAATCGGCTTTGAATTTTCGCTCGGTACGCGTGCACTTTATCGCGTCTCGTTATAGCGGATCTCACTGTAGATCGTTGTCTCGATGGAAAAATTAAAAAAAATTTTTTATTCTATATTTTCGACTTCTTTTTTCGCGTAGAATCACCCCCTTTCCGCTTGTACCACCAGTTACCAACCACCCTGTATATTCCTTTCTTTTATATTACGTATGACAAAGTACTAAACAGAAACCTAATCGTATCCACATATAAAGAATGTACTTATACCGTGTCTTTACCTGGCAAAAATGATACCTGAAATATACTCATTTTCTCTGTCAGAATTCTTCGTATTTCCGATACATTCATCCCTTTGAGATTTTTTATATTTATATTTATATATATTTTTCAGAGATATTATACACAAAGCTATTCACGTCTATGTAGAGAATCAGTTTACATATTCCAGCATCGAGCTGCTATATCGTGACTTTACTTTTCCACCCTCAGAAACCGCATACCCCTTTCAGCATTTACCAAAAGACCAACACTCTCGGATGCCGTTGCTTGTCCATTTAACGGCCAGTTACACGCGGCCGCTCAAAACTTAAACCTCCCTCCAAAGCCTCGTTTCCACCCCATTAGAAGTCCATTCGAACCGCCGCGCGCCGACTTAATCCCGCACAGTTGCCAGCAAACTATCCTCGAAACTAGCCTCCTCTGGCATCGCCTAAAGTCTCGTCCACTGCAAGTCCGCCGTGAAAACACTGAATAACGATCGAACACCGGGTCCCATTGTTCGCTTCTCGTCATCGATCGACAGCAAGGCGTCTAATAACGGCCTCAGGGCGGTATCTTCTCGATAGAACTTAAGTTAGGATCGTCTCGTCGATCGATATTGACTTCCTACGTCCTTTTTGTCCAATCGCCGTATTCGGCGATGGCGCAAGGAGATTGGCTGTTCGTTGCTTTATGACAGCTTCCGGAGAGCAGATTTCGAAACTGCTACCCTCGGAACCGTTTCGGCGTTTCGAACCGAACGAGAGGTGATCGGAAAGTTAAATTAGCGGATTAGCGAAGTGATCCTGTTTCGATTTCCGAGAATAGGGCTGTAATAGATTGAGACTTCAAGTATAGCGTATGTATTCGATTTGAAAGTCGTGCGTATCAAATGTGTCGGATTTAAGGGATTTTTGTAGGATAAGGGCTGTTAACAAATATACCCAACGACTGAATGAATCAACGAAATAGTCGTATAAACGCCACGGATCCTTATCATCCAACGAAACGTTTTTTAAACAGGTTTAACAGATTCTATTCGCTCGAATAGTGTCAAATTTTTGTAGTCACGCGAGAGTACGAAATTTAATTAATTAGTATGTAAGTGTTATAGCAAATAGACTGGTGTGCCAAATGCTCTTTGTAACCGTTGTATGTTACGACCAGTTACGTAATTTATCGTTTAAATTCTTCAGCTAACAAAAAGGTTTGGTTCACAGGGTGTCGCGTGGGTTCGAGAGTGTACGAGGAGGGTGAGATGGTTCGGGACATCGAATGGAAGGCCGCCTGTGATAACTGTTTCTGCGCGATGGGCGCGGTACGTTGCGTGCCTCTTGCTTGTGCACCTCCTCTTCAAGGCTGCAGCCCGATCGTACGCGAGGGACACTGCTGTCCATCCACCTATAACTGCAGTGAGTCGTAATGCCTTCGCATCAGGGTTGCCGCGATTTTGCCCCGCCCGACTGACACGCCCGGATTGTGTTTTCCGGTTCGTGACCAATTACTCTCACCCTAAGACGAGTAACCTGTCTCTGAGTCAATCATGCTTCACACCGATGCTATCGTCGCTTCTTCCTCGATAACGATCGTACACGTGGTAAATCGCGTATCTTAAATTACTCTGTCGTTGTGACACGGCTCAAGCCTCTCTTTTGTCAAATAATATTCGGTTTAGAGAGGATTTTCATTAGAGACGATTTTTATTAGTTGCATCTTTTACGCTTCCACGTTGAACTTTTTAATTCGCGCATAACTTTTCTTCTTTCTTTTCGGCTACGATTCTATTCCCTAGGAAAATAGGGATACTGAAATTAATTTAACAAATATAACAGTTTCCTTTGCTTCAAACGACGACAGGACTGGCGGAAATATATCGAGAGAAATGGAAAAATTTCATCTAGCAAGCTCGTTAAATTTCATACTAACAATCGTCAATTCTCGCTGCGCAAAATGGAACCATTTTTATCTGAAAGTTACTTTTGAGATTGTTGATAACGATACTGGACAGTACACGCATCTAGCTTTTATCGTTTCTTTAGTTCATTTTCTTGTTTCTTCTAACGAAATGCTATTGAATTTTGTACGTAGAAAAATCTTGCATTTCCTTGAAAATCGAAAAGGATAAAAGGCACTTTGAATTCACCCATGAAGATTATCGATTTAAAACGATGGATCGTCATTGAAACGATCTGTTGAGGATTCGCTGCTAAACAGACGACGAAAAGATCCTTGCACGATCAAGGATAAGATAGAAAATCGTAAATCAAACCTCGTTTTTGATCGATTGGGCTAGTCGTTGAAATTGGTACCAGGGAATTCATGGGCAAAGTTAGTTTTGGTAGGGCGCGAAGATGGGGTATGAAATCGATGGTTTGTTACTACGAAGATATTGGAGTTGAAGTTGGAGGATTTCTCCGGAGGCATCGAGTGAATTTTTTAGCAGGAAACCCTGGGTACGGACGAATAAGTTTTGAATCGAGTTAGCGAATGAGAACGTGAAATGGCCAACAGGTCACTGAATGGGAATATGAAAAGCTTTATATATTTTTTTGAACATCGTAATACTCTCGAATTGAAGCGAATCGGCCAGAATTAAATAAATTCGAACAGAGAGTTTCCATTTTCTGGAAAACAACAAATTTTAATTCTTTGTCCCTTTTTTACGTTTTATTGTTTCGCGAAAAGAATTAAACGCGCAAATAACTATGCCGTTTTTCATAAAAATTCCAGACTTAATCTCGTAAGCTTGAAAACGTCACGAAACGGCGGAAGTTGGATTGAATTAGGAAATCGCGCAGGAAGCGTGGAATCGCGTGGAAAATCATTAAATTTAAATGCTCGGTTGAGTATCCGGATTCCGTGAAAAGGATAATATCCTCGGCGATTTCATGGTTCTGGAAAAGATTGGAATTTTTATCTCAACCTCAATTTTTCGTTTCGGCCGTAAAAGAGTCGCAATAACGACATTGCTCAAAGTTTAATTATCAAATGCCAAGGATCATGCTACGGAAATTTGCAGCAACCTATTAACATAAAGTCTTACAAGATTTTATTAAAATACATTTTTTTTAGTGAAATTAATTTTCATTTTTCCTTTCAGCTCGAAAAACCACGATAATGATATTCCTCGAAATTTAATTATCAACCACCAACGGTCTTTCCACAGATATTTAATCAAAACTTATTAAAATAAGATTTCAAGTTAGTGAAATACATTTTGGATGAAATTAAAGTGAAATAAATATTTGTCGTTGGTAAACCGTAGAGGAAGGTAGAAAAAGATATTATTTCTGGGAAAAATCTTGTAGTTTCTTGAACGAGCTGACTTTAGGCAGCACTTCCGGACACAGGAGGCGAACGATCGTTCCAATTTCCTTCCGTGTTGCTTATTAGAGGAGTCGGGAAAGAAAAGACGGAAACACATAAGCCGGGTGGGGCGCCCAGCAAAAACCCTGTGCTCTTTCACAACCCTGATTACCACCTAGGTGTTTTAGCCCGAATGCCATAAGAAACTGACAGATTAAACGTTCAAGGCGGTAGCATCGAGGTTAAGGCCACCCAGAACTACGCCTCGTACGCGTTCATCAGCAAGGACTACGCCAAGTTTCGCAAGGAGACCAATTTCTTTGTACGTTTTTCATTCATTTCCTATTTTTAATCTTTTCGGGCATTCTCATATAACGAATAACTAACTTTTTAACGTATTTAAATAATTCCTTCTGTTCGCTAATCGACGCTTAAAAGTTATTGGAACAAACCGACCAATACGAGACGATCATTTTCTTAATAAATAAGAGATCATCCTCTCGTAAATTTCAACTTGGTACTTC
Source organism: Bombus vancouverensis nearcticus (assembly GCF_051014615.1). Taxonomy (NCBI): domain Eukaryota; kingdom Metazoa; phylum Arthropoda; class Insecta; order Hymenoptera; family Apidae; genus Bombus; species Bombus vancouverensis. Next base: position 16,291,954 of record NC_134913.1, on the reverse strand, counting down.
TAGCGTCAAATGAATTTCACCTCGTCATTTTTTCCATTTCCTACTCAACGTTACAACGAAGTTATTCAAAACGACACGATCATTTCCTCAAATTTGAATTTTCCATTCCATCACCTGACCAGTATCTCGTGAATTTTCCACTCCATCACCTGATCAATATCTCGTGAACTTCAACGCACGCTGCACACGTTCTAATACAGCGACTATAATATCCTTTTAATTACAAATAGCTGAGGAGAGGAACGCAAGAAGCTGAAACGCTAATCCATCTTCCGTTTCACGAACAGTTTCCGAAGCATCGAACGTTAAGCGACAAAATCGTCGAGACAAATGATCGTATAATTGTTTCGAACGGGTAACAGTCGGCTAACAAATATGAGAACAGAGTCGATTCATCGAGGAGGACGGATCTCTCGGCGAGGAATGCATAGCGTTGCGTTCCTCGACTAACTAAGTTAAACGTCTGACACGGCGTCCGCTCGTGGCAGGATTGCATTAATTAAATTCCATCCCGCTTGTAAATCACGTGGCATCGGCCACGTACCAACCAAACCGTCTTTTATGACGATGGATGACAGGTGAAATCGGGGTTCGTGCCTATCAGACGATCAGACGCGTCCGGTTAAGATAAACTGCCTTATTGATCGTTCAATCGTCGATATTTTTTATTGACAAACGGTTGACATTTATGTCTGCTTGTTAATTTTGATAAATTTGGAAGTGCACTGACAACGAGCATTGTCTTGTCGCGCAACTTTCAGAAATATTGTCACGATAGTTAATAGGTAGATCGTACACGTTTACACGAATTTATATCAATATGAATATTTTCTAAATTATTTATATCTCGTGATATTTCCTATGTTTCGTATATCGTAAATCCGTATATCTTTCAGATCGTCCTATCTAACTCCGATCTATCTCAAACTGTCGTAATACCCCGTGATCCATTAGTACGTTTAATGGTACAATGCTTGCATAACGCGAATCTCTACGATTTAATTGCTCGACGATTCTCAATATCCAATGAGTCGTGAACTCGACAATTCGATCACTTAATAACTCGTTCGCTTAACAACCGAATAACTCTATCATTGACCATTTCCAATTAATTCGCTATTCATACGAAGCACTGATAGCCATTCCTTTCTATCGGTGATCAAGATTATATAGCAACGAAACTGATAATCGCGAATATTCCATGCAGCCGGCAGTTGATCAGACAAACCTAACCCACGCGAATGCTCTGGTCGAGGGACGCGGTCATCGAGTAGTCGAGGAACGAATCGATTCTAGTACGAGGCAGGTCGTGGAGGAATCTTCGGTCTCCACCGATTCTACATCCTGGCCATCCACCTTCGAGACCGACATTATGGACAACGAGATCCTCGAGACGGTGGACTACGTGAAATCTAGCCCGGCAATCGTCACTACCACTCCCGTCATCGTCGAAGAGGTAATTCTTGAGTAATACGAAGAAATTCGTGAAACGTTCGCAAAGTAGACACGAGACAGATCTTTCCTATTTTTCTCAGATTTCTAACATTCTAGATATTTCTAATATCTTTGATATTACATCGACGGAAACTAAAAAAGAAAAGAGGCCGTATAGATAAACATCGTTTTACAGTCAACGACGAGCGTGGACTCGACCACGCTGGAATCAACTTTGTCGATCAAGGATGACGATTTCTCGAATGACTCGTCGACGATTTTCTCGACGAACAGCGTTGGCGAGTCGACGACGATCAACGTGATCGAGGATCTGTCGTCGCAGGACGATACGACGACCACTACGACTAGGACGACCACCACGACTACGACGACGGCGACTAAGGAATCAACGACCCTGTTACCGGAAGCGAGCGGGATCGATACAGTGACGGAGTTACACGAGTCAGAGGAGGAGAAGATGCACAACGTGACCGTGAGGAACAAGAATACGACCCCGTCGACGAGCGGAAAGCTCGAGCAGGATTTCGAGCACGCCAACTCGACGGTTAGTGTGCAAACAAATCGCTCGAGGATAACAAATAAATCGAGGATACTCCAGTGGATACAAGCGAGACTCCCTTGGCTCGATCTCTTGGAAAATATTACCCAAACTCCGGATGGTTTATACTCGATTGACGGGAAATAGAGCAATTTTGATTAACATTTGCGTAATCGAAAATTGGATAAAGACACTATAGGCGTTTCTGCTTTTTTAATATTGTGAAATGCTTGTCGAAAATTTATTTGAACGTGACCTGAAGAGTACACGATGTAGGTATTGGTAGGATTTCATATAAGACGAGAAACGAAAGGGATTTTTATTAATATTTTTATTAATATTTACGTAATTGAAAATCTCAAGGACGGTATAGGTATTCTTACTTCGTGATATTTAAAAATATTTGATGCAAATTTAGTTGAATCACGAGTTTAGCAGCGAACTATGTAGACATTCGTAGGATTAGAGACAAAGTGAGAAATGGAGGGATTTCTATAAAAATTTGCGTAATCGAAAGTTAAGAGGAAAGAAACTTTCTAAATTTATGAAAAATCATAGGATCGTTCCTCTACGCGTGTCTCTTAAAATATTAGGCACGTTACACGCCGTTGACTTGACAATCGTTGATCGATTAACGTCTAGTTTGACAAGCAGTCGATATCAATTCGCGGATAGAGTCAAAACCATATAACCTGTTGCCATTAGGTGGAACCAGTGCAGACTACGGAGTCGATGGGCAAAGGGTCCGTCACCAGGACGTCATCCACCGTACTAATGCCGGACGACATTCTGGTGATGAACGTGACTGTGAAAACGAACGTCTCGGTAGGTCACATACATGGTGTGACCATCAACCCGATTAGATCGATCCCGCCGGATGTCGAGGCTATCCTGAACATCACTCACCGTGAGAAGGGCGAGGATTATGATTACGATTATAGCGAGCCAACGTTGCCGCCGTCGTTACCCAATGTTAGGTAAGGTAAATACTGGTTCATCAAGTTACTGAGAAATTGTGGACAGAAATTTGGGACAGACTGTTGATATTAGAAACGTATCGATTAAACGTAATAATGGAAGATTCTTTAAAATTATTGATATGTTTAATATTCGTTCTTTTCGTAGATGGAAGAGAGGATCGAGGATGATACTGGAAAATTAATTTTTATTGAAACGTTTAACGAAGGTTTATACAGTGTCGTAAATATTAAAAGAGAGGATACTTAAAATAGTATTAGAATATTCTACATATGTAGAGAGTATAGAATATTTCGCAATTAGATATACACTTTGTTTTTTAGTCAGATTCCTAATCTTCGCATTCCCGAGAACGAATAATAGAACTGAGAATAATTTCGTTCTACTTGAAAACAATTTTCCGCCAAACAGGATAACCAGATCATTGGGGATTAGTAAAAGTTTCCTATAAAGGAAACCTTCATTTTCTTTTCTTCGTTTGTTTTCTTATCAACTTGTGACTGGTAAAATTATACAAGATGGACCAGTTCTTAGCATCAATCTTCAAAATCTCATTTCAAAATTCGGGTTAAGCAAAATTTAAGATGCATTTCTGAGTAATTTTCCAAATTCCAAGAACGAAGAAAACTGCGGAACAAATTTAGGATAAATGGTTGAAAGAAATGAGAAATGGTTGGATTTATGCGTTTCCATACAGGATAATTCCGTTTGTGGCGGCGGACGCGTTGGTGAAAGACAAGACAGTCCCGTCCCCGGTTACCGGATATCCTTCCGGTTCGGTGGTAGTGCCTCCGGAGCTACGGCCCACCGACACCTCCGGATTTTACGATATCGCCACTCAGGAAAACAGATTCAGCCCGCCAGTGGAGACCGAAGGTGGGTCATATTTTAAACTCGTCCCACGGATACATTCTGCCACCCTCGTTCGCGTTTTACGTCCACCGTAAACCACGATTCTTCTCGCGGTGACACCTTCGAGGAGTAACGCTTTTACGTTTTTCTTCCCTTATTTTTTTCGTCTCTTTTTCCTGCTCAATGAGTTTTTAACAGCTGCTTGCGGTTTCATTAATGGGACCTTAGAAGCTTCTACTTTTATTCTTACTTTACTATTTCGTAGAAGTTTTAACTTGTTTTTCCCGTTTTGCTTCGTGGTACTGGGAACATTACAGACGTGTAATATAAATTGCATGCATATTCTTTTGAATATAGAATAATGAATACTAAGAAATAAATGCCTTAATCAGTTGTTTTCTTTGAACATTTCTTATCGTTTAGGTATTCGGTACGTCCTACTGATAATTAATTGAAGGCGTTACAATTTAACAAGTTGTACCGCAAGTGAATTCCCTATAGTTCTCGTTTCTGAATGTAACATTAATAGCTTCTTCCGTGTTTCTACTTTGAACTGGATTTGTTTTCCATAAGGTGGATTCGTGCCAAGGGAGCCGCCCTATTTCGACGCCCCTTACCATTCCACCGATCTGAATCTGGAAATCGGAACAGGCGTCACCGTGGTTCCGGCGCCAATCACCAATCCTCATCGTAAAAGCGATGGTAACGAACGTCTAATTTATTTCTTCGAATTCAGCTTTTTCTTATTAGTTTATTATTATTAGTTCTTATAGTTTTATTTATTATTTATAGTTTCTTATTAGTTTTATTCCGCTTTATTAGTTGCGTCACGCGAATCCATTGAGCTCGCATCTAATTGTACCGCTATGTACATCATATTGTCATCGAACAATCTATCTACGACAGTCGTAAATTTTTATTGCTAGCTTTTTCATTGAAGTAAAAAATTGTAATTTTTCAAGTAATTTCTTGGCTGTTTCACAAGCGGAGGAACAATTCGCGTTATAGAGAGCTAGATTATAATTTAAAAATAATTTTAAGATTCAGGCGGCCGAGAAAATTTCGAAGCTGGCGAGTTCAACGAGATTCTCCGCTTTTGTTTCATAAATCTCAGCCAGCAACTGTCTCTTCGAGAATATGGAGTACCGTCACGGGGAGATTGTGCCGAGCAGCAGTATCTGCGTGATTTGCATGTGCTACTACGGCGAGGTAGTGTGCTCCACGGAAAAATGTCCACCTCTGAAGATCGGATGTAGAAGGATCAACACCGAAGAGACGTGTTGCGGAAAAATCGTCTGTGGTACGAAAAATTTTACACGACGAAGAAGTCTTTGAAAAAACCTTTGATAGAAGAATATTTCTTTAAAAATTGTTTGAATTACCTTTGCTGTTCGCCTTGTTTCAATTTTAATTTTCTAAGAAAAAGTAGATCTCACTGTGAGATGTATTTCTGCTCAACGATTAATTGGTACATTATTGATTTAACACAGAAGAAATGGAATTATATCTTGTTTAATTCTCAATCTTTTGTCTGGGGAGTAAATAGGCGAGGTTTGATATATTGTATTAATTATGATCAAGCGAATTTTTCTCAGATAAGAGAAAAATTATATTATTTTGTTATTTCTAGACTGTTTGTCCTCTCAGTTTACCTTACCTCAAACAATTATTATAAGCATTTCTTCGTCATTTATACATCCAAATTCCATAATTCTCTAGCATCCTCCTATTTCCAAAAAGATTACGTTGGAGAGTTAAAATGTTTTTCAAATACAATTTAATCAATAACAATTCTATCACGTATCGACTCTAACATTTCGATTACTTCCAGTAGAAGCAGAAGAATCACCAACGGTTGTGTTAGACCGTGCGGACGCCACTGCACCATCGCTACATCAGCCGATAATATTTCCAGACCCATTCCGCGACGTGATAAAGACAGAACCAGCTCCTGATCTGCCTTCCCTGATCGAGGACATGATTCCTTACCTGGTAGAACATGGAATCACCACTTCAAGGCCATCGAGTACCAGCACTCTAAAGCCTCTGCAAGCAAACTTTGATTTCGTGGATAAATTATCTCTTCTACGTCCACCGTACAGACCAGAAGAAGATCCAACCAGACTAATCACCAAGAATAAATATAATCTGAGTCAAGATGGACATATAAAAGAAGCAATCGCTTCAAATTACAACACCAAAGAAACTGAACAAACTTTGGATCGTGTTTCCGAAACGATTCCCAAAAAGGTTGCTTCCTCAACCATGGATCATACTACCAAGAAACAAGAAGAACATGCTATTTCTTCTTTTAATACAACGAACTCTGATCTCGTGAAATTAAATACTTCGCAAATCAACGACGCTAATATCTCGTCTGAGTCGAAGCTCGGAGATTCTTTGACAAAAGTTAATAATTCTAAATTTTACTCGACTACGATCAAACCATCTTCCGGAGCTAATACAGAGCTGGATGAACCTATATTTTCTCTGGATACTGTTCTGGATCTGTTATTCTCTTCAGATACAAGTAACAATGAGAATAATAAAGATACAAAGACGACAGAGACATCGACTACTAGCAGATCGACTGCAAACGTTAGTGACCAATCAGAGGATGACAAAGTGTCTTCCAAAGTGAGCGAGAAGATGGAGGATCATGTGACAGAGACTGGAACGCCGTCTAAGGTTCTAGAGAATGAAATTCCTATGTCGGTAGCTAGCTTGCTAAAATTGGCTGGATGTAATATCTACGGAAGGATGTATCGCGTTGGAAGGATCATTACCGAGCTCTCTGGACCTTGTCTAGAGTGCAGGTGCACGGAGATCGGGGTACAGTGCAAGCAGCTCAAGTGTTGATCGAAGTTGGCCGTGCTCGGGCCAAGCTGTTTTCCTTGCAATTAGGTTCGTTCGAGTTAATAGATTCACTGCTGCCTCGATACGTTTCCAAGGGATAGTTTGAGGAAAGGTATGGAGGATCTCAGTTCGAGCTACGGAGTATGTGGCTTGCGAAGAACTGTCGATTGTTATATTGTTGGAGTAAATTTTCGAGAGTGATGGGTAAAGAGAAGGTGAACGCGAGAAGGTAGGAAGAATTTGGAATTGTCTTCCATTATCGCAAAGTTAATGCGTTAATGTTAAATTATATCGATTAAAGTATGTCAGCGTTGAATGTTTTTAGTAAAAAACGAAAAACATGTCAGTTGCTCTTAAACTAGTTGTATTTTTGACTGGATAGTTTGACTTTTGCGAAGAAATCTTGATGAAAATTTTATTCTTTAATTATGGAAAATCATTCTTTATTTCTCGAGTGAAAGTATTTACAGTGAGCGGTGAATGTGTTAATTCCTCGAATCGGAATTATAGCTCTCTGTTTCGTTCAATGATTAGCTTGTTGTAAGGCGATGCCACGAAGGGAATTCTGAATAATTGACAAAATTTGAGGCACATTCCGAGATTCGAAGTCTCTCTCCCTCTCTCTCTCTCTCTCTCTCTCATTACGTATCCTTATAATAGCAATCTATAATCCACGTTAGAAACCTCGTAACCACGACGCTACAGAGTAATTTTAACTGCAATTCCGTGATGTTGCACGCTTGGAAGTTTCCTTATATGCATGTAGATGTGTCACACAATAACAGCTATTTCACAACCCATTTAGTCACTGAATTAATTTACGCATCCAATAAAATGATTTTGATATTTAAAATTCTATATTTATCGGTCACTTATTTGGACTATCTGAATAATTTTGATTCAGTAAAGATCATAAAAAAGAAATTTATGTATAGTTTCAACCTGAGCATTCTTCATTCAAATTCTTTGATCAAACGCTCTTTGATCAAATGTAAATTGGAACCTAATCCTAATTTAAAGCAAATTACAATTACAATTGGCTCTCAATTAAACTTTACGTCTATAAATCTCTGATCCAGGAACAATTTTGATTACAATTAAACCTAGATTAGAAACAAATACTCGAACCTTAATCTACTATCTAAACTGTACTTCAACCTATTCCAACCAACTGCAATCAAATTCATTAATCACCTCGGGGGCAACATTCGTCTCCTTTTCCCTAAAATTCGCTCGCTCTTCAAATCCCATCCAAAGTCAATTTCACCAAGTAATACACTTTAATTCACCCCCTAATTTAACCAACCCTTTGCGATCACTCGAAAATCGTATCTTTCAATTATATTTTCTTCGCCCACTTGGCTGGATAGGAATTTTGTCCAAATGGAAGGAGGTAGGAAACTCTTCGACTCTCGTCCATTGGCCAGCCTATGGAACGTTACTCATCTGGCAAGGATCCACAGTTTTGCGAAGATCGATCAGGATGTAATTTTGAGGGATAGCGGTTCCGTGCTCTGCAAGGATAAGTGGATAAAGACGGAAGTTGCCGCCCCAATCCCCATTTTCTCCCCGTTAACCGGGAATTAGCCTGCTACAAGGGTGGTCCGTGTTCCGTTTTGATTTATTCGTGCGATTTCGATAGACTTCGAATGAATCGGTTAAGCGGCAGAGACACAGTTTCTGAAATGGAACAAAATCTTGGCGGCTGAAATTATCGAGACGTTGGGTTTTAAGATAATTTGCTCGTGGAATTTCATTTGTCGCTTTGGTTAAAGGAATATTCCGATTTGGAGGCGTAATTTTTGCACGACATTTGAAATAAAAATTTATTAGAGAACTATAGACCAAAACGCTTGATGTTTGGTATTAAGTTTATTTTGGGTTTCCGATTTGATTGACCTTATTCTTTATCTTTGTTATTATTCTCATAATCATTTTCAATGGGTTTCATGTTATTCGCGTGTTTAAAGACGTGCCTCTGATTTATACGTGTCTAGGTGGTTTTGTGCCAACAGGGTAGTAAATTATTCCTTGGATTATAATTATTTTCACAAAGATCTTCGTCACCTTTTCATTTCGATATATTAAGATTATGCTTAATATTGTGGCAGTGATTGCGACCAATAATAATCCCATTAATAATACCCTTTTATGCAAATGTGAGAAGGGGATTGCAGCCTATTTGACTATAATAAGAACTTGTCGTGACTGAAAAATGCTTAGGAAGCATTATTACAGGCACATTCAATATTACGCCGGAGCCCTTTCTTCGACGCTACAATTTCCATTAAAAGTTTCATGTTAGTTCCTCCTCTATGAAAGATAACTTAAAGAATTTTGATCGAACGTTACGACAAAAATGTTTAAAACGCATCAATCTTTTCAAAAAAATCATCAAACTTCGACCCTACGATTTCAACCGAACCTGTTGATAGCCTGTTATAGTAATTGATTGCAAACGATTAAGTAAAAGAAATTAGGATAAAAAGATTAAAAAAAAAAAAACAAAACAAAACAAAACAAGCGAATCTCGGAACGATTGCCAATAATTCTATTTATTTCAAGCTACAAAGCTCTTTGTTACAATAATTCGTGGTTTTATCAGTGGCATCGCGATCACCATAGTTGCATTTAACCTGTATGTTATTTTTTTATTCACTAGACCCCCGTATACTGAGTGGACATAATTAATTATAATCTGTCGTGATTCGTACGCTGCGGTGCTATAAAACGATCGATCTACGATCGGATTTTCATCGATTTCGTCGAAAGTTCTTCCGCGTCGTTTATCGATTTAGAAACGAGTTAACTTACTGTCACGTGCTATCATTTAGATCGTAAGCTTAGTTAGTAATTAATCGAACGTAATCAATGGAGACAAGCGACGCTGTAATCGAATTAGTAGAACGATTCCTCCGTGAACCTTTCTTTCTTCGCTTTTTCCTTTCTTCCTCTTCGATCCTTTCGTTTCTTCCCTTCTCTTCAACTTTCTTTCGTCGTTTTAAGAATTGTAAGGACACCGTGCCGGAAACGGATCACGGGAAAGCGTAATCGTTTCTGTATCGCGTTAGCAAGGCCGTAAATTCGCGCCGAATGCCGCACAGAGGCTTGTACTTATATATGTATATATATATACACAAACATATATATATATATATATGTTTTATTGTACGATTGTCGTAATAAACATTTACGGAACTCAGCATCGTAATTTTTTCGCTAATCCTTTAAGCAATTTTAAGGGAAAAAGTGGCATTACATTTGATGTTTTCGCAGTTAGAAATGTTCCAACTATTTGTCGATCATTCGACGCGTTCGAAAGTATATTTTTACAGTTTCGAAGAACTAAATCGAACTGTTTCGCGTAATGTTCTTGTAATTTAGATTACGATACGTAATTTACGTATTAATTAGTCACTATATAGTTCATATATATGGTTCATTAACGTGTCCGCTATTTATTATTTTAACGTTATTTATTATTTAATTGATTTTGATAGTCGTAGGTTTGATTTGGTAGAAGAAGCAAATCGATATGTCCTAGAGTGTCTGTTGGAATCACCAAAATTTTGCTGCTTTCTTCGTCAATTCGACGGAGAAGTATAATAGCAAGAATTTACGTAAAAATTCTCTTACCTTCCGGTCGAATCACATTCGATCTTCTCCTAATCGTTCGACCATCGTCACGAAACATCGATCGTTCCAGCTATCAATCATTTATAACAGGAAATTATCCGCAAAATTGGACTAAATCGGGCCGTAGCGTGTGTTTGTTGAAGGTAAAAGGCAACAGGATTACGGGAACCGTGGAACGATTTCGACTTTATTGCAGGCAATCGATTGTTTCGATACACAGTGGAGAGGTGACAACCCTCCGTTAAATATGCCCGTGATCAAATCACAGCGTATATAATCGTATTTATATTTATATCCAATTAGTCGGTTGTATTTACAGATATATTCGTATTATCATTACTATTATTATTATTATAATTATTAATCGTGTCGACGTAGGTTTCGTAACACTAACATAATCACAGCCAGTTCGCCTCGTGTGTGTCTGTATACCTGTCTGTATATCTGTAAGTGTATAATAATATCGATAAACAAATACATAGGTACAGTGATCGACTAAATTGCCGGAGAGAACACATCTTCTTCCATTCGGATTGCCCACAAATAATCGTCATTGAAAATTACGGTGAAAAGCGGTTGACTTTACAAATATCCTTAAGATCTTTCCGCTTCTTGATTCGACGTTCTTTTATCTCCTTAAAAGATTATTTTCCTGAATAATATTATTTGAATAATGAAAGAACAAAAATATCTTGGACGTAAATCTTATTGTCTAATGGAGCAGCCACTTCTTTTCTTATCTTTAGTAATACGTGGGAATAAAATCAATGGATAGGGATAAATTGTTAGTCGATGAAAATATTTGAAAAATTTGTTTCACGAATTTTGTATTATCGATTGCACGTTTCATCGAGGCGTAAATACGAAAAGACGAATTTTAGAAAATTTGTGGGTAATCTGAACACGATTCGGCGCGCTACTTTACTATCGAGTAAGTACTACGTACAGTTATAAATGTATTGTTTTCCGGTTTTGGCAGCATCGTTAATGCATCGTCGCGGCTTAACCAAAGGAAACGCGATTAAACCATAAATCGGGCTCTCGAATGAGAATATTCCTTTCATTTGCTCGAAAAGCTTGAATTCCTTTTTATCGTTCGTATCCAGCCGGTTTTCAAGATCTTCGATTTACTTTTCCGCCGTTTAAAATTCTCAACGAGCTTCTAACAAAATTAATTAGACGTTTTATCGGAGATTTTCCACTTAAATTCACCAACTTTTAGTTTCTTTTCGTTAGAGACGCGGAAATTCTTTTCTCGTCTCGGCTCTTTTTGCTTCGAATCGGTTGAAAATCGGAATTCTTGAAAATCTACGATACGTTTTCTGGATTTGATGAAAAGAATCCAAGGAAGAGCATTTTAACAGCGCTTCTTATCCCCTAACAGCCTTCAAAGATCTGATCCTTTCATCCCTTTTCTCTGTCCGTGTTCTACTGCACAAGAATTGGTCGACGGGCAATTTGTTGCCTGAAAGTTCAACTACGAGTCGTTTTCTTAGTCCGTCGATTATTTTTAGTAAAATAGTCTGTGATAATAATTACTTTCCCTTCCCATTTTTCTTCTATCACACGCATACTTCGATTAATTAGCCAATTCCTCGAACGAATTTTCCATTACTGATCACAGTAATTATCCTTTTCCATTGCACAATTCCTTTGCCAAAAATTCCATTGTCAAACGTAACAATTATATTCTTACAGATAACACTAATTAAACTCCTTCGACCCTCTATAACACTGTAAAATTGAGACTCAAAAATTGTTTATTCGTATATCTACACTCTCTAAATCTTACTCTATTTCCTTAAGCCATCAAACGATCATCTTAGAAAACGACTGTTAAACAATTTATTAGTAATAATTCTTAGCCTTCGATTATTACGTTAAAACAAAAATTCAACGATTAACTAGAATCTTTTTTATCATATACGAAAACTAAAAAAAAAAAAAAAACAAAACAAGCGATGGTTATAGAGGGTTAATTAACCGATAAAAGTGCAATCACTCTCATTTAACCCCTTACGTTTAACGATCCCTTACGATCTTAATAATTCGAATTATAATAACTTAATAAATCGTGCTTTTTTCCACCAAAAATTGTCTCAGATTAACATAATTGTCCATACCAGCGCAACATCTTAACAACACCTATCGATAAAAAATAAGTTCACAATTTCCACAATCTGCAGGTTTGAAACCAAAATGAAAATCTCAACTATCCATTGTTTCGAACATTACGAAACCTTCTCTTGTTGAATCAAATCTGTAATTTTCGCATAGTTTATGTCTTGACGTCGCAAGACAAGAGGTCAAATTGCCGTGGAATTTTCATAGAAGCGAGAATCGCGGAAAAACACTTTCCGCGTAGAATTAAAGATTACAACGTCGTAAATGTAAAAGCGCACGGGACAACGGAGATTTTTAATTTCTCTGCTCTGGACGTGGAAAAAGAAAGGATACGCGGGGCAAGGAGAAGCAACTAAGAGCCGCGTTCGAAATTCTGCCCACGTTCGCATTCGCGTACGCGTGAACACCCCACGCGTCGTTTCCGCGTTTCTCGGAATTTTCTGCGCGCGTTTACCTCCATTAAATTCTCCTATTCCGTCGTCTCTTCTATTCTCTCATCGCATACTCGCGAATGATATACTCTCACCGATCGATTCAGTGGGATAGGATTACTCGACTGATTTCTGGCTGCAAGTTGCCGGGGATAGGCTGAGTAACAACCCCTTTGCGCTCTCTCCACCTTTGCGACAGCGTCTCTCATTTGGATGTGTGACATGACTCAAGTTGCCGATCGCGATACGAAGATTCGTTTTCGAAACGTTAATTTTGATTACGAATTCTCGAAGTTGTAGGGTTTGACGACTTCTAGATGGGAGTTTTCAAAAGATAGTTTGTTCTGGTTATCAGCAAATTAAACTCGAGTGCTAACGTTGACGCGATATTTCATTTGGAATATTTTTTTTTTTGGGGGGGGGGTAAAGTTACATTATAAAATTTGTATTCTCTTAATATCGCAATTACGAAAAAAAAAATTGCAGCGATTCAGCTGAAATTCGCCAATTGTATAAAGTTTATGGAAATGGAAACGTCCTTAAGAATACCATAAGCTGAATACTCCTTGGTCCTTCGGTGGATATTTAGGTAAACTCGTAGCTTTATGAACACGACCGAAGAAGCAGAATTCCAGGGTTCTTAATTTAAATCTTAATTTAAATTAATCATTGAAGAGATTTGCTTCATCTTTTAATATATTGCTCCACGGAGGAGTGAATAAATATATCCGTGTGGCGAAGATCACCGATATGGGCAGTGTATCAATAAAATTGTCTATTATGAAAAGAAATTGCAGCGATTCAGCTGAAATTCGCCAATTGTATAAGGTTTATGGAAATGGAAACGTCCTTAAGAATACCATAAGCTGAATACTCCTTGGTCCTTCGGTGGATATTTAGGTAAACTCATAGTTTTATGAACACGACCGAAGAAGCAAAATTCCAGGGTTCTTAATTTAAATCTTAATTTAAATTAATCATTGAAGAGATTTGCTTCATCTTTTAATATATTGGACCACGGAGGAGTGAATAAATATATCCGTGTGGCGAAGATCACCGGTATGGGCAGTGTATCAATAAAATTGTCCATTATGAAAAGAAATTGCAGCGATTCAGCTGAAATTCGCCAATTGTATAAGGTTTATGGAAATGGAAACGTCCTTAAGAATACCATAAGCTGAATACTCCTTGGTCCTTTGGTGGATATTTAGGTAAACTCATAGTTTTATGAACACGACCGAAGAAGCAGAATTCCAGGGTTCTTAATTTAAATCTTAATTTAAATTAATCATTGAAGAGATTTGCTTCATCTTTTAATATATTGCACCACGGAGGAGTGAATAAATATATCCGTGTGGCGAAGATCACCGGTATGGGCAGTGTATCAATAAAATTGTTTCTTTTAAACAATGCAACGAGCAGGATGGCTTAAAGTTTTGGATAGAGAAGAAAAATCAGTCAATTTCTATCGAGTATTCGTATTATAGATGAAGAATCGTAGAGGACGAGGAAGAAGAAGACACGAGTGATTCATTATTGAGGGAAAATTGTGGTCAGTTGGGAAACTGTATTGCGGTGGTCCTTGTACACTCGCCATCAGAGAAATTCGTGGCAACAGGGCAATTCTCTGAAATTCGTCGTCTAAGCATCCTGTTCATGCAAATGTGTCCTGTGAATCGTCAGAGGAGCGCGCGGTGTGTCACCTCCGTCGTATCGTCCTCGTGTCTAAGGCACGAGCCTCCTGGGAAACCTTACTAATGAGTCCATTAGTAGCTCCAGAACGAAATGCCAACTCCTCCTGTCTTTTCATTCATCTCTTTCTCTCTTCTTTATAGTATCACATTATATAAAAATCAATATTAACTCTACGATAGACTTACTATCTCTATTATTTATAGTAAACCATAGAAATATTAAAGATCGAGAAATCTTCCATTATGGAGGAAATGTCTTGCGTATGTCTGTGTTATAGGGGGACGGAACACTGGCAGTGTTTGCAAATTTGGAAGTTTAGAAAGTTAATTTTGATCCCGTTTTGGGAAACTTGGGCCATGTCCTTGAGCATATTTTAGAAGAACTTTCTCGGATTTAGGCTCGTGAATATCATGTGGCAAATACAAAGTGGCAATTTATTTATGGATTTACGTAGAGGACTACGTCCTAATTGTTGAATCGAGAATACATTTGCTTTCTGAGACAGACGAGCAACATTTTAACGTAGCGATTGTCAAATGAAAGAATCGGAGCGCAAAGGGGGTAAATCGAATGCGCACGAGAAGTACTTGAAAAAGCGCGAGAAGTAAATCTGATCTAGCAACTACGACAAATGAAAATACATAATGGAAATCGAAGATGAAAATATATAAAAATAAAGTCTAAGGAAAGTTCAAGAAATCGGAAGAATATTGGGATAATACTTTGGACGATTAAAATTGCGTTTCAACTAAAATTCACACGTGTAAATCTACGATATAATACTCAGAAACTCAAAAGCAAAGAAAACCACAGATAGATAAGAGGAAATAAATTTTTGAATATGAAACGATTTGAACGCGAAAAATTATAGTAGATCGAGACATATAACTTTCGAATGGTAGTCGTGCGATTTTTCAGAAGAAAATCAGGTCGTTCCGCGACGCGTCATCTTTGACGACAACGACGTCCTCGACTCGACGACCATCCACCTTAACGGGAAAACGCATCGTTGGGACGACGAATCGAGGGATCGTGAAATGCATTTCTCGAGTCGCGCAATTTTCTCTCCCGGTTTCATCCACGGTATCGGTTGGGAAAAAAGAGTGATAAGAGAAATTCGTCGTTCGCAGCCGCTTTTTAAATAACGAATACCCAACTTATCGTTACTTTAATCGGTATTTTATAGCGAAGAATTATCTTAGAACATCCTTATCAACTATTTATCCCTATTTATTCCTGGATACGCACAAAAATCAACGAACGTCAGTTTTCAAATCGCCAAGATAATAAAATTGTCGAATTAAAGATATTTCTAATTAACAAAGGAATTTCTAATAGTAGGTGTTCAAGTATGGAGGACAATTATTAAATCGTTCTAAACGTGATCGATTAAATTTGATTAAAATTAGTTGTTTAGAAATAAATCTTTGCTCTCAATTAGCAGTTACAAGACATTTTTCTACAATCGTGAAAGTGTTGCTTTTTTATAGCAAATTTGCAAGAGTAAAATGCATAATTTATGGAGGAAAATTGTCTTTACAAGAAACTCTGTTTTCATCTTAAAGCTTTAGGATTTAAAGATCCTTCGATAATGAAAAAAAGAGAAAATAGGGAAAAAGCTTGGAAATTACAGCATGCAATTTGTACAACAGGTATTTCTTGATTGAAAAATTATCCGATGTGTCCATAAATGAAGTGAACTTGAAAAACGACTTTTTTTGGAAAAGTACACGCAACATAATGTCTCTCTTGTTCATCGATTTTCGCGCTACCAGAAACAACGGTCTACCAATACGTTACCAATCAACGGATTTCAGGCTTACTACTAGTCAATTGTACAGTCGTCGCCTCGGCAACTATCTGCCGATCGACATCATTCGTTACAGTTCTCGTGCCATTGTCCTGAACGCTTCGATTCAACAAAATCATCTTATCCACCTATTAAACGCTCTTCTTTCTCTCTCACCTCCGAACTTTCACGAATCAGTCTTTCACTCACCGTTTCGTCGAACGAGAACACAAAACAAGATTCATACCTTTGATTCTCCACTCGATTGTACAATTTCTCTTTACATCAAGTACAGTCTAAAGTTCTACAGCGATCTCTAAGAAGTCCAACTTCTTTAATCTTTTTGACTTTTCCTTCTATCGTTTCTTTTGCCTAAGAAAGACGAACGTTTCACGTTTTCTTCGTCCGCTAAATGTACAGCAAAAGTGCGAAAAGCTATGCTTTTAACTTTTCCTTTATTCTACCAGGGGCTAAGGTCGAACGTTCGTATCAGTTTATCTTTGAATAGTCTGCTTTCTTCGACCTTTGCTTTTAATCTTTTTTCCATCCATCGAGAACTAAAAAGAAAATTGAAATTATATACGAAATTTATTTTCCAATAGTCTATTTTCTTCAGCTTTCGTCCAATCTTTTCTGCATAGCCACTGAGTAACCAGCAAAGAGTATTTTATTATTATCGATCACACTCATTATCGAACACTGTCTAACTTCCGATTTCAATCTGTTCTTCATCCACCTAGGAACTGAAGTAAATTGAAACTATATCACCAAGTTTTAACTCTCGACGATCTATTCCCTTCAATTTCTCCTTTCAATTTATTCCTCCTTCGTTGAAAGTTAAGGTCTAAAGTTGAACAACCAAATCCATCGTTTCACATGGCACGCATTATCGAAGAACCAAATCAGTAGTTTCCTTGATCTCTACTTTCAACATTCTGCTATTTATCAAACACATGGTCAAACTTACTGATCCCATCATTATACGGTGCAACTCTTTCAATTTCTTCTTTCTATCTTTTCTCCGTTCGTCGAGGGTGCAATTAAAAGTTCTACGTTCACCGTTAAACAATCCCAGTCCCGTCAATTCCTTCTCCCCGTTTCTTTTCAATCCTCGTACAATCGAGAGTTCTACATCCATCTCCAAATAGAATTCTACGCCTCTTCCAGAAACCAGCTCCTCCGCTTTCATCCAAACAAACACCAAAAAGCGTCAAGTCGAAGTTTCCTATTCATCTTGGCGTCTTAACATTGATGAGTGCAATAAAGAATCGCGATATAAGCGATTTATACGACGCGTCCATTCTTCGTCGAAACGACGTCGATTCGTCAGCCGTTGGAACAAACGTTGGCCACGAGCAACGACCTCTCGTAATCCCACGATTAGAGACAGCTTGGCCAACGTAAATTTCCAGAATATCTTTCTGCTCCTTCCCGCTAGCCGAATACATCAGGCAGAAATTGAAGAACGGCTAGACCTTGCAGAGAAGTATACTAAACGCAGACAGGATGCTATAGTTCTTTCGAAAAGGAGACCCTTGATCATTCCTGTCGATACAGTCGAAGAAACTTGAATCGAGCCAGCTGGAATTTCAGGCAATTTTCTTTCTTCTTTCTCTCCCTAAGATTGGTTTAGATTGCTCTCGCTTTTTATATTTATTTATTTATTTGTTTATTTATTTTTTTTTTTTTTGGTTGATCGATTGATCTTGCTTTTTCTTTATTTTTATTTTTTATCTATTTTAGGCGATTCATTCGGTGAGTGGTTCTCTTCTGGCAGTTTCGGTAAAGGTAAATATTATTTCGATAGAAATCGCTGGACCGTTTACTCGGTTTTAATTCCTCAACGATTTTCGTTCCCTTAAATATTTAAATATTTGTTGCGGAAAGTCTTTCTCCTTTTGTAATTAAACGCACGCTTTTCTCGGCTTGATAAACTCTAAGTTTAGCCAAGTTCTTAATAAGAACATGTATCTTTGTCCCTCTTCTGCTCTCTTCTTCCTTCGATAGATACATTTCCTTCCATCTTCAATTTTCTTCTTCTCAATTTTATATCCGACAATCGCTGCAAATAAGAAGCCTTCTACTCCTTCAACCTAATTATTCATTCAACTGAACAGTTCGAAGCATCTCTTCTTCCATGCGTATCGCAACAACGACTTGCAAATAGTCTTCAATCGTAATACCTCCCACGAGCTTCTTACTCTTCTCTCCATTTAATTGTTTACCCATTTGCACGGTGTACAAAATTTGTTATTCCACGCGTATCGCAACAACAGTCTGCGAGTAGCTGCTCCAATCGATTTACGTCCACGTTGTACATCCACCACTTGCCCTTTAACAGAGCACGATGCTTTTCTGTTCCGTTTCATTTATATCCAACGTCTTATTTTTCCTTCCATCTAATTGTTCACCCATTTGCGCAGTTCGAACAACAATTTTTCTTCCACGCGTATCGCAATAACAATCTACAAATTCTCACCTCACCGTAATACATTCGCCGACATATTTTTTCAACGATGCTTCTCCGTTCCATTTACAATTCCGTATTACTTTTGCTTGCAAATTCGAGAAATTTTTAGTTCCGAAAGTTCTTCGTCTTTAACGTTATCTTCCAATTCTGTTCCTTTTTCTTCCTTCTTTTTTTTCTTTCTTCTTTTCTCATAATTTCACGCGATCCCAACTTCGACGACGATCATTTCTTTCCCTAGGTCCGAGCAACGTCGTAAAAATTTTCCCATTGCCAGCGAGTTGCGCGATTTCCTACTCGAAAACGCTCTCGGCGGCCTCTCTGATCTTGACGATGAGGAAGGACCGTCTGCAGAGCTTGACGAGCAGCTCGATCCTCTGTCAGGAGGGCTTCCTCAGCTGTGGCAACGCGATCACGTAGATGTTGCCCAAAATGGCGCCAACCACGAGCAGCATCACGCTGATCGCGCTTAGAAGTCGCACGAACCTCACGAATCTTCGTCCTCTAGCGTCTTTCTTGCTTTGATTCGGGAACACTGCCAGGCCTAGGAGTGGCCCTGCCAGGGCGCCAGCCACGTGAGCTGCCCAACCGACTCTACCGCAACCGAGCAGTGCTGGAATTGGAAGTGACGCGACGTCTGCGCTTGCTAAGAGTAACACGGCACCTAGACGCCAGCCGGCGTAGCGGAGTTCTCCGTGACACTGGAAATTAAAGACAGAGAAGAGTCATGAGTCAATGTTCGACGAGTGGTTGGTAGATAAAAGTTGTTCGTGTTTGATCGCGTTAAGGGAAATTGGATCGAAGCGGTATTAATTCGAGAAGATGTCGCAAGTTTTCGTTTTTAAGGAAATCTTGATGGCATTAAAACTAAAAACGCAGCAGTAGACGCGGCGTAACGAAGTTGCAGAAAGTTGGATCATGGTGTATTTACAACAAGATTACGAACTTCTGGGCAACTAAGGTGATTGTAAACGACATGGAACATCTTCTTTTAATTATCTGGCAAGTATGTCGGTGACGTTACAAATAATAAAAGACGAACGAAACTAGACGGTTGTGTTAGAGTTCGTTGTAGAAGATTGTAGTAGAATGTGGCAAGTTCGAGCAAATTAAAATTGTACGAAGCAAGTTGAACAATCGTTACCTAGTCGTCTACAAGCAGAGTTTTCTTCTATGTGTGTAAGTGTAGATTTAAAACTTTCGATTTGAAACGTTACTTCAATAAGGTACAATAAGGATGCAAAGAAAGATAAAAAGGAATCGACAACTTCCGCATAGATAAATTTTATTTTATACGCATACGTATGTCAATAATAGCAGAATAATATAATTTGTAACTAACCAGGTAGAGATGCGCCAGATGACTGGTAAGTAAAGCATAGACACCCGCAGAAGCGCCGACCAAGAAGAGGCTCGGTTGGAGAAGAGATGCTCCAAGGGCTCCGCAAACACCACCTCCTAAGTAGATCGTTGCCACCCCTATTCGACCCTGTTCCACCTACGACCACCGATATCGTCTTTCGTTCGTTCGACATATTTTCTATGCCCTTAGAAAACATTCTTTCTAATACGAAATTCTCTCTTCGTTCGTCGAATATTAATCGATTAACTAAAAAATGTAGACAATGACAAAATGCGAGAGAAAAAGAATTAAAAGGGATGATAAATTTCGATCAATTAGCCAGTGTAAAATTTTCCATCCATTTAATATTAGAACTATCAGAGTGTTTCGAATAACTCATTCATCATTTCCCATAGAAATTTTATATATATTTGACCGATCAATAAATAAGCAATCCGTTATTTTCCGTAAAAATTTTACAAATTTACCAACGCCGAAATGACCAATCTGTAATGATTCGACTCGTACAAATTTTCTAGATTTACGACGGTAAATATCGCGAATTTTCCGTGACTTTTTTGCGAAATCTACGGATAAACGATGGCTCGTTAGGAGAAAATATTTCGTAAAAAATAACGGAAGACCGAGGAAGATATCGTAGGTTATAAATAAAGATCGCTTATATTTTACATTTTAAACAGAACCAGTATAATTCTTAATCGAAACAACGTTCGTCTATCTGCATCGAAGAACCATTAATTCAAACGTTGTTTAAATGCCAATATCGCGAATGACTAAACAAAAATACCGATAGCCTGTGTACACTCGTCCATACATTACGCTTTAATTTCCCTGACGTAAGTTTTATCCCTCGATAGTTCTAATGTTAAATTCCACCTGCCGTTCTTTCCATGCCTTTGTGTTCTTTCGATAATGACTTTTTACTCGATACGCAGCCCCTTTGAACGCGATCGATCGGTTCACCCAAAGATACACTTTGCCGAGCATTGCGAATGAGAAAAGAGAAAGAGAGTAGCCAACGAACGAGGCTGGCTGGTCGACAATTAGTTTGATTAACTCACCTCGAGCGGAGTGGCGAGCACCAGTTGAATGACTACGTTCAACGCAAGGTGAAGCGCGTTCGAGTGCAGCAGCATGTACGAGACGAACCTCCAGCCCTGCACCCTCTGACGTGGATCGTAGACCAACCACCTGCGCAACGTCGCCTCGTCTCCCAGGCAGTGAACGGCTATCTGTCGTCATCCAGAATGCATTTTAATCGTCTATGTCATGCTATTTAGCGCACAGGATGCGTGATAACGTGTAGCGTTACGTGTTTGCAAGGGTAAATTCTAGTATACAGCGTTTGAAAATCGAGACTGATATTTGAATTTTCTAGTGAAATGTGTTTTAAGGCTGGGCTTTGACAAAGGATACAGCGATTTTATAAAAATCATATTTGAATAGTATCGTATGGTATCGACACTGTGTAGAATTTGTACGATCCGTACGATACGATGGAAAGTGTTTTAAGGATGAGTTTCGTTTGTCGTAAGAAATATAGAAAGTTTGAGATTGAATTTCAATTGTTTTGTATCGTTGTGGTTGTAATTTGTTGGACTCGGTGAAACGTTGGTTCTAAGGATTTGGCAAGGAATATCAGTTGGACGTTGCACCATGTTATAAGAAACGAAGGTTTTCAGAAAATCTTAATTCCAATTAAACTCACGGCGTTACGCTACGCCAGCCATTTTCACGACAATGAACGAATTATACGGCTGGTTTCGCGATAACACAGCGTCTTTTCTCGCAGCTAAGCGCACCGTGCACGGCGTCAATTATCATTCATAATAACGCTAGGAATATTCGGATCGTTCATTATTTAAAGGCTGACAACGACGCGACGGCAGTTTATTCGGCATTAAACAAGCAGTTTTGATTAATTACCATTTTGCCTGGTCGAATTTCCATACGCCAATGGAATTAATTATTCGTTAGGTTGTTCATCGATAATGCGCGTTCGAGTTTTTGCTCCTTTGGTTCAGTCGATGAACCGAATAGAGTTTGCCACGTGGAAATTTCAATATTCTTGCTTTTTCTAATAATATCAACAATCGTAGGTAATTACGACAGTAAAACTATATCGAAAATATCTTTGCTAAGCTAAGGACGAATCTTATTTTGATCACGGATATTTCAACGTAGTTTGAACATCATCCAATAAAGATTAAAAACGATTCTCAAATTTTCAAATTCCTGCACCTCCGAATATCTTCGAGTCTCCAAATATTCAGATATTCAAATTTCCAAATCCTGTAATTTGCAATTTTCTAATTTCCAACTCTTCGAATCTTTCGTCTTACGTTATTTACATTAAACAACGTGCCGCGACTGGAAGGCACACAGTGGTCGTAAAAGCTGGGACGTAAAGATAAAAGGGAAAAGGGGGGCACGAAAGCGGCGTGTATCCGCATCGCCGGATGATTTACGCGGGGGAAACCTTGTGTCGCGATCCGGGGCGTGAACGCGTCAGGTCAAACGTAAGAAGAAACGTTCCTCCGCGGAAAAGAGCGAAAAGATCGTAGCGAACAGGGGCGAGAGGAGTGGAGAAAGAGATACGAGATTTTGTACGATTTGTGGTCCAACGAGCTGCCGGCGTGTCGTAAGTCTGAGCTAAACTGTCGAGTAAATATGCGCTATGAAAATTGCCACGGAAACTTTGATACATGGGCATGTGCGCTTGAATTTCCAGTTTCGCGGATGGACGATAAGAAAAGCTAGAAGTTTCTGAATAATGAGAAGGAGGAGCACGTTTTACGATAAGTTTTGAGGGCGGACAGTCTCGTTCGGAGCCTGAGAGACGTATTACGCGTGTTTGAACGTGATTAAGTGGACGTTTGTTGTCATTTCTTCGATTGAAATGGGATCTTATGATCGAAGGGTTCGTAATAACATCGAATTACGCAGGAATTTCTAATAAAAGATTTATAGACTGGAATATGAATGACGAACTTTAAAAGAATATCGGTACACAGTGTCTGTCAGGAATTCCGCGGATATAAATGGACGAGCACGAACGCCAATAAACAGCTTTTCCAATTATTTCGGCGATCGTAGAACAGCTGGGACTAGTCTGTTCGAACGAAATTATTCATAAAACGAATTTCCTCGCCATTTATCGGGATGGTCAACGAATAAATTTCCACGGAACACGAAGCACGTCAAAACATCCACGAGAACATCAATCCTTTTTTTTCTATTTTTTTCCTCTCTTTTTTTTTTCCTGCCGAAACTGGATGGTTGTCGGAGGCATATAGTTGTCAGGCTAGAAACACCTGTCGTCATCGGACGATTTCTCTCGATTCGACCGGGTTCTGATTATACAGCGAGTTTCGCGAGGTTTTCAGGACCATCGGATCGCTCGAAGTAATAAATCTGAAAATTCCTGGGTACAGCAAGCATCGAGATGGATTTGATTAAAAATTATCGGATATTACAGCCGAACAATTACGAATAAAGAAGATTCTGTTTCATGGAACCCATGGTTCTTGATAAAAGGGAAATAACGAAAGGCAAATGCGTTCTAGAAGATCTATGCGTTTTAATAGTTGCAATTTAAGGTAAAATTGGTACTGACGAATGGAAATAGTAATATGAGAGAATGTAACGATTAAGGAAAAAAGTATATCAAAACGTATTTCTGATATTTAGAGTTTGCTAAAATTCCACAGATTTTAGAGAGAGAAAAAAAACAAAACAAATATACAATAGTCAGAAATAGCAAAACTGATACTTGAAAACGATAACGATAGAAAATGAAAATTGCTCTAATATTTTAAAAGTCATGTTATCGACGTTTCAAGCTCGCTAAAATTATAGATCAATTATATGATATGAATTTGACATTTTATTACTAATAATATCATGAATTTTATCTATGCAAAACGATAAATATAAAATAAATAAAAATAATTAGAAACAGATAAAAATAAGAAAAATAGTTCGCCGTATATTCTCGATATTTCAAGTGACCTAAATATTAAAACAATGAATAGATCGATATTGTCTCACGTTGTTACTCTATATCATAGATACAAAATGATCTCCCAGGAGATCCGTGAATCGAGTTTAACGCACAATCGATCGAAACTATTGTACTACTGTAACGACAGACAATCCAATAGGAATCTCGTACTTTCAATCTTTCATTTCTGTTTGAAATTTCTATCGTGAAATTTTATATCCGACGAGAGACTCGATCTGAAGAAAAAAATGCGCCTGTAGGATGTATGGTCAGTGTTGCCGAGATATAACATCGCTCGAGAGAACGATAAAGTTCATGGATTGGTCGTGTACCAGTTTCGTTTTGGTTTCTTCCATTAAATAAATCATAAACTGTCGGCCGCCTACGGAAACAAATGTATACGAGTATTTTTCGCTTCTCTGCTTAACTATAAAACTTTACGCTTCAATTTATTTGAAAAAAGAAGAGAAAAAAGAAAGAAAAAGTACATTTATTAGCGAGCGATATTCGATAAAACGTGAATACGAATACAAATAACGCATCCAATATTTTTACTGTAACAAATAAAGTAGAAAACTACGAGGTTCTATAATCGTGACAAAAACTTTCAAACGTTCTCCAATCTTTTTAATACCATTTATCGTTATCAATTGAAATTATTGAGATACGTATAATGTTATGTGCCAGACTAGATTAGCTGCGTAGTAGTGTATACATGTATGTGAATATCAGTGTGTGAAAGTATGCGTGTACGCGGCGTCTCGAAAACAAAGGAACGTAAACTGTTCAGTTAACAGTCTGGTATGGAAGAAAATGCCGAGACGCGTGCAAATGTGTATCGACGAATATCTTTGAAATCGTTTATCAAATAAATATATAACTATTCTGATATAAATTCTAAGTATAAATTTAGTGTTTCTATACCATTATTTCGGTCATTAAGATCCAAAATTCTCAACGGAAACATGCGATAATTCAA
Source organism: Bombus vancouverensis nearcticus (assembly GCF_051014615.1). Classification (NCBI taxonomy): domain Eukaryota; kingdom Metazoa; phylum Arthropoda; class Insecta; order Hymenoptera; family Apidae; genus Bombus; species Bombus vancouverensis. The sequence continues at coordinate 16,266,788 of NC_134913.1, read as the reverse complement.
ACATTCGAAAGTCCTTTCCACGCACTAATTCTTCGGTTTTCTATGTGCATCGGAAATTCATCAATTTGTCGTCGTTTCTACAACAGATACGAGCAGTTACGATTGAAAAATTGGTATCCAGCGATTAACGGCGATTGTGCTGGCGTTAGGAGACTTCCACTCTTCGATGGAAAGTTTCTAGTGATTTATCAGAACTCTCTAACGAGCTATATTTACAGGTACACGTTTTTACTTCTGATTTATAGCGTTCGTTATCCTACATCCTCTCCTGGTGGCGTTATTACACGCGAAGAACGCGAAGCGAACAGTCGCGTCGGTGGCACGATTATTACCGAAACGGAAGTTGACTTTTCGCCGAGCGTTTCAACCAGGATATCACCGTTTCCGCTATCTCAGCGTTTTCATTAAAGGTCCACACGGCTGGAAAACGTTATCGTTCGTTTCATCGCGCGAAACTGGACCTGCACGCCGATTAGATTCCTCCCTGTTTCGACGAATCAGCCACCGCGCCAACTCTGATTTTACCAGAGAGGGCTGTTCTCTGCGGGTCGAGCACAGCTCGTCGAATATCCCTTTATTGCTTGAGGAACAGGAATTTTACGCGGTTTTGGATTATTCGCCTTTTGCTGGAACCTGTTTCGTACGAGAGAGAAAGAGAGAGAGAGGAATTGGTTCCGTGGCAAAGTATATGCAGAAATCGATCGATCGAGTGGAATTTTCTGGTCAATTGCCACAAAAGTAACTGTAGAATAGCGTGTTTTTTTTTGTAACTTTGAGTAGCTGAAAATACGTTGTACCTTGATTTAGTATAAAATGATAGTAATATGTAGATCATTTATATTTACAGCTCGAATCTAACGAACGTACTTGTTCAATTGCGGCAAAGTGGAAATTTGCTTCTTTCTACCTGCGGGATAATTGACAATATCGTACATTTTGATAGGATGAAAAATGAGGGGAAAATGTAATTTATTCGTTATTATTATTGCCTTTGGTGAATGCAGGCAGGTGTAAAAGCTCTGAATGAGGTGGCGTCCAACTCGAACGTCAATTTTCAACAAGTTACGTAATAAACATTGCCTTTGTACGCAATTGTGCATCGTTTGTAAAATAAATATTAAATATTAATGTCTCCTGCGCGAGCGAACGTGAAAGTCGTTACAAGAAATGTAATTATTAAACATACTACGTACTTTGGATCGTGAAAAGCATTTCCTAACTTAAATGGAACTGTACAAATTTTCGCTCTTATTCAAGATTAATCTTGTATCTTTTGTCACGAAGTTGACTAACTTGGACCAACCGTTATGACTTTAAATATTCCCATAATACTTTCCGCTTATCTTTTTTACAACCAAGAAATATCTCTTATCATTCTCTTGGATATCGACTTAAAAAAACCCATTAGCCACTGTTTACGTCTACTATCAATATCGAATTATCAAACTTCACAACTGAGACTAATGATGCGAAGGAACAGGCAGAGATCTATCTTGAGAGTCTTAAAAGACCAAATTTATTAAGACAGTAGCTGTGATACCCGTTCGAGAACATTGTTTAAAACGAAGAACCAAAAGAAGATGAAAAGACGTTGCTCATTCTAATTTCCACATTTTCAAATTAGCAATCGCTCGAATCAACAGAAGTTTTCTCCTCTAACGATTTTGGAAACTTTAAAAAACACTAAATTCAGAGGATTTTCGGTATCCATTCGAGAACGTTCCCTAAAAGAAAACAGAAAGTCGTCCGTTCTAAAATTTCCTGAACGTGTAAATTAATTCGCTTCCTTGCGACAGGTGTGAAAACTTTGAACGATGAAATTCAGGACGCTCGCAATATCCATTGCAGAACATCCCGCAAGATAATCGTTCTGTCGCTGTTATCTGCTCGATTATCGCGTGGAAATCGGACCTCCGCATCGCGGGCCGCCATTCTTTTCAACCGCCGATCTCGCGCCGTTTCATTAACTCCGTCGACAGCGTTAACTTCTGTTTTATTGCGTGAAACTGAGCGAGGAAAGAAAGGTGCATTTAACTTGGTGGCTTTAACTCGGCGCATTTTATCCGCCACGTTCGCTGCTCGTACCGGCGAGCTTCCGGAAGTGCTCGAATAAGCTCACTGGAATTATTATCGAGCCAGAGAGAAGAATCCGACGGAGGAACGCGAAAGCACGAAAAAAGAAAGATATAGAACAGACTGAGGAACGTCTCGACTCCATTTTTTCCCCTCTTTCTTCTTCGTCTTCGTTCCTCTTCCCTTCTTTTATTTTTTCTTCTCCGTTCAAGTCGAGCTAGAGTTTCTTGAAATACCAGTACGATATTCCTTCGTGAACTCGTGCGAATAATTGAGAGAGATTCCCATCGTCTCGTCCTTGTCGCAGAACAGCCTCAACGACGCATTAGCCCGGCTAATGGGAAATTTTTCGAGCTCGGACGAATCGTGCGATGCATTCACGTTTTTCGGTGAGCATCCGGTTTGCCGGATTCGACGTCACGCGGAATAATATCGACGCGGAGGACTCTTTATTTTTGCTAGAGATCGAGAGCTTCCTTTTGTAATTGTCGATAGAGGCGCGACCTCTTTTCGTCGATTTCTCGCTTCTGTAGAATTGTTTGCTGTCGAGGGTGGGAAAACGGGAACGAAAATTTCACGGTACAGCGACTATCATTCTAACACATGCGAAAGTTGCAGATATTTCGTCAGCAAGCGACGTAACGTAGAACACGAGAAGAACGCTGGATATTTAAAACTGATGGAGTGAAAGTAAGTGGAACTTAAAAACCGCTCTTCCGCAAAATAATATCGCCGAACGTACACTTAGACTCTCGTTCCAGGCTTCCATTTGGTTGGATTAAAACAATCTTTATCTTGTAATTAATTTTCACCTCCATTTGTAAATTGCACTGCACTCAAACGGTTCACCAACCATCCCAAAAACCATTAATCAGTGCTCAATTATGAATCACGGCGAAGTCTCGCAAACCATTCAAGAACACGTCTATTTCCAAATCAAATTACCGAAATCGTGAGTTCCACTCGAACTTCGCCATTCATTCGCAAACATCCTTGCTCTAGCTCGAAATCATTCTAACAAACGTCCCATAGTTACGCTCACGGACGCACATATTTCAAAATTCTAATCTATTAACAGATTGCGAATAGTCGCGCGATTACATTTATATCGGTGTACAAATGTAAATACGAAGAAGCGTTCGCACAAATGCAGAAATATATGAAACACGAGAAACAAGCTACCCAAACTATTCTAAACTTAATTTCAAACATAAATTTTTCATTTAAATTTATTTAACTTTCGAACGTTTAGAGTAGAACACATTTTTTTTTTTTTTTTTTTTAGGTAGTTTTAATTCTTTATCCGTGCCTTTAAAAATATGAATTCGCATAAATATTCTACACAGTCTATTTAGGATGAAATTATCGATCGATAGATAAAGTTTCTGAAAGATGAACAAACGAGTGGATTTATTAGAGTTACCTCTATGATGCTGATGCAGATCATAAGGTAGGGCGGTCGTATCCGGAAGTTGGGCTTCCGGGGCGGTAGCGGGTGCCTGGGCGTCGGTCTAGGCGTGATCTCGTCATCCTTTGTCTTCTTGTACGAGGAGGTGACGATGATCGGCGATTCCGGGGAATAGGGCGAGCCGGGGCCGGAATATGTGGTGTCGGTGCAATCCGACGAGATCGTCGACAGTGTTGGAGAGTTCTCCAGCAGCGCTGCCTCAACGTCCATGATGGCCTGGTCTGCAAAAAGAGATCACCAACTCCTGTTAATCATAGAACCAGAGAGATCTCTTTTGGATAATTTAATGGTTAAAATTAATTGAATAGAATTAGTTAAAATAAGCTGATACATTCTCTGGTCCGGAGGATGACATTTCAAACGATAAAAAGATATTTATCCTGGATTTTCTGAATTCGATGATCGAAGATTAAGGCTATCAGTTAGAAGAAAAATTCAAATCGATATAGTCATGGTATTTTAAATATCGACAGAGTATTTGGTTCGGAAATGAAAGCACGAATGATTTTTTTAACAAAAACGTAGAAACTGAAATATTTTATTATTTTGATTCGAAGTGGCATTTTAAGGGGGTATTCTGGTCTAGAGGCATGAATTTCGGGCGATTTTTGAAGCTCTGTACAAGCGAAACAAAAAATATTTTTGCTATCCTTCTGTTTAGCATTTGTTTATTGATATTTCGAGATTACGTAGAAAATTCACTGAAAAAAAACTCAATATTTAAAAAGTTATGAGCTGGCAAAGTGGGTGCTGTCAAAAAAAATGGGGTGTCGTGGCGTGCATGATATCAACCCTTCTGGTCATCCGAAACAAAAAATGCGAACGGATTCTTAATTAGTATGGATGCCGCTATCGTCTGAACCTTGGAAAAGTCAATACAACATTTTTTCACAAAATGACAGCCGTTTGAAAAAAATTTCTTATTCCGCACGTTTTTTTGACAATTCCGAACGTTTAAAAAATAGTAATATTAAAGATTTTGAGCCGAGCGTGGTCCGGACGATAGAGGAGTATATAAGGAATATTCAGACCAAATTTAAAATAAATCCGTTCATTAGAACTTGAGATATCGTGCACGCCAACTCGAAAAAAGTAGTTTCGAGAAAAACGCGTTTAAAGTTTTGAGACGTAGGTACTCGGCCAGCGTCTACCGTTTATTGCACATTGGTCCCGGTCGGACCGGGGCAGATGCTGCGTCACAAAAATGGCTGTAACTCATAAAATAATTGAAATTTTGAAAAATTCTCTCAAGGGCATATTCTCGAATGTCTAAACTTTGGAAATATGGAAAAAAAATGTTTCGATTTTTTCACATTTCTAGACCAGAATACCCCCTTGAATATTAATAAACGAAAAGCTTCACGCGAGAGAAACAGAGAGGAACACGCAACGATGATAGAAAAATAACTACGTTTCGCCAGACTGAATCGTCGTTCGATCATTGTCCCGTTATTGCGATAATTTCGCCGCAAGCTCGACTAATCGTAATTTATGAACCACTGTCTTCTTTCTTCATTTATCGTGCTTTCTTTTTACCCACGATTCCTACTTTTCTCGATAAATGCTTCTATGAAAATTGAAAAACGTAAAAGAAGAAGAAGAGGAAGTCGCAAGCAAAATCGAATCGACGTGACTGGGATGAATATCGATTAAACAAAACTCGTTTCGAGACGAAAAGGATCGGAGAGGAGAATAGAAAGGCAAAAGCAATGGAATATATAATTAGCGCGAATAAGCTATCTAGACGAATAGTTAGCAGCGAATGGTTCCCTGAAGTCGCTTTAATTTAAGCCACACTTTATTGCTCGCCAGCTAGTAGGCATTAATTTGCTCGCGGTTTTAAGTATAGCGTCCCCGTATTTCAACATTTTGGTCTTCTTGTTGGAACTATCGTCTTCGATAAATTTCCGAGCTCCTGACTCTGCCAAGCGGCATTATAGGCGACGGTGTTTTATGTACTGCGGATACTTATAAATTTATGGTGAATTTAAATGTGCAAACACGTAGAAGAATGTATGTAATACGTGAGAATATTCAAAATTAGAAATGGATTTTCCATTAATAATCTTATAAGTAGATTAACACAACCGAACAGGGATTCGTTTAGTCAACATCGATATATTCGTCGGTTAATTAATCGAATTAACCCTAAACGCGAAGCTACCATTTGCTACCCTAAATAACTTTTCTCGTGAATATCTACCATCGGTAGTAATTCCATTATAGGAAATCCTGCGATAGAATCTTTGCGAAAATCCCAAGTTGTCCTAATTAGCCGAAGAAACATCAAGTATTAAATTGTCCATAAAAAGAGAGAACATCGAGCACCATTTTCGACCCTCAAAGCATTTTCCACGGTCTCGCCTTTCTCGCACCATTCCAACCCTCGGCCTCGCAACGGTTCACTCCAGCATCGTTCACTCTTTAATCCAACCACGGTTGCGACGCATTCATTTGTCCACAGGTTCACGAGGTACAGGAACGTAGTTGCGGAGGACAGAGGTTCGTTTTGTGGAAAGCGAAGCGAGAGACAGAGAGCCATAGTGACACAGAGAACCACGCCACCGACTAGAAAGGAGCAAAGAGGGAAGAGTGGCGAGAACAGGAGACAGAGACGAGAACTTTCGCCGGGGTCAATCCTGGTGATCCCTTTGTCCGTTCCAGCAGCGGTCTTTGTTCGGCCAGTGTTGTCGAGCCACCATAGAATTTGCCTCTGAATTATTGGGGCTCATAGTCGAAACCAGACGATTTCGCCCGTTTCACAGCCCTTCTGCCTCTGTCTCTACCTCTGTATATACTCATGGCCTCGAGTGGAGTCGAGTCGAATCGAATCGATCTTTGACTACGAAGATCACGGAGATACACCACCCGCACAACGTCCGGAATCATTTTCTCATTTGCGAGGTTAAGAATCGCAGTGGTGCAAGTTCTCTGCTGCTGTAATATATTTTGTAAAATAGCGTTCTGTATTTGTCGTTATGGAAAATTCGTTATATTTCTTCGTTATATTTCGTTTGAGGGAAAAGACATATCGATCAACTCTGTATATAAATAGAAAACTAGAGAGAAACGATACTAGGTATGCTTATTTTTATTTTATTTTTAAAACGCGAAATGACAATGGATCAATAATTTCATCTATTTTATCCTCGATTCTAATTGGACGATTTAACGTTTTCTTTTAACTGTGTCAGAGGAAGCTTTATCGTGGTTATTCCTTGAGGTCTTCGAATACACCTCTTTCTTTGATCTTTCTATTTCAATACGATGTTTAACACGGGGATACGATCATCGACAATCGCCTGAAACTCAAACTTCCAGGAAAATGAAGATTCGCTGGCGCACATTGCTTAAATCAACGTCCATCCACCCTTCCTCATCCTCTGTCGCCCTATTTCCTCGCCTCGGACTAACTCGACCACGAGCCAACGTGTGACACAACGTTTGATGTTCATTATTGCAACGACCGATCGTTTTGTTTCGTTGATAAATGATCTCGTTGCGGTGGTATAGCGCGATTCTCACCCTCTCCAGCTTTGGTAAATGAATTCTGCGCGAAAGCAGAGAGAGAGAGAGAGAGAGAGAAATTGTGCACCGTCGCAGGTTGTATCGTCGTACTTCTTTTCTCTTTTCCCCTCTTTGTCGCGTTAATCGCGCAGGTTTCATTTTGTTCGACCACTCGACGAATGCGAAACGTAGTTTTTTAACATTCAGTAGCCTTGAATTTTAATTCCTGGTTATTTCACGGTACACCTGCTTCCATTATTTGTTTCATCCCATTCCTTTTCTTCGCTTTTTCACCCTGGTGTTTCGCCTTTTTTCGGCATAATGTTTTCGCTCACGTGACGTTATAACGACGTTAATACGTGATTATGAGACACTGTGCCTGGTAACATGGAACAAATTGAAACGTCTAATGGCCATGTTTCATCATACCGTGTTTTACGTGGTTGTTCGAGCGTGCAATAAATCTGGCAGGTTATTTTTGTTCGCCGAGGTATGTGCAGCATTTGATATAATGTTTTACTTGTTAGAGGTTTTATTGTATCAAATATCTTTCTACCTAAAACTCGTTGCGATTCTATTAAAATTTCATACTTCGTTAAATCGGCATTAACGGTATTAAACGTATTTTTAAATACCTTCTTCCATTAGCTTTACCATTTTGTTACTAGACATCTCGTTCTTCTATCGTGTCTTTAGATCGACTTTCTAGATTTTCTTCCATCGATGTTTTCTCTTCTCTTCCTCTGCCTCTTACCGTATTTTGTAATGCACGAGCGAATCTATCATCGGATTTATTAAAACGTACATGTTATCACGACGATCCTAGATACATGTATGTATGTGACACGTATACGTGTAAAATACCAAAAATATTTCAGAAAAATTCTAGCCAAGAAAAAAGAAACCAGGTAGAAAAATTGAAGCGGCGATTAGAGAGTAAAAGATAAGACGATTCGACCGAGGTTTCTCAACGAGGAGAGTTCATCGTTCGGATGAAGCATCGACGTGACCGATGCGAGCGTGTACTTGTCCGCGCGTAATTAACGTAACGGCCGCCCAGCCACGCAAATCAAACGTACACGCACGACGTACGAGGAGCGGCGTAATTAAGGCCTCTCCCAGGCTGCACGAAGAACAATGCAACTCCACCCGCGTACAACACGCGTCAATGACCGCAACGTGCTTGATCACCGATAATCGACCACGTCCAAGTCGTTCCAACTGCCCTTTCACGCGTGACGACCGGCCTCTTCCTCTCTGTTGCTACAACCTGCGAGGATTCTTCCTTTTATCCTGATGCTCTGTTGTCCTTCGTCCTTTCTTTGATCTTCCACGTTTTTTGAGTTCGAAACGCTGAATAATAACGTACAATATTCTTTTTATTCTGTCTCTTGCTGCCTTCGATAGCAAGGGAGGTTTTTCAAGCAGCTAATGTGAACATAGCTTGTTCCAATGAAACGAGGTATTTCGTAAGTGGATGATTTTTAATGGATTTAAGAATATTTTGCGATTACCGTTATTTTTTCTTTCTTTTTTTTTCGTGCTAAGATTAATATTGTTCAGATTTATTTTCGCAATGTCGAGCTTCTCCTCTTTTTTTATTCTTTGATGAAGGTGATGAGGTCTTTTTTTTAAATAATTTGCGTAGTTTGTTGACGGAGTGAAGCGTTCTGGGTGAACTGGACCATCTGTAAGCGTTTTAAGAATATGTTCGCGACATTTAACAGTTCTGCCATGATAGGATTATTATTTGTTGGGTTTGTTTTAGAAACATCGAGGAGGATTCTTCGATGATGGTTTACGTACGGTACTTTTCTAGATTTTTCTAGATTTCGGAGGTCTTTTGTATTTTTAGAATATGTACTTATCGGCCTGCGGTATTTCGGTTGATTTGGAGCTAATTACTTCACTTGAGTTTCCAAATTGAAGGTGGTTCAGGGTATTTTTGTAACCGATTCGAAGATGGTTGGGAATCGTCAATAAGGAAGCGAGTCATTCTCAAGTTTTACCTCAAAAGAGATTCGTTGTTCGTTGTTAAAGAGCTGTTTGAGAAAGTGTCATATTAAAAGAGACTTGTTCATCGTCATTTTCTACGAAATATTTACGTCTTACTATTTCGTTTATTCATTCGCGTAAGTACATACTTTTGTACAAATACGACGTATTTCACTGTCACGAAATTCTGCATGGTTTGTCTGAATTTCTTGTCTCGCAGATAATATCCGTAACTCCCACGCGGCATATAGTTTCAATTCAACAATGGCCTGTTACGTTTTTAGAACAAAAGTTGCTTTAAACTACTTTGCAGTTCGCGAATTATTTTGTTTTCTATTCAACACACAGGTATCGCAGCAGTAAAATTACTTCGTTTAAATAGCTGCTAAAAAGACAAATTGTAAATCAAAGGGTTAGAGTATTCCAAAAATATTCTAATTAATCATCTGAATACGAGCGAGTTATTTAAAATGCACACAAATCTAGGAACTTATTCGTTTCAGAACGTGAAAGTTGGTTCGATTTAGAGCATGGTAAAACTTCTCGGTTGCTAGAGGCTTTAAACAAACAAAGAATTTCTCGATACTTTTCTACTTTAAAGTCTGCAGACGCTAGGATTTTGGTCAGTGGACTTTAATATAGAAGGTGAGCAAGACGATGAATAATACTTTCGGAAAGTAACCGCTAGAGCGAAGTTACGACTTTGGCGAAGTTTAGCAATTCATGAGGAACAGAGGGCAAACCGATCTATGGTCGCTTCTAAAATGAACGCTTCTAAAACCACCGAGTGTTTTCTATATAAACCTGTCATTATCACATGGTAATTTCAAAACTCCAGCAAATTAAATCGATCATAGGAGTTGTAATTTTTTCTAGAACCTAAAAGTTCGTAGAGAGTCGCGCGAGTATGGCTAAGATTTCCGTAAGAAATTTTATACTTTAACCGTTAGCAGTTGCAGCGTCAATTTTTTCGCAGATTAAACGATTAACCTCGATGAAGTTGATCAATCAGTTTAGCTGTCGTGTGACTTTAACCATACAATTTTTCATTCAATATTTGTCAAATAAATTCTGTTAACACGTTGACTGTCATGCCAATTTGATATATTTTTTCCTTGCGAGTCACGGTAGATTGAAATATACCGCGCCAATTCAATTTTTGCAAAATATCATACTAGTCATTAACACTGTTACGAATCTTCTAATCCTAGAAATTTATGTTACTTTAATCACTCACTTAAAAGATATAGCAACGCCAGACACCGACGACCATCGTGGCAAGCAACGTGTTAATTTAATCGATCGATTTCATCGAAAGAACCAGAATCGATCTGGGAAAACCGACGGGAGTTCAATGAGAACCGAAGAAACTACAAATAACGGGATCATTAATTATGCCAGCAACTCGAGCAGCGTGGGGATACACACGATTGGCTCATTAATTTTCAGCAACGTTCCTATCGACTTTCTGTCACGAGGCCTTTGCCGCGTCGAAATGCTTTAGTCGAAACGACGACAACCGCAAATCAAAATCGTGATCGTGCACAAAGGCTAAATAATTTCCAATTTTAAACCAACTCTTTCCGTGTTTTTCTTTCATCTATTACAAATGAGTGAATGCGAAAATAAAAAATTAGAACACTAAATGATTTAACGAACCTCCGAATCGTTCGAATATTTTAATTAAAGAATTATTCGAAGAATTAATAAATGCCCCTGGTAGGCCGTTGAATGTTCCGAATCTTCGGACAACAAATTCTGAGTTATTCGAGACTTACGCTGTATATACAAAGAAAAAGTTTGTCGAAATTACTTGCAAGAATAAGTAATTAATTGATCAATTGCAACGAATGGACGGGGATTATATTCGCAGGAGAATTTCTGTGAGAAAACTCGTCTATATTTTTAGCAAAAAGTTTTTCCAACAGAAATCACGTTTACATAGAATTCTCCCAAAAAAACGAAGATTAGATATAGAAAATTCCCGTGTATGATCGTTCTACGCGAAAAGAAGCATTCTTTTAAAGAATTTAATTTTATGTATACTTTTCTTCTTTTTTTCTCCTTAAATATAACTTGCAATTTTTTCGAAGTTTTTCAAACTATTTCGAATGCATCAGGTAGATGGATGATTTATAGGAACATAAATTGATACCTCGCGAAACCACGATTACCGATGGGAATTGGGAGGCTTGCGGAAGTTGGACGTGACCCGGTTCGCGGGCAGTTTTAGTTTTAGGACTTGTTTGATTTAGGAATTTCCTAGCTGTCGGAAATTTTGAGGATCCGGCTAGTTGGAAATATTCGTCAGAATTTTTGAAACGCTTTTACGAGTTTCTTAATTTTTCCCAGAAGCGGTGTTATTGTTTCTTAAATTTCTAACTCGTATCATTTACATTCGCACATTTTAAATAGTCATCCGAATAATCACGATCACTAAATACGTTCTTTGTAGGACAATTGGACAAAAGTACGAATAAACCCTGAAGCGCAATTATAAAATACTACGGATATATCACAATGAAAAATTTATGTACGAATTCCATCTTTTTTATTCGACATTTTTTCCTCTGCACGCGCGAAAGCATTTTCCCCTGAAATTTTGTACAATCGTTTACCTTTGCCAGTGTTTCATCATCCCTCGGCGATTTTCGCAATGAACGATGATGATTAATCGGGGGACGGTGGCCGATAATTGATCGCGCGAATGAGCGATTAAATAAACGAGCGGTCTGCACGTTGGAAAACCTCATCCGACAATTTCCACTCAACGTGTTTCGATTTGCCTCGAGCTTACACTCCGGTACTTTAGCCCATCTCTCGATTAATTTTTGCATTTTTCCTGGTGCACGCGATCTTTCGTGTCCAGTGACACGAACCCTTCGAATAGACTGGCTTCCCTCTATTTCGCTCGTGAGATCGTTTCCAGAATTTAACAGGATGACTTTCAGTTGCCGGTTGGATTCTCCAATGGGGCTTCCTTTGGTTTCGCGGTTAGAATGGAATTTAGATGGTTGTTTAACGATCGTTACAGGAGTTAGCTTTCATCATTGAAACTGATGATGATAAAAATTAATGTTCCTAGAAAGTCGCTGGAAGATCCAGTTTAGTAATAAATTCTTCAAGTTAAAAATAACTCGCCCCACAGAGATATATCACAGAGATTATAATGCACGTGTTATCTATATACGTCTAATCTTCTTGATTTAGTAACGCGATAATACTTACACAAGAATCACTAGAGAAGGTGGTACATAGAAATAGCAAATTTTTTATTGGAAAAGGTAGTAGATGATTTTTGACAGTGATGAGTTTGATGATATTAATTGAATTTCAAATATTAAAAATGCATTAAAATAGTACGCATTAGGTTATATGCGACCGTAAGATCGTAAGATTCATTAAAAAGTTCTTAAAAAATTCATTAAGAAATCCAGCAGCTAAGCGCTAGGTAATTAATGTATGCAAGTGCTTATTGTCAATCTCGAAAGATCCTTTTCATCACGATTGATATCTGAATATCCAAATTGGACGTTCAAATTCACTTATGTGTGATAAATGTGTAGTTAAAAAAGAAAGAAAAAAAAAGAAACAGTAAACCGATAATAAAAAATGTTACTTGTACCTACTAGGAAAAATTAACTGGAACGTGGAACGAGCAAGCTGCTGACACTCGATATCTCGACGTCGTGATTTTTCCCGTTCGATTGATCCTCCGGTGCGCGCAAATTTCAAACACTCACGAAGTGGAACACCGGTCCAGTTCATGCTCCACTTCAGCCCACTCGCTAATCGAGTTCAGCTCAGTCTATCGTGATCGAAACCGCGTTCCGTAATTCAAGCAATTTTAACCAATTTTAGCCTGTTTCTGGCATGGACCAAGAGCAATCACTTCGATCCCAATTTTCGTTCGTAGTAAAAAAGAGTCCACTTAGCCCGATATATGTGCATTATATTCGTCTCCTAGGGATATCCTAATGGATATCCTAATCGATAGATTATACCGCACGGGCTCTGTTACGTATAGTATCTGTAATCTTTTAGATTCTTTTTAATGAAATATCACTTACGCGGCAGATTCGATGAAAAAGTGAGACGATCTTTAATCGGAAATAATTTTAATATTTGAAAAATATTAAGAATATATTAAAATAAAGCCTTGTACCTACTTACGGTGCCTTAGAAATTCTTTGATCATCGAAGAATGGGGAATGGCTGATTGGATTATTGCAGAAACTAGATAGATACGATGTTCACGTCTATTTTCCTCTTTGGAAAAGATATCTTTCCCATTGAATCCTTCGTATATGATATTTTTACATTACTGTTTACAAGCAGGATTTTGGGATGTAAAAATAATGCCATAGCAGGCACTGCGGCAAACCAATAATGCATTGTTGTACTGGATATGCTTGTACATATATAACTACGATATATGTAGGTCGTAAAATCTATCAATACTCCAGGAAATTGACAGGAATATGGGCCGCCAGAAACTTGAATCTCGGCTAAGGGCATACGAAGAAATTTGTAATGTACGTAGAAACGTATAAAGAGAATTGTTAAAGTGTTTGTATAATAACACGCACGATATCATACATCTATGATGAGGTTTTAAAGAATTCATAGAATTTAATAATTTGTACGTTGACACGAAGGCGACGTGCTGTGCCTCGTGTTACGCATTACGCGATGATTTACCAATTTTCGCCTGTTTCTACCCCCCCGACACAAATGTTACTTCAGCTCTGATTGTCAAGCACAAATACCAAGAGAAATGCACATATCCCATGTACATATGTATGCACGACAAACACCGATTGATCAGAGTCACCATGGTCCTCTATGTGGCACAACTTTGTGGTTTCAATTTTAGGTTATTTCACCTGGTTAGATTATTGTTCGCCGAGTTTAGTTCTAATTGTCGGGTACAAATATGACTGGAAATTGTCGTGTTCCACGGTATATCGCGTAAGTGTGACAAACACTGCCGGAATCTACGTTAATTGATGTATATACACGAACATGTTATACTACTTGTTTGGTAGAGTTTTCAGTGTTACAGCCAATTACATTCCGTACAGACAAAACGATACTAACGGATTTCATCTATTATATACCAGGTTTATAAGCATGCATTTTGCAGATTCGTAATTGTTGTTTATAACTTCCTGAATTCAGCTGAATTGAATAAAAGCACGGGAGATTGTCATTATAGCGACAAGCATCGGGATCTTGAGAATTTCTAGTCTTTTTAATCAATCAAAATCGTATGAATTATTGTCGTAAAATTTAGGCTACGACGATATTAGATCGTGCGTTGTAACAGAATTAATTGTGGTACACGCTGTGACATAATTAGATTCAATAGGGATATCTACAAGTTTTTAATTAATTTAAAAATATGCATAATCATAAATCACAGTTACTATTCGTTCTATTCTCAGGAACAATGCTATTAATTTTCAGTTAAAGATTGCTTGCAATTCGAATCATAATAGTCAAGATTAATAAAACAGTTTAGACATTTTGTAACTTTCAATTTCAGTAGCTAAAATTGATAAGAGATATAAAAATTCCATACTGTTCAATGGTCGTAGGTAAAATTGGATCCAAAAATTCCTAAATTTCGTATCCTTCAACTACAGTACCCAAATATAACAAGAGAATTCACGAATTCCGTAAGCTCTATTAATTGCAGTAATCCAAATGAATGAGAAAAATTCACAAATGTTCCACAAAACACGACTAAACCGACTGAACATTCGAATTTTGTTGCTTGCACACAATTTACTCGATTTCCAAATTCGATTACGATCACACCCTATCAAGATGCCATCGACCACAGGCACACTAAACCATTCTGTCATCCTTCATCAGCCCGCAACAAACGCGAACTATCAAGTAAACTGAAACTAACGCAGAATTTCCGTACAAAAGAGACCTATCAAAGACAAAACTGGGACAGTATTACGTAAAGCGGAAATAGACGATGAACGCGCCTTATCGACTCGCGATCGACCGTCTACTGAAAGCGACGCTTTTTCAAATCGGGCCATTCACGTTAGCACAAATCGTGTTCAACGACTGTAAAGCATGTGAAAATCGTTGGCGATCGCTTGGTCTTTGACATAAATTATGTAACCGTGACCCAAGGTTGCCGCAGAAATAGCAACGAGCTTCTAACGCGATCAATCCAGTTTATCTACCAGTTCAACTTGACCTGCTACTGTAGCAAAATTACTCTAGGTCGTCCTCGAATTGAGGACGACTGGTTAGAGGGAAATTAAACGGTTCAACCACGACCGGAAGTCTGTGGGTGTCCCCGTGCCCGGTTCCAATTCGTCTCGCGATGGGATTTAAGGAATTTTCAGAGGAAATTTGCGAATTTTATGAAATTTTTGCATATTTGAAGAATTTCGAATTTTTAATGCGTGTTTTGAGAGAATCTTAAAACATATTGGAATTCGAGAATTTGAGGTATTATTTTTTTCGACTCTAGCAAAATTCTAAAAGGCACGTAGCATTCGTTTAACAAATACTTCTTTCTACTTGGAACATAAAAACGAATAATGGAGGGAAGAACGAAACAATTTAACGAATTCCATATCCTGCTATATACGTTATAACAATAACAGCATTGAAACGTTCGTTAATTCGATGTCAACAATGTGAAATGCACGGAATCATTCCTGCAAATTCCATTATACCGCGAAATACAATCGCAGAAACACAATCCAATTAACATAACTAATTAACTTCAAAGTCAAATATTTTCTCGTTTATCGTACCTATTTCAATTGTTCGACTCTAAATCTCGCTATACATCCACGTAGCAACCACACAGAAGCACACGAGGCCAACGTTTCGGTAGAAAAGGAACCTAGACGTTTTTACATGACGCTATTTACACAAGGCCATTTATTTCACCATTTTTCTAACTTCCATGGAAGCTCGGTCAAATATTTGATCCGTAAATATTTATCGCGCAAATATCGCAGCTGCTAATATATATCGTGGCACGTTTCGTCAAAGATAACAATTTTTTTGTTGAGACCTATAAATCGCAGACAAGTGATACTTACGTCGAAGTCTGGTCGTTGAGTCTAGCGAGTCTATCAAGACTTTCAAGAGTTTTAAGCTTCGAACTATGTTCGAAACGACTCGAATTTGTCGTCACATGTACGATACGTCGCTATTCGGAACGACTCGAAATGTTCCAGATGGTGTTGCGCGGAATTACGACCGAATTATTGCATAAATTATAATTACAAAGTAATTTAATTACATCGCACTCGTAATGAGAATTACATGTAATTCGTAATTCAGACCTATCGCTCAATTACATTACGATGGAATTGGTAATTGCAATTGAAGTACTACATCAAAGTACAATCGAATAATGTAATTGAAAGACATAAACACGAGATGGAATCGTATATGAATTGGAAATGACATATACATAGACATGAAAAATTTTAATATTTATAAAATATTTATCTCACTTCTTCAGATTTCCGAGATGTAATTCAATTATATCGTACTTTATTTGCATTGTAATTCAATTGAACTCGGTAATTAGCAATTGGATCGATAGAAAAGTTTGAATTACATAATTTGTATAGTATTTTAATTATAGCGTATAATTAAATTATATTGAAAATACATAAATCACAATGTAATGTAATTAGCGCAGCTGTAGTTTCAGACCCCATCGCTATATACACAGCCAGCCATAAGTATAATATCCTGCACCATGAAGAGCATGTGATGCTATTAAAATAATAGATATACAATGAGATAGCTGGGAAATAAAATCAGAAAGATCTATTTAATTTACGAAAGATCTATCTAATATTTACGACCGATACTTTACTTAAGTACCTGTATGTGAATCGACCTATAGTCCCATGGCTTTCTTACTCGGCCAACCTTGCCTCGAGGGCCCACGCGCGTCTGTAAATCGTGATTGCGCGGGATTAGAGCGACATTACGTTTATTAAATTATTCCGACTCGGTTGTAATCAAGGGAAGGCTACGTCTCTTGCCACGAAACATTGTTTCATCAAAGTAATGAAAGGTTTAATGAATATTTCAAAGCAGACTGTCCCATGTTTCAGTCTTCACAATTCCACCGCTATGGTTATATTTTTGCACGGATTACTTCCACTCGTTTATCTTCGAATCAAATCCTCCCGGCCAAGCGAATCTTCCGTTTCGCGAGTGCTTGCTTCAGTTTCGACGAATGGAACAAATTTCGCTACTCGTTAGAAAATCGTTGTCCTAAGACAAATGTCTAGATCCGTTCTACGTTCAACGTTATTCCCAAACTCCACTGTGTCCAAATATCCTGCTGTTCTTCTCTTCCCTGCTGTTTACTGTCCAACGTTTGGGGCCAACGTTCCCAAAAACAGATAGCTTTTAAATGCGAGGGATTTTAGAGAATTCGAAATCTAGAAAATACCTCGATTTAATGGCAATCGCGATACATTGCGAGATTGCTTGGATTAATAGGATTAATTGGAAGTCCGTGACATATTTGATAGTTTAAAGGGCCTTCCGAATGGACATGTTTCAAGTGCGGCGAATTCGTACAAGGAGAAACGTATTTCCTGTTATGGGGCTCTTTCTACCGTATTCGTGTGCTGCAAATAGTAAAGAAACGAAGGAACGACTCGACGAAAGTTGACGACGGAATAATTTATCGACTAGGTGGATCGAACGTTCCCGAATTCTCTCGAGTCGCAATCCGGCGATGCTTTCCCTTGGGATGGGTCGACCTTTCGGCCAGATAAGATCGTTGCCAGTCGCGTTGCATTAAATCACGATGGGACCGGCGCAATTGCGGCCCGCTTTCCACTCTACTTGTTTTCTGGCTCGCCGTTGCACACGAGCGAACTCGATTCCCTTCGATCTGTCATCTTAACTGCCGCGAGGAACTCGCTGGCTATCCTAGACGCTGCTGCTCCGCCATGTTTCTTTCTCCCATAGCGAAAAATGTGCGGAGAAACACGCGACCTACCGCCTAGCAATTACGCTCGAACGAGCCATGTTTCGTGTAATTCGCTTTCAGCAAGTTCGACTTAATGGACGATGAAATTCCAGCCGTAACATGCTACTTTTGAAATACGTTGTGATATTCTGGTTTCTGTTTTGGAAGATTGAAAAATGGCGGAAAAATAAGGGATGTTAATAGTTGACGAATCAATAGCACGTATACTTTTTGTAATACCTAGATTTCTCTTTTTGTTTGTCATATATTTTTGGATATATCGTGGTCTCGCGAATTCCGGCAATTCGGTCATTTGTTCGAAAGAATTTAACGAGAAACATTCTTCAAATGGTTCGATGGATTAGTGAGATTTTGAGAGTATCCGAGGATTTTCTATTCGGTGTGAAAATTACTTGAACGTCTTTAAATTTATTCAGTTTCATTATAGTTTCAATTCATAAGGTTGTTGTTGTTGTAAGCGCTGCCGTAAGATTTATGCGTCTTCTCGCATTAATGAATTCTTCTCGAGCAGCTGAAGTTTTCTTCGTTCCTTGAGGGATATTTTTAAAGGAATACGTAACGTTTGTATTTATTAACGATATCTGTTACTTTCTTATTTATTCGTTTTTGTCGTTGCGTGCGTCTGTGGAGTTTGAAATTATAACTGTTACGTAATGGGCTATTCTTTAAATTGATGGTTTAATCTTTAATCTCACCCACGTTAAATATGTTACAATACACTCAAAGGAAAAGCAGGATCTTTGAGGGTTGCAGAGAAACATCTTACCTACAGCTACGACACAAGCCACTTTCGACCTTCCATTTACTCCTGTGCTCTATATCTTGGATACATGAATTTTCGACGGTTTTATATTACACCCTCTATTCACTGTACTTATTCATCAAGAATTAAAGTGGGATTTTTATAACTCTTAGCCGCACCCTATAGAATTTTCAGACATTATTCGCAATATTCCTCAGCTTATATATACATAAATCACAAGCACGCTTTAAACTCTGTAAAGATTTCATTTAACTTGCCAGTAGAATTTAAACGTCAACAGAGCACCTGCGAATTTTAAAACAAACCTAACTTAATTTTCTATGACAATTTAAATTCCCACCCTCTAAATTAAATTTCTTCCCTTATTTATCCTTAATTATTTTAAATTTAAAAGAATTGTCAATTTTCCAGCCGTTCCATTTTTACATATTTTTCCCTTTTCCTTTTTTCTGCAGATGCATTGTGTACGCGTTCTCGAAGAGAAATTAATTCGAAAGTTTTACGATCGATCGCCGGAAGCGCAACGCTTCCATCGCGTTCACCCAATTTCCCGCGGCTTTACGTCACGAAATAAGGGAAACGGGCGACGTTTACCCAACGTACGATCGTTCAACAGTAATGGACCGGTCATTGAAACACAGGACCACTCGTTAACTTTCGACGTTTTATCGCGAATATACGGTCTACCCCGTTCGCCAACTTTCCTGCAGCGGCGTCACGTAACTCCAGCGACGTTTTCAAAGCCCTTCACAACCTCCATATACCATCCATCTCGAAACTTGATCCTCCATCCTCCACGTCGTTATATGTTGCGATTTTTCCATGTAACCGATCGTTCAACATCTTTTCAATTTCATAGTTGGCTGTGTCGTAGATTATTTAGTTGCTCTCCTAGACATTCGTATTTGTTGGAGAAGTTTCTAAATGATTTTGAGAGATTGTATTTATTGAGATATGTATAATTTTGTGTGCTAAATTAGATTGGCCGCGTAGTAGTGACACGCGTATGTGAATATGAGTGTGTGGAAGTACGTGTGTCTCGAAAAACAGATGAATGTAACTGTTCCGTTGGTAGTGTGGTATGAAAGATGGCGAGACAAAGAGAGTGCCGAGTCGCATGGAAATGTATATCGACGGAGATCCTGGAAATCGTTTATTAAATAAATCTAAAACTATTTTAATACGAATTCCAAGTGTAACTTTAGCGTTCCTCTACTTGTATTTCGGTAATTAAGATTCACAATTCTCAACAGTATTGACCATTTATATCGTGTTTTGTATATTTATTATCTATACATGCTATATACTATATAAAACGTTTGTTAAAAGCAGCTTTTCCATTTATTTACAGTTATTTACACAGTGACGTGGAGACTTTCGATCGATACGTACAAAATAAATATTTAGAGAAATGATGAGAGTTAGATTATCGTTACTTGAATTTTGCTCTCAACGAGAATAAAACAATGTTTTATAAGTTGCTAATGAGAGGCAGCGTTACAGGTCGGAATTGTCAAGTTTGTACAACGTCGTTCGTCCTGTTTGTGCATTCCCTTGTGCAAAGGTGCATGACGACGCTCCACTATTCGCAAACACGCGGCTACACAGCGTTTATTCCTGTACCTTTGCTGTCATCGATCATAGCACGGCAGCCATTGTTACTCTGGACCTCTTCTTCCCGAGTTAGAACACGACTTTTGCGCGTGCAATGAGAACACACATAAAACGAATGTTTCCGAGAGTAAAAGCCAACTTGAGATGAGTTGTTGGAGCATGAATTTTCGGGTATAGTTAGGGGATTGTTGCGAGGCCGTTGAATGATCGAGAAAGTTGCCTTTCGTACGATGTATCGAAGTTTTATCGCTTGGTAAATTTATCTGCCGGACTTGTAGGTTTCTAGTATCCTCTGTACATTTAATTCCATCTTTTATCGCAGGAATTTCTTTCCTCTTTAATACGTTTTACCGTTTCCTCTTACTTGCTGAATTGTTTTTATTTATCGAATATCTTTTTATCGCGCCAACTTCTTTTTCGTGTTTGCACCGTATTTTCTAATTGAACTACGCTCTTTCACCGTTCTTAACGATTACTTCTTTTCTACACCTATGTTTCGCAATTCTCTTACGCTTTTATCGTTGAAATTGCGTCAGAATCCCATGCCGATATCTTTCTGGAAAAATAGTAATATGATAAAAAATAAAATTCCGCTATTCACACGCTGTGTATCGATATTCTTCCCTAAGGGTATGATTACAGCGAACGTTTTATAACTTACATATCCACTTTCAGATTGGCTTCCCGATTTGCCAATACTATCACGATGTAACGCTTTCATATATAATCTTCGGAAAATTTAGACAACTTTCACGCAACGCACACGATATATCCGTAAATATTCTCTCGGCAGTAAACGTCCGGATACTTTCCCGAGGCAATCTAAATTCCCTTTTAATTCACTTCTAAACACAGGATCACCGACGTACAACTTTCCCAAGCACTGCAATTACTAACCAAAACGACCAAATCCCGATACGTGGATTACAGCAACTTCACCGTACACTTTTCCTCTGCGATACACCGCACGAACCCTTATCCTAGCAAACCAGCGACCGCATAAATCCGTTGTGCTCGATTCCTCTCGTTACATTAGCGCTGCTCGCGGAAGGCAAGAGAGGGAGAAAGAGGAACTGGGCTCGTAAATAAATAAGGGAGGAAGCAGAGAGTCCCTTTTTCCGGGTATTAAGAATGCACTTTAGCCGATGAATCTTCCGGACTCTCGTACAAAGTTAACACACACACGTACACATACGTACGTGAAATACAAACATACGCATATACAAGGACGTGCAATAGGGTGAAGACACCCCGTGCACGCAACCGCTGTTTGGACGTTGGCAAACAATCTAGTAGTCTGTGATGCTGTAAACGTTCTGAGAAAACATTGATACAGTGGTGGAAGGTTCGCGAGGAATCCCTCTCCTAGCGAGAACAACGCCGCAAACATGTAAATCACGCGGCGATGCTTTTGGATCGGGCGAGAGGGTGGTTTTGCTAGTTTTTGCTCTTCTTTGTGGGTTGAAGGAATTTTCGAAGGGTGTTTAAGGCGGAGAAGAGGAGGAGAATCGCGGTATAGTGGCTTGCATTCTTTTGTGGTGGACGATTTGGTGGGAAATATGTTGGGAATTTGATTTTTTGACTTTTCTTGCTCTTTGTTGGGTTAAAGGAACTTTGAAGGCTATATAAGGCGGAGAAGAGGAACAGAATCGTGGTATAATGGCGAGCAGCATTCTTTTGTGCTGGACGATTCGAGGGAAATACGCTTGGAAATTTGATATCTTGTATTTTGTTTCTCTCTTTCGCGGAAGATATTTTGAAAGAAAAATTAGGCAACTTTTGTAACGAAAGCTGGATGGATTTCTTTCTTTGAGCGATCAATTTATCGAACGAGAAGGTTACGAGGTTCGGGGTTATTTCTTCTCTTCTGTGTGAATTTACTGTTACAGAAAATAAAACATCGAGTATCTAAATTTTCAAAGAATTTGTAATTTCCAGATACAATCGTCTTTCACATCTAGTCGCTTTAATTTTCGTTTGCCGAAGTCGTTTGTTCGTCGTGGAACTTTAATTTGAACGAACGCGGCGATAGATTCTTCCGAATATTAATCCCTGCTTTCCGGCCCAACGTACGATGCTACAACGCGTGTTATCGCGTAGCTAGTATCAAGCATTCAGCGGTGTAGATCCGCAACTAGTAGTCCGATTCGATTCAAAGTTTCACCGAGTTGCGGCTTTCGATTAAGAACTCGAAGGAGGAAAGGTGAGGAAAGGTGCTGCTCAGTTTCCACTACTATGGTTTTCAGTTTACGTTATAAAGATTAAGAAATATCTAGAACATATCTCATATTCGTGCAAACGAATAATCAATCGCTCGAAGATATAACAATTATTTTATAATCTTCTTAAGCGAAAAATCCTTTGAAAAATTTAAATCAGTCTCTTTTTTCAATCTCGACTACGTGTACGATGATCTGTTATAATCCCAACAATTAACACAAAGCAGTACATTTGTCGAACTATCATACGTTAAATCTCCCTTATCGACCGCCAAACCCACAATTTTAAGAACTTTACATTGATCTATATATCATTTACTCACCAAAATTCCTTATCAAAGAATAAATTTCCCAACGTATAAAGTAAACCTTGCCTTTCAACCTCCAAAAACCTCATAACTTCATCATACGTTAATCTGTTAATCTACGACGCTTAAATCTACTAAACTTAATATTATACTAGAACTACCGGCATATGAGACGTGGCTATCTCTACCAAAGATAGTCAAAATGATTGGTGTTTAAAAAATACGTAATAGTAGAATATTTGTATATTTATTGATCTATTATTATCTTACAAATGAAACTCCATGTTCTGAGATCATAAAAACTATATAATACCAACTTTAATAATAACAATAGGTACAATAATGACGGATATTCAGTAGCAAAATCTTTGGTAACAAGAATATTAAAATAAATTTCCATTGGTAAATATAAGAAGTATAATATAATAACATAATAATAAGCGTAATAGAATAAATAAAATACAAATATAACTTAACAAACGTGCGATTTCTATCCCAGATACCCCGTTTCTTACCCTAAATACCTCGATTCCTACCAATTCATCCAACAAATTTCTCCCCTAAAATATCCACAGATATTGTATATAATATAAATATGTAAAATAATGTACAATATTTAATATACCGTATATAAATATTCACAAACGAACAACCTGATCAAGCAAAATCCACGGAAACACCCCCATTTCGATGGTATTCGACACATAAGTACACCGTCACAGATTGTTCCGCGGGAGGCAACAACGCGATTACAATAAATCGAATGGCGCTCGAACACGCGATTCCAACGAATTCAATTCCCCATCGACTTCGGTTACACATATACGGGCATAACCTCGCGCGCATCCAGTGCCACCATTACGGTGCCGCTAATCCCATTATCTCGCCTTCACCGCGAATATTCCGAACGCATCCTTGACGCGCGTCGTTAGCATGCAAATGTTGCTCGCTTTCCAGCACGTCTTTTCGTCGTTTCACACTGTGTCACCGTGGATGAGTGTGACTCGCGGTAGTAATCGAAACGCTGACCTAAATTGGCTTATCAAGGTAAATACTTATCGTAGAAGATGATACGATAAATACGTACACGCGGGACAGGCTGTTCCACGAGGGATCGCAAGTGTCTTCTTACGTGAAACTGACGTAACGTTTAATGAAATAAAATACGATACACGAACCGCTTATTTGCCAGATCGAGTAACTGCACGGAACAGAAAATAGACAAGATCGACGATAGATTATATAGGACAAGCATCGATCAAGTACTTTGATATCAAAATTTTAGAAATTTAAAAATGTGGAGTTAGCAAGTTTGGGTCGTAGATGGCTCGTACAATGATAAAAAAGCAAACAGTACGAATAGTTTCTCTGCGATGAATAGTGTGCGACGGGTCAATTACTGGTAGCCGAAGAACATTGTCGATTCTTCGTTAAACGACAAACATTTGAACAACTCTTCAAACCTAATATTTTCCGAGATATTCCGTGAAATGTGTTTCCAATTTTGGAAGCTGTTTTCTCCCGTTCGAATGCGAGCACGTTGAAAAAGGTACACGCGTGAGCTATTTTTCCTGGAACTACATCGCTCGTAAGTTTCATTGAAATCAACGATTTATACATAGGGTATGTTCCCTCGCAAGATGCGGGCACGAACTCCGAGTTTTCCTTTGTCCTAGAAACGAGAAGTTCTCGATCGTATTTAAACGAAATTGAAACGAACGACCGAAATGTCTATGAAAGATTGAAAATGGTAAAAGTAAGAGGAAAATGGCGTTTGCGTGGTAGTAACCCGGCTCGAAACTGGCTATTGCTGACGCTTGAACAAATACAACGCGTGACAGGGTCGAGCCGCTGACCTACAAGTTAGGTGTCCACTGGGTGAATTACGAATCTGTCAGGGATCGCCACGTCACGAGACAGACGCGTGTAATTTACGCGAGCCGCGCGTGCTAACTTTCCAGGGCCGCTTAGAAAGTGGTTACAAGGTTGATGGAATTGTCTAATTGCGTGGTGGAAGTTGGCTGGTTAAACTGCAGCAAGGAAAAACGAGCGAGTTGCTCCTGGGTGGCCTGAGTGATTCACGTTGCACTCTGGAACATGTTGCAAGCCATCGGAGAGTTGAATTTGAAAGTTCGCCAGGCGACGCTACAGGTCACGCTATAAATCAACCCTTTAGGAGTATACTAAGCCATCAGTCTCCGTGATAGAAGTTCATGAATTGGTGGTTCACTCGTTGCATAAGATTTTCGGGGTAATGGTTACGAAGGACGCTTCAAACGAGATTTTCAGCGATTCCGACGTTTGGTGAGACCAATATAATAATTTGAATAACAATTGTGAATAATAATTGTAGGATCTTCATTACAATCAGTTTATTTACAATAAATGGATTAAACAGATGTTGGTTAAACTGGAAACGATGGTTGTTTAACGCGAACTAATCGCAATAACGTATTATAATTAAGACAACTAGATAGTTAATTTGCAACTCTCGTCACCACGGATCCAACGCTCTCTCTCACGCGGACCACACTCTCTCGACAACGCTAGCAACACACTCTCGACAACGCAATCCGCACTCTCTGGGGTCTCAGCTCACAATGGCTGTTAATTCGTTTTTGTCCCTTAGCAACCCCTTGTCTTTTGTCTTGGCCTCGCGTCTTTTGTCTTAGCCCCACCATGCACATGTTCCGCAACCGCTTGTTTATAATTCGTCCGACACCCCCCAGGCCCCTCGTTCACGATACTACATAATTTACGTAAAATTTGCGATAATTACGATACTTCGCTTCGAGTTTAGGAAATAAACGTTAGCGAAGTATGCTTGGGTATTGGGACGCTTAAAAGACATCTATAATACTTATCGCAGATGTAAACTATAATGATTGATATATAGAAGAATAGAAATAAAATGTATCGTATCCAGTTTTAGAGGAAGTTAGCCGATGTTCCTTTCGCGTAGGATATTTAGAAACAAATTCTGCGATTTTTTAGGGTGGATGATTAACAACACAGAATATACGAGACATTTCAGGAATCACTTTAGAGATTTTAGTGGTGCAACATGTTTCAAAAACTAGCTTACAGCAGAAGAAGTATCCTGCTCGAGATTTAATGCACTGTAGCTAAAGTGTGCGAGAAAGATATATGCTTCGAAAGTTTGGAAATTTAAACCGCCTCAACTTTTTCTTATTAATATCGGGCCACGTGCCCAGAGACGTTGTTCCAAAATTCATCTTACGTAACCACATCTACGTAGTTACGAACAATGACTAATTAATCCATTGAATTAAAGCAACGTTGTTGTTCAATTTTATCGGCTGGAAATTTTCTATAATGCCAGAACCACACACACAACTAGGAAAATAATTCCACATCCTGCAGTATCAGTGTTTGTTCAAACACATTTACGAAAGATAGTTACTCCTTGTAGATTCAACGTTTTCAAAAATTTCTCTTTTAACGTTCTATTACAATCCTATTTTAAAATATTTTTATCTTTCTTCATTACTATTAATTCTATCTTTATTTTATATAATTCTATAATAATTTATTTCATTTGTAGTAATTTTTAGAAATTAGCATTAATTCTATTCGTTCTATTCAAGTCTTCTAATCTGTACTAATTAAATTCCAATGGCAACCGTCGTTTTAACCATGTTGCAATCACGTACTTTTCAGAATGCCAAGAATAAAATATTCCTATGCAGGGAAATGTTTCATTTTCTCACATCGTACTCGTTCCATATTAACGCGGTTCAAGCGTAAAATGGACAATCAAGGGTGGACGGACAGTGGTGGAGGACATTTTGGTCGAAGGCATTTAATGGGGACCGCGTTCGCGGGCTAACCGCGACAGTTAGCGAAAATAATCACCGCGGGTGGCTGGAACGTCGCTAGACCGGTGTCACCTATGGGATTCGGAGTCGTTTTTAACGCAAGGTGCCATGGTAAAACCACGAATATCGGCACCGTTGGCGAAACGCTCGAATAAAAGCGTGGCGACGCGAACTTTTGCAGCCATCGTGCGAAAGAAAATGGAACTTTTACCGGTGTTAAGGATAAAAATATTTTGGATACCAGTGACCAGATTTTTTGTTTCTTTTCGTCGGAAATCAACCACACTGTTGACCTATCTTACGCAAAACTAACGCGTGCTACTAAAATTTGCTTGAATATTACAATAATTTCCTTTGAAGAATATGTTGTGCATTTAATTTCATCGTAAAGTACAATAATTATGACCAGCAATTCGATATCGCGTTGAACTGATCATCACGCTGACCGTTTTGAAATATTAAATTTTATTCCTGGACGTTCGGTCCATGAAATCGGAAAACGAGTACGTTTCGCTGATGTTATTAAAATTTAATAAACTGCAATGAATATTAATGTACACGATACGTATTCTATTTAAAGACTCGTTAAGTAGTTAATCGATAGGTCAATTAGCTCGATCATCTCGTAAACAGTTCGATGAAAAAATTCTCAGGGAGGAGGTAACAGGAAATACGTAAATTAGTAGGCTACTTGAGGATAATCTATTTTTCACGATACGATAAGTATTAAAAAATCGATGAGACGCGCGAATGCATCGTAGAATAGAATTGTTGCTTTGGTATCGATAAATCGAAACTCCACTTGAATGCGATATTATGGCAATACTTGTCGACGTTAATGGTGATAAATTGTCGGATCTTTGGGTTCGCTGCAGTGAAGTGATACACATTGGTCGAAGATAACGCGCGTGAAAGATAAAATATCGTAATTGGCAATCATAACCTTTCAGGACTTTGGAAATGACAATGATAATGATATTGCGCTCGTGAATAGTGAATTTTGGCACGAACGATACGAGATTCGACGATTTTAAGACATTCATTCGCACAATTGCAATTTATTCCAATTAGCAAATTTTTGGATATTCAAATTTCCAAATTTCCGAAGATTCAGATATTCAAAGAAACCTTTGTTCCTCGGGCGCTCGAATTTTTCATCTACTCAACTTACGAACACCCTTGTAAATCACCAAATCTGCAAGTTTTTGCCACAGTTCAAACATCCTCAAGCTACTATTAATCTCTCAAATTTCCGATCTCAAATATTTAACCTCTCAGGTCTTCAAACTTCCACTCACCGTCCAACCATCTAATCTCCAAACTCCTTAATCGCGTTATCAACACCTCAAATATTACCCCATTTCTGATTGAAAATATAAAAATTAGAAATATATGTATAGTTATATTTTAAATATAAAAGTCCAGGTACCTCCGAATCTATAAAATGTTCGTAATTCATCGAACTCTGCTAAAAAACGAAGAAAAGAAAACGGATAGACGACAGAATACTGGCAAACAAAAGAAACTGAAAAAAGCGCGGATATCGAAACGCATAACGCGAGCACACGCGAACGCTATTATGCGAACGAGCTCCCCATTTCGATAATTATTCGCTGCCTGATTTTTCATCGAAGATTTTCTATTCATCCTAAAATTTGAACAACGCGAGAGCAATGCCCCTCTAGATCGTTTAATCTAAATCAAAACCTCCAGAATATTTACGCCCTTTCATATTAGAACCAATTAACAGCAACAACTGTATTAAGACGAACTGTATTATACATCGATCCCTTTCTTTACGCCTGTTTCCAATAAGATTCCATAAAATAAACATACAACTCGCTTAAACAAATGAACAAAGTTGCAAAAGTCTCTAAACAACAATACCAGTCTTCCGCTCCAATATCAACCGACTATTACTATTCTCTTATCTCGAAATACATACCTTTCATATTTAAATTTCGCAATTTCAATGGGAAACATCGTTTCCTGGAAATTCGCGAAAAGAAAAGAAACGAATCTTCTGGACGAAACCGGAAGACATCTGGGATAGGAAGCGGAAATTTCTTATTGCACATTCCTCGGTGAATCGGAGCGGAAGCTCTAATTGACATTTTTAATGAATCTCCCTTCGCGAGGGTGCAAGAGGAGGGGAGGGAATTGTCGTCGTTCCACGTGCTCGATAAAAGTATGCAGTAACCGAAAAGTTTATCGATAAGTCGGAAAGTTCTTCTAGCCTCGGATAATACGACAAAGTTGGCGGGTAAAAGGTAACGATTATAGCCAGCCAAGAAGCGTAATTAGAGAGTCGTTTAAGGGGCAATTTGCACAGGGATCGTTGGACGAGGATGAATTTCGAAAAATCTCTCGCTTTGGTAATTAAACCGCTGTTTCGTGGCCTTTCTATCCACCGCACATTTCGCCGCAATGTTTTCTCTTCTCCTTTTTTCGTCGTAAGTAACGCGCGTGGAAATGGAGATTCTTTGCGTCTCGTGAGAATTGTTTGTATCTTAATGCGTCTTTACTTTCAATGGAGGAAAATTTCCCTGACAGTTCTTTCAATCCTCCGAGACAATTTTGTCGAGTGAAATCGAAACGAGAATCGATCAGAGAGATTCTTCGAATATTTTTCCCAAATTTAAGAATCCTCTAGCGACAGAGAAATACGATTCGGTTGAAAATTACCCACAGTCAATCGATTCTACGTTAGCCTGTGAAATTTATTTTTCTACCGCGGAATTAGCGATATCAATATGAAATTTCAATGTATTTCTAGAACGATAGGATAGAATCTGTCTTACATTAAAGTAACTTTGCAATTTCCAACGAATCACAAGAGTATTCGTCGTCTCTGACGCACCACGTAAAATTCAAATTAAGCGTATACGTAATATACAATACTGGAACCCTTTATCTCGTATAAAAGGAAACGACAGCGTGGCATTATGATATCCCCCTTAACAACGCAAAGACGAGCTTATGGGAACGACGTTAGAGGAGACGTTGAACACGGGCCTTTAAAGCTTCCCAGCAACGATTGCACACTTACACGCGTTATAGATTTTTTTTTCAGCAGGCCGCAACACAGGAGTTCGCGGTAAAAGGCTGCTCGGTGCGACCGGTGAAAGCGCTTAAACTCGATTCTCTTCCGTCAGCAGGACGCCGGAGACGCCGGCGTCGCTCGTAAACGGGCCTTGACGCGGCCGTTTTCTCCGTGAACCTTTCGACCGCTCTTAATGGCACTCGTAATTCCGATAGTCGCTCCGCTGGCTTCTCTGTCTCGTCGATAAACGCGCGGCAGACCGCCGTGGTGAACCACGAGCGAACAACGAATAGACATAACCCGTGGCATGTGCTGGTTATTCAATTTTGTTTAGCTTCGTGTTCGTTACTTACGTGACTCACGAAAATATTATATAATGCAAGTAGTATAAACTTTTATCGCGAGTATCGTATGCGTTATATCAAACATTTTGAAGTTTCGTAACGAGATATAACTGCTTGATTACATCGGCAAAATCGATAGACGATAGCTTTGAAACAAAATACGCGATTGAACCTAACGTAAGCTTCGACGAGATATCATGGGACTTTGAACTAGTGACGTTGTGAGATTCGGTAGGTTTGTATTTCTAATGATGCAATGTATACGAGTGTGGAGTTGCACGTTGTTACACGCCCGTATGGATTACATCGTTAGAAATATGAGCTCGCCAAATCGCACAACTGCGAAATTATATATTAGATACCGATAGAGTTATTTGAATTGAGAATTTCATTTGCACATTTTAGATGATCTGAAAGGATGATTTAAATTTTTCCATAAAATCTCTTAATCCTCTGTTCCTCCTTTGGCATTCTTTAGCATTCGTTAATTTAATTTAGCAGTTCATTTAATTTAATTTGGCATTCTCAATATTAAGCAAATAAATACCAATTCTTCTCTTTTCTTCCTTGAATTATTTGTAGATTTTCGATTGGAATAATGTGCAATAAAATTTAACAAGCTAAAAAGGAACAAGAATTTATACATAAAAATATGGATGCTGAATTCTTATATATAGAAGTCACATTCCGCTATTTTTAAACAATGTTAAAAACAATAAAGGCTACACTTACAAAAAGCCTTAGAAAATACATGTTTTGTGGCTTGTATCTTAATTTTCAACAAACGTTATTTTGATAATCGCGCAACCAACATCTCTTGAAACTACCCTTCGTCCATTTATCCTAACATTTATCCAGTACAAAAATTTTAAACAACGCCAATAACGATAAAAGCTTCCACTTTCAAAAAAAAAAGCTTGAAAAAACAGGGAATTGTTGTTCCATCGATCGAAGTATAATTTTGTAACAAACGTTAGTCGACTACAGCGTTCCAAATACCTGTCAGGAACCTTAACCAATCTATTCCATGTAACACACCCCTTCTAAAAGAATCAACAACAATAAAAGCCCCGCCCATCAACATCCCCATCAAACTACCCTGTAACGACCGAAATATTTCTCGGCACGCAGGCCATCATCCCTCTTTTAATCTTTATTCATGCCACTTGTTAGTTAACTTGCTGCCGCCATCGTTTTGTGTTTTCGTCGAATTGAACACGAAACTCGACAACGTGTACAACCGCCGATCGTGAATATTCAAAAACCGTGCGTTTCGTCGAAACGAATTAATCGAAATGAGTGTCGAGGGCAGAGGAGAAAACAAAAACAGGAAAAAAGCAAAAAAAAAAAAAAAAAAACAGGAAGAAAAAAGAAAAAAAGGAATAGCAAAAGGAAAAAAAACGTGCGGTCGATGCGGTGTCGTCGTTTCGTAACGCGGTTTCGAGCACAAAACGTGAAGCGAACGTGAGAGACGCGGATTAATTTATCGGCCGCGGCTTAATATCGTGAGCGCTATCACGCGTCATAAACACTTATCAAATTCGATATTTGTCGAAGCCAGTCGGCCAAAATCACCGGTGCTTCCACCGTTTTCCAACGTCCTGTTCGATGTTTCAATATTTCTCTCTCTCTATATACCGCTCTTGTAAATCCCATAAATCAACAATGTTGCGACTATGATAATCGCATTCGTCGCGTTTCGACAGCAACTTTTTGAGATTCGCGTCAACCGTGACGGATGGAATTGCTCGTTCTCGTTTCGGTTGCGAGTTTGCTCGGTTTTCGCGTTTTATTTGGTCGATAGGGAAGAATGAATGGGAATTTCCTTCTTTTATAGACTACTGCTGGAGACCTGCTACAATAGATCACGTTCACTGGAATACAGACCTTCTTTTCTTAATTACCTTTTTCCATAAAATAGAGAAATTTTCTTCATATCGAAACGTGACGTTTTTTATTTTTTTTACTGTTTAGTCAGACCGATGGGTTTTTTTAACCTGCTTTTAATCACAATTTTCTTCCATAATAAACGAATAATCTATGACGTTTATACGAAAAGACAATAACGAGGCAAGGAAAACACGCCAAAGACAAATATTCCCAAATATAACGTTCTAATTTAATATTCGCGTATAATATCAGCGATAAAAATGTTAAGTAAATATAACCGCGGCGATCCTTAGAGAACATTCCGCTCGACTTTCTTAACTTTGTAAGTCGGCAGCTCGATTCTTGAAGTTTCAAGACTTTCAAAAAATTTGAAAATCTACTGAAATACTTGTCAACGTCCCTATCGCGTTATCGAATTTGTAAGTCAGATTTTCCTAAATCTTTATCCTTAATTAAATTATTCGCAAGAAAAGTAGATGTCCTGGGAGGTTTTATAAGAACGGAAATTTCAAGTGAATGTGTGTGCACGGGTAACAGAGTTTCGATCGTTAGAAGTGGAACGTGTGCTTGAGATAAGGGTGCGGAAGAAGAGTGCCTGGCTATCCAAGGTCTTTTTATCGTACACTGTCGTGGTGATAAAAATATATCTCTCGTTCCATTTGTAAAAATGTTGATGTTCCTCGGTAGAAAATGTTCTTTTCTATGTAAATAGCCCTTTTCTTAGTCATGTTTTCCTATCGTTAAATTTAAGTCACACTGCTTCTAATGTGAACAACTGTTTCGGACAAACGTTTCACTGCGTTCAAAGGAACATATTCGGTTGGCAACTAAGTGATTGCGGATTTTGTCAATACCACCTGATGACAAAACCCGCAATCACTTAGTTGCCAACCTAATAGTTAACGTTAAAGTAGCAGATTTTGCGTTACTCTGCCGTTTTATGCGACGCAAAGGTATTTTGAAGTTTCTAAGTGGAATGCATAATATTCACGCGCAATATTTTTACTCTACGTTTTTTAACTATTAATTTCTATTCCTACGTATGCTGTATCTTGTCAATGAATTTTCAATCTATGAAACATACGCATAAGAGTTTCTGAATTTTCGTGTCTTCATTTTGCATTCTCACTGTATACGCAGTAGAAAGGTTCTTCCAAACAGAACACGATTTCGACTAATTCAACGCGATCGAGTTGGACAGATCATTACTTTTATTAAAATAAGTAATCCTCGTACTTCTGAGTGTACGTCTGGTTGTGTTTTCCAACGTGGAATAAACGTATCGAGCGGGTCTCGGTTAACCCATAAACGAGTAAATAGCGTCTTAATGGGTAGCCGTAAATCGACAGAATCGACCTCGTCTAGCGGCACCTCTCATCGAATTTACGACGCCTGACAAATTCGTCGAGGGTGGGGCTAGGAAAAGAAAGAGGTTCGAGCTCCGCGAACAATGTGCTCGATCCACTTCTTCTCCTTCTCGTCCCTGCCCTCTCCTAAGTTTTACGAATAGAGGAAGAAAAAGAAACGGGCAGTTTGTCACAAATCGTGCTTCCTGGCTGAGAATTTTTATCGCCATGCTGCTGCCGGAAAACAGGTCAGATTTTTCGATAAACAATTTCCAGCCTATTTCCTTGGTGTTCTTTTTTTCTCTTCTTTGTGATCGACCACGGAAACGATCGCAATGAAGGCAATCGTTGACGCACAATGTTCTATATATGCGATCTTTGTAGAAAAGCATTTCTCACAACATTTCTTTTACATCTGCGGAATAGTTGCGGATGAAGATAATTAAAGTAACTTTTTACAAGCAGAATTTTGCAAAGAGTTCGTTCTTTTGTTACGGCTATTTTTTAAAGTCTTGGGGACAATTACCAATAGAAATAAGTGAATCAGTAGTCAGGATCAAAACGATGAGTAACGTTAAAAGGCTGTTTCTTCGTCCCTAAAAATAGCCTTTGTTCCACAGAACTACGCTGAAACGATCGAAACGAGCAAACAACCAAAAAACAACGAGACTAACGGTACATCCAAAGGAACGGGAAAATCACCCTTTCCCCGACTCCAGAAGAAGAAAAACAACTTGGTCGAAGTTACGAGCGAAACAAGACGGAACAGGGAGCAACACGATAACAAGAAGAATCGCGCAGTGGAAATAAGAACATCGTGTTCCAACTATTGGACCACGCTAATAACGTACGGACAGAATACGATCCATAAAAAACGAGGACACCTTTTTGATCCGCAGGATCAATGATAAGCAAAACGACGATTATTCGACCTCGCCTAAGCGTCGACATCTTACAATTCAATCGCACAGAATAATCAAGATCGTTGTTCATTATGGGATACCGTTAGTATAATTTTGGTTGATTTTCAGATTTCTACTATGCTACTTGACGGCTAGAAGAGAGTACATATTTTAATATATTTTAATATGACTGGGAAGAGGACATGTTAAATCCAAAGATACGAGTGTTTGAGAAATAGTTGAAGGACCTACGAAGTTTCATAGCAAATCGGTTGATCGATGTTATAACGAACGATATTTTTGAAATGTTTGAAAATGGCAAAGATATACACACGTTTAGTATCGAAGTCGAGTCAAGAAAACGAAATTAACAATGTGAATTTGATAGATAGCATACATCTAACGAAAAAATTGTTCCTCTGTAAAATATGAAAAATCCGACTTGTTATATTTTTCCGCTACTAACCTTTGACCGTAAGAAAAACTTCAACGGTGCAGCTTTCCTGTTTCGTGAAGCTCGCGTAAACTTACTTGTTGTAGAAAATTAACGAGTGGGGCGTCAGCCAGTCAGAAAAGGGACGTCGAACGGAAAGTAGAGTAAATTAATAAGTTTTGGCTGACGTCCAAAACGGTAGACAGAAGGGAGGATAACGGATAAAACGGGTGTCACGCGTCGCCAGATGGAAAAGCTTTTCTTACGACGACTGGGGAAAACTTAAGCGACGAGTCGCTTTGTCGCCTCGGCTTGAAAACGACCTGGCAATTCGGAACGTGCCGGCGATGGAGAAGAAGGAACGATAAGCGTTCCACGATGGAATTTCCCGAGCAACGATACGACACGAATTTTCTTCTGCAGTTGATAGCGATGGAAACGTTCTTGGGTACAATGCGTGAAAAATGAGGAAGATTTGAATTTTATTTTGCCTTCTCTCGCTTGGGAATTTTGGGGTTACACGGAGTTGATAAATTTGGCTCCAGTCTATTTTTTTTCAGCGGAGGATGCTTTGTTTATGGTGATTTGACGTTGTTCCGTATCAAGAAACTCGATATTCCTGTTGTTGCGAATCTTTGTTCGTTTAAAGCCACACGACGATAAGAACCCGATATAACGAGAAGAGAAAAGATGAAATTGCATTATACAAGTATCTTCAACATCATAAAACCGTCCGCGTTGTACGTGTATAACAAAAAGTTATTGCATATGTCATAGGAAATATAACTGTCGAATCAAGATAAAGTACGTGCGAGGATCGAGTGCGGTTAAAGATAGAATTCTAGAAATACAGAAGACTGTGTTAGGAAAGTATTAATTGTGATCGATATTGTATATCATTAGTGAACACAATGATCTCATGATTTCGTTAGAATTATTATTGTATATGATACTTACCCGATATTCGACAATGAGCGTCTCCAATCCTCCGTCTCAAATGACTCGATTTTTCGGTTAAAACAGCTTCTTACCTGTAATCAAACAGAAAAAGAAGAATCAATTTTTGGCATTGTCCATTTTTGTAAGATTTGCACCATAAGCGTAAAAGAGTCTTCTTCTTTACAATAATAATTCTCCTCATCTTTGACAAGCTAACCGATTTTCTTTAATTAAAAAACCCATCAAAGTAAGGCTTATTAAATGTAACAAATTTTGGTAAATAAGATTACGTTTTCCTATATTTCCGCATTATCCTTTTCTGTCATAAGAGAAACGACAGAACCTTCTTCGTTGTTTAATAATTTCAGCGATTAGAAATTACCGTCAACAGAAAATGACATGATTAACGACTTTATCGTATCTCTCGTAATGTGAATTTAATAATGATAATAGATTAGGGGTTTAGTACGCTCTGGGCAATGGTTAGATGATGGGATTTCGCGGTTTCCTACGACCGTCTTTCCGAATTCAACAACTGCAGAGAGCATCTCGTCTCCGAAACGTTTCGGTTCATCATCAGGTTCCATCGAGCCCTCTCATGGAACTTACGGAAAGTAACAAGTGTGTTGTTCAGAACTATTCTCTCTCCCTTCTCATAGAATTTACACTTGCACCGTGACGCTAGCACAGAAGACATCCTCTGGAGCAATGTTCTCCGAATGTCCCTGTTCATCACCAGCTTCATCGATCTTCCACGCGAGACAACCTCAAGATAACAAGTGTATCAGAATCCCGAATTTCTCCTATAGTGTTCGTGCTTTTTCGCAGAAACGAGTCCTCTTGGTATCCCATTTATTCGACCTTGTTGTTTCGGTCTTGTTGCGAAGTATAAAGAACGTAAAGAGAATATGAGAAGTTAATTTTCAAATTAATGCGATTTTTCGATTTTTATAGCGCGAGATACTTTGAATTTTGCAGCTATAAACTGTAAGCTGTAATTTTTACGATTTTTTGACGATTAAATTGTAATATGAAAGGACTCGAATAATCGAGTTTATAAATAAAATGTATATACATTGGAAGCGGAATGGGAATTTTTACACGCAAAGTAGAAACGGAAATTGACCGCACATTTCAATTTTGCTTCTCAAAATATGGAATATTGTGAATGTTGAAGCTGTGGAGTGTTAATATTATAGCACGATTAAGATTCACATCGATGCTGTTGATTTCGAAATATTTGAATTATAAGATTTATACATTAAATTCGAATCATGTAAAATTGGAATCGTACGAAATTTATACGAAGCAAAATTCCGCAGCTAAATATTGGGACAATCTTTCCAAACCAACATGATTTTACTTTGTAAAATACGCTATGTTTTAAATGATACGACGAGTACGATCTTTATTTACTTTTAATCTACAAATTTAAACGTTTGAGTTATAAAATCTATAAAATTTTGTTGATGAAGTCAAATACAATATAATTTTGTTTTCTGAAATGTTTTAAACACTGGTTGCATTGGATGGTGCATTGATGTATGGTTTTCATCTGAGTTAAGATATAAATTTCATAATCATTTATAGGAATAATCCCGATGATTTCAATGTTTCAGTTACAATGATAATAAATTGGAGGAATTCAAGTAGAATTGAAATTGTTATTAGAATTTGTATGGCAGAATTTTGTTCTATAAAATAGAACGTTATCTTTCAAACAATATCATCTAAATTTGTCTCTTTCTTTATCTTCCGAAATTCGAGGGAAACGCCAAGTGTATCTTTCTGAACTACTTTTCTCGCAGAACGTACACTTCCATTACACCGTTTTTCCATTGCCACCAGAAACATCTCGTTAAACAATGTTATCTAAGAGTTAACTGCCCTGTCCTGGAGTAACAAGCAGAGAAAATGTCTTAAGGAGTGCGTTAAGTAAGGAAGTATCTCCCAGAACCGTTACTTTCCTGGAATTTACAGTTTTTAGGATAGTCCTTGCCCCGAGATATCTTCCAGACTACTTTTAAAGGATCGATATTTCTAAAATACAAAAAATACAGCGGCAGATATAGCGATTTTTAAATACTCGAACTTTCAACTTTTTAAATATTCATATTTTCAAACTTTCAAAGTGTCTAGTTGGAAAATTGTCAAGGCGCGAAAGTTTCCAGCTGCCAAATTTCCAATATTTCCAACTTTCAAATCTCGAAATTTTTGAATTTTCAAGATTTCAAAGCATATCGAGTTCCAAAATTTCAACACCTCCGAAGCTGAGAACGTTTTTAACGTTTCGAAATTTCACGCTTTTAAATAGTCAAATATTGAAATGTCCAATCGTACACTAACGTTCCCAAAATTTTTAAACTTTCTAATCCCCGAATCTTATTTAAATTCCCGACGCGATACGTCACAAATTTCCAAACGCTCTACTTTCCACCCTTCCGCTCCCCAAACTCCCCAATTGCCGAGCACCGTCTAAATTCTCGAAAAACTCTAAAACCGAGAACTCAAGGAGTACGTATAGGAAAATGCAGGTAGAACCGCAGTAATCCGGCTCCGTTTCGTCGCCGATTCAAAATTTGGCCTGTTATAACCGCGCTGCTGCCCGATTTTACAATCCTCCGGAGTCATCGTGCAATTTCATGCAGCCATTTGAAAGGCAGCCTGCGAAAAATCGCTCGGACGATCCGCCCTGGCGAGTTTATACCCTCTTGCAAACAGTCGATAAATTCCAGAAATCCCGGGGAAAATCTCGGTTGGAAATCTGCGGTGGAGTTTGCCCGAAGAAGCAGGAGATGCAGCGGCAGGGTTAGAAAGGGCGAATCGAGGCAGAAGGAGGGTGCTAATGGGCGAGGCTCTTTCCGAGGCTGTTCATCGGTCGGTGAAACGCGGCGACCACCGGCATGTGGTCATTAACACGCACGGCTGCCCCGGAATCTATGCCCGTTTGCGTTTCGTCCATTTCGCTTCGCACCAGAGGACTTTCTCCTGTCGTGCGTGCGCTACGCCGTTAATTCGCAGCCTGGGATCGCCTCCTCCGTTTCGTCGGTTTTATCGGAGGCGAAGGATCATCGTGCGGAGAGGAAAATTGCAGGAATAGTGAATTTATGGGGCATCTGAAAGTGAGAAATCGTTGGCAAGGTATCCCGCAGAATTGTACTGGGAATATTACGAATAAAAAGGAGGTTGGAGATCGTAGATGGATAGGGCAGATAATTTTTGCGTCACTTTTGGAAGTACGGGCGAGTGTTTTTGCAAATTGGCGGAAAGGTGAGTTTATGGGGCTTTTTAGGGTGAAAGGTGGATGGGGAAGAAGTTCTTGGCAGTCGTCGTAGAATAGCGTGTGTAAAATAAGAGGCGCAAGATTGCAAATACGCGTAGTGGATACTTTCTGTATGATTTTCAGGAGCCAAGATATTTTTGCAAATTTGTTGTTTTGCTAGTCGAAGCACAGGTGCGTTTATGAGATTTTTTCGGGTGAGAAAAATTGACAACGAGCAGGTTGTTCTGGGTTGGGTGTAGTAGAAATATTGTACATAGAGAAGAGGTGGAATAATTTTTGTACGATTTTTCGAAATGTGAAAGAACGTTTTGCAAATTGCAGGAGAAGTTACTTTACGGGGATTTTTGAAAACTAATCTACGTCATTGTACGGTATTACCTTACTGTCCGCGATATTTTGCTAATCGTGGCCGGCCAATAACCTGGCGAAGGTTTCCGCGAGGTTAAATGGCCACTCAGGTTTCCTTTAGTGGCAAAATTACGGCTCAATCAGAGAACAATGACACAGTAATTCCTCTTTCATGGAAGGGAAGAGATGATCGGGTGGGACAACAATTGTGCATCATCCGGGAGCAGGGCTGGCCTCCGAGACTAGAGACAAGCTGGCCAACCAACGGTCAGACCGCAACGTATCCCTCGCGAACCGCAGCCAGCAAGGTGAACCGGCAGCCAATTAATTAACATGATTATAGCCGAGGTGAGAAAGCTCGATCGGATGGGCCAAAGCATCTGCGCGCCTGGAAACTAGCCTTCATCCTCCACCTCTGACACACTATCTCTACACAACTCCGACGACAGCCACCCTCTTGGGACCTTTCGAATAATCCGTTCTTAGCTGGTGATAATTCATCATTTGTGTGAAATCCTGCTTTTGCTAAAATTGTCTTTAATTAATTAAGATTCGATGAAATAGAGAAAGAGAGAGAGAGAGAAATAGAGAGAGAGAGAGAGAGAGAGAGACAGAGTCCGTAAAAGTTGTCCGTAAAAGGAATATCGTTGAACGAATAGTAACGATAAATAATAGTAACATAATTGAAAATTTGAGTGTTTGAAAACCTGAAAGCTTTAGAGACACTAGGAAATTTGATAATTTGAAAATTTAAAAATGA
The DNA here is from genome assembly GCF_051014615.1 of Bombus vancouverensis nearcticus. Classification (NCBI taxonomy): domain Eukaryota; kingdom Metazoa; phylum Arthropoda; class Insecta; order Hymenoptera; family Apidae; genus Bombus; species Bombus vancouverensis. The sequence continues at coordinate 16,226,701 of NC_134913.1, read as the reverse complement.
GATCTGATAATCTAGACATTTAAATATTTCGAATTTAAAAAATTGACAAATTCGATGTTGCGAAACTTTGAGAATTTGAAAATTGATAACATGTTAACGACCACTCTCAAGATATAAATGTACTATGACCATTACCGTACATAGATCGGCTTTCAATACTTTTCGTCGAAACTGTGTCTACCGTTTGGTTCGAGCACAATCGTTTGAAGAATAGAAGGTTTACTCTAAAATCATATTTACTCTCTTGGAAAAGTAAGATTTACCTTGCAGGGAGGCAGATCTCAAAGATATTTTACTTCAAGTTGGACGTCGACGTTGATCCTTTTGCTTTAAAAATGTTTGCCGAGTTTAGAGGTACAATTTACTGGCAGAAAAATGTCGCAAGGAAGTATGAACTAAAATTTTTCCATAAGGTTGACTTTGTTTGCGACGCGCACGGTACTCGTTAAAACAAACATGCTATATATTCGTCGTTTCATTTCGAAATTCGAGAAAACCTACAGAAGCCCAACTACAAATATTTTGCTGCAATTATGCAACGAGGTATCGATCGAATCGAAGGTCAGCGACAGAAATAAGTAAAATCGGATATTCGCGTTGAGACGAAGAGGATAGTCGACTAACTACAACTAATTAGTCGCAACTCCAATTAGTACACGGTGTTTTGCGTGTCGATGTCGGTCGATCACGATATTATTACGTGGTTCTCGAGTTCTCTCTTAGCCATGGAACGTCGATCGTTTTCCCGGTGTGAAGGTGTCGGTTTCGACGAGTCACAGCGGCCCTTGGATCGATCCAGGGAATCCACAACGGACGATCGCGCGATAACAGCGAAATTAGGAATCTTAATTGGCCGTTTCGGTTGCAGCGAGCAGGTGTAGCGAGTAAATTAAATGCCGTGCTTTTAATGAAGCGCGCTTACAGCCGAGTAATTAAACCGCTTAAACGGACGACCACACTGTGTTTCTTTCGCTCTCTGCTTCCCTGTATTTTCCTTCGGCGTATCTACCTCTGCTCTCTTCTCTTCCTTAATATTTTTTACGTTCTCATTCTAACGAGAAACTACATGTCGGGGTTATTTCGTTATAGACAACCAATGCAATAAAGATACTGGTATTAATTTGTTGTGATTAGTCTGCTCTCAAAGGAAGATACATCGGCGACGAATTCGATTCGATTCGACGTTCTCGACTGAGATTGAGAGACAAGTGTAAGGAACGAGGAATGTAAATTCGTTCGAAATAATTGGTATTTGTGTTGGAAGTAAAATTTAAGTAAAACCGTGAGATTTATCCTAGTAGCTGTTTTTAAGCATTGATACAGGTACACGAGGAATAATAGAAGATATTACATAACGCTTTTTTCCCAGATATTAAGAGATAATTCATCTTTCTTAATCATTTTCCTTTTACATAAATGCTGAGAATTTAGTTACGAACTCAGTTGAAAAAATTAGTTGTCTTCTAGTTATCGTGACGTAAGAAAAATCACGAAACAATCGCCGATATCTGTTGCAAATACTACAAAGTTATTAACTTGACGCTTTAATCCGACAAAACTATTATTTACCAGCTTTTCAATCGAACCTTACGAAGAATTACCAAACAAATTCCAACTTCGTCTCTCGGATCCAACGAAATACTTCGTGTCACGAGTATTGTCGCTGAAAGAACTTAACGTCAGCAGCGATCATTCCGCTAACGCGTCCATTAAAGAAAAGTACGCTTGTTATCTCGCAGCTTTTCAATCGAGCTTCATCCTGCTGACCCTCTTCAGGGCCATCGCTGCCCCATCGATTCGATAAAAAGTTTCACCAGAAGGATACGTCCGGTCACGGCGTTTATTTTTAACTTTCCAACACTTAAGACAGGGCTTTTAGAAACTTCTCGTCCCGAGAGTTCGAGCGTTTCCAGGTGACGACGACGTCAGGAGAAAAGTCGATGGATTCGCGTACACGCTGTCGAACGTTGTCTTTGTGGCTGAGAGATCGTTTCGTCGTACGTAAACGTGACATACAGCGAACAAAATATCATCTTACTAGATATCCTGGCTTATTAACGTACCGAATAACCGACAGTTCAAATACCTCGATGATCTTTACGAGATGTACGCTTACGATAAAACACTTCTATATGCGTTTTCTGATCCGTTTCAAATGTAAGCGATGTAATCGCGACAGACGTGTCTCGTTACAACGCTAATGACGAAATTCAAAACGACGTTCAACAAGTATGGTACGCGTAAAAAGCTTTCAGCGATGTTCGAATACTTTCGTCAGCCACTGTATGACGTCACTAAACTTTCGGATTCTCACGCAAAATCATACTTTTAAAAATAGAATTAAAAGAAAAGAACGTCGGTAGAAAATTGTGTATAATTTTGTATAAATCTTGTAGAATTTTCCTATAGTTTCCCGCTTTGTGCATAAAAGTGCATAAAAATCTAGTTACAGAAATCGTAAGCGGTTAAGACTGGAATGTACGATCGAGGACCAACCGGAATCAGAATCGAATACCAGTGTAACGGGTTGGTCGGTTGATCAAGCAGGTAAAGAACAACGGGAACGTGAAGTTTGACTCGAGTTTCAGGGATGCCAGGTGTCGTAGTTCAAAGCGTCCGCAGGCCCTGTTAAATCAATACCTCGTATCGACACCATGGAATCGGATGCTAGCAACGGACACTCGACACCGCTATCACAGAGCAAACACAGTGACGAAAACGTCGGCACGATGATCGCTATTAATTTATCGATTCAATGCAGGCCAACAAGAATCGAAAGCTGGCCGCCACTCTGTTCGAAAACTGTCTAACTACTGTAAAACGAGATCGATCGAGACACGAGTTGTGCTCGATCGACGATGGATTACCAGGGACAGCGTGAACACACGTGGCCGGCTAATTAACGTCCGACATTCTGTGCGATTAATATTCAATTAACGTCCCATGGGAGCGTGTTACAACTCGCCAACTAGATCGAACATTTTGTAAACTTCTGTTATGGGGCCGATTATTATTTACAGTAAATCAATTTTGTCGGTGTAAATCAATTGTTATAACGTTTCCTAACAATGATATAATGTTGGGAATTACGTGTACTCACCGGCGGGAATCGTTAGATTATTTCCTATGTAATTTGATTTTATTATGGGTCGAGTTTAGAGATAGAATTATACGCGATTAAAGTATAAAATGTGTATCGAAGAAATCATGAAGCGGGGAAAGCTCATTTACAAAATGACATCCAAATTCTTATTACGTAAATCAATAAAAAAGAATAATTACGTTATTATTAATATACAGGGTGGTTGGTAACTGGTGGTACAAGCGGAAAGGGGGTGATTCTACGCGAAAAAAGAAGTCGAAAATATAGAATAAAAATTTTTCGTTTGAAGCTTTGTTTTCGAGACAATTGACTTTGAATTTTCGCTCGGTACGCGTGCGGTACGTTATGAGGGATCTCACTGTAGATCGTTGTCTCGATGGAAAAATTGAAAAAAAATTTTTTTATTCTATATTTTCGACTTCTTTTTTCGCGTAGAATCACCCCCTTTCCGCTTGTACCATCAGTTAGCAACCACCCTGTATATAATTGAAGAAATGAAACTAAACAGTATTTGTTTCACTCATTAAATGTTAAAATTAACACTATTAATGGGTATCGATTTTTAACCAGATGGCACGTTTCTTATTAATTTTGAAAATTCCCGTAAACCGTAACCGTAAATGGTACACCTGTAATGCTGATCGTTAAACATCAACATCGTACTATCGGTCAGCGCGTCCAGCTCGTGGTTCGTTTCGCCGTCGAATCCACTGAACGCTTTGTGGGATCAAGCGAATTGATCTCGGGATAAGACACGGTCTCGTTGAAATCACGTTCTCTTAGCCGCCGCTACCGGAGCTCGAAAGTTCGATGGAAACGCGACTGCGATTCGCCATGGTGTGCAATCGCTTTTCACGATTAACCTACCGCGAACTGTGCGTCGTTTCGAAACCTCGTACCTAGTGTGCTCATTTACCGTCTTTGTGGCACAACTGCCGAATCGAAAGTTAATTTCCAATTTAAATTTCCGCCCTTACGCACGCTTTTTCCTCTCGATGTTGTTGCTAGCTGTTTCAACAAATTTTCGATCGAATTCCCGAATAATACGAAAGAATTTTGCAAAGTTGAAACTGATGAATTTTTTCTTAAGATCGTATTGTTATTAATCGATTATGTAATCGGAGCATTAAGATTGTTCAATATATCAGAATTATTATAATTCGAATTTTCGTGTTCTCTAAATTCTGTAAAGTATACATCGTTTAGATAAACGTTTTTCCCACAAAGTTAATTAGGTTAATTAGATTTTCTGAAGGTGCAGAAATTAATCACGTTATCATCAAGTTTAACTCATCCATTGTTTGTTTTTATATAAAACTAAATTGTAAAATTCGTCGCTAAATTTTCAGGAAAAATACGGATTCGTCGACTTAAAGCTGGGATCTTAAGGTTCGCAGTGGTATTAGCCTCATTGGTCAGCCACCCGCTATGCTTTCCTCGTTTCTCCTCTCTCAAATAGATTTTTTGCTGCTTTTCCCTCGTTATACTACTCGTACACGATCGTATGTATAACACATCGTAGAATCATAAACCAGAGGAAGATTAACGTAGTGCCTTCACCAGCAATAAAAAGCAGCAATTTTCTCATACTACCGAGTCTTGTTCTCGCTACTGTCCATCAAGTACAATTTCATCGTACAACTGTGTATCAATTCGATCGTCGTTACGATAAAATCTACTGAATTCTCGTCGTCCCTGAATTCAGAATATATAAATAACAAAACATACGTCAAATTAACCACAATCCAATTCAATCGCTACACTATAAAGAACAAAAAAAAAAAAACAAATACGAATTTCTACAACTCCAAAAATACATAAACTACGATATTCCCTGAATCGTCGAGTATCTTTAAACACGAAAGCTTCTCAAACCTCCTTTTATCAGCTCCTTTTTACAAACTTCCCAACCCTCATCACATCTACGTTACCAAATTGCGCGAGAACTGTTTCTCAACTCCCACATTTCTCCATTGTTTACGCGAAGAACCGAACAGTCACAAATTCTCATCGCGTCGTTAACGATATCACACGAATTCACGACCATCTTTTTCCGATAGCAGAGCACGATGCCTCAGCTACTAATGAAAATGGGCACGAACGAAGTCACTCTACTGGATGGAATCGTAAATTCCTCGTCTACTCGGCGCGGCAAGACCATGATTGACAAGCGATCGCTATATCGTCGCCCGATACTACGTTCCAACCACCTTTTTTACTCCATTTTTTACTCTCCCGCGTACGCTCGCGATAAATAGGATAGAACGGGACGAGTATTCAGCCGACACGGCGCCGTGAAAAGGGTATTCCTCTGTCAGTGGTGCAAAAGGCGACACGAGACTGATGTAAAACGGGCGAAAACACGTAATGGGATGCATCGGGGAAAGGAATCGATCGATACGTTTTCGAACCGGAAACGTTGGCTTTCTTTGAACTCGGAGAATACTGGCATACGTGAACGGAATTCCCTTTTTTTTCAGCACAAAATTTCGAGACGAACCTTTTTGTGCTGTATAACGGCTCACGTGAATGGATATCGGAGAATCTCAATGCGAAAGGGATGTAATTAGGGAAAATTTAGAAACTGCACTTTGCGAGTAGGCGAATAGAATCGTTCGTACCCGATGATAATAGATTTGATAAATATTAATATTGAAATTTCTTTGAACTGAAGGAATAGATATCGAGGTACGTGAATGGAATTCTTTTTGGAGGTAAAATTTCGGGAAGGGTTTCTTAGGGTGTCGTATAATTGGCTTTGCAATTGGTACAATTTTTACGATTTACAGCCTTCCAGTAAGGTGTAATGTACGTGAATTTTACGTAAACTAAATTTAATATCGTACGAATCACGTAGGACGGCGGTCGCCTCGATCCTCCTCTTTAAGTTGACAAATGATGTTGTTTACTGTCCATCGCTGCTTAAATTATTAAATTTTGTACGTCCCTGCGAGACACTTAGAAAAGTTGATACATTTTTATCAAGTGTACTTCTAAATCCAATAACTCTGTCCATAGAACGTGTTCGATCGCAAATAATTTTTGTCTTTCACTGCATCTTCTCTCCGTCCGTTTTGGCACGTTAAACAATTCTTTGTTCAAACTTTTCTGATATATTCGCACTTTGTAATGTACTGTAGTGCAACGAGTATCTGTCGTTTAATTGAAATGAAATGAAATGAAATTTGTGAAAATTGAAATTTCCTAAAAATGCACAAACACCCGTGAAAAGATTTGTAACGCGAATTCAAAATTAAAATATCGAAGAATCTCGATTGATAAATCGTTTAACGAGATTGTCTAATATTCATTGGGAAATTTCTTAAATCCAGATCATCTGTGAGCACGTGGAAATGAATTTCTCATGGCAAACGTGACGCCTGATGTTCCTTGGCCGCGGTTGGCGTCGAGGTTGGTGTGGGGGGTAAAATAGGCTGTGGCAAGCCAAGAGACGCCGGCGGAATACTTTTCGATAACGAGGGCAATTTAGGCTGATAAAGGAAATCGACGATGCCGTGCTTTATCTCGGCGCTTTCTCGGTTTCCCGTAATCAGTGTTTGTCAAGCTGTCGCCGAGGATAAAGGGTAGCTGTCCTTTGGGAATTTACCAGACGATCATCGCCGGAATACGAAATGGATTTTCGTGGAAAAAGAATATTTTTCGATATTTTTCGTCACGACGCAACGCACATGCGGCATTTGAATCAGACAAAAATCAAAATTCGCTGGCCACGTTCGCACGTTCGCAGTCCACGTTCACAGACCAGGTACCCACGTTCGCGGACAACGTTCGCACGTTTGCACGTTCGCACGTTTGCGAACCACGTTCTCACTTTTCACAGTGCTGTATCTCCAGGGAATTATAGCTCACGTTTACGTTACCCACAGAATGATATCATCGAACGATAAGATCAAAATCGAACGATGATTATTTCCATCTTTGTTCACTGCGTACCGCACCGTTCCACGAAAACTACAGTTGAATATAAACAGAAGAGAAAACCAATTGTTCTTGTCGAGGATACAATCGAATATAGTAGAAACTTTTGAATTTTGTCGATTGAAGTTGCGAAAATTTAAGGGTCGTTTTTATTTGATTTTGTTGATCGATTCGATTTTGTCAGATTTGTCTTCTATGCTTTTATGGCGTGTTACGCCGATTATGGCCGATTAAACGTTTAATGTAATATCAGGAGTTATTTAGGATTATTTAAAGTACCACTTATAGTTGTTCGTTAGCATTAACTCGAGAAAATGTAAATGAAACTGTTCTAGATTATTTGGCAAATATTAAATTCGATTATACGCTGCTTGATAATCTGAAAATACCTCGAAACCTCTCGTAAATATTCTGACGATGTCGTTGCTTTTATACAAAATGTCGTGACTTTTCCAATATGATAATCGAAGATATCGATTAATAAGGATATAAATGATAATACGAGTAGTCGAAGACATTGATAAACAAGACACTGGATAATAAAACTTTGTCCTTCTTATCTAAATTATTACACGAAATCTACACCAATGCGTAAACACAATAATCCCGAAACATCGACAAACCACCGACAATTTATCAAAACTCTGGACAACAAGTCGAAATTAAATCATCGAGTCGTTGCTCCCGAAAACTTGCTCGTACGACCCATCCTTAGCTTCGTGTCCTTAATTCCGGTAGAAAAGTTCTTTCATCGGAGAACTCTTTCCCGATACTTGGAAGCATCGTTCGTCTCTTCTCAGCATGGAACGTGTCCAATTACGCTTTTGCACGACGAAAAGCTGGCAGAAAAATTGGGAACACTTGTTTCCATTGAAAAGTATTCGATCGACGTGCACCTGCTTACAAAAAGAAAAAAGAAAAAATTCGAATACCTCCAAGTAGAAGACTCTTACGAATATATTACTTGTTATGGGAAACATTTTGGAATTTTATTAGCACAGTAACGAAACACGACCATCGTTTCGCGAATATATTGGCCAAGTTCGAAACAATTCTGTAAAGTATAATGTATTTTGTAAAGAATCAAGTGTTTAAAATATTTAAACAAACGATTACCCGTTATATCGATACGCCTCGGTATTCGATATTCGATTCAACGTTGATAAAATTTCAAAATATATAACATTGTAAAGGTACTGGAACATATTCTTATTTTTTGATGAACCTTTTTTTTTTTTTAATCAGATTCTACGCTTCATTTTTAAACTTTGTTACGAAATTTATATTTGGAGCGAATTAATTACTATATTAATATTGTAACAAATACAATGGCACGCCACAATTTTTCGTAATCACTGTGCAAATGTTCGAAGATTTTTAGGAGTCACGACAAGTCACCCTCCGATCGCGTTTCGAACGTCAAGTTAAGGAGAAGCGAAAACAGGGCTCGTTAACGCGAGAGAGGGACTCCAGCCGGAAATCGGACGTTTAATTTGATTAATCGTCCGGAGGTTCTCGAGGAAAAGCAACTCGGGGCAAGTAACCAGGTGCTACAAGCGCCAAGAATATTCTTCTGGTGAAGAACTGATGAGGGTTAAGCCAAGGGATGTTTAATTAAATTAACGTTTAGTCTGCCGCGAGTCCTCGCTGCGCAATTACACCCACGACGCAAGCTAATCGACCGACTCGCCGCGTTCAATTAGCAGCCACGGCTCCCGTTGGATATGAAAAACTGCTTCTTTTCCTTATTTAGGTGGAGGGCGAGCTTTAAGGAAGTTTTTGTCTCGTTGAGGCTGAGACACGGACGAAAAATAGAATACGGTTCAGAAGGCTGATTGGATACATCTTTTTAGATACTGTGGAAAATGTTCATTCGTCACTTTTTTAACGCTATAGCGATACACGTACGAAATACACGATCTTTTTAATCTCTTTAATTACTTACACGACAGGCCTATGCTGATTTATAAGAACTTTTTCCTCGTTTCGTCAATTATTTTGTCCATCGATCTTTATGAATTATCGAGAGACTACGATATTACGTATCCATTCAGGCAGGTACACAAATATTGTTGGCAACTCTTTCACTGCAATGTTTATAGCTCTCCTTCGACAGTGGAAAACCTACGAACCAAAAATTCCAAAAGAAACAACGAGTAAACGTAGAAGGAAGTAAACGAATACGAAGAGGAACGCAGGAATTTCGAACGTCGATGAAAAAGGAGAAGAATAGCCGCGGTAAAAAGTTTATTAACGACGATCGTTCCCGTTTCTCTTGAAATTGAACTGCTGCTACTTTCCACCTTCGTATCGTGTTCCAAGCTCGCCGCCAGATCCAAAAAGCTTATTTTCTTCCGCGATCTTTTATCGCCAAACATGTCGCCGGAAACTTTGCATCCGCGAAATCTTTTTCCACGGATTTGCCTCACGACGAATTCTTCCAAGTTTTTTCACCCTCCACCCCTCGAAACGACTTCATTTTCTCGAATACCATAAACGGAAGCTGCGGCATCTCCGGCGTAATTACGCGTATATTTAACATGAACGTTTAAAGCAGAGGAAGATAACTTTGCTTTTAGAAGGCACAAAGATAAATATACTATAAATGATTCGATTACATGTCGCTAATCAAAAGTTTGAAATCGCTTATTGACGATAAATAACGACGGAGAAGAAAGAAGTTCAACTTTGGTAATAAAAAAAGATCGAGCAAATGTTTCAATTTTGAAAATACGATATACTGTTATACGATGCTTAATAGATAATATATACTGTATTAATGGTTTAATATCAAAACACTTAAAATCTTTAGTATCAGTTGGAAAATTCTTTAGCGTTGTATTAAACGTGGAATTACAAATTACGAAGTTTACAAAAATTATCTGTAGAGTCGTTGTAGGTGTATAAAAAGTTTGTTCGTTTCGAAGAATGCAAATTTTGTTAAATGCTTATCCTGTTTTACGTTGGTTGTTATATTTGTTTCAGGTTGAAGGAAAATTAAGTAACAATTAACTCTTTATTATTCAATGTTTCTTGCTCATCAGGAAAGAAATTACAGTTGATAAAAGTTTTTTTCACTCTGACGAAGGAAGTTAAGAGATAATAATTACTGTGAAAAGAAATTGTTTGATGATAGTGCAATCTATAAAATAAATGAAAATAGAAGAAATTCTTGTTGAACATATGAAAAATAATTTTTTGTATAGATTAGCTGCTAATAATTTATTTCCACAAAATAATAATAATACAAACAAATCGCTATAATATACGTATATATCATCTAACTATAGTTTATTCGTATTACTCCTATTACCACTACAATTATTTGTATTTGTTACGGGTTATATAAGTTTATTAAAAAACGTGCAACAGTAGAAAGATAATGAGAAGACGAAATATTCTCCGATAATAATTGTATATATCTAAGGAGAGAAGGTAATATCGTTTATTTTATTATTTTTCTCAATTTACAAGTCTAATTGTTAATTTATGTATTCATTCACGCGTGTATGGTTTCTATTAAAAAGGGAAATGCATTGTTTCTTGAATTTCTTCGTGAAATAAAAACGAAGCATAGAACGCTTGTCTCTGTATGGACTGAAAGGTTCGAGACGGAAATTCGAGTGGCTAATTATTATTTGAACTTCGTCAAAGCCGTCATGTTTCCGGAGGAGTTAATTGCCACCCTTTCCACTGCGAAAGAAAGCGGAAACGATGGAAAGAACTGTAATTATTGATCTTCCTCTCGTGGAAAGATTCGCTGAACAGGGGCTTATGATCGTACAGCTTCCTTTCCTTAGTGTTGACGAACGAAATTTCCGACTTTTCTCAATTTTTTGCCAAAGTAAACAGTTTTTTAAATGAGAAAGATAGAAGACGACGAAGACTTAGTATTTTGAAGCTCTGAAATTATTGTATAGTTGACGATCTAAATAGTAGGATATTTCTTTAATCATTTAAAACGTTCTATTTTATTAAATAATATTCCAAATTCCAGATAAAAAAATATTTTTCTTAATAAAACAGCTCCAATATCAGGCTCTATTTTGAAATTGTAATATTAATTAATTACTCTATTTTAATAGACATATCACCGTTGCAATTATCTCTTTAATCCGTTTCCAATTTTTTTCATTTGCAGGATCTCTCGAAGTACCAGTCAATTGAACCTCCCTTTGAAAAATCGATTACTACCCTCAAACAACCAGCATTACCTCCATCCGCCCTCCCATTTGTTCTGTTCTACCATCATTTTCAACAATTTCCAAAAAACCGTGGCAAACAACCCCTATTTGATATCAATTAACAATTACCGCGTGTAACGACAGGCACGGTGGACAACTCGTTAAAGTCTTTATTTTGTAAATTACTCTCAAACGAAGATTCAACGTTAATCGATATTTTAGGACCCATTCAAACGGAGATAGCGCTCTTATATTTGTCAATTTGTTTGTCTCGACATCGAACATATATTTAGTTTAATTTTGTGACTAATTTCATCACATAATTTCGTGGTACTGTACGATAAGAGCATTGCCTCGCTATTATCACGAATCACAAACGAGTGAACCATCAACGTATTAACGAAGAGTAATATTAAAAAAAACATTGAGCGTACGAAATATCCGATTTTTAATATTTCATTCGACGGAAGAAAAACACATTTGTACATATGAAAATTCAAACATTAAAATCATATGCGAAAGGGAGTATTTTCGTTTTAACCTGTTAACTCGCCACTTGGATTTCCAATTTTTTACACGTAACAACTGTTTAATTTCCAAATTCTCTAGGTTTCAACGCACTTTTCTATATTCTGTTATATCAATTATTTTTATTTCTGCTCAAGATAATTCATACAATACTCGATAAATAATTCCATTCCATTCGGAAGAATTAAACTCGACCTACTTTAAATCGTAGTAAGGGTAAATAAATGTTAAAAAAAAAAAACAGCAAAAATGAATGTAAATGTAAAAAGCGTAAGCGTAAATGTAGAAATTTTTATTTAATGCGTGATCCGCTTAACGTGTTTAAACGACCTACAGAAAGGTGAAAGTATTTATCGAGAAAAGTAATGAAAAAAAAACTGACATAACAAAAATCGTATCTCATCTGTAAATCCACGATGCTAATATAAAGAACGTTCGATTTAACTTTGAATAATGTATACGCAACACGAATCGTCTCGGGGCAGTATAAGGACACAGAATGGACACAGAAAGTTTCGAGAGGGTGGAAAGAGGGTGAGATGAAGGCAAAATGATAACAGAGGATCGAGACACGATAGAGACAAAAAGGGAAGTTCAAAGGGGAAGCCGTGCGGAGAGGATTCGCAGCTACTATCGGCATCCAATAAAGGGAACGAAGAGCAGCTGGAATTGGCCGAATGGTTTATATTTATAGATTGAAATCCTCTTTCCTGTGTCTTTCTATCTTTCTCTTTCTAAGCTGCACGTTCTTGCTCTTTGTCTCTGATGCGTCTCTCGCTTGTATTGCTCTACGGTACGTGGACTCTACGCTAAAGTTCGAAAGTTTCCTTTCGACCGAAAGATCGTCCCAGCTTTCGACTTTCCTGCAAGAAAGCAAGATGAATTCTTTTTGGAACACGATTACAGATTCTTGTGTTATCGTGTTACGTTGGAAAGTTTCGACAGATTCTGTAGTTTCTTGTATCTGTTGATTTTGTACGATTCGTTGTAACGGGAGAATTTTGTGATTTCTACTAGACGTTGTTTGTAATTGTTGAAGTGGTCACCACTTCTAAGAAAACTCTACATCTGCTCTTTTTAGTTTTCTCAAGCACTAAAGCCATCGATAGCGCGTAGACAAAAGACTGCGACGAAGTCAGACTATAAACGGTAGACAGGAGACGTTGGCTTCGGGGTTTTCAATTATTGGGTAACACAGCTAGCGTGCGGATCTGGACCAGCTCAAATTGTATTCTTACTTATAATTACACTTCTATTTAAATATATTTTCTGCCTTACAATTTATCCACGAGTTTCCTCTGTTTACACATCGAATAACCTCAACAGTAATAACGAGTATAATTTTTGTTTTACAATGAGAACTTTTAATCTCTGCAAAAAGTACTATGCGTTAGTTGAATCGATGGATATTTTTGTTGAAAACAAGCTAAGTTCATAGAAAATAATGTTTTTCAAATAAATCGTATCGATAGCTATGTGTAAGTTATCTCGAAATGGATATTATTAATCAACGATTTTATCACCTGAATTAATATAATTTTTTTTGCAACTGTATTAGGTTAACGTTAATTTGGACGTTAAAGTAAACGTTAAAATAAACGTTAATAGTCTCAATAGTATAATTTGCTTTTAAATAAAAATTTGTAATCAAAGTAAGAACCATTCGAAACGAAATATATTTTTTTCTTTTTCCATCAATATAGGTATTTGTTGATTTTAGTTTTGTCCCCGAAAAAAGACAAAAAATATCCAGAAATCATTTTTGCGCTTTGCACTCTGAAAGAAATAGAATACAGTAGATTTATATTTGATTGTGCAGTAGACTGAAACCTTTTGAACAAATTAACACTGATAGCAATTATTAGAAGTGTTTCTTCGTTTTAAAACAATTGGAACGATATGATATTGAAAAGTGACATCCATCGTACAACAGCTTAATACTATATTTTAAATTAATAAATTTTACGATATGCTTTTTTTTGAAAGAAGAAATATTTGCTTCTAGAATTTTCCAGCCTACACGGTTTTCTATATTTAAACGGAATTTACATATTACGTCGATCTCGTTATTTTTGTTCGCCGTTGATATCTGGTTGTTATTCGAAAATTTTTTCATCAGCAGAAGGAAAGTCTTTTCAAGCTTTTTCAGCTCGCGAATCTGTTGATACGCGAAATACCTTTCTCTTCTGTTTATGGCGGATTTAAATCTGTTTGAAGACCTTTGTTGAATTATAACACTTGTTATAAATTGTTATTTAACTTATTATCTGAAATTTCCCTAGAGAAAGTGATCGGTATCGTAACTTCTTTAATTTTTTAATAAAATACTTTTCAGATATCTATATCCAATTTCAATTCTACATAAATTCCGTTAGTTAAATGAAATTCGTTAAATTAAATTGTTATTCGGAAATTGTTTCTCCCTCCTTATTACTTTTTCCATTTTATATGGGTCGAGATAGCACAGTGTTTCGAGGTACGTTTTATATTAATTCCCAGGATGCAACGTAGCGAGCAAGAGTAAGCTTTCAGTCGATACTGTATTCCTTTTATCCGAAGGCAGGCTGCTTCCTTTTCATTTTTCCACTTTTCTTGTCCTTTCATTGGTTCTTCGATACCTTTTTCACTTAGGCCAAGTGACGGACACTTGATTCTGCCCATTATTTGTTTTCGAGTGTCCTCCCACGTCGCAGCGTCTCGAAATTCTCGAAATATCGGGACCGCTGGAGACCTTCGTCGAGTATCGCATTAAATTCATATCGAAGCTTCCAGCAATTTCACCTTGTTTTCCTTTCTTCTTCTCCTTCTTGGAAATATTCGAGACGATCCTCGACTTTTTAATATACTCGTTATTACAAATTAGAAACTTCTTGTTGCCGAAGATTGTTCGAGAGATTATTAAAATTCTATAATAAGGATTTCACTACCTTATAGGAGAAGAGAATCGTAATTAAAGTAAAGGGAGGAATCATAGTTTTATTAATTCTTTTAATTTTAATATCGTAATTTTTACTTATTGCCAAGGAATTAGAATCGAAGCCTATAAAAATATTGCAATTTCGTTACGATTCTTTATTTATTAGAATCTTTCAGCTTTTATTCAAAAATTTATTGATATAAAGTGTAAAATAAAATTTTAAAGACACACAGATTCGCGAGTACACGTAACTTGTACAATTAAGAATAAATACAAATTTCCAAACACTCTATTATTCAATAAGGTACTGTAATTATCTCGTGGTAGCAATTACCAGAATTTCAATCGATCTGTATTCACAAATTATTACAAATAATTAGAAACTTCTAGCTACCAAAAATAGAAATTTCCAAATATTCCACGAAATATTATAATTGTAATACGTCGCAGATTGTCCCGAGCTTCAATTAATACGCGCTTGTTATTGTAAAATACTCGAAATTTCTTGCTATTAAAAAATACCATATTAGTACATATGAAATTTCATTTTGACGAATTTAATCGTACGTAATTGATACTAGCATTTGCAAATATCTTCAACTTTATTTAATACTTAAAAATAATTCGATCAAATTAAATTGAAAAATGTTTCCTTAATTAACTCCTCAAAAACTACCATCGACGTTATTTCCAAGATCTCTAGAAAATATTTCTGAAATTATTCTAAAACTTCTTCAAATTAGAATGTTTAACGATCTTCTTTAACCAACACTCGTCCCTAAAATCCTTCACAATTCATATTCAAAATTCTTTCATATTCTAAAATCTTTGCCAAAGTAAAATATCTGTCTTGAACCCTGCGATTCAACCCCTTTATATCTCTTTCACCCCGTCGACGTTTCACCGGTTTCGCTTCTCATTTCACCCTCGAACCCTCGATAGTACACGCACGAGGGTTGCATCCATATATGAACACACCCATTCTGCTGTATATCTGTCTCTGCTATCTGGCCAATGGACGGGACGAGGGGGTTAGCGAGTCGTGCCATCCATTCCGTTTGATCTCGCGACCGTGATATTTTTCCAGATTCCTTCCCTTCTATTCGGCCTTCATCATCCAGCCGATCGAAACAGAAAGGAAGAACGCGTGCGAGTGCCTCTACCAATGATGCAATGCGATATACTACCGCGTGATATGCTTTATATATCGTAGGAATTAGTGAAAATTTCATTTTCTTGGAAAGAACAACTTTACAATATTTTGACATTCTAAACTCGTTTGGTATTTTCCAGATAATTCTTGGAACGTATTAATGCTTGATGGCTATTGAAGGCGTGAACATGGATTTGAGACGATCGTAAGGAGTCGATGATACTTGAGATTATCGTATAAGACTGTAATATCGTGGATGAGGGGCGTGGGGAGGGGGCGAATTATAAACAAGCGGATGCAGAGCATGTGCGTGATGGGGCTAAGACAAAAGACAAGGGGTTGCTAAGGGACGATAAACGAATTAACAACAGTGTTAGTTGAGAACCCAGAGAGTGCGAATTGCGTTGTCGAGATGGTGTTGCTAGCGTTGTCGAGAGAGAGTTGAAAATCCGTGGTGACGAGTGTTGCAAATTAATTATCTAGTTGTCTTAATTATAATACGTTATTGCGATTAGTTCACGTTAAACAACCATCGTTTTCTGTTTAATCAACATCCGTTTAGTCCATTTATTGTAAATAAACTAATTGCAGTATAAGATCCTACAAGACGATAATTGTAGAAGAGAAATGACGTAGCTTTTCACGTTTGATCGTGTTCGGTAGGAGATAAGTTTCTGGATATATTGAAGAAAGATAATAAAAAGTTCATCCACGAAATGCAATTTATTTATCTTTTTATTTATTTGTTGGTAAGTGTAACGTCGTGCTGATCGCATGTTTTTTTTTTAAACTAAACTTCAGAAATACTGCTGGAAAAATTAATATCAAAAATATTTTGGTCTGTTACAAACTCTTCTTATTATTCAACGGACGCAAAGCGTAAGCTGTATTTTTAAATCTAATCTTCGCAAATATTGCTTTAAACGATGTACGACGAACTACAATACAGAGAACGCGATTCACAGCCCGAACCTCTAACTGTCTGCCATTCGCCTCAACTCAAATATCCGTCAAACAAACTTTCGTTATTAGCACGACTCTGAGAATAATTCAGTCCAACAGTTCCCCTTTTTGCAAACTCGTTCGAATCAAAGAATTGGTCTACTCTCTGATTCCAGGTGAAATTAAAAGAGTGCAAACGGTGCAAAGAATATCTGGCGAATAATACGCGATACCTGGAGAAAAGTCTTTTTTTTTACTATCGTCGAGAAATAAAAGCCGCGTTCGTGAGAGCAAAGCTTTAAAACGATCGAGCGAGAAAGAGGAAAGCAGAATAAATATAGAGAGGGAAGAGAGGGTACGAAGTGTGCGATAGCTGGTCCACTGAACGCTTCCCTTTTACCATTTTTGTTGATATCGGGAGGAGAGTCCGCCAAGACTCAATGATAAATGCGATTACTAAATATTATTGACGGCCGGGAACGTGCTCTTGTGACCCACAATTTTTATCGTCGACCGTTTCGTTTCCTCCGTGTGCATAGAGACACGTTTTTCTTTGATAGAGGAACGGAATTCCATTTGAGGTACGAGAGGAAAGAAGTCTGTGTCAGGAACATAAATGGAGAAAGTAGATGGAGACGTAAAGCAGAAAGCAGCGAGCAGTAAGTAGAACTGGAAGCTTATAATCAGACACGACTGCTTCAGCTTAAGCTTAAGACAACGGCAAATTCTTGTAATTATTCCTTTGGAATGAAATTGGTAGCGATTCTTCTGTCAAATTTGACGTGTTTCTTATTGCGTATTCTTTGGAAATAAAATTGCAAGTTTGTAACCAGACACAGTCACTTTCACTTATTACGCAGATATTTTGATTAGAAGATTACGTGTGTTTCTTATTGTTCGTTTCTTTTAAACTGAGCGAGAAGCAAGTAGAAACGGAAGTTTGCAGTCAGACGCAGTTAGATTACTTGTTCTCGTTACGAAATTGACTAGATCTTGCGATTGTTTAGATCGAAGCAAGTAGTAGTTTTGGGGGTTAATTAAGTGTTTTCGTTATTATTCATTTTTTGACAATTATATTATATTCTACGTCTGTTCCAAAATGATTCTACGATTCTTGTATCGATTTTACGGTAATTGAAATTTCACCCTCTAAACGACATATCTTTTCTTATTTATTTTTAATCTTACGAACTATGACGTATTTCAACTTCACATTCGAAAGTTACATTTTACAAAATATGGTCCGCGTGGATACTTTTCTTCGCTTCTGTATAACACGTCCATCATTGAACAAATCTAAGTATAGAAAGCCTCGGCAACGTCGTATCGTAACTCGCGTCGTCTACGTAATAAACCAACGGTAATTAACTCGATTACCGTGGAAAGTAAAAATAAGCCTGGTTAGGGGTTGCGAGGATGCAGCTGTGTAATTATCGGCGATAAATGGCCTGGTATACGGAAAGTACGTGAAAGGAGAGGACTGCTCCTCCCGTTGCTCCTATCGTCGCAATTTGTCGTCGAGTGAATATCGACAGATTAAAAAAAAGGGCTTTCGCCGTGCACCACCCCCCTCTTTTTTTTTTCGTTCCGTGAAACCGTTCCAATTGAACGTTTCTCTCGTTGCTCGGGGCTACACGAGACCCCTCGCCGTTTCTGTTATACGAGCAATTCTTGGGAAACATATTGTTTCACTCAGGGGCTGGGATCGGGGGAGCACGAAGGGGATTCGGTTTATTTTTCAAGCGGCAAAGTCGTTTTAATGAACTGCTCGCGCTTTTATAGTCTGTGGCCAGGTAAGGGTGAGGGTAGATTGGAGTTGATTGGGATACTGCATTTGTGAAGCAAACGTATATATCTTTTTAAAAGTTTTCGGATACTTATTCATCATTGGAACGCGAATCTTGATGCAAATTTATATTTTTACAAATCGGAAACTATTAAAGAAATGGAACTTAAATGATAAACTTGTTTCAGCCTTTGGGTAAAGTATTGAGAGTCATAGCGACGTAAGTCAATTTATTGTAAGTTTTACTACTAAAATAGTGCTCCGCGTTTATTATAGTAAAAGCGTTGATTATAGACTTTTAAGTAATGGAAATTTGTCGTGACGGTGACTTAAGCTAGAGAATAGATTAGGGCTAATTAATTGTTTGTTGAGTGAGAATAAGGTAATTAATGTGTGTCGAAATACGCGATCGTAAATTCGAATTCTCAGAATCTTAATAAAAGCATTTAACAAACGAAACAATACCTAAATTTTTAATTAAGAAAAAAACACAGGTCTGTCGTTATTAAAGGGAAACGAGAAGACTGTTAATTTTTTCCAGTTACTTATTAGCGTGCTTTCGTATAGAAGTATTGGTAGATTTATTCGTATCAAAATCGCGGAAATTAAACGTGAAATACGGCAAAGAAGCCCGGGATTATTCATTAAATATAACAGGGATGACGCGCGTATGTTTCGTTCGTCGTCGAGTGGATTCGAAAAAGGAAAACATCGAAATGCTCGTAAATTACGCCGACGTAAAAACAATCAAATCCTCTCGACGAATGCTAACGAGATCTTGAAAGTTTCATAAGAACACATTCATTAGGCGTACACATCATCGTGTACCGTTTGTTTAACCCATTTGGCAAAGAGCAGCGATTTTCAGCTCAGGCAACGTTGTAAAATTCTCTTCTTCCTCTATTGTGTCCATCTCTCTACAACTGTTAACAGTATTATATACACGTATACAGTAACTGACAAAAGTATTCGAAACTATAGAAAAATTCTATGTACATATTGTCCGTGTTTCGTATTAAATATTTTGAAATTTCATTAACACTGTACAGGGACACGATTGTTACGATTATGCTGATAAAGTTTGAAACGATCTGCAAATGTACACAGAAGCTGCAGTATATTTGGTGTACGTTTATTATCGTTTTAGTATAAATTTGTATACTTAGCGTAGAAAACTTTTATGTTTATTCCGTACGTGTTATATAAATCAATTAGAAATTTCAAAATGTCTCGTATCACTCGTAAACACTCATAATGTATTTGTAAAACATTCTACAAGTGTTGAAATACTTTCACGCGCAACTGTACGAACGTATGTACGTACGTTTGCCTCTAACTTATTTCTGCATGTTATCCCTGCGAGTTCTTTTTCTCTTCATTCTCCTTTTTATCAGAAAGCTTATTCGTTTTCCTCTCAACTGGCAGCTTTTGTTTGTTTGCCGCTTAATGAACGCGAAATTGCTGTGCAAAACAAAAGCCGTTCCATCCCCTCTCGCCCTCTTTTCGTCTGGCATTCGTCATTTATTTATTCGTCACTCATTGTTCAGAAAGAGGCGAGGCAACGAATAAAGTAGAAGCCAATCCCTCGGTATATTGTTCGGTCCTCTCGCGTTCTTCTCTCTTAAAGCTTGTAATTATTACTGAAAAATAAATACTTCTTCATCCTCGTTTAACATTGAACGCGTAATTACGACTATAAAATAAAGAAGCGTCTTCATTCTACTTGCTACCCAAACTATATACGTCATTATCTTTTGAAGTTCGCGCCTGTCTGTCTGTCTCTTTTCGTCCGTTAATTCTTTTCTCTTTCTCTTTTCTCTTATCATAGTCCCTTTTCCACAAAAATAGGAACCCTATCTTTTTCTCTACCTACGTTTCTATATTCTTCAACTGTTTTTCGAATTATTCCTTTGGTAGTCGTAGATTTAGAGAGAAATCTGTGCTTTACGATCTTCCTCCAAAGTTGAATTTTTACTTTCTACTTTCTCATTTTTGCATATATCTTGCTGGATGGCTTAGCTTCGTGTTATATTTGCTGTGTAATTTTCTTCACGACATATAACGTGGAAATAGTTACCTCCGTCATCGTTCATATGTTTTCTTTTCATATTGTTTTGTACGCCGTTTATTTGAAAAATCTGTGTTTCGTAAACCCCGTGTCGAAATCATCCGTATTCCAATCTCTTACCACCAATTCTTTCATTTCTATTTTCTTCTCAACTCGACTTTAACCTTCCAGCCTTCTATTTTTATTTCTCGCCCACTTTTAACCTTCCACTGGTGCGATGTAAACGACGACTAAACGATATATCAATCCGTCGAGTGAGAATTCATGCAATTTTCGTAAATACTCGCATCTTGCCTAAGCTTTCGTTATCTCTTCGCTCTACTCTACAATCCTTATCTTCCTCATCCCGCCACTCTGCACCCCCTCGATTTACACCCCGTTAACAGCTTCTGTCGGAATCTTTTTCTCCGCTCCATCATCCCTCGCTGACAATCCTTCTGCATCTCTGTGCCACTCGAAATTGCAAGCTCAACATCTGCGCCAAATATTCTATCGCAAAGACACCTTCCCCATCCCACGCAAAGCACGAATCTACTGTTTATCAACGATTCAGAGAAACAAAGGTCCTCCATCTACGCGTATATCTGGCTGAGGTAACGATCCATCTCGCACCATATCCATTCACAACTCCGACGCAGGCCAATTGTTTCGACTTTCGCGGAAATTACACGGCTCGGGGAACAACGGTGCCATCGGATGCCGCGAGACCAGTCAGAAATTGGGCCACGCGGAGTGGAAATAGGGTAGATAGGGAAGGAAGGGGAAACGTTGGAGGCGAGCCTGGAAATCTGGAAAACGGGCCACCAGGGAGAGATCGCCGATCATATCCTCGCCCCGCTAATTTGCATTCGATCATTCGCTGTAATCAAATCGATTCGACCGCTACGAGCAGCAGCTTCTATCGGGCCAACCTGTCGCTACGCACACGCTGCTCCATTATTTCTGATGATCATGTATCATGGAGAGCGTTGCATGCGAACGGGGGAACCAGCTTTCGCGAAACGTCATTTCATCGTTTTGTATTGTACAAATCCTGTGTTTTAACGTTGCCAGGGTAGAGATGAAATTAATATCCGTGGGATGTATGTACCACATATGTAGAATCAAGTGGAATGGAAGTTGGTTAACCGTTGCGTTTGTTATAATTTGCGGCGAAAGATATACCGAGTGACAATTTTTATGCGGAGAAGCGTAGTAAGAACGGAGGAGAATAACAATTAGCCTTGTACGTTTAATCATTTTTACTAGTTATTGTTAACAACAATTTTTAATTCCGACTAATTATCATAATTCTTAATTTAATAGTATCACGCGATTACTCGTCACGATCCTTTCTTTCCTTTTCTATAGCGAGCAGTGATATTCGTATTCATTGCATTACGAATAATTTTACTTCTATCTTGTTTCCGTAATATTCGTTATTTGTACTTCGAAGCGCTGAAAACATACAGAACTTCCCGCACATTTCTATGTCGAGCAATAATTAAATTGAATTAAATCAATCATTTCTCCAATTTATATGCTCGTCGCTGTACGTGTTGTGAATATTTTCAGAACTTTTGATTATAATGCCTTTTGATCGTGATAAGAGGAATTGACTGTAACGGAGCAGCGTAAGACGTAGGGGAAATGTTTGATTTAGCGAAGAGCTGTGCGTCTGCCTGTATACTGACTAATACTACTTGCCGGGATTTACTTAAGCATCGGTTGCTGTGTCGGTGAATCGTTTTGTGGCTCTTGCTTGTTCAGCTTTTAGAAAATTATACCAAACAAATAGCAATTAGATAAGCGATGTTGGATTAACATTTCGTACAAATTTGTTCGTTGCAGATGACGTATAAATATTTCGTTCAGTTCGCAAACGTCTCTTTTTCTGTTTCGAAAATTCTACGCAACTCAAAGACTTTATTAATGCCCTTTGCAAAGCAAGGTATCGATATGGTTTAATTAACAATAAGATTCTACGTACATGGTCCAAAAAATTAATCGATACACTTTGCAACAAAAAACAAAAAATACTATGAAAATTCTAATGAATATCAAAGAAGAAAGGTTCTTTTATTAAAAATTTTACGAATTGTAGATAATACAACACCGAATGTTGGCTTTCTCTTCTTTAATTCTCTTTAGTATACAAATAGCAGGAGTATTTGTTCGAAAATTTCATTATTCCATAGCAATTGCCTGAAACAATATAATAGAGGCGAAATCAAATTAAAAAGATCCATTTAACAAGTATATTCCTTGTACCTGCGATAATTTACAAGTATCGAAATGCTTATGCACGATAGTGTACATCGTGACCTAAATCGGCCCTGGGAATTAGGTAATGGAACATCCCGCGCGGCCATGCATAAATCAATCAGACGACCAGTTTTGGTCCGCCTTCGTAAATTACTTTCGTATTAGAGCGCATATTGTGCGGCCTGGTGGTAGACTTATCGATAAAGTCAATTTCGACGGGACGTCGATCGTGAAAGTTCGTAATTTCTCGGCCGTAGTGTACGGCTAGACTTTAGAGAATAATGTTCGTGAAAAGGGATATCGATATACGGAGGTTGATAGCGCGAGGCTATCGAACGGTATCAACGACGTGTTGTTGCATTATTATATTTCATATATATTTATGTTCTGGATTTATCGTATACACAGGTTCGCGAGAGTATCGCAACACTTGTAAGTACGTTTTACGAATATATTATGTGCGTTATATGAATCTTGAATCATCTTGAAATTTCATTTTCTCGCGGTCATGAAACTCGCTATATTGGGCAAATATTAGTTTTATGTAACGCATGTGACATAGATATAAACGTAGTTTAACGTACGTACGTGTTAAAATATTTGCTGGATCAGCTTTTTGAAAATTCAAGTGCTGAACTTTGAGCTTTATTTGAGTTTATCAAAGTTAATATTATAAAATATTAATAAATTGTTTTGACCTCGTATAATTTTGGATTTTTTTCTGTTTTATGAATATCTCAAATAGCGTACATTCCGTGTAATTTTCCAGCTATCAGACGTTTAAAAAATGTTTCACGATGTTTAAAGGAAAAGAAGATAAAAGCTGATCCTCGCGGATAACTTGGAGCAGGCGCGTCGATGAATAATCGAACGAACGCCGAATGACGTCAGTTCCAAGATTAAGAACTCTCGTCCAGGGGAAAGAGGATGGAAAGACGTGTACGTCGAGAATAGCTATTGGGAGAAATAGATTTCCGGTTGATGTGTTGCAGAAACCTAATGGTAGGTTGGTATCACAGAAAATGGACACGGTCCATTTTCGTAGCGCAAGAGCCACTGGTGGAAGATTAATGGCGCTTTGATATCATAGAAAATGGATATGGACGAGTTGTAAAATTAATCTTCCCGAGTAACTATAAAGAATGAAATAAATGTTAAAAGCCAACGTCTGCTAAGGAGGAACAATGATAGTTTGTCGTCGTAGAGTACACGTTTAGAATATGTAGGATATTGAATGTATAAAAAATGTATACATTCGTTTCCGACAGAATTTCCTTTAAATACCTGCTTTGAAGATTCGTGTTAAATATTTGCTGATAAGTATATATTAAATATGCGGTAATCTTCTCAATGAAATCTCGTTGTATTTATGTGAAGATCGTGAACGATTCATCGAGAAGCTACGTCATTTAGAAGAACAGCAGCGAGAAATTAAAAAAGTCTCCCAATTGGAATATACAAAATATAGCTACCGTTTCAATGTCAATAACGAATCGAGGAAAAATAATTTTCAAGTAGAAGATAGAAGGATATTTAACTTAAAAAATTAAATATTAACAACCATTTCGAGTACGTCAACAAGATCCGATTCTCCGTACTTAAGTAACTAGTCGGTTAGTCGAACTGAAATCCAGAGATAAATAGAACCGTATGTTTTGCCGATTACAAGAAATCTGAAGATTTCTTGACTCTTCGGGAGACGAGAAGTTCGTTACCTAATCCGGCTTCGTATAAAAGACAAATATTAGGAGAAATCTTGGCTGGGAATGTAACGGATCGGTTGTTCGCTATACGTTTCAAAAATAAGAGGAAAAAAGAAGGAAAAATAGTATCATAAATCTAAAAAGGAAAGCGAGGGAAGAACGTCACCGTGTATCTAACGTCGTGACGACTTTTCTTTCCCGAAATTTTCTGCTGCAAGAAACTGACGATACGAAGGTTGCGCTTCGATGAATCTAGGACATCTCGTGAACCACGTTCGATCCTTAAGCGATAATAAGAAAGACGTATTCGTTGAATCACGGTCCGTCTGTCTCCGCGTATGTGAACTTTACGAGCTACTATTACTTGCTATGACCCGGCTCGCCTTTATATCCGAACGTGCGGCACACATTCGGCCAACGTTTCTTATCTTCCTTCGTTTTAGAATTCACCTTCGTTCCCATTCTTCTTGTCTTAATTGTCACTTTTTCTTTTTCGATATTTATTTCCTTAGATACGTTTTTTCTGTTTTCTATTCGTTGCTTCGTTTCTTCCTTCTCCAATAGAAATTTCTTTGGTATTTTCTATTTTCTAATTCTACTTCTAGTATCTAAATATTTTTTATTTCCTATTTATTTTCTTCGTCGCGTTCTCCAATTTACATTCTTTCTTTTCAACACTTTCGTTTTTTCTTACGTTTAGTTCTTTCTTCGATTTTATTATTTTGTCTTGGCTGCTCTTTCACGGTTTAATCCGTTTTAATATGTCCTGCCTCAGACATGCTTTTTCGTCATGTTTCATTTATCTGACTTCGATGCTTTTACAATTTTAGTATTTCTCTTCGCCTTCGCCATTTTTTTATTATTTCGCTGTTTCACTTTCTCTCCGGAAATACCGTTTTTCGTTATTTCGCTTGCTCTCTTTTCCGACTTGCTCGCGGATTCCTACTCTTCTCCCATCCACCTTCTCTATTTTTCACTATCGCTATGTTTCGTTCTTCCGTTTCCTCTTTTTCCCGTCGCTATTTTACGCTTCCCTCCTTTCCATCTTCTTTTTACCTTTTAATATTCAATTAACATTCCCACGCTATCCTATTCTACCTCTCCGTCTTCGTTTCCTTTCATTATCTTATTTCTTCCTTTTCCCCTTCCCCTGTATTCTCCATTCTTCTTAATTTTATAATTCACCGTATTTTTCTTCGCCTTTTTCCACTCGTCTTTGTTCCGAATTTTCAGTTCTCCGTTTCAATATTTTTCTTTCTTACGATTAGTTCTTTTTAAATGTCCACTTCTTCCGTTTCGATCTTCCTCTTTCTTGCAATTAACTTTTTTCTTAATTTCCACCTTTTCTGTTCCAATCTCCTCTCCCGCGCTTTTTCCTCGTCTATTTCTTTCTGCTTAAAAATTCTTTTACGCTGCTTCAATCATCTTGAAACTTCCAATTCCTACCTTTTCTATTATCTTCCTGTGTTTCATTCCTCTCCTATCTCCATTCTCCCCTCCCCTATTTCAATATCTGCTTTCTTTGCACCTAATCTTTTTCTTGTTCCCTTTCTCATTTCCAATCCCCGGCATCGTCACTTTCTTTTCAACAATTTTTTTCCGCTACTTCGCCACATCCTATTTTCCATTTTCCCCATATCTCTTCTCTTTCCTGAAGAAACGCCAAAAAACCAACCAGTTTACCCATGCTATCGCAAATTGTTCCAGTCGAAGTTTCCTTTTCTTTCAAAGAAAAGGAAAAAGAAGGGGGAAAAAACCGATGATATCTCACGGACACGGACGCGAGCCGAATTTAAGATCCGAAAGGTATTTCATTACGTTTTCGTTGGTCCGTTGATCGATCGTCGAAGTCGTCCTTTTGCCAGGCCGCTTATTGAATTCGGATTGCAGATGTAAGTAGACGAAGCTACGGAGGCTGGTTAGGGTTGAAATGGGAACTCGTGATGTCTGTCTGGTCGTCGAAATGAGAAAAAGTGATATTGTTTTTGGGCAGACGCGAAATTATTAGAGTCAATGATAGATTATGAATTGATTGACCGACAAATCGTCGATGAAATTGATTCTGTTGATTAAATTATATCGTGTTTTGATATCGTGTATATCGTCTTCTTATGGTAAATCGAGAGGTAGGTCGAATTATTTGGATTATAATTTGAAAATATACACTCGTGATGAATATGAATTTGATATTATTGGAAATTCTAGTAAGAAATATAAGTTTTGTATAATATTTTAATATTTATCTTTTTTTTACAGGGCCTTCTTGATAATAATGGAGGTCTTAAAGGAATTATAGATTTCGTAGTTGGATTCGGGATGCAAGAATATTTCTAAAATGACAATCATATTGGAAAATCAGTACGCACGTTGCACGATGTGTCTGACTATACACGGCCCACTTCTCCTTACAAAAGATAATTCGTACGAAGGTACATTCACATTGGGAAGAATTAATATTTTACGAATGCATCTAACAATTCCGTAAAATTAATAACATGCCTATAGTATTATAAATATTATTACGAATAATCAAAATATTTTACTCATCGATTAAGATACTGTGTTTTACCTGTCGTCGCAAGAACGATTACATCTACCAAATAAGAGACATTTGTCAGAGATAAAGAAATACGAGATACTACGGTTTCTCATGATAAAAAAAAGCACATAACCAATTTAATCCTACAGTATCTCGCACCTTTAATAACTATATTGCTACAACAGAATCGAGAGGAAGATAAAAAAAATCGCTATTCACGTCAGTTAAAACGAAAAGGGGAAAAAATCCAAACCAATTGTACGGAATTTACATAACACTCTCACCACCCACAAAAAGGATCGCTCAAATATTTCGTATTTCGCATTTTATCTCCCAGTGAAAAAGTTCATCCTCGGAAGAAAAACAATCGAATGATTAAAAAAAAAAAAAAAAAGAAAAAATTGTGGTATGGAAAATTGTAGCGTTTCTCGTTGCGCAATCGTTGCATCGGGTCGTTGCCAAAAGGTATGATGTGCAAAGTTGGCGTGGCATAGCGGCGATTGCCAAATCCTATAAATGAATCAACAAGTTGCGAATTCGATAGAAATTCGAGCGTCGAAATCGTGCAATCAGCAATACGCTACGAACCAGATAAAAATAAACGATCCCCGGGTCTGGATCGAGCGATCGATAAGGAATTTAAATTCAACTGGGCTACCGGAGGCTGAACCCCAGCGTTTTTTCGAAAGCTTTCTCTCGCTCATGCTGCTGCGCCTATTCGCTCACCATCTGCTACGTTTAATTACCGGAATGTCCCGTTCTACTTGACCATCCGATATATATATATATATATATCCATCTTTTTCCTCGCTTTCCCTTCTTTTGTTCGTCGATAATGTAAAATGTTACTTACTGTCTCTAGAATTCTGTCGTTTCTCTTACACCAAATACGTAACAGGGTGGAAACTTTTAATTTTTCAGTTTCGATAAGAAGAACATCCCTTTCTTTGTTTCTGTTGGCCCATTCAGAATCGAATTTGTATTTCAATGTACGAGAGAAATTATTTTTAATGAATTATTGGTAAGAGAAATACACTTTTCAGATTGTTTGAAAATTTGAGATGAATTTTACCGAAGTACATGCATTGTGTTTAATTAATTATTAATTTATAGACACGCACGCGTAACATCAAACGCGAACTGTAATAGAATTTTGATTATTCGACGCAATTATGACACACCCTGTTTGGATAATTAGGTATCTTTGTCCTGGTGCGAAAGAAGATAATCGATTTGTTAATGTATTCAACATGAACAAACGCTATAAATAAAAACGTAACAATTCCTCCCAGTTTCCTTACTACTCCCAAATTTTCCATTAAACCGTGATCCAATAATCGATCGTTCGGTTAAATGGCATTCTGACAATAGAGACGCTAATGTATGTAAATTAAAACAATGAATATTGCATGACAAATTTAGTATAACAACGATGATACTCTAAGCTTAGGTTCCGTCTCAATTTCCTATGCAACTTCAACCAACTAGCAAATAAGCTGTTTAACGTTTAACATAATATTATTTGAAGATTTAGGAGAATTAAACCATATAATCTTTGGAACTTATAAAAAATAAAATGTGAAGAGAATTAAAAAGGAAGAGATTACCGAGATATCATATATTCCACTTGTTAAATAATAGAACTATCGATTTCGAAGGACTACATATAAATATAGTCTGAAATAATAATAGAAAATAAAGAAAATTATTCTTTCGCGTGTTCTCCATGGAAATAGAATTCTCGAAACGTTGATAAATAATTCAAAAAAGGGACAGAATTCATTGGCCGCGATTTCAATCCATTAACGTGCTAATAATTTCTACTTGCAACATCCCCACAGTATGTCAAAGGACTTAAAAAGTAATCATACACTCTGTTTTATCCTTTTTGTTTTTCTTTTTATTCTGATCAAAGTCACGTAATCATGCTAATTATTCAGCATATCGAAGAACAACCGAACAAAGAGAATATTAACGCTTTTGTAGTAGCAATTTACTGGTTGCCGCAGGCATTTGTCACGAGTACGAATATATGGACTACGAAATTCATATTGAAATATATTTATGACAACGAACGTTTCATATGAAATTAAAAAGGAAAAACGGTCATCTGGTGCGAGACAAACGTTCGAATAGGATATTTTAGTTCGTTTGCAGATTCGTGATTTAAACGATCACAATCAAAACATAAAATAAATATGATAACAAAAACATCATAAGAATCGACTAAACTGGCAAAATAATACCGTAGCTATTTCTAATTAAAGTGTAGCTTTCAAGTGTTTTTTTTTTCGAACTATATTACGTATTAATAAGAGTTTTCTTCTACAATTTTTCTATAACATTCTATTTTACAATATAGAGTATACATATATTGTTACTTGCAAGATAGATTTTTCTTTTGTCAATAGTTGTAATATTAAAATGATTTCAACGACTAAGTAAATAATTATTTTATTTTTATACGCCGAAAAAGACGTGTTGCAATTTCAAGTATTTTATAAGCGTAATTATCATTAGCAGTGTTTTCATGTAATAACGCAATTTTACAGTAAAACCTAATTTTATACGTTAAAAACAGAAAATGTGTTAAATAAAGTACAACTAAAACAGAAAAAAACGGAGCAGATCTCGCCAAGAAAATTAACATATCCGCAATTCGGGACGACAAACGCGAGACCACGCGCGACGCGATAAATACGAGCGAGACGAATTAAAATTCGCGACGGCCAGGCGTCACGACGCGTGCTTCCACCTTCTTTTTTTTTCAATTTTTTTCTATTCTTTCTTTTCGTTATGTCGATTTTTTTCTTTTTCGCCTGTCTTTTCGCTCTATGGAAACGCGGTCGCACGTGCGCGCAGGTGAGAATATTCATAACGAGTCTGAAAGAACGTATGGCATTAATGGGCGGGACGGAGGGATTTAAACGTTTCCGGCGCGAGGGAAAATTGCGATTCCGCGGAAATTACGAGGTCTGAGCCCCGTGCCCGAGCTTGATCGTTCGAGCTCGCGTGAAAGACGAACACACGCGGGATAGCATGAAAATCCGGCTGAACCTCGCGAAATTCGCGATTCTACAGGATGAAGGAGTGAAAATTGGAAGGGTGACTGCACCAACTTACAGCGTGCAGAATGAAAAAGTGGAGATTTTTTAATGTGATAATTGAAATAAAAAAATCGTTTGGATCGTGCTATCTCTTAAATGTAATATAATTTGCCGATGCTTCTGTATAATATTTCGTTTCGATTATTCAGTAAGGTATCGTTTATATTAAACGTTACATATCTTAAATAATTGTCAATGAACCATCGTTTGCATATAGCGTATTAATATCTTTATTCGCATGTTTCTTTTTTAATTTATATTCAATGTTGAATATTTCTGACGTTGACATATGTGTAATATATTTACTCCCACATTTTTATTATCCACCAACGTATCATTCACGATAGAAACTGAATATTTTCCATTATTTATTTTGATTATGTATCGTGTTTTAATCGTTCGATATCGTCTTCATTAAAATTGAGCCGATTACACCCACAATGGCGTAAAACTTCCTTTCATCCAGCACTGTATTTACAAACAGATCTAGCGACAATCGAACACTCTCAAATAGGAATTTTACCAGGAAGCAGCGAATCGGAAAGAGGTCGGCCGATGCATCGGGTATGTGTTGGTGTTGGTACGCAGGTGGGTGAGCGGAAGAAGGGGTAACCGAGAACGCGTAGGCTGAGAACCCGGGCTGGAGACGATATTTCATCAGGTGGACCAGTGGTCGAATGGTTTTATTAAAAAGCGCGAGTCGTCGTTGTAAAAAACGCGGTGGATTTATGCCCGAGAAAATCGGCGAAATTCGCGATCGCTCTCGCTGTTCCACAGTGGTGGAACTCTGCCTCTTTTTCATCCATCCATCGCGATTTCTTGCCAGTGAAGCTGGACCAAACGACCGCTCCTCCTTCTTCTTCCACCTCGTCTTTTCTCGTTTCCAACTGGAAATTTTTCCATTTTGCTATGCATATTTATACATATGCGGACGTGTGCTGGAAACGACGTATTTTCAAGGATCGTTGAGGCCAATTAGGATCATTAAGGGCTGAGAGGTAACATTTTATACGTTAATGTTGCGTAAATGTAGCGTTACAGAACGGAAGGTAATGAAAATTTGAATATTTAAGAGTTTAGAAATTTGTGTATTCAGGAGCTTGAAGATTTCAGGATCAGATAATTTGAATATTTCAAGATCTTAATATTTGAACACTTGAATGTTCAATATGCTGTATATCCAGAGATTCAATAATTTAGAAATTAGACAGCCTCGAAATTCGTAGATTCGACAATTTTAAGATAGAATTCACATATTGTTAAAAGTCGTAAATAAAGTATTTTTTACGTTGCTTTGCAATTGTAATTAGTTTTGCGTTGTTATTGCATAATAATACGAATCGATCAAGGAATAATGTAAATCGACTGAATAGAAAAATTGAAAGTTACATTTTGCATTAAAATGATGTGTGTTTGTTAGGCTCTGTGTTGCTTTCGTATGATTTACGACAGGGAGTTGGGAAAGTTTGATCCATAAACTATGCGTTTTTGATTCGCTGGAATTTGTGTTATGCATAAAGTCACACATATGCAACCCCAGTTTATAGTTCGCGTTACGTATTACTGTAATATTGTAATACATAAAGTATTTATATTTCCTCTTTGTCGATATTACTACCGGAATTATTGTAAATTAATTATCTGCAATATAGTTTGCATAAGCAGATTCTATTGTATCTGTAAACATATACGTACATTGTTATTAATTTATTACCAATTTTGTAACGATTCTCTGATGAATAATTAATATGTACAATTGTATTGCGCTACGTAATAATAACAATAACCTAAGCTAAAAAATACTATAATATTATTCGTAATATCTCATCATTCGCAACCTGAAAACCTGCTCCTCTAACAAAAAAAGCTTCGTTAAATCATGCTCGCTAATCCCTTAAGATCTCAACTTAAAATTTCACTTCCATAATATTACAAAAAAGAAAAGAATACAAAAGCAGAAGAATATTATAAACATTCCACTCGTTAAATATCACGTAAATTACAAAAATATTATTTTCTTCAAACAAATGGTATCGCACAATTTTGTAAATACCTCCATAACGGAATAAAACATTTTTCAAGACACGACAGCACAGAAGCTTGTTGAAATATAGAATTACATTGCAAATGAAATTTTATATCTCGTTTATAAAATGATATTTATTTTATTTATTCGTATTTAAATGCATCATAATCTGCATTATCGCGTTACTCTACTCGTTATTGAAAGAAAAATTCCAGAAAGGATCATGATTCCGACGATATACAGAAACTTCTTATTCTTAACATGAAACTACAAAAACTAAAAGCAGAAGAACGAAACGCAAATTTCTCACGAAAGTAATTCGCATTGTAAGAACTCGATATATTTGTCGGTCCATAAATCAAATGCTCGCCTAAACTATCTTCTGGGCGCACATATATTTCCCGAAAATTCAGAGAGGGAATAAATCACTGTAGAAATGCCCGTCCCTTCCATCAAGAACAAAACGTTGGAACGATCATTGACGCGATCGAATCCATCTGTATCTTGGTGACGGGCATCTAGGCGCGAAAAAGCGCGCGATCGTCCGGAGAAACGGCTGGTTTCCGGTGAATGGAGCACAGGTCAACGATGATCCACGGTTAGTAGCGCGTTAAAAAGTAATAGAACATCATGTCACATATTTCCACGGCGGTAAAGGCGGTAGCGGGAAAACGGGGCTGGCGACCACCTCTGTCAATAACTCATCCTTTCAATTTTCCGCGTTATCCGGTTAACGCCGCTCATCCGGCCCGTCTCGTGTTTCGCTCGAGTGTGTTGCCACAGTCGAGCAAACCCGTCCAATAATTGTCATTGCCCGATCGACCATCATTGCTAAGGTGATTCTAATTTTCAATGGATTTTCTGTTTCCCTTGGAAGGTTTTACGAAAGTTTGATTAAATTGAAAGATTTTTAGAATTTCGCGTTATTCGAGGTTCGCCCAGAAAACATGTCAGGGTAGTTTTGTTTTTTCAATTATTTATCGTTTTGCCATTAGTATCGAAAAGGGTTATGGATTGATCGATGGTAGAATTTCAAGTTTGTGAAAGATTTGTGTGCCATTTTCAAGATTGAATTTTGAAGCTGATAAAAATGGGATAGACTGTAGCTGTTCTTTAAGTAATAAAGTTGTTACTTACAGTTCTTATGCTATTTCGTTTTTCACGTATGTTTGTAAGAGACTTCTAGTTTTCAATACCTGAAACGAAGAAGACACAAGTTGATTTATTGTAAATCTATCGTGTTTGTTTCGATTATTAAGATCATCTTGACAAAGATTGAATTAATTTCACTTTTAAACGACGAATTAATATTACACGAGTAAAGAGTTCTTAAAACCTGCAACTATACATTTCCAGTAGTATTTTTTTTTTTGGAAACAGTAACCGATAAAGGGAATTTCCCACGAGCATCACAGATGATACTGACGAAACCAATACTGTAAACTTAGTACGAAGGGAGCAGTGCATCTTTGCCAAGAAGGATCCACCACAAAAGTCACAGAAAATACACGGGAAACCAATAAAGCAAACTCAGTGCAAACGAAAGTGTGTACCTCTGCCAAAAAGAATTTGCTACGGAAATCGTGGAAAGTACCAACGAGACCGATAAGATATACGAAATGTGATTAAAAGAACGTATCGTTGGCTGAATTAATATAATTACGAGAAAGAAAATGAAGCAGTCGTGGTGCAAATGGAAACCACAGAAATTATGCGATATTTCGAGGAGACAAATAGAGTAATTTCGGTATAAAGAAACGGAGGATTACTACGAAAAATAGTCGTGACATTAGCAAAACGAACAAAGCACATAAAGCGCAACAGAACTGGCGTATTAACGTTGACAAGAACTTGCTATAACGTGGATTAACCTTTAATAACGTGGATTCTACCTTAATAAAATCAAAATATTGGTGGAACGAAGCAAATCCGGTGTAACCGAAACGTCGTACTTTTGCAAAAAATAATTTAACTAAATTCGCGTAATAAGGGATCGCCGAGCAATTTCAATTGGACGAAATCGTAGAAACGAGAGGACACTAATTGGCATTTCCGCTGCGCACGTGAACTCGATCGGTTAATTAATTAAGAGTAGCAGTGCTGCTGATTCGAGCATGCGCGTGTATTCAATAAATAGAACATAAGCTTCAACCTCTCTCCGTATGCAATTTAGATCATCCTGTCATTAATTTTTCAACTCCTTCCCAAAGGAAAGACTAAAATTGACATATTTTATTCGTACATGTATCAAGATGTATTTACAAATTACACAATGAGTTTATCGAACTTAGAAAAGTAATCATGCAAGTTTACAAATTCGTAAGTTTAATAAATTTATATATAAAATCAGAGTTCCGGGATTTTTACATTCTCTCAATTTTCTCCTTTCCTATATTTTTCTTTCTTTTCTTTTTTCTTTCCTGTATCAACCAGACGAATTTCCGTGTTCCACCATGAAATATTAACAACGCAAACAAACAACACGTATCATCAGATCGCGTTGTTTCGCGATAAAAGGGCGTAAATATTTTCATACGTGTTTTCCACTCTGAAATCTACTTTGTTTTTCGTTCTCCCTTGTTGTCTGGTTTAATTTCCAAGAATCTATTTAAAACAGAGAAAAAGATGGAACAGACGTGCGATCGCGATTCTCATATCTTTTCAAATTACGTTTCACAGTTATATCGGTGCGATAGCTCGCAATTTTATAAATAATTTTCCCTGTTAATTTTCATGTTGCTTTCATTTTTTTATCCACTTGTCGTTGTTCTTTTATTTTTCGATATGTAAAACGCTGTTCACACGAATTACTAAACGAAGCAAAATTGATTTGCGACAACACGATTTTTTCCCATCGATCGCAGCGATCTGGATGACGGTAATTTGCAACGACGGAATTAAGCTACTTTACAATTTTATCTGCTACCGGCTGACACCGTTAATTTATATCCACCTCCTCCCGACTTTATCAATAATATCGTGCCGCCAACATTTATTCACCGATTAATCCGATTATGTTATAAATATTAAACGACCAATGAGCGTCGATCGCTTTAATTGTGAATCCTCGCGACTCTCGACATCTCATAAATTACCGGAAGTCGATCGGTTGATCAGGTTGCCTGAATCGGAAGATACGTTCTTTGCTGATACGCTTCCTTCGCATTATCGTTCGATGCGATCAATTTTAAAGTTGCACCGGTGCGAGCGAGTTATGTTTCCAATTTTACAATAATAAATTTTTATTCTTTGCAGCAACGATTCTTCACCAAAGATTTTTCACCTATAATACTCTGTTTATAACGTATTATTCATAGATTAATTCTTTTAATCATTAACATATAATATCTTTTTGATAATAATTTCTGTAATATAATACACGTTACTTTATGTAGAAAAAGCCAGGATTGTATCGAAGGATGCAAATTCGCTAGAATAATCATCGTCAGCCGCGAACGAATCGTTGGCAACGTTTCACTGTACTGTACCTATAACAAACACAGGTTGCTCAAACGCGAAGGGATTATCAAATATCACTGGATTGCACATTAATGAGCCGGTCATTTGTCGTTGCTAATTTTCTGTAATTAAATAACGGACAATACGCGGACTGGTAACAATAGAAAATCGCATTTAGGCAAAGCGTATCGCGCACAATGTCGGTACTCCGACAGTTCGATGGATTTTCCCTCGATTATGCTTGCAAAATGTCAGCCAACGATCCTCCTCTGTGATGCGATGTCGCCGTTATCCGCGTGAATCACGTTGGTTCGGTGTGATCCAATTTATCGGGGATTGTAACGTGTGTTTTGTATTATAAAAAAGATTTGGAACGATGTTTGTTGTAACGCGCACAGCGATAATAAAAACAATAGTAAATTACATATTCGTTTGTCTCCTGCCTCCCTTCTTTTTCTACTGAAATTTTGTCTCTTTTAATATCGTCAAACAGAATAAAATCCAAGAAGAAGGAGGATCGATAATACGATATTCAAAAACCAATTTATTCTACGATGTATTCGCCATAAATCCAGAAGATCGTTCGAACGCAACCGCTGCTCTGTTCCAAATGAAGAAGTTGGGGGAAAAAATCGGAAGCTTCTCTAAAATCTTTAAACGTAAGTTATGAAAGGACACCGCGGGGTTATCGTACGCGCATCTTACAAACGAGACAGAGTAAAAAGAAAGTTCGTTGTTCATTCGTAGTTTCGAGTCTCATTCGGTATTTACGCGATCCCTGGTCGGGTTGTATTTTTCCCTGGGCGCTGAGACGCCAGTAATTCAAGGGAACGCGGCTAGCCCACCACTCTGGGGCAGCTTTACTTCTCTGCTACGAATTCCTCCCCAGAGAACTTGGTCGCCCGTGTGCACGCTTCTTTCTGGCCCTTTGTTTTCTTCCCCTCGAGTTCCCTTTGCTTGCAAAACTCATCGCAAATTTCCAAGGATGAGGCTTAAGAGGGTTGTCTTCGCGAGAAGAAGATCGATGGAACGTGTACGTTTTTCTCTCTTCGCTTCTTTCCTCTTTCTTCTTTTTTCCCCTTTTGCTCGTTTCATTTTGCTTTTTGCCATTCTACACACTTTACCGTTGATTCAGCTTTCGACAATAATTCGGTGCATATTAATTTTTACGCGCAATCTTTCACAAGTATGACAGAATCCCATTGCGTATGGAATTTTTCTACGGACAACGCGAATTACGCTATACATTAACCGAAGCAATTTCATCAGCTAATTACTCCCAAACGTGCCATAAAACAACCCATATAATTACCGTTATTCGCCGCCCAACTTACCACTCTGCTCGCATCGATTCAATTTACCGCAAATTCCAAAAATATAAAGATCAATTTTACGACCGATTTAATCGAAGCAAAGGGAACCGTTTACTTGATAAATTTAAGAGCAATATTCAATATCCAGGAAGATGGTGGCAACGGAGTGTTTCCTTCGTTATTCCAGTCGCCATAACGACGCCACTTCGAACGACGTTTCTGGATCGCGCAACTTGGGTCACGGACGTCGATAACCGGGTGTAACGAGCCCCCAGGATCCGCGGTTTAGTCCTACCGATTTAATTTTCCCAAGCAACAAATTGGAATATCCGCCTATTATTTCCTGTTTTCTAGCAATATCAAATAGGTCTACGTCTAAGATTTTGGTGCATTTCTTGGATGGTTGTATTGGCTTGGCAACTAAGTGATTACGGATTTTGTCATTAGGTGGTAATGAAGAAACTCTGCATTTATAAAATCGAATTTGATGTTCGAATTGTCGTAGAAATTTCAACTTTAACAGCGTAATTTATATCGGATGGTGTTGTTGTTAGATTCACTGCTCTTCTTATTTCTACGAATTTGATATTTTATTTGCTTTCTTGGTTTTAGAGTACGTAGAGAAAGCAGTGATAAATCTTGGACAAAAGTTGGAATTAGAGCAACTCGGATATTATTTAGAGTTTCCGCAGAGCAGGATTAGGTTTTACTTGGGTGTGTGTAACTTGTACTGGATTAGGGTGGGTTAGATCTGGATCAGGTGTAGATTAGAACTCACCTAAGTTAGATCTCAGGTAAGATTTCACGTGGATTAGTTCAGGCTAGATTTTAGTCGGACCTCGCATTCGATTCGACTGACGTTAAGTTAGTACGTACTTTCATAATATGTTCGTTTGGATTTCCATTAAATCCCTCAAAGCAGACGTCCAATTTCAATAAAAGTATTAACTACGCTAACATTAAGCTTTTCTGTATAAGTTACAAAATTTTGTTTACTGAAGGAAACGAAATCGTAGTTGATTCGCATATCGATTAAATTTTAATCATAACTTTTGTCATTTTACAGTACAATGTGCTAAGCAAATAAAACAATACTTTCTAAACGAATGCGTATTCAACGTTCGCGTGACATTATACAGCGCTATCTATTTGTCAGGTCTGGATTGCTGCTAAATTAAATTCCACCTACGATTAATAAAGGACGATGAAAAATAATACCAAACACTTGGCAAACAAAAAATCCTTAAACAAGATCCAGCTTCAAAAATTATCAAAGAAATAATCAATCGCGTAACGATTAAACTCCACTCGAAATTCAATTAAAACGAAAGATAACCCGTTTCCAAATTATTAACAAAAAAGATTATTCATATTCATTTATACGCAGATGTTCGTGCATTTATGTGAAATTGCACGCTCGTGGAATGCACACGATACAAAGAAATATATAAAATACGCAAAGTACGATATTCACTGTGATATTTATTGGATAAAACTATCCAAGCTGCATTTCTTTACTTGCATTCATAAAAGTATAAATTTACATAGAAATCTCAAGCCAAACTATAAATTTTCCAACTTCTGTAACAAAATATTAGACTTTCAAACATTCCAGATTACTTATGAATCGTTGGAAAACGGATCATCATAGGGAATAACGATTCCCTGGATAGATCATAATGCGGCGTTCGGTGAGATATAGCGGTATATCTGTTTGAAAATTCGCGACATTACGAGAGGCGTGAATGGGCCACGGTTAACGAGCAGAAAATTGTGAGAAAACATGATATTTGCCAAAAGGAAAGTGCTACGGTCCAGACGGTGAACCAATATCGTGAATTTCTGAAAACTGGAACACGGTGTCTGCAAGTTGGGTACGCGAGACTCGCCTGTAATACGCGGCCGTTGAAAATTTTTCGTTGGAAAAATGAGAACTATCCGGAAACTGTGCTTAACAAAAATTTCTTTCCTCGTCTTACGTTTCTTCCAGCAAAATTCGCGTCTGACGTGACTCTTTTCCTTAAAATTCTCTCAGTAGGAATGGCTATAATACTTAGGCATGCGATTTCGTAAGCAAGTTCCTCGTAAAATTTCTTCGAATTTCGAGAAAATGCTTTGAACTTAGCATTGGAAGTACCGCAATTGTACTTTTTTCGGTGTTCCTTTTATACTTTAAAAAATGCTGAATCACAGAATCCTTGTCGTTGTTTTATATTTTATAGTAAATAAAATATAAAACATATTCATCTGTGAAATTGTAAACTAAATTGGTACTCCGTCTATGTAACATAAATTTACAATACAATCTACGACTTGTCACTTGCCAACCCACCGATATTATTGCTATAATTATCGTGCGAGAGGCTGACAGATTTCCAATCTCGAATATATTAAACACCCTTAATCTTGAAACTTCGCTCGCCTAATTACAACAAATTTTCCATCCCTTCGTAATTCGACTTTCATCAAACGCGAATCATACGTTCTTTACACATTGATTTGTACAACATTTGCAGCAGCTGCTTTCTACTCGGTAGCACAGTAAAATTCCGCGAAAGCTGGTCGCGAAGGGGCGGGAAATTCAAATTGCCCTTGGGCCTGGAACCACGCGTGTGCCGCGTTCAATTTCGTTCAACCGGCTTTATTTATTCCGTATACATAATTCAATGGCTCGCCAGCGGCTGAAAAGGTTGGAAGACCCGTAGAAAAATTCTCGCGAAGCCTGGATACACTCGAGAACCGATGGAGAAGGGACGAGGAAGTTTCGTTTCTTCTCTTAACGCCTGACAACGCCACGAGGAGCGACGAGAAAAGTTGGACACGAGCGAGATGTAAAATTTAATTTCCACCTAAGAGGGCGCCCGGTTAAAGCGAGGGGAAAAGGTAAAGAAGCGAGAGAACGCCCGGGGGTGGCTTTTGTTTCGCGTCGGATAAATGTGTTCTAGCTGCTGAGACTCGAGACCATTCTTTTTTTTTTTCTCCTCCGAAGAGGGTTCGATTGTTCAAGATGAAATTGGACGATGGATTTTAAATTAGTTTTGCCAACGAAGGGTTATGGTTGCGCCGTGTTTCGCGTAATAGATCGTCTAGTAGATTTATTTTGAGGTAAGAGAAGCAACACAACGAGAAGGAAATAATAACGAAGGAAGAGTACATTTAAATTTCGTTGATATTTTCAACTGAATCGCTGGTGAAATTGAAAAAATATAATATACATAGCTACGTAATAAATTATTCGTATCCTAAAGTACTCCATTTAAGTAAAATTTTTCCATGTTCATTTTGTGAATTAAATAAATACCATCGAAATATCTCCTGTGAATATTTATCTATAAAAAATACTGTCGATATTTGTCCCTCTTATCTTGCACAAACAAATAATTCAAACGATAACACATAAAATTACCCCTAAATAAGATCGTCTGAACATAATACACACCTTTATCCCTCCCGATTTTCCGCAAATCTTCCAATTACAGAAAAACCATAGAAGGAACCAACCCATCGATCGCACCCCTAACCGATCGTGCTACTCCCCTGTGTCAATTTATTTCCGAACAATTTGTGCCGGAAAACAGTTTGATTGCCGAATCCCTCTAATTGCCGCAACAGTAGGGGAGATGAGATTAATAAAACAGTTGCTCCGGTTTCGCTGATTTTCCAATATTTTGCACGATGCGATGCTAGAAACGCAATTTTTCCGGTTGATTAAAAAAGCGCAGCCGGAAGTCTTGATCGTTCGGTTGCATGGCGAAATCGACGCTCCGTTCCAACGACGAACGATTCGTTCAAGTAATAAACGATTTATTGCCGGCCAATTATCATAATTGATTTAGAGGCGAATCGACGGACGGGGGAGAGAAACAGAGAGGGATTTTGGCATCGTCCTGGCTCCTCGTTAATGCGTCGTTAATGTAAAAGCTAAATCACTCCCGTGGGACATCGGCTGCTTGTTAAGGGACTCGTTTATTATCGATGGAAAAGGATTTTCTAATGGGACGGTATTAGGCTTGATAAAATGCTGTCCCTTTTTCTACTCTGTACGCATACTTGGATTTTTCGGATTACCTTTTTTACCTAATTTTTATTTCAATACGATTCGTTTTACTGGCCATATAAATTGATCGTTGAAAAATTAGTAAATTGGTCAATGCATGCTCTTTAATCGCAATTTTTGTGTGTTAATTTAACGATGCTTTGCATTGTGTCGAGAACGAGCGACTCAACAAATATTAAAAGAATAAGAAAAACACAGAATAAAATACTTAACTGTAGAAGAATACCAATAAAGTGAAATTTCTCATTCTTTAATTTCCTTTTAAATACTTCCAAAGATATCAAATTAAATAATATCTCCTAAAATTACTGTACCAAAATCCATTCAATTTTTCTCTTTTTTTCTACTTAACCAACACACAAGCGTGAAAAGCTTCACTTTTACTCGTTACAGCTGTATCATCCTAAATTCTATCCTTTTCGCTGTAAAAATCCATGTGACCCCGAATTGACCTACACACAGCGATATTGTCCTCGACGAACGAGTAGATTCCTAATAAAAACCACCGTATCCCATCGAATGGAAGTCACGAAGCGTCCTGGGAACGAGAGGAAAATTTAATAATCGACCGTTCGCAAGAACAGTATAACGGTGCATCGTAAACGCGATAGAGGAGAGGATTGTAAGAAGGTATCATCTCGAGAAGGGGGAGGCTCGTGAATCGAGCACGTACCTTTCCTTATTCGCGAGCAGAAGCTTTCCATGGACGAGGCAACACCAAAGATTAGAGCCATTCTCGTCGGCACTTTCGTCAATGTAACTCGAAGGAGCAGTTATCGTTCAAATTCCAGCGAGACGAGACGAGACGAGACGAGACGAGACCCAACTAGTTCGTGAACGTACTCTAAAAGAAGGTTACGAGGAATTTTTCCTCGGAGAGTAAGAAAATATTTGTAACAATGGATTATGAAAGGTTGAAACGAATTTAACGAGTGAAATTTGAGGATGTTGATGGAATCGTTGAAACATTTTATACAGGTTTTAAATCGTTGAAGTTATAACTTGCGGGTTGGCAAATTTATATAATATGGAATGATGAATAATGACACAAATGTGGAAATTTATATTAAAGAATTCATATTACCAGCAACAGATAATGAACAAGAATGATATGAAAATTATAGATGAAATTAAGGAAGTGGAAATTCTATATTAAAAGTGAAATTTAATCGTGCTTTTGCATTTTAGTCCAAAAGTAGTTATGGCGACTAATTTTGGCAAAGGGATGTCGGATTAATGCGAATATTAATAATCTCAACGTAAATAGAGAACAATTGTACTGAAACTGTTAAATGTAGGACAGATTAAATGAAACTCGTGGATTGAAAAATTCTTGGAAGCTGGATTGAACGTTAGAATTCAAGTATTCTTGAAGATGAAATATTACGTACGTCTGTCGCAAACATTTTAATCGCTAGCAACTTTTAAACGGAAGCTAGTATATTTGCTCTCGTTCAAAGACTTATTGTTAGTGAGAACGCGACGAAAAGCAGACATATTACACCGAGGAAACTCGATAACGCGAAGTTCTTCAAAGTTCAGAACTACTCGATTTGCCAATTAAGTTCTTCATTACATACATTCGATCCATCATAGCGTTTCCAGTTAATTAATTAGCATGAACATTTAAATGCATTCCGTAATTGAAACAAAACCGATACTTTCTCGTTTCTCACTAACAAAATGATAAGAATTATACTTTTCTACGCAGTAGAGAAAAATATCAAGTTTGGACAAAATATGAAAATATGATTTCCCGCCTCGATTTTATGTTAAATATCTTCTTAGAACAGTTACAATTTTTGTATGTTGAGATGAAAGCGAGATTGAAATGCAGCGAATATAAAAAGTATCCGAACAACAGCCACGAGAACACTGTTTCGACATTCGACGAGAACTTTATTTATTTCAAGCAATTAAACAAGCAAAAAGTACGTACATATTCTTAGAAATCAGACTGAATTTTAGAAAATAATATTATTTATTAGGTTCAAATTGTTAGAACATATGCAACCCAAGCGTAGTCTCATTTGATGTCGAAAGAGTTTTATACTCTTTTCTTTTATCCTTAAGCAGATACTATGATGCTGTGCAACAACCAATTACGTAACAACTGACTCATCAAGCGCAATCTCTCCAGTTTTCCAAGCTCGAGCAGTGAAGAATATGGCTAGTCATTGGAGTGATAAATGAGGACTATTTAGAGAATCTGCGTGCACTTTGTATCTAGGTCTTTTATTCGGGAATATTTCGAATAGTTCGTTCTCAAATAGCTAGTTGCCATTATGTTCAACGAGCCACGATAACACCTCATAAAATAACTATCTCCAAAAATATCCTTGTACCGCTTTATATTCTCTTAAATGGCACGAAAATGCCTTGACAAGCTTTATGGTAAATTATCAATAACTCTTTCTTATCAGATTATTTTAGTATTTTCGTATGACAAAACCAAATACAAAATGGCCAAAATACTAGCCAAAAGATTCAATGCAGAAAAATTCGTATCATTAACCTTCTAACTTTCCCATAAAAAAAAAAGAAAAAGGAAAGAGAAAAAAGAAAGAAAAAGAAGAAGAAAAAAGGAAAAGAAAAATAATAGAAGGTTGAACGAACATTTTGAAAACAAAGTCCAATATAGAAGGGTTTCTTGACATTTCTGATCCAATTATCGTTTTTTTTCTGCTCTTTCAAAAAATATCAAACATAGGTAAAAAAGACCACACTATAAAGTCCCAGAAACATAATGCAGAGTGAGAAGATTTTAATAGAGAAAAAATTTACATCACGAGCTCTTTAACTTTCCAATGGTAGAAGAAGGGAAAAGAAAAGGAAAGCAGGAGGGAAGGCTTGAGCAAACATTTTAAAAACACCCTGTACAGAGGCTTCCGAAGGGATAGTAAGCAAATAATCCAATCAGGTTTCGTCGTCCAGTCTCCATAGACTCGCAGCTCTTCTCGAGGATTCTTTTATCGGCTAAAGGGGGATGGAAAAAGAAGAAGACACGACGAGCCGTCTCGAGGAAGCGAGAGAAGCTCGTGTTTTTCCTCTATTCCGGCTTTCTATGGACTTCTTCGCCAGTCCTTCTGTGTATACACCCGGTGCCTTTCTTCCTTCCATTTCCGCCGTTTTCTTTCCCATCTTTTTTTTCGTCTCCTCTTCCCGCCCTTCTTTTCACCATCACGTCGTTTGTTCCTCGATTCGAAGCAACTTTCGTCTTCCATTTTCTGTTCGTAGATCGCCAGAGCGTAATTTCCGGTGATTAATAATCCTCTTTCAGTTTGCTTCGAAGGAATTGCTCGATGATTATCGATACGTTCGATCATCCGTGGAAGAAATCCTACCACTAGCGCGCCTTTTTCTCTTTTGTAATATAATTTTCTAACCTTGGAAGAAATATGGTTCCGTTGATTCGGCAAGTTCGAGTGTTCGATGGTTAACGTTTCAGAGATTGAGTTATTTGTTGTACTATTGTACGTTCAATTGTATTGGATTGGTCTTGCAAGGTTTGATAGACCATCATTGTCAAATCTTCTTGACAGATATAAAGCGCTGAATGCTGGAACGATGAAAATACGCGTGTTTAAGGCATCCAAGAATTTTGATAATTGATTGAAATAACGATTGAA
Source organism: Bombus vancouverensis nearcticus (assembly GCF_051014615.1). NCBI lineage: Eukaryota > Metazoa > Arthropoda > Insecta > Hymenoptera > Apidae > Bombus > Bombus vancouverensis. The sequence goes on along the minus strand of NC_134913.1, from coordinate 16,182,004 downwards.
ATAGAGTTCATCGTGCCGTTCAAAAGAGATCTTTTATCATAGAATATCGTAGAGTAGAAATGGAAGAGATGTACAGTGAAAGACGGAACAAATCACTCAACAATACACAGAACAATGTTCGAGCAAGTAGTGACTCATGAATATCCGATCTTGTTGCGCGAAGCCACTTCTTTCATCGTCAACTTGGTAGTGGAAAGTAAGCGCCTAAGGTAAGAAGCACCGGAATCCCGTGGATTCAGCGGTGGCAACGGGTTTCGGAAACAAGCGAAGGGATTATTCAAAGCGGCGGGTAAGAAACAACAGAAAATAGAGACAACAGATATTTACATCTTCTTTGTTGTTCTTCCAGTGATTACCTCGACTTGCCGCGCGGTTAAGTGACATAATTTCAAGAAAGCTGTTACTCTCGCTCGATACTCGTCATTATTTTCGTTTTCTTCTCGCGTCTCGCGTTTAACATCCGCCAGAGCGCTCTCTACAAATTTTTGGTTTGAAAGGCAAGTAGAATGACCGAGGTATGTATTCGATTGCAAGATTTTGAACGAATTCCGTGTTAATTATTCGTCAGAATGTTCAAAAGGCGCTCACAAGACTCATATATCTTGTGTTTTATCGCAGACTAACGACTTGATTATCTTAAAAAATCTCAAATTTTGTGTGTTTTATTGATCGCGATAAAACAAATATTACGCTCCATTCAAACACTTCATTGCACCATTACGCGAGATTATTTTTACTAAAATCTGAGAGTCAAAAATTTCACAAGTCCAAGGGAAGAATGGATTCGGACTAACTGCCTTCAACAGTTCTTAAAACAGATTGTCTCTAACACGAAGAAGATCTTTCAGAACAGTTTTAATTTGCAGGACGTCGAGCTGCTTTTAACGACATATCTCGTTTGTGCCTCGACACGATGGTTTGCAACAGTCGATGAAAACGGTTGTTAGATGTCAGAGCCGCGTCTTAAAACTTCATTGCCGCGAGCTGCGTCGCGAAGCTTTCACAGACCTCGCCCTTTCATTACCTAACAAAGTCGACGTATTTTTTTCCTCCGTTCTCCCGTCTCTATATGTATAGCTCGCTGAAAAGACATTTCAGCCGGGAGCATTGCGGCCGTACTTCCGAGAAATGTATCGTAATTGAACTGTTTTAACTCTTTACGATGGCTGTGTCCGTTCTTACATTCTCCAGTGAGCCAGCTTTTTTTCTTCCATTCATTTCAACTGAATAACATGTTTCGTAGCCAAGAAATGAAGGAATTTCATTCTTTTCTTCGTCTTTTTCTCTAGTAGGATGAGGATTTATTTTTCTTGTAATGTTGTCCAAAAGTTTTAGATTATGGGACGACTTCATTTTTTACGATATACAACGATGATTCATAAAGAATCCTTATTTTGTACAAATATAGTATACGTATTCTTCTTTTATTAGTAATAACAAGAATTTTTTTCTATTTAGTTAGCATGTTTTTTCTTCTTTCTTTTTTGTAATTTGTATCGCAAGCTTTTAATGTGTGCTTGTATACGTTTTTCGTGGATGTAATTCCTGTGTACGTATATTTCGCTGAATAACGTTCAAGAGTTAATTCAATTTTAATTCCGTTTAAATGTCCTATTTTCTTTTTAAATGTAGATTCAGTGTGAGATTGAATGTAAATTCATTCAGTGAATGTACACCTCAATATTCCTTTCCAATTATTAATGCTTTCACAATCTCCCTACATTCAAAGTTTATTCAATTACACATTCCCTATTTTGTGCTTGAAACAACGTTTTCCAGAAAATTTTATATTTTACCACTCTAATTAAATTTGATTATCAATTTTGTGTAATTTATTTATCGCAAATAATTTAACCCCATTTATATTCTACGTTTAATTTTGTATGAAAAACTTAGTAAAATTTGCTGGAAAATTTCTGTCATCATCAGGATTCGAACTTTGGTATTCCTATTTGGAGCCCAGCGTCTGACCAACTACACAACTACTACTTACATTTTCACCTAGTTTCGTTTACAACTACTTATTTATCTTATCTATCTTATTTACGTTCACCTATATAACTTTATACGAGTTTGATATACCAATAGCAACGATAGAATCAAATCATTTTTGTCCTCTGTTCTCCTCTATTTAATCATTCGTATTAAAATTTTATGGCCTTTTTACCTGTCCAAATTAGGCACTTCAATATTCCAAACGAGTCTTTGGTCTTTCATTATTCGAATGAATAATAAAACATACTCTAACCCACAATATACCAAACTAAAATTCGTCAAATCACACTTTTCTAGAAATCTAACGTCTCATGCTACTCGTTTAATGTAATCTAATCAAAATCAATGCCCAAAACTTGATCCTAAACCGACTAAGGAAACGTGGAGCAAGAGACAAAGCGGTGGATTGCGATTCCTCTGCGCTTAATTCTAATTCCTTACAGCGCTCGATTCTATCGCCTTTAAACGGCATCCCATAACAATTACCCGTGAATCCAGTGGTGCCAACGTCTCTCGGACTAACCCTTTGTGCCCGAGCACGTCCTTCGCGTTTTACGGTTTCACCGGACCGTTCTTCGACGACATAGTGAGCGTTGCGCGTAAATTTTTGGATCACGTAACGCGATATAATACGTGCCAGAAATATCGATACCACGAGGACGAACTCCGTGTGCCCTGGCCGCGACTACATGTCATTAGAGGGGGAGGGGAAGGGTCGCGCGCTATCAGTTTTCCGTGTTCAGACGATTATGCAAATGCGATAATTATTCGGAATTAAATCGAATTCTTCATCGTGACTGGAATTCTAGGGCAATCGGTGAACCCTGGAACACATCTAGATTTCGCAATCGATAGTACCTACATATATATATTTGCTGGAAATAAGGGGTGGGTTTAGAGTGTAATTACGTTTTTGGAGCGTTAATTTTGATTCGAGTGTATGCTGAGAATTATTATACATTTTGCGTGAGAAAAGATAGGTAAAGATGGAAATGGATTTCACGTACCTTTATGTAATGATGAAAGATCAAATCCATAGTTTCGTTAACGTAATTGAAGAAATGTAAAATAACTATAAATTACGTTTACTAAAAAAAAAAAGTAAGAAAGAAAGAAAGAACTAAAATCATGAATGAAAGGGAAAATTCTAATCTACAACCTCGTACATTACGATACATTTATGAAAGTAAATATATTTGTTTGAAAATTGATGAAACAAAATCGTACAGTTTATATATATCGCAACCTGATAGGAATTGAATTAAAACGTTCGATTTAGAATTGGGATAAAGGTATAATAAAAAGAAAAGTTCGGTTAAATCTTGATTAACAGGCGATAATACCGTAACGTTAAACGGTGCCGATATAAATGTATCTGATTTATCTGACTTTAGGAAGCAACAGTCAAGCTTCCTGTCGAAAGTATCATTACAGTGGAACGTGAACGCGCGAGCATCACTAAATCTACTCTCTGGCTAGGCCATTGTTGCATTGTTTCCGAGTGGCGAACAATACGAGCCTCGGCTCGTAATCGTTAGCCTGCTCGCGCGCGTTTATTAGCGCGAGAACGCGCGCCTATGGGGCAACTCGCGCGCGTATAATCCACGCATCATCCCCTTCGCAACAATCGTATACTCGATCACGGCGTCGTGCCGCGTTATATACGGTACCGCGACTGTTATTCGTAACGGGCTAGCGTTATTACGCGAATACGGTTCCTGGTTATCTAGAGAGTTCATTCGATGCAAGTATGAAGGGTTTACGAGGAATGCCGCGCATTTAAATCGCTATAGGAAAATGCAAATTTAATTGCAAACGTTTCAATTTTTCCCTGATAGTGTCGTTAGTACGATTATTTTGGACGGACATTATAAATTATTGCACGATCGTACTTGATTTTGACTTAAAAATTTGTTCTAAATATACAAGTTATTTTCTATTCTGTATTTTATCGTTGTTTCGTTTTAAATACTGATAACGTTTTAATTATTGGAACTGATTGTAACGAAGAGATATCATTCAGATCGTAATTTTCATACGGCTAATTGAAATTTTGCTTGTAATATTGTCCATGGATAATGAAACATAACACGAATTAAATACCTTTTGTACGAATCATGTAAGTTCTAATTCCGAATGCATTGAATATACGCTTCAGTCTCTCGGTAAATACATCAGTAGGCAGAAGAGCAGCTTATATTTGATTTGCAACGATACAATGGTTTATCGTTCGTTATAAAGGATCTTTACAAAGTGGATTAGAGACTAAAGGCTCTCGATACGCAGTACTCTAAATACGAAGGGATGCCGTTTGAACGAAAATTGAAAAATATATCACACGAATTGTAGGATTAAATTCATCGCGTGGACGATTCGCTGAAATCTAGACACAACGACAATATTGACAGATATTGTTGGAAACGTTACACATGCTGCTGTTGGAATCGGAATTAATCATGTTTTTTTCCTATATTATCGGATGCGGAACATGGCCGAAGAGCACGAGATTGAATTCTATCAAACACTGTCACGTTCGATTACGTCGATTGCTACGAGTTATGATATTATTTGTAAACCCCGATTTGGTACATTGTTTTTTCTCAAATATCTGGATAAAGTCCTTGTTGTTGCACTTTCTATAGGAATTTTGGTTAATTTCATGAATTTGTAAAATTCTAAACAGCAGTTGCTTAAAGAAAAAAAAAGAAGATTATTCACAGAGGCTAAAATGTCAAAAGCGCTAAATTTTATTTCACCAAAGGAGAATTTAGCAAACAGAAAGGTTAGAATTTGGTATAATCGAAAAAAATTTTTTAAAGAATTCTTCTTCGATATACAAAGTTAAAATTTCTCGATGACGATAGTTTCGTCTAAATGAAATAGATGAAATCTCTCCCAATATTAGTGGAATTAACTAAAACAGAAACTTTGAGCCCTACAGGCAGAACTGAAAACGCAAATGTACGTAAAGCTATTGAAACAAGCATGTAACAATTCAGGAAACACTCCAACCACCAAAAATTCACTCCAGCTCGATTCCTCGTAGAAGCTCAGAAATTCACTAGCCAACCTTCCTCGATAATTCCAATTACACCTGCCGCAACAATGCGCTGCTGGAACTTACAAACAATAATGCACACGAACCCTTGCAACACGTATCGTTGCATAATGCACGCACACACACGTCCTCTCTCTCTCTCTCTCCCTCTCTCTCTCTCTCTCTCTCTGCTTATTATTCCTCTACCCTTTGCATCAAAGAACACGCATTGCGAAGCAAGCAACCGCACGATCGATCTCTACATCCCTTATGAATCTCTGACCGACAATAATGTATTCGATGTACGAGATCTAAATAATTCGGGGTCTAATTTTAATATAAAATTATTTATATGATTGCTCAAATTCTCTTTTTAAACCTTTTCGTAATACATGTACAAACAGTATAGTAGAGAACAGTATAACAACGCTGCTTCGGGACATGTTTGTCTCCGTTATACAGGGTGGTTGGTAACTGGTGGTGCAAGCGGAAAGGGGGTGATTCTACGCGAAAAAAGAAGTCGGAAATATACAATAAAAATTTTTCGTTCGAGGCTTTGTTTTCGAGAAAAACGACTTTGAATTTTCGCTCGGCACGCGTGCACTTTATCGCGTTTCGTTATAACGGATCTCACTGTAGATCGTTATCTGGATGGAAAAATTAAAAAAAAAATTTTTATTCTATATTTTTGACTTCTTTTTTCGCGTAGAATCGCCCCCTTTCCGTTTGTATCACCAGTTACCAACCACCCTGTAGAATTAAGATTTCTGTTATTCGTTGAAGTAATAAAATACGGTAAACAGAAATGTATAATTTCTAGTAAGAACGAAAGAAAAATATTTTACACGTATATAAAAATAAATTAACCAAGTGGACTATCTTCGATTAATAGAGATAGAAATTAGCAAGGTCTTCCGTATTGCCGCGTAATCCGAACTTATAGGAATTGGAGAGTTAAGCCGCGTATCTAGTAGTCGAGCAGAATGCTCGAGATCGTGAGCCATCTATGCGATTAGTGGGTGAGCGGCTTAGTTCATTCGAAGGGCGCATCATGCATTCTTGGGTATAATTGAGCACGCAACCTACCTATCTTATAGTCTTATACCATAGAATACAATGGAATACGTAGCATATACGTTTTGCAGCATCGAATGTAATTAAATGCACTGCATACGATCCACGCTACCGAATGTAATGAACGATATATCACGTGTGACTTGTCCTAGGAAATGTAATAAATGACGCACCGTCAGTCTAGATGTATATCGAATACTACTGATAATGTACTGTGTGCGTTTTGCATCAAACAATGCGAATGATGATACATTCTACGTTCTCTATATTCTCTACGGCATTTGCGAGTGAAAAAGTCAAGAACAAAACGAACGAAAGAAATTTTGTTAGGTATATTTTTGATTTTGATGTTACCCGCTGACGATAACCAAATTCTGTAAAAACTTCGTTCTCACCGACTCTTATTCTTACGATAGAGAATAAATTACCTGTTATTTCTTCGTTTCGGTCATTTCTCCACGTTATCACTTATGATATTATACTATTGTATCGTACATATACAGGGTGGTTGGTAACCGGTGGTAGAAGCGGAAAAGGGGGTGATTCTACGCGAAAAAAGAAGTCGAAAATATAGAATAAAAATTCTTTTTCTTTTTTTTTTTAAATTTTTCCATCGAGATAACGATCTACAGTGAGATCCGTTATAACGAGACGCGATAAAGTGCACGCGTACCGAGCGAAAATTCAAAGTCGTTTTTCTCGGAAACAAAGCCTCAAACGAAAAATTTTTATTCTACATTTTCGACTTCTTTTTTCGCGTAGAATCGCCCCCTTTCCGCTTGTACCGCCAGTTACCAACTATCCTGTATATTTGAATATACGTGACACATGTTACGCGATATTATTAGCAATAACAACTGAATTAGTTTACGCCATAACTGCCTAATATAATATAAATATAAATGTGTAGACCAAATGCTCGAACGCGCGTACCAACGCTACCCACAGCATAAGCCGACACTTTCTCGAGAAACTCGGTGAAATGTAACCTTCGTGCAAATATCGATGCGAGGTGTTGGCAGTCAATGTTAATAATTGGTAGGTTGTTTCGTCGTTCACGCACTCAACGCGGCCGCGTTATGTAAATTCCACGATCATACGCCACCATACAGTGGAATTAACGTGAACACGCGCCTGAGCAGCCGGCCGCTGTAATGGCTTAAGCCGTTCACACGTCGTTGGATCGTACGGATCCCTGCATGGGATGGTGTCCATCTCGGCTGTGTTCAACGTGTGCGTGTGCATCGCCTCTGGATGTATAGATGTGTACACGCATGTGGATATTACGCGAGAGATCGAGGGATGTATGAGGTGCGCGGCGGGGAAACGAGCCATCGAGGACGCTCATGGCTTGGCCATTTGCATTTTAGGGATTGGATATATTTGGTTTATGTATGTATCGGTTAAGGTGATTTTTCACGATCGAATGCTTTGTTTGGAATTGCAGAGTTGTTTAGATGGAGTAAGCGTTATGAGAGAATTTCAATTGGCACGATATATTACGTTGTACGGTGTTTTAGGCGCGACTATTGAAAAACTGTCAAATAACAAACTTGTCTGGAGAAATAAGTCGATTTTACAACGTGTCTATGGTATATGAAATTATGTGTGTTATTTTGACGAGTTTGTCTTTTATTGCCAGGCAATATCAATTTTCCTGGTGATTGCTGACAGATGATGGATTTGTCGATAATTTAGATACGGTATCGTTGACGTTGATAGAAGACGTAGTACGAAGATTTCTTTCAATTCTATTAATTTAATTAACGTTGTTCCCCGATAACAATGCAAGCATTCGTTAACTTTTTGTGACTTTTATATTTGCGTGGATATTATTCCATTATTTATGACTAGTTGTCGGTAACTAGCTACCGGCGAGGAAACCTAGCACAGAAACGGGCAATCGAGAACATTCAGCGGTGCAATCTGCGACCCGCATGCATACAGAAGTTGTCATGAAACCTGGCAGGGACGCAGATTTAAGTTTCGTCAGGCTACGGCCGCGCGCAGACGAGTTTCCAGATAATATTCTCATCAGAGTAATAATTACCGCGATTCCTACGTGGCGCGTTACCTAAATATTCCTATTAACACAACTAATCCGGCCTCCCGGCGGAGCCAACGATTCGTTTGTTTCCATTAAATTTCGGTCCCGGCCGCAAATCTCGAATTAACATCGAATTTGCATACGGAAGGAGCGGCGTATATTTCGATACGGAAATTGTTACGTATTTAAGAATGACTATCACTGTTCGCTTATACAGAAAATATCCGTGCAATTTGCATTCGTCTCTTTCCTTAGAATTTTTCCTGTGATGTTTAAAGGAAAATTGTTATTTTGTAATTGGATATTTTATTAAGCCTTTCCTTTGTTTTCGTACTTTTGATTTTCGTACTTTTATATGTAGCAATATTCGCATAAAATCCGAGTGGACCACATTTTCGTTGCTTTTCATCGTGTGTTCGGTGGTTTTCTAATTTTGTGCTGGAATTCATTCGAATTCTATTTTCCACCATTCGTGACTTTATTCTTGCTCACTCCTCCTTTATGAAGTGAAAACAATCGATTTCCTACGTGAGATAAGCAACATGTTGCGACGTGTGAACGTGAAATGCAAGTGCATATTTCAAACAACACGTAATTTGAATAATGTTAGATAAATAATATAAAAGTGCTAACTAAAGTCTCTTTAATATCTCTCAACTTATCATATCGACATTTTGATTAATTTAGAAGATAGAATTTTCACGTGTTCTAGAAGAACAAGTATTTCGTTGTTTCTCTTTAATTATGTTTTTACCTAGGAATTAAGAATATAAAAGAAAGATGAGCAGTAAGAATTTCGTTGACATTGATTCATACATAGAAACTGCAACGATCGATATCACTGATAATAGTGAGAACTGAAAAGATGTATATCGTAATCGATTTGGCGATTTACGAATACATTTACAAATAATCGTCCGAATAATAGCAAGATACCAAATATTAATCATAACTATCCATATCGAGTGAGTTACAGCTTGAATCGAACACCCGCTGAAACGCTGTGTATAACTTCATTAATTAACAGCCTGTCATACCCTGCACCACTTTAAATTACTCAGTTTTAAAGCAATTTATCTACTAGTTTCTGCACATTTTCCGCTTAACACGTTTCCTACCTTGTAATCGAGCAATCCACAGTGATAAAGCTTTCATCGCGCGAACAAGGATATAAAGAGGAAGCAAACTATATTCAAACTCTATTTATACATCTCTGCTGCTTATTTTTAGCGATATTTTCTACAAAATTATTTTCTGTAATTGAATATCAAGCTGCGTGGTATCGTGAGTCGCATATACACTGGTTACGTTTACTTCCTCAAGAAATTTCATATACTCGAATCAAATTAATTAATACATTGACGCTATAACGCGTACTGTACAAATATACTTTTTGCAGCTAACTGTGTAGCTACAAGCGAACGTGTACAACTGTACGGCGAACCAAAGATTGAAAACGTCCAACTATTAAATAACATTACGATAGGAGTTCGCGATTTGCGTGCAAGCCGTGGATGCACACGAGCTGTTACGAAATTCTGCCAGGGCAACGTGGCAGTTCTCGTGGAACTGAGGGCGGGCAACTCGATGAAGATCTATAGGGAAACACGTGCACGCGCGGCCGTACTCTGGTCGACGAAGAGAGGAGGAACAGGAGGAAGAGGAAACTCGTTTCGCGGACTGAAATTGCAGTCGAACCCCTGGAAAGTTCTTGACAGAAAAAGATCGAGTTTCCAACTGTCTACGCGGCTGTGCGCCGCCGCACCCGATGCGCCGTGTGCAACGTATATGTATAATCGTCCGCCGGAAGATAAGACGAATCTCTGCGTCACCGAGACGCGGCGTAACTTTTTCGTCGGACCAACTGCTGATTACGACCCCTGAACAACCAGCCGAAATCGTTTTATTTTTCACTAAGACAGGAAACGGAAGGCTTGTTCCGGTCAAGTTTCTTCGAACCTCGGGGTGGATGAAATGGCTCGTCTTCGCTGGAGTTAAGATTGATTTTGAACAGGGGGTGGATATTGCTGAGGGAATATAGCGATGATCGTTTCGGTGGTCGAAGAGTTTTGTTGGGAGTTTGGCTGGATATCGAAGAGAGTTTAAGGGAAATTGTTGTTTTATGACGGTTTGAGAATCGCAGAGGAAATGCGAATAAGCGACGACGATGATATTGCAATTGATTATTGATATTGCGATCGATTATAAGGTTTCTGTAGAAACAGTACTAACTATCTTTATACACAGTGGGCTTGATGACTTACAAAGCAGCTATTATTTCGTTAAAAATTAAGCGAACCATTTTCTAACAGTGCCGTTATTTTGTCTAATACAAAGCTGTTTTTCACGGAAAATTAAGCGATATACCATAAGCAAAATTTCATTGTACACCTTCGAGATCTACAAGCTGTTTTCTAAATTGTAAAGGTAAGATTGTAAATTGTAGAGTTACTAATAATTTCTTAATTCGAACTTCCTATTTCAAACCGATTTTTTAAGAAAGTTGCTTGCGTCTTTCTTCTAGCAGTCCGATAAAACAAAAGTATATAATATTTTTAGATATTATATATAGACCAACTCGAACATTTAGCCAGTGAAGCTATAAATCCATCCCGTGCATTTACAGCAATTATTTACGTCGGATAAAAAAAATGACGAACGCGACAAAAAGGATAACCGAGAGATCGATCACGGGGACGATTTCAATCATTTCGATCGTCTTCCAGGAACATCCATTTCTCAGAATCATTTCGAACGATTTCGAGGAACCCGGGCCTTGGATATCTCGAGACGGTTCCGACGAATAGTTCCGTCGATAGATCGAGCCTTCCGTCAAGAGGAATCGACGAATTCCACGAGGCGAATCTCCGAATCCCAGTTGAAAAAAGCGAAGGAGACCGAGAGAGGATTGAAACGAGGGGCGCGACGAAAGGTTGCAGCGAAAAGTCGAGCTGTCGATCCGACGAATGGGACAGCTTTGCCTAGCAAATTCCATGTGTAAGAAATAAATGGGGAACGGTAGCATAATCTCGTTCGCTTACGGACGATCCCCCTGCCAGACAGCCTGAGGTATTGAACTTTTTTACTTCCGGTCAGAAACGGGGTTCCGTTCAGGAAACGAGAGATTTCAGACGTGACAGATAAAGCGTTTTTATTTCTTTTACGATGGCGATGATTAATTCGCCGAGTAAATTATTATAGAAAAATACCGGTGTGTTTGGCAGAAGGTGTTTTTGATCGAAAGTGTAGAACCGTCAGCGGTTTGCACAGACACGTGGGATTTTCGACGTGAAAAGGATGATAAGTATTTCTCGTTTCTTTTCACTGGCGATGATCAGTTTGTGGAGTGAATTATTAGAGAAAAATACTGGAAGATTGTGTGTTTGTTAGAAATATTTGGCAAACTATGTTTCTGTTGGAAATTTCGATGAAGGATGCGATAATAGCGACAGTGATTAATAATGACAAAGTTCGCGAAGTATTTCTAAGGGCCGTGGCGTTAAATCAAGTTTTCCGACTACCTTAAATCGTTAAGTACCGTGTACTCGTGGTTTGTAACTTTCTCAAATCATAGAATCAAATTATCGAATTGAAATTATAGATGAAATTATGGAAGGATGTGGAATTTTGTCAAAATTTTCTTATTGATCGATTGATACTGTGAAACGATGAGACTCAACGAAATGACGGGAATAGGTAAAGTTAGTAATACCTGGCCACTACCTAAATAAGATCAAAGGGATGATAATCTCTCCAAGGGGATGATTTGAAACTTATGCTTACAGTTGGAGCCGCTGGCCAGAACTTTCCTCAGGAATTTGCTCAAGACATCGTGAAGGAAACATGATAGCCAATGGGCCAAAGTCTTCGAAAGTTGTTAACACCCATGAAAGTGGATATAGAGGTCCAGTATTCGTATTTATATGTACAAAGTATACGAACCAGACACGACGTCGAAACTGAAGATTCTTCCTCAATGTTAATTACAACGTTTCCGTATGTCCACTCACCTGCAAAGGAAAAGAAGTGAAAGAATTAATTTAATTTAAAAGAAGAAAATATGTGAAAGAATTAATTTAATTTGCAGAGTAACGAAAGCAAGCAATAAGGAGAAATGGCATACATCGTGTTTGGTCTGACGCCTGATAATAGATTCATGAGCAATGCTTGCTAGATGTCCTGACAGTGGAGGTCAGGTCAGGATGATGCTCGAGCAGAAGCTCTCATGAATATAACTCGTGTATACCCAAGCGATTAGTCTATACCTCAAAAACCAGTCTGCTATTCTCTAGTTTCCAAGTACGAAGTAATACAGAATGAGAGTCGTGAGTTGGTACAAACCAACAGTAAGATAAGATCAACAAAATCATGTAGTTTTCTGGTTTAACGAATACAAACAGGAACAGAAACAATTTATGAAATATTTTACAGTGTCCAAATAAAGCAGACACTCTGTAGTTTCATGAAACTTCTTTCACCGATCAGACTCTCTAAATGCGCTGTGTCAATTCTTCATGCTAATCCTGTAAAATTTCTACCAATTATAAGGGTTACTTGCATGGAATAAATACTACGGGGAAGTTTTTTAATCTGATGAAAATGTGTTAGCGCGTAAGCATTTTCTTGCAAGAAACGTGGCTTTATAAAATGCTTATGAGATGCTTATGTTAAAGATCTTTTAGCTTTAGCATCGCGTATAACGACTAAACCGTGGACGTTGGCGCATTTATGCAAAATATCCATAGTAAAATACTCGTTACAGTATTTAGATAAAAGCAACGGTTAAATCAGTCGCTTAACGTCAACGTACTCTTAGCTTCTACGTTTTCGATTCTTTTTGAAACGACACGAGGTGAATATGAAACTACTGTAGCAATAACACTCGATCTTTCGAATACGCTGTATCAATTCGTTACACGACCTTTGACCGTACACGGCGTGCTACGTTGGCTGAGTTGCATCCGCTGTGAAGCGCAAGTAAAAGCGGCCACCGGTAAAGAAATACTGGTTTCCCGTGGGGCCAGGACGCCAATAAAATCCTCGCCGCGAAATCACGAATGAAGTGGCTCGTTTATTTTCCTCTCGATGAGAATCGCCGGGAGCTGGGTCAACAAGCAACCAGAGATGCACGAAGCAAGGTGAACGAAAGAGACCGGGAGAATGAAATCCGGACGTAGCTGGAGCGGTCCGCTTTGCGATCCGCTTCTGGCGCGGCCTCTATTTGCCGCCGAAAGCCGCTTAAAAAAAACGAAAACGCTCCACGAGACTTGCTCTTCAGGGGAAGAGGTTCCAGTTGAAAGAAAGAGGTTTCAGATCCGCGTATTTCGGCAAATTTTTTCCACGCCAAAATCGAGCAGCTTGGAATCAATGGTCGAACGAAGATTTTAACGAGGTCTAAGATTTCTAAGAGGGCTGAGATATCGGAGAAATTTAGATCGAAGATTGATGGATCTTAAATTGGATGATTTGCAGAGTAAGGTAGTCTTCTTTACATTGATAGCCGATGGGCTACCATCGTGGCCTTTTGTATTTCAGTCTTGCTTCTATTTTAGCGGATAAATAGAATTTTTAATGCCGAAGAGAATGAATATAAAATTGAAAGGAGAAATTATGCATACCAGTAACAATTTTTTCATATTTTGCTCGAACTCACGATGTTCTTTGATGTTAGAAAAATATAATTTTCGTTGCGATGGGTTGAAAATGACTGAAGAAACTTAAGGTTAAAGCGGCGTAAAAATGCAGAATAAAAATAAGAAGAAATTTTCAGCAGAAATTGTGTAGGGATTATACATTTGCAATTCGACACGCTGCAACGTATCACACATTCATACGTCGTCGATTCATTCTCAAGTCAAACTGATCAGGTCTAAATTAGGTACGATGCAATCTAGTTATGTTAGGTCAAATCGCGTCAGGTTTGATCCGATACAATCCAATTAGACCGCGTGGAGTTAGATCAGGTGCAGCTAGACCCGAACTCTCCATGCATATCGTCTGTACGCATACGTAAGAACATGTCAAATTTGGTAAAGTTTAATCGTATCTAATTGCATTTAGTTTGGTTCCGATTAAATACGCAACACAGCGTAATGTTAAATCAGATAGCATATACGCGAGTATACTCTGAACATTAGAATTGTTCACCTTTACTTCAGAATATCTACATTTTACTAACAATTACGTTGTTATACTACTCAAAACGATCGTTCGAGACAATATTTTTATCGAGTTGCTCCTTTCCATATCAAAACTTTTTCTACTAAAATACACAAATCTCAGCGAGATTTGTCTACATTTAAATTAATATTCAAATCAGCGAAATTCAACACGGTCGAAATTAAATAAGAATAACTGCACGAAGGCTAACTTTAATTAGAACTGCAGCGAACAATTGCAGTATATACACGTAATACCGAAGAAATCAGGTCAGTTTCAGAAATCTCGTTTCATCCCCGAGTCCAATCACCAAGAATACAAAAGTACCATCTGCCTAATCCACAAGACGAGCCAAGGAAATCAGATCAAACAACCAACGATCCTCCATTCTACGCTTTTTCTCTTAACCGGACTGCCTTCTAACGTTAGCTGAAGTTCAAGTTAGTGGAAAATCGTTGCGGAGTGCAAACACTGAGTATAAAAGACAAGGATAAAGGTGTAACAGAGTTTTGGCGCGCGATTGCAGCGAGGTAAGTCGAAAATTAACTGGAAAGGACCGCGAGATCAGTGGTACAGGGCGGTTGAATTTTCTCGCGCCCTTGTTCGCAAGCAACCAACAGCTCAAACGAGGGGCAACGAGGTATCGAGCTTCTACGGGTGAGATGAAATTAAATCACGACTGCCTTTCGAAGAAAACGGAAGAAAGAAGGAAGGATTCAAAGCAGATCCAAACCAGATATTCTTAGATCTTAGGTGAAAAGCCGTGGATCTTATTGATTGCGAGCTGAAGCGAATGGTAGAGCGAGCTACCGTGGAAATGTGTTGAAAAATAAAACTTGACAGGATAAATTTGTGAATCATTTAATCAATTGAAAGCAGAGAGAGAGAGAGGGAGGGAGGGTGGAAAGGAGAGGAGATATCTCTTGTTAGTGATCGCGGCTGGAATTAATTAAACGCGGTTTCGTTGAAATTACGCGAATATCCTAGGGTGGTTTCAGGAAAATGTTGAAAACGATACGTATTGTAAATTTAGATTGGTGGGAGTAGGTAACTGGAATTAGTTAAGGTCAAATGTGTTAGAAACGTGAAAACGAATGGTAAAATTGTAAAAAATACCGATACTCAAAAGTTCCGCGGAACTTCTAACAGCTGTTAGAATTCCTTGACAATTTCGAAAAGTTCTAGAAAATCCCTGAAAATTCTGAGAAATCTTCCAGACAAATCTAATAAAATTCAAATAAATACTCTACAAGATTTCCACCACTTGTAAAGAATCCGGAAAAAATTTGTTCAAATTCACGATAACCAAAAATTCTATACAACTCTTCGTAGCTGGCCAAAATCCAGATATTCCAGAAATTCATAAAATTACTGAAAAATTCGTACGAAATCCTAAAAATTCCGAAATATCCCAATTACTCCTGAACATGATTCTCGATAATTCCGCAAAATTTTACAAAAATTCCTCGTACGAAAAAAATTCCTCGAAACTGAACGATGTTCGTAACGCTGCCGAAAACTTCCAACACATACTTTCCTACCCTGTACTCCGCCTTCCGTAGATCCAGGACACGGGAGCACAGTGTTTCATCAAGAAGACGTGCCCGTGTGGCAGCGGGTTAAGCGACGATCTATGAAACGGGAACGTGACAGAGAGAGAAAGAGAGAGAGAGAGATGCCGGTCGAACGTGGTCGAAGGAAACTGAAAAGTGGTGGAGTGGCGATAAGAAAGAGGAACGACGTCGAGAAGTGGCGAAGTCAAAAATAAACTGGAAAGCGAACGATACGAGGGCCAGGGCGTCGAGAATAAAGATAGACCAAGGAAAAGAAGAAGAACACGAAGAGAAAGAAGAAACAGAGAAGAAAGAGGCAGAGAAGAGAGGCCAAGTGGGCTAGCCGAGTTTTACGTGGCGGCTTCACTTCTCGTGTACTTTTCTGGGACGAGGAGACCACTGATAAGATATTGAGGTTCCACGAGTGGCTTCCGGTGCTGGCTCATCTGTGACGGAACACCACGAAGCAGAGAGTCACCAAGTGAAAGGGAGACGCGAGCCAAAAGAGAGAATGAAGGGATTCGAGCTGGTGCAAGCCACTTTTGTCGAATGGAAAAGCTAACTGAAGATCTGAATGTAAAGACGATAGAAGATACTAGAGAAGAGTAAAGTGTACACTGGAAAGAATTGAATGGCCCTGCAGCTAGGTTAGCGTGATCGTAGCTGATAATATTTTAGGTTGAGTAAATAAACATAATAAATAGCGAAAACTGTAATTGAAGTAGGAAAAATAATTTCTAAGTGTGCTAATAGTCAGAGGGTGGTTGCTATACTTTTAAATTCATCGTGTTTTTTCGCTGATTAAAATATATTCGTAAAAGGATTTTTTAGATTTGAAGAATTAATTAAATTACGAATTCTTTGATATAACGGCAATTTCATTCGTTTGTTTGATATCATTTGATGGTTTCTTGCATATAAATTAACAAATTTGTTACCTATGCATATATTTTCATTAAACATTTATAGTTGATAAAATGTTAATCTGTCAAAATATAAATGTAATTATGAATAGAATTTAGAAATGGTGAACTTTATGCCAAACCATAATCTGTACGCACAAAATAGAACAAAATTCCTAAAATACTTTACTCCGAATACCACGGATTCGTTTGAAACCACCAAAATAATCATAAAATTACTAGGCTAAGGCTTTTTAATCCCGTTCATCTCGTTCATTTTCACGACGAGCAATGAAAAAACAGGAAAAGAAGGTTGGCTGGTTCGTAGCTGGTCTGGAACTCTAAGCAGTACAAAGTCAGGCGAAAAGTGTTTCGCGTGCAGCTCGACCACGCTTTTCAGTTTATTTTCAACTCGGCTGCACGCCGCTTGGTGTTCTTTCGGCCTCGGCCCTTGTCTGTCTCGTACTTTCTGTTCACTCGTCTTTCGCCGCATTCCGGAAATACGTGGCCACAGGGCGCCGCGCGTCTTTCCTTGCCACGAAACGCGTAGGAATTTCGAGCCGCGGCTGAAACGAAATTACTTGCCCGTTTCCGCTTTAACCCGGACTAGTTTCTTTTCCAGACACCATACCGGAGCTCTGTTAATAGTCAGAAACGAAGCTGACCCTTTAAAGCGTTCCGTGTGAAAAAAATAAAGAGTTCCGCAACCAGATCTTTTTTTTTTTTAGAAATAGAGTCTCCAAGAAGTTTTGAGAAATTTCATTTGTTTCACAGTTAGAACCACTGATAGTACGCGAGAGACTGTTGGATAGTACGTCAATCGTCTGTACAGCACACACGCTATAAAGCTTTGATAATACTAAAGTTTATTCACAATGTTATGTAATGTAATGTATGTTATGTTATGTAAGTTACAGTAAGTTACTTGAATATAAAGCCTTAAATCCCCACATATGAGACACATCTTTCTTAATGATACTAAATCTTTTTCCATTTTATGATCTCTGCTTTATAATCGTTATTTCATAAGTTTAGCATTTTAAGACGCAGGTGTAGCATTCGAATCAAACTATTCTTACCGAATATAATTTTTAGTTGGAAATGAAGAATTTCAAGAAAAACGTAACGCTGATTTAAGAAAGGAAATTTCGCGCGAAGCGAATCGAATATCTATCGCGAAACGTTGTAAATAAAATTCGTCCGATTAATTCCTATTCTTCTTGTTTCTACTTTCAGTTGGAACATTCGAATTAGTCAAAGCACCCCAGGTGTGCTTTACACTTTTCTAGCCTGTTCCAAGTTCTTCCGCGAGCCTCCTTCATTATAGTTTCTGATCTCACTTTATCCCTTGTCTCTCCCTTAACCCCGCAGCCCCGCCGGTTTTAATTACTTTAATGAGTCCGGGAATTAATTTCTGAGCGCGAACCAACTCTACCGGCCTTTATTCCAGGGGATTTCGTTGATTCGCCACGATGCGCTCTTCACCTAGATTTCTTTCAATCCCTTCGCCCCCCTCTCTCTCTCTCTCTCTCTCTCTGTTCCTGTCTCTGTCTTTCTCTTCTTCGCGATTAATCGAAGTTATCGGGCTCTGAAATTGATTAAGGATTCGTCCAGGGAAAGTATTTTCTATTACGGTAATCGTAGCCGTCTTATCGTCGTGCGTGCAGCCTCTCCGCTTCGAGAAACTGTTGCCAAGTTTTTGCGTTGGAGAACAATTAATCGTCCCGATTATAGGACAAGGAGATTACTTTTAAAGAGAAGCGTAAAGAAAAATTAATTTTAATCGCTGCTTTGCTTTATGCTTTCCCTTTAGAATCTTAGCTGATTAAGAGCTCATACTCGATACTTTCGTGATATTAAAAAATTTACAACACTGCAGCTAGAAGCGATTCAAGTTTTAAGTAGTACACAGAGGAGTATCTTATACTCGGAAGTTGGTCGAGAGTTAAGATGGAATTTTGTGTGCACCAAGTTTTTACAAAATTGGATTTGATTTAGGGATTGTTCGAAGAGTATATAGAGCAAGTATGAAAACAGATCGACATTATCATTAATAATAGAACCGAAACGTTTATTCGATCAAGAAATTAATTTGTTTCCTTCGTATATAAAGTCAATATACTTGAATCAAAATAAAAAGGAAGATCAGTCGCAAAAACAAAGAGAACATTTCACTCTACAAAAACATCTATCAGACTTAATAGAACCAATTGATTTCTCTCATAAACATATAAATTCAATACTCCAAATATAAACATTTAATGTAAAAAGAAAAAGAAAATCTTCCAAACTCGATCTGGCCTCGAGACCTACAAACCTAACAGACTATATAGTTGCCTTATCCAAATCCGGGAGTAGTATGCCAGAAGATAGTTGCCTCTGGTGTATCGAAAACCAAAGGTGTGGGTCGTAATAGCTCGAGGCCCGACGTGCCGCCGACATCTTAACAACCCCCTCTGGTTCCTTTTGTTCGAGACGAGGGTAGCGAAACTGGGTCGCGGACCTTAGGCCGAGTTAATAACGCGGAAGAAGCATAGCAGAGGAATGGTTGCACAGTGGAGGGATCTTTGGAGGTGGTTGGATGGTTGGCTATTGGTTCGGCCACTGAATTTGCATACTGCATTATGTACGGGCCGTGTATGTATGCATATATGCAGTCTGCACGGCGAAATAGACGAACTGGAAGAGCCACTGTCAAAGCGTCATATTTTCTTCTTATTTTACGCTTTGAATTTGGACTTCCCTTCTGTGATAAATTTGCCTGAGAATATTTAATTAATGAAAGGTAGGTTCATCGTTTCCTCGACAGAGAGTATAAAGGATACTGCCGGCGATCAAACACTCGTAGAATCTTGCACGCGAGATCTCTCCGCTGTTTACGCATCCTATGAATCAGGAAACTCTATGCGTCCCTCTCTGTACTATGATGTCAAAGACACCGGTAAAGTCTACTTGATAGAGTTTGATTAAGTTTGATTATCTGCGCGACAAGCATAGTTGGTGATTATTACACCATGGAAGGAGGACGACGTGGAAGTCGAATTAGAAATTACTCGGAGAGTAGATGTTTTCGTATAGAGTTAACCGAGAATTTTACGTGAAATTTTCCCTAACACTGCAAGCCAAGATTGCTGTTAATATAATATATCTACATACAGGTATATGTATACAGAATTAAGAAAATGATAAAAAAATTCAAATTACTAGTAACATGTGTTTTTCTAATAATTCTATCGTATTAATCTTCCTACCGAAGTTTCTTGTAAAGGAAAAATAGAACATACCGAGGCAGCACATACAAAATCCATATGAAAACCTCCAAGTTTCCAAACTCAGACTCCGTCTACTATCATATTACAACCCTTGCCATCTATAAACCTCTTGCATATCAAACACCACGATCTCCTACCAAAAGCCACCCTAAGGAGCCAAAAGGCACTGACCTCACGACCTTACCTCGTATTTCTACAATTTCTCTACTCCTTAAACAAACAGAGATGTGAATAGTTCCATACAGAAAACTAAATAAAAAATATAGAATAACATGCTTTTAATTACCTTGCTGGTTTGAAATTACGTGTTTTCGTCCACTTGGCGTAATAATATGTTCGTTTCATCAAACCAACTTCGTTAAAATCATATACGTATTTTTACATGATCGAGTTAACTTCGTTAAAGTTGTACGTTTACTTTTGTAAGAAACAATAATTGTGGATCCGAGAAAATTCACTTACTTAATAAAATACACGAAATCCAGAGTTTCTCGTGTAAATAAAGCAAATTGGGCCACACAACGAAACCAAACAGAAAAAGATATTTCCCTCTCTTCGAGTGCAGAAACAGAAGCTCGTAGAAAATGCGAGTGGCACGAAAGAACGCGAAAAATTCTCGTAGACGTTGCGCTAATATATCGCAGTCATCTCTATGCGCTTGGCAAAGGATACCAGACACTTTTCTACGACAATTTCCCGAGCAACTAGTATTACCATACACTCGCTTGCAACCACTGGCTGTGTGTATAGCGCGACGTTACTGCCACCATCACCGAGTCTGTCCATTTTTCTCGTCCGGACTATCTTTATCACCCGCGAACCTCTCGCAGAGAAAGCAACGATGAATTACAACGTCGCTGCTACGTACAACGTTGTATAAGTTAGGACGACTAAACGAGGACGAAATTTACTTGGACGAAAGATTCGGCGATTTTTGCGCTTGGCGGCGGTAGTTTACGATGTGTAAGGGGGGTGAGGTTTATGGAATGTGGAAGAAGTTCACGGAACAAGCAAGAGAAATTAGTTTGCGGTCGCGAAGGGATCGCGATGAGAGATTTTTTTGAAACTCGTCTGGGTTGAAAAATTATTTAAATTACGTTAATAAGGCAAATACCGAACAATCTCCGGGGATGATATTTGATGAAAAAAATGTGTAAAAGATGTTCGATAGAAGATGTTACTTGTAGGATTTTAGCGTACGCTGATATCGAAATTATTGAATAATTTTAGTACCGTATTAAAATGGTGAAATGGTATAATATTTAAGTTGAGAATAAAGGATATATCTTACTGTTAGAATTTATTCGAGGAAACTGACGATTTTTGCGTTTAGTAGCTGACGTTTATGGTATGTAACGAAGGGGTTTATGCAAAGAGGGAGAGAAATTGCACCTCGCGATTACGGAGGGTTGGAAATTGAAATGGAAAATTTCTTATGCTTGCTATTGAGTTAGATGAAGTGTCATGGAATTAATTTAGGTCGAATGATTTATAACGTGTGTAACCATTCTATATCGTAAAATCGTGATAATTTCATTTTATTAAATTGTTCGAATCGTGTAAATAGAAGAATTTGTAAAACATTAATATTAAGAATTTCTTGAGAATCTTGATATCTCCAAAAGATTCTGCGTATAAATTACAGAAGAGAAAGAAAATATGGAGAAATATTTATAAATAGATATGAATTTCTGAATAAATAAAATGTATAATATAAGTATATACATTGTAAATTAAAGCAACGATTATAGTGTAATACGGTTATTCGTTTAATAATGATATATTATTTTATTCTGAATTATCCCATTTATTAAAAAGTTTGCATACTGGACGATTATTTGTGTTTAATAAATTTGATCAGTGCTGGTTATTAATAAATCCATACTTCGTTTCATATAATACTCGTCTATGGCGTTATCGTTAATTGGAAGCTGTTCATTCTCTCGTCTCTGTTTCTTTGGTGCAACGAGTCACGCGAATTAATTACAAACAATTAGATAACGGGAGATATTAAATACAATATATTACAGAGGTTGCTATTAATTGAGATATTTTAAGTTTCTGATGTGAACTGTCGCATTCACGATTGTGACACGCTATTCAATTCGTTATTGAATGGGAACAGACGAGTTTCAGGAACTCTGATTAAAGTTTCAGCTTCTTGGAACTGGAGAGTATAAGTTTCTTTAATCATGTGAAGCTTGGTGTTCTCGGAAATGACAATCAAGCCCTGTATTATAAGCACGGCTTCATTTTCTCTATAACACAATTAATGACAACTTTAGAAATGTGTACAGAGTCAGCTGTTAAAATAAAAAATTTCCAATGCTTTAATCGGAAATTCCACGATAATGCAATTTCACATTCAAAATTCTACATTTCATAGTAATCCGTTTAAAATGTACGGAATTATATTTCGTATCAAAATTCGGCCCCTATGATTTATCGAATCGCAATATACCGTTTTATCATTAATTTCATATTTATGAAATCGCGGGTTTCGTTTTAACGTTCACTTGAAAATTTACCGAATCACGATAGTTTACTTTTCTACGTAAATATCCATCCCAAAATTCTCGTTGTTCCAACAAACTACTACTCGTGATTGTAATATGAAAACGTGCTCTATAAGTATAACTTAATTGCCCTGATAAGATCGTTATGAATTTCTGCTCGCCGAATTTTCTCTACATCTTAGTTTCGTTTTTCAACATTCTATGCGATTCTTTATCGGTCAGAATTGTCTCGGAACGTGAATCCCTTTATCAGTGCATTTAGTCGCGAATATTTTCTCTGAAGATCGGTAGTAGAACAGAGGAAGCTTTGGCAACCGATTCCTCGGTAAACGAGGTTCGGAAAACGAGCGGCTTCGACGTCGGAAATTCGTGGGCAGAGTAACCGTGGCCGTGCCAACGGGAAATCGTTCCTCTGCCCGGTCGGAAATCTTTCTCGTTATCGACCACGGGCCATCCAATGAGTCGAAAACGTGACAAGAACGCGCCATCGGAATCTCGCTTTTTCATCCATCGTACCACGTTCCACCGACCGATTATTCCTCGTATAAGACGGTCAGATTCGAAATTTAAACGATTTATTGAGCTGACCGAACGAATCGTAGTAACAAGGTCGTCCTGCGTTTAATTCTACGTCTATACTGATCACAGCTGTTCGTGACATACGGACAGAATGGCAGAATTTTGTCAAGCAGAATCAAAGGTATAAACATTTTCGGAAAATATTCAAACAATATCATAGAGAAATCAGATTGTTCGATAATCAATATCGCATCAACTTGTAATTGCAAACAAAAATGTAAAAACGTACCCACTGCGATTTCTCAAGTGATTTCTTTTTGCTTATCGATATATGTAATTGAAGTATGAAAAATTGAATATGTACACACGTTTCGTGTTACTCTCGCTGTTGTACTAGAACTATAGTTTTATCTATGTACGCGTGAAGTACGCCAGTTTCATATACATTTTCAGGAGATAGGCGAACCGTAAAAAATCGAAAACTACTGATCTAAATTACGTAGAAACGATTTATAAAGTTGTTTCGTGTAGAATAAATCTTGATTTAAAATTCGAGTATCGAGCATTTGATGCAGGAAATTCGGAGCTCGTGGAAAATGGCCGTTACAGGCGGAAACGACGCTACGGAAATTCTTGATGCGCGTCTCTATTTATCCAGAGATTGGACATGTGCGATGCCTCGTTGTCAGTACGCGGTTCCATCCAGCTATCTATCTTGCAAACTGCCAAACCCCGGTAATCTAAAGTGCCAAAGGCCAGCGATAAACACGACCGTTCCTCGCCGAAAATGCGAAACCCGCTGCCAATCCTTGTACCGAGCTTCTGATAGCGTTCGTAATTTTTCTACACACACACGTATATTATCGTATTTGCATGGTATCGTGACAAGACCTTTACGGTTAAATTATGTGGAAATTTGTTTGAAAATTGGAAATGCTATTGAAAAAATATTCTGATTTTTTACTTATTAGATTCCTTGAACCTACCAAGAATACACGGTAGCTCATAATAAAAATATTCGAATATTTACCACAGGAAACTTTCACGTTTATATTGTACGTGTTATATAAAACATTTTAAAATTTCGTTGGCACTGTTGTGAGACTATCGCGATTTTTGAAACAAATCTGAAATCATTTACAGTGATTGCAAGATATTTGGCACAGATATATATTTCGCAAAGATCCGAGAAATGTCTATTACGGTAACAGGTTCGTTACATTAATGAAACTCGAAAATCAGTGGGATCACGTTTAACACTCGCTATATGTTCAAAATGATCATTCATCCTGAATACTAATTTTTTACTAGATATATATATGTGTGTGTTTGCGATAAATATCTCATGATTTTCCGATACAATACGTAAAAATTTCCTAACGATGGGTGTTCAAACGCTTTCGTGTACCAATAAATACAACTTCCAAGACTATCTTCTCATCCATCTCTAAATATTCTTCCGCAACATTCTCACGCCCGTCTCCTGTCTCGCTCGTCATACATCTCGAGCAAGTAGAAATTCGCAACTCGTTAAAACATCGCGCACACAACGTTGCAGAGTGAATGGTCGCGTCAGTCATTGTTTCGTTAGAAGTGAACATTTCTCTCGCGTAAATTGATCTATTCACGTTGCGACGTGTTGTAGCAGATAGTAGATCGCGTTCATATTATACTTCATCGTTTCCCTCGAACTTGTTATTGCCAGGCCAGAGGCTCGTGAATCCTTTTAACGACGTATACCGGGGTAAGGGTGTTCCTGGAAGACCGCCAACGCCCGATTCCACGGAATCACGCGAGGGGTTTGCGTCGCGAAGAACGGAATTTGGTAAAGGAAGAAAAGGATTTGGTGGGCGAGGCGAGAGGCGATCTCGTAATAGAAGAAAACACGCTTTCTCCCGGTCTATCCCGTTACGGGAATCAACCACGTCCCCGGGGAATCGCCATTGTCAACGTTATGAAGAACGTGTAGCAGATAAATTCGAGACCTTCTGCGGGATCTGTCGCCTTTCGTGGATTCTACAAAAGTGTTTCCTGTTCCTTCTACCTTTGTCACGTTTCCCTAAAATTTCCTCCAGTTTCTCCGAGTTTTAGAGAAGCCTGCCGTGATTGTAAATAATTAAGGAGGCCGCTATTGTTCTTTGTTCCCTTTGTGTTTAAGCCAGCAATGCTTCGTGTATTTTCGGGGCTACTTTAGGGGATTTTATTAAGGGTAGTTGTGGAATTAGATACAGGCAGTTGTAGATGTTCTTGAGTGGGGAGATTGTTCAAATCGCAAACATGTTTGAATCAGGCTATGTAATTTGCTTTGCTGTAATTTGCTAATAGATATTTATTTATCGTATGTTAGATAGAAGGTAGAAAATAGTTTGAAGTATTTTGTACGCTAAGAATAGAGAGCTAATCCAAAGTAGCGTGTAACGCTTCGTAACAAATTTCTGCCTTTCTTCCAATCTGTTTCGTACATGTTCAATTTAAACGAATTTTTCACGCTTATTCCTCGATTTTACGTAAATTCAATTATTCCGTGAATTCGCCGTGAAGTAATTTATCGCGGTAATATTACTCAGAATCGTTACATCGTATGATGGAACAAATTAATTAAGTTGCATTTTTTCCTTTAAATTCCTTCGCGTAGAAATGAAATTATAATTGTTTTCGAGTCGCGTATAACATCCTTCTCATACATACAGATTAATATGGTAAGAAAATAATACATCTGTTATATCCACATCTAACTATTACTTAATTGTTTAACCATATTACTAAAACCATATTACGCTAATTCTTACTGGAAATAGCCAATCGCGATGAAAGGTTCGACTCGAAACTAACTAGGTCGTATTATTGATAAAAAGTATTCCTCTAATAGAAAGATATCTCTACAAGAAGATTCATCCAAATCATAAATATGAAGCACGATAAATACTATTGGCAAGATAAGCGGAAGCAAAGAGCATGAATGGCGGATCGTTCTCGGGAAATCACGATGCAATGAGCCAAAACGAACGAGGCGGCAGCGAAGGCACGGATACGATAAGAAGCTCGAATACAATTTTCCATGGACAGCAGATGAGCTCCAGAAAACTTTTGAATCTTGTTCTTGCATCCGCTAAAAAACTTCCTTCGCTTCCACCTTATTGCACTTCACCCTCTTTCTCTTTCTTTCTCTCTATCTGCATGCACACACATATACATACACATACAGAGTGCCCCACTTCAATTTACGGCTGTTAACCAACAGCGAAACGCCTACTAACTACCACTTCGTAATATTAAACTTAAAGTATTTGATTAATGATTCGTTCCACGCTAAATTGATTATTATTTTACATCCACGCCAGAGATCTTGTGAAATGAAATATAATATATTCCAGGTGAAATTATATAGGGAGTTCGTCATTTGGCGGGTTTCGAATTTGTTTAAAAAGTATAGACGTATGGACATAAAAATAAAAGAAAAGATATTTGAGCACATTCGTTAAAGTTTCAACTACGAAATAAGCCCCTGTTTTCAAACCAGTACGCAAATGGTTTTTCGATATAAATAGCTATATTCTTCTTTATACGAAATAACGAGCTGCGTCGGTTATCGCATTAAAAATTATAGGATTCCATTTTTGAGAAAAAAAACCTATGCTTTTTACTCGTCTGCACGATCTAGAAAAAAGAAACCTCGTTAAAGCAAAATATCGTTTCTTCGAAATTACTCAATTTTTCTTTGAATCATTATTTCGTAATAATATGTCTGACAATGAATATCCATGCACGTGCGTGCACGTAAAAGAAGAGAAAGATTTTTGTTCGGCGAGTAACGAAGCTCTTCGCGGATTTTCGGGTCAGAGAATCAAGAGTTGGCAACGCGCCAGAAAAATCTTATCCGAGTACACCGTGGTCGAGAGTCTCGGCAGAAGATCCAGAAGGTACCGGCAATTACCAAAGAAGAAAAGGAAGAGGGGAGTAGCCCCGTGTTTTGACGAAGGCGTTAACTCGGTCCGAAACTTTCGATGTCGAAAGAGAAAACTTCGATTGACTTTGATCGGTGTATTCGAGCTTTCCGTTTCCGAACAAGTAAACAAAGAAACGAGACTATTTTCTATGCTATTATTTATTTAGTAACTACGACGTCATGGACTTGGTAAAAATTACAATACCAGAAATTATATAAAATTCATCGAACCGTTTCTATTTACGTTTGTTTCTTCATTTTGCGCCCATAATCTAATAATCGCAGTATTTACCATTGAACAACGAAATGTTATCAAAATTTGCAAATGGCCATCGATTTTAAAAATCTTCAAAATTCCATTGGAAAGAAACCATAGTTAGAAACTGCTCTCCAATCCATTTTCGAATTTCCTAAGCTACAAGGAGCAAGTCAATCGAAGTTACTCGCGTCTCTTATAAAATCGAAGAAGATCCGAGTCGCGATCGAAGAACCGACGAATCTTGGACAAGATTTCCGAGATCTGGAAAAGCCCGGCAATTACGAGATCGAAGAGGATCACGAGGAGCTTCACCCCTTCTTCGCGGTATAGGTGCTAACTTTAGAAGATGCTTTCGTACGTCGAGTGACTTCGATGAAGCCAGATTAGTTCCCTTCGCCGAGATACGAGAATACCTGGTATCACCTTTGCGTGACGAGGTAAGCTAGAAACGAGGAAGAGCGTCTCAGACGATGCTGGTGACGAGTTACAGCTTCGTCGACGTGGAAATTCTCTTTCAACCCCTAACTGTAACGCGTAATCTGTGGTGAAAAAGTGGATGCAGTCACAGTTCGTGGAGAAATTCAGAGAAACACAACGGCACGAACGAACTTAGCGACTAATTAACTCGATTCTACGATCCTGACGACCTTTTTCTGCGTTTTGCAAGATAAATAGCGGGTAATTAAGCGATTTCTATTAAAGAGAGCCGCTTCCTTCGTTTGAATCGTCCATGTTATTGACATTTTGTACGTTGATAGATCACGAATATTTCTTTTCATCCTCGTTTTCCTCTTTGCAAAAGTAGTCTACCGCGAAAGAAATAGTCAACTCTAAGTACTAAATATTTCACATACTGAATATTTTAGACGCTAAGTGTTTTAAATGCTGATAAATCGATCGAATAGAAACGGAATAAAATTCTGTAGAATCCTAGCGAATCTTCTTAAGTAGCGTCAGTCGGAAATAAAACAAAATTCATGAAACCTTTTTCACATCGCCCATTTCCCATATTGCCTATCCTGCAGAAAAGCCAACTAATCATCCGCGAAACTACTCAAAGGCAACAACACCGGTGCACGCTACACCGTTAGTGGCGAAAAAATTCCGCGAGGGGGCGTAAATCTTCGAAAGAACGCCATTAAAAATTTAGATCCAAAGGCTGAAGGGCACGATTCACGGTGGCGTTTTCCCAGCAGTCGGAAAACTGGAACTGATTCTGCTGATTTATGTGGCTAATATAGCCATTAGGAGAGATTTATCGCTTTGAAAGAGGTCCACCAGGCGAACGTATTAATATTTACGTTTCCAGGCGGGCTGATATCTAACACGAGCGAACGAACACAAACATGGCCGGCAAATATACTCGGGGTCAAGTGGTGAAAACGAAGGGCGGAAACAGAGCCGGTTGAAAGCTAAGGAAAATAAACGAACAACGATGAAAAAGGAGGACAGAGGGACGATGCCTGCGGCTGCGTACGCTTTTTGCTTGTTGTCCTTTCGTCCGGCGTTGAAAGGGAAAGTGCGGGCAAAGAAACGGCCACGGAAAAAAAGGGGTTCGCCCCCTTTGTGTCCTACGGGGATAAAGAAGCGACGCTCTCAGCGATCGTTAATTCGCTGGCTTCTCCCCCTCCCCGTCGTCTAGCGAGAAACCGATGTTTTCACGAGAGTTACACCTTGACCAGATTATAATTTTTCGTATTATCTTGCTAACGATTGAGTATCCTGGAAACCGGACTACTTCTATTTTTGTAAATTTTTATTTATCGATTTGGCGATTTGAACAATTTCCAGCATAATAATTTATCGTTCGTTTGTTCCTTGTTTCGTCAGGTTTTCTTCCGAATAATAAGTAGCGTTGTCTGGCTTCTTATCGTATAATTTGCATTTTTATTGGAGGTTGGTTAAAATCGGTAATCGACGATAGGCAAATGTTTTAGCTTTCGAAATGCAGGGAACAGGTATTTCGATACTTTGTACGCGAGTTAATGGGGTTTGCGCGTTAATGAATTACGTTTTACTAAACGAAGATACGAAAAGAATGACGAAGAGGAATTTTTGAAGCGGAAATTGCTTGTTCAAATTATTCGCGTACTAGATTTATACCACAATTTTTTTGACATTTTACACAATTCATTTTGAATTTATTTGATACAACAATGTAAAGAATTCTCCCATTTATTGAAAATCAAACACGCCAAGAAAATTACTCGCATAGCCAGGTTAAAAGATTCCAAGATAAATCTTTGAAAATGTTTAGAAACTCGCTTTGAAGCACCCAAATATTCAGATTAATTCGACTATCGTATGCTATCCTTCTGAATGAATTGATCGATAGCGCGAACCAATAGGATGCAACTTTAATTTTTCAGGCCAACAAAGCTAGGCGCAGGTTTATCGGATACCAGAGTCGATCTTGAAGCATCGAAACTCTCCAAGTGCGCAACTTTCACGAGTGTCGATTCCACTGCAATCAACCAGACACGATTGAATCGGTCCATACCCGTCCATACTTTCTAGTTTTCATTTTTACCGCTGCTTTTTTTCCACTTCTTTTGCGAACGTTGGATCGCAGTCACTAGAGAGCGTTCATTAATTTTCATCCGGATGTTCGATGTTTTCAAATTTAAATGAGTTTTCTCTCGCCAACGAATTCGCTCTCAACAATGCTCGATTTCTTTGCATTACATCATTATTAGTATTATGCTCGTTTCACGTTTATCATCGCGAGATTTATTACGATAGATTTCTCCTTTTGTTTTTCTATGTTCCAATTCTTCTCAATGAATTCGTAATTTTCGTTCTCCTCGTTCTGTTCCTCGTTAACTTAAAAATTTAACGCGATAAACAATTGGCAGAAAGATATCGTGTTCCTAATTATTTCATGCGATCGAAAACATTCAATTTATTTCGTTATTAGAATGTTCCTTTATGGAGAATTAAAGCGAGTTTAGATGATAAGCGTCAATTAGTTTCGTTAAGTGGATTAGCAATAACAAATAAAGAGTTCATTGGAACAATTTTACAAACGTTTCGCTTTTCTTTTAATACTATTACTCTCAGCCAATATCGATAAAAATATCCCACGATCGCTGAAACTCTCTTGAAATCACACTTTCCAAACCAATTTTCAACACAAGTGGTTTCAGTTACTATCGGGTTCTATCTGCTGTTTAATTCTGGTTATTTGAGTTTCATTTCAGATTTCAATTAAGAAAAAAACTACAGGTGAGAAAGTATCAATTTATTCGTTTCACGCGGCGCGAGATTAAAACGGCGTTAATGATTTGCCTACGAAAGTGTAAGCCGTGAGGAAAAGCAAGTAGTGAAATGAAAAGCACGCCATTAGAAGAAGAGCGGTTACCTTCTCGCGCTTGCATGTCTACATGAATTTGGCAAATTTTATCAAAATTTCCTGAAGAGAAGTGAGAAGTATAAGATGAATTAAAACTTAGTTTCAAAATTTCAATCCTCGTTATTCATTAGGAACAAAGCGTTAATATATTCATTATAAAATTAATTATCTGTTCGTTAACTTCGTAAATTGTACAGAAAGAGTGAAAATAATCGTATTATTATTATTATCATTATTATTATTGCGTATAAATAATTGTAAGAAAACGTTCTAATGAAAGAATTATATAATTGGTCACGGTTCGTGCAAATTACTGTTTTCCTCGAGAATTTTCGACACGGATCACGTAAATAAGAATTCTTGAAACTGCACTCTTTACGCTATAATGCCGTCCGGAAGCGATTTTCGTGCTCTAGCAAAATATTTACCTTGATCGTCGATAATTCGTGAGCCGAGCTCCTGTAATTATTTGCCAGGGAGTCGCTCGAATTTCCCGGTGACCATTTCCAGGCTTCTGATACACGTGACACGCATAATCGGATACGAGGAACGGTGGAGGAACACGGTATACACTGGTGTTC
The DNA here is from genome assembly GCF_051014615.1 of Bombus vancouverensis nearcticus. Taxonomy (NCBI): domain Eukaryota; kingdom Metazoa; phylum Arthropoda; class Insecta; order Hymenoptera; family Apidae; genus Bombus; species Bombus vancouverensis. The sequence goes on along the minus strand of NC_134913.1, from coordinate 16,150,792 downwards.
GTATATAAATTACTAAACCGTTATTACGCAGTTTGTAATAAAGTAAATTTCAAAAGAAACAATTCTGAAGGTTCGTTATATCAATACATTGTTGCACGATTTTTTTAAATATTCAAGCATATTGCTGAGATAAAGAGTCTATAAAAATGAATGCCTGTTGAGCAAGTATACTATTGTGCATTGCGACAGAGGAAATTTATTTATTTGCTTGCTTATTTTACAAATGTCTTGGTACCTACAGAAAATAAAAAACAGTAGAGGAAGTAATACGTAAAAATAAAAAAGTAATATATATTTAAAAAACACGAGGATAAATTAAATACATAAATAAAAAAATTTACAAATTGTTTCCTATGGAGTGACAGAAAAAAGTGTTAAAAGTTTTATCTACAAGAAAGATCGTGTAAATATCGTAAATATTTGAACAATTAAAGATCCAAAGTACCCAACAACCCATTGCCAATATTTACAGCTCAATACTCTTTCCAATAATTCATTAATTAACAACAGCAAACATCGCGATTCATCGAGACCTATCATCAAGTAATATGATTACGTAGTTCGACAACATTGTTAAAATATATTCACCAATGACAAAAACCAACCAAATTTTCCCGATCCATCAATTACAAGTTCCAATTTCCAGAAAATACGATGTTTCCAAATATTCGACCAATTTAATTTATTTTTCACGTCAACAAAAAAAAAAACAAAAACAAAAAAAAGAGGAAGGAAAAACAGAATAATAGTTTGCGAATCACATTATCGAGCCATAGATCGCATATCAACGCACAAAGAGATTATTGCAAAAAGGGTAACGAGCGTCGAGAGCGACAGGAGGAAGGTATCGTCGATTAATTATTTAAGCTCGAGCTTCGACGCGAACGATCCTCATCCACCTTCTATCCGCCCTTTATCTCGACTGACACTGCACCGACGTTTCCCGCGATTCGTTTAATTAGGTTAATTTAATTAAATTTCATCCCACTCTAATTAGTTGCTGCAACATCCTCGGCCAAAGGAGCAAAGCTAAAGGGACCTCTGGCCCCCTTTGCTCGCCGTTGTTGCACCCTGTGTAATGAAGTCTCTTTTCGCGAACAGAAAGCAAAGCATGAGAACAAGGAAGAAGACGGAAAATAAGAAAGGAAGGCAAACACGACGTTGGATATGTGCGCCGAAGCAACGAAAATAAAAAGTTCACTGGTGAAACTAGCGCGCAAGGGTCGTAATTATCGAGAGCTTCGATTCTCCAGACAGTCAACCCTTCGAGGTCTAAGGGGTAGCACGGAGGGAATTTTATTTTTATGAGAAGGACCGATCGCAGAATTTTTAAGAGGTAGTTCCACGCTTTACGAAGTAAAGCTTCCCTCTACCGAGGTAAGGATAGGTAGAATGCTTGGTGAATTTTGCAGTTCGGTCAGGCGGGGTAACTTCCGGTGCACCCCTGGTATACTCGAATCATGGCGCCGCGCCGGAAAATTCCAGCTAGTAAAAAGGCTACCTTACGATTCTAATTCCCTACACCGTGCACGCGTAAATATAAGCCCGGATGCGCCACCGTGTTCTTATGTTTCCCGCTGAGATTCAGGCGCCCCTTTCGGTGTTCTAATGCCAACGAAGAAAATACTTGTTTGAGACTTTTGCGTGTTCTGGGTTGCGAGTTGATCGGAGTAGAAATAATGGAATTATTAAGACTTGAATTAATTTGATTTCGATAAAACTTGGGTTAGCGTTGTTTTATACGAGACAAATACTAATATTAGAGACAACAAATATTTTAGACAAATACTAATGTTACGATAAAGACGTAAGCGTCTGTTTCTTTCCTATTAGCTCGAATGCTCTAACCATGTAGATTAAATTTAGAAATGCTCTCCCTACACAACCATATTCAAAATCAAATTCTGTCGCATTAAATTTTCTCTTCAAGCAAGCAGAGCCTCTTTCTTCTCTAAATTCCAAACATTATAGTTCGCTATATGTGAGGTTCATAATCTCTGACGCCTAGAAAAAAGCTCGATACTACGTTAATTCCTCTGGAACCATACAAACGGAATGAGTCTGCCGATCTATCAATGAAAAAGAAAAAGTAGTGCAACATATCGACGAACTCTACTCTACGAAAGAAAGGGTACCTATCGTTGGTGCAAAACGCCCGTAGTCGATTAAAAAGTCGGTGGCAGCCAGTGAAGCATCCCTTTCATCGCGAACGACGACAAAAGGGTGGCAGATCAGGTAAGCGCGTCTGAGTGCTGACTGGGAACCAGAGAATCCCGTTCCGCGACCCCTTTCCTGGATAACTAAGTCTTCCCTTCGCCTTCCAGACAGTCCTACCCCATCCCTTCGATCCAACGTCTCCTTTACTTCCGTTGCAATCCCTCGTGGCATGCGTTTCACCACGAATAATCGGGCCAAGAGTCACTCAATGAGACATCAAAGTAGAAAACTACCCCTTTCCTCGTTGTTTCGAGTGTTTATACAAATTTATATGTTTATGAATAGAAATGAAGAAACAGGATCGAAGTTGAGGTAGTGTTTCACTACGCTGGATATTATAACAAATAATACGATTTGGATTTTTCATCGTGAGATTTTTCACGTTTTAAACATCGCGAAATAAAATGACGGACAATTAAATTCCGAATAAAATTAAAATTTAAATCCTGTAGACAAATTTTTCGTAACCATATTGGAACTTCGTTGAGACAGAAATTCATCAATTTCATGTTTACCGCGATATCGACTTTTCGTAATAAATTAATTTGGTATATTATGGCCATGGAAGCTAGAATAGTAAAATGATACGCGACGAGCGATTAATTTAAAAATAATATAAAATTAAGATTTATGTTCTATAGTTGAATCCTCTATAAATTTTAGTATGTTTTAGTACGTTTTTATTGCGCGATAAAATGCACAATATAATGTAATCCCACTTTCAATTCGCCAATATTCTTTTGATTGCTGCTACTCTTTTAATTATTCTCGTAACTACTATTTATTTTGTACATGTATATATTGCTGTTATTATATTGCTATTTAATTGAATAACATAATCCGTTAATAAGTTATTTTACATAGCTTCGTTCATTCGAGCGATACTCGATGCTAAACCAATCTTTCATCTACGTAACAAAGAATCGCAAGTAATCGCTACAATTGCACACCCGCTCCGCTGAGAAAAGAGAATAATGAATTACTCGCGGGGCGAATAGAGAGACTGCAGCCCTTGAGGCTTTCCGGTTGGCTCTCATTAATATCTCTATCGACGCAATATTTATTTCTCCCTTACTTAGTCTCGTTAATGATTTTAATGAAACGCTGAAGTACTGGAAGTATGGGCCCACTACCATATCTCATCGCGGTGAATAATCTGACGAGCAAACGAGCAGCGAAGAAAGGACAAAAGAACAGAGAGCGATTAAAAAAGAGAGAAAACGTCGAATCAGATGGAGGTTAAATAATATTTTTAGCTCCTGCAATTCTCATATAGAAATGTATCATAAGTATCTATACCTTAAGTACGAGCAACGTTAAAAGAAGTAGTAAGCAAGCTTTTTAATTATTCGTAAAGATGTAAAATAATTTTAGCAAAGTGGATTGTTCGTTGTTTCAACGAGATCACAGCTCAGCGAAACAGATAAATAGTATCGCTATTTTGAAATCCACCTGCTCATTCAAAAATTCTACAAACTAACTACTGTCGTTCAAAGTCCAACCATTGCCATACCTGACCCTGCTTTAACGCCCTAACACGCACATTTTCAAAAAAGCGGAGTCCGTTATTCAGTCTCCTAACAAGATCACAGCTCATCGGAACGAAAAAAGGGGGAAAAAAATGAAAATTCTATCACGAACAAGGTAAAATTTCAACGATTTTCACGGTTTTTAAAGGCTCAGTCCCAATTCGCATTCGCTAGGAGTATAAATCGAGCGTTGTCCAAGTACGTGAATTTTTGCGGGAAATTTCGATGTCGTTTCCCGGGCTCGTTCACCCGTAACGGATGCCCGTCGGGGGTGTCGTTAAAAATTAACGGTATTTCCCCGGAGAACGTAAATGAAAAAAAAACGGCGGAGCTGGCGTATAATCGGGCGCGAGTCATCGTGCCAGTGATTTTACCACGGGTGAAGAAAAATCGGAAGAATATCGCATCCCGTCGAGGCCCATTATTCACCCATTTCCAATCCCCCCCTTTCTCACTCCCTCTTTCTACACGTATGCACGTGTATGTGTGTTTACCGATCGAATAAAATTAACGATTAAATATTAACGACTGGAGTGCTGCACATTTGTGGCTACAGGGGTGGAAGAATCAATGAGAAAGCGTTTTCCAATGGGAGCCAACCAACGCTTTTGCATCCAGTGCACAAACGTTATGGACGAGAATTGCGCGCGAAATTAACGGCATGCGAAGATGAGAATGACGATTAAAAGGTTCGTAACAGTGGCTGGTTGAGATAAATGGTTTTACGCGTTCAGAGGTTGAGAGGTTCGTTCAGGAAGTGGGTTTACAACGACAGGCATCTGTGATCGACGATGAGAAAGTGTGCTGCAGTGTTATGGATTTTGTTCGGGATTTATTAAAGGAAAACTCCCTCGAAGATTTTTCCTTGAAGAATTTTCCTTCGTACATCCTTCTCTGATGTTTGGGAGATTTTTGTGCGATGATTTTTTTATATATCTTATCTACGTGTTTTTATTATTTTCACGATCATAATCTTCCATTATAGAAATTAAGCCTTTGTAATCTTTTGCTTTTTACATACTTGGTCTTTATTGAAGCAATCTGGATTAACCCTAAGAACAATTTTTCACCGTATTTTTAATTAAATTCACACTTAAGACCTATTGTATACGAATAAAAAATTCAACAAAAATCCCAGCGATATTTACATCCTTAAATTCTGATAATACTACCTAGAGCGGATATTAAAAGATGAAGGATCGACGTGAGCTTGAAAAACCTCTGGTAACGAGCAATTTCCGGGGTGCATTTAACAGGAGGCGATATTTTTAAACGGCACCAGTATTTGTGCGTGTTTTCAACGCGATACGTCGTTATCCTCGGGGCCCTTAATGATGCAAACGCACGCTTTATATCATGGCTCGTAACGGAAGCGTAAAGCTCGATGGAACAAATAAAAATTGCAAGTTCAAAGCGATAGAGCCATGGTCACGAACCGGACAACTTCCGGCACTGCTTCCTCTTACCCCAACTTTCCAGCCCTTTCCATCTACAGAGCAAACAGTAACCTAGACGATTTCGTTCCCTTTTTTTTCTCTTCCTACTATTTCCCAACCCACGCATCAAAAACAGTTATGGAAGTAAAAGCAACGAAATGGCAAAATGTATTGGGTTGGCAAGTAAGTGATTGCGGATTTTGTCATTAGGCGGTATTGACAAAATCCGCAATCGCTTAGTTGCCAATTCAATAGATCGTATCCGGAAATTTAAGAAGGAAGAAATAAATAAGAGATGAAGAATAAATTATTATAATTCTCGTCTTATGACTGTTTAGTGAAATATTTCTCTGGGTTGTTACGACGAATATTTTTATTCCTAGTATCTGGGTCATGTTTCTCACAACTTTGATACGATTTAGTTCGATGGTTCAGTAGGAAAAGTCTAATTGTTTTAAATTAATATACTCATAAAATAAACGATTTTAATTTTTTTGTAATAAACTATGTCACGAATAAAATCCCAAATCCTAAATCAATATTCAACTGTTTTATTAAACAAGAAGAAAATAATAATCCTTTCTACGAGATATATCATCCACTAAAAAACGAATCGCTTCGAACACACCTAACTTTCACGGAACAAAACAAAAACAACAGGATTGACGGCCAATAATCCTTTCATCGCGTAAATTGTCCACCGAGAAACGAATTAACTTAAAAAAAAAACCTAATTCCCAATCTACAGATCGATCAAACTCACCCCACAAGATCCAACAATTACCAGAGAATTACTTGGATCGTCATAGCGCTAATTCGAACAAATTAATTGTTCCAACGCCCACATCCCCGATCCTTCGAAGGTGAAAGAAGAAAAAAAAAGAAAAAGAAAAGGAAAGCCAGTAGCAACGAAGTGAAAAAGTAGCGGCTACACGATTTCGTCGTGGCAATTGTGGCACAGACCCCGAGGGCGGAGAGTCGCTCGTATTTTCACACGCAACAGGAAGAGGAAGAATGAAACTGCTGAAGTCACCAGGTTCCTGCAAAAATGCTCGTTTCCGGGGTGGCGACTTATCGCCATTAGCTGACACTTCAACCAACGGTGCACGCTTTTTCATCGGCCGCACCAGCCCGAGGGGGTTGCGGTATTTCGCGTGCTCCAGGTCCCCGCCAAAGGGTTACGAACCCCGTTAATTCTACCAAGTCGAGCCTCCTACTATGACTCCAGAAAAACTAGATTACGACGTTCTAGAAAAACTGGTCGCGGGAGGGTTTCTTCGTATATTTTCCATTTTGTTTGTTAGATCGTTGCAATGTGTAGTCCAGGTTGCATTCGAAGATTTTTACTTCAACGTTCACTGTACTTTTGCGGGTGAAAGAGCGAATGAAATATTAGAAAATGTCGAAATATCGATGGATCTGACATATCGAAGAATTGAAATCTCATTTATTTGTAATATCATTGTTTAAATTTATTGTTTAAGATTATTGGAGTAAGAGAGACTGCTAAATGAAAAATATATGAAGTCGTTCGTTATAAAAATGATACAAGCGAAATTACGTCGTTGCTTGACTAGCCACCTACCATGTTGCGAAGAGTAAGTCACGGTACATTCTTCGAAGACAGACGACTAACACATAAGAGACAAAGATATCACTATAGTACTTTTCTCAACGAAGCAACCCGATCATCGTTCTAGTTACCTCGTGGCAAAAGCACAAAGCAAATTCCCACGATTTTTTAATTATAAGCTTTCAAGCGTTCACTCGGAAAATAAGGGATTTCCTTTGAGCCAGGCAGAAAAGTACCCAGTAAAAGGCCGACTCTTGTTCAATTACCGCGAAAGTGTACGCATGAGCATGCCTTCCGGCTGCAAAAGTCCGTTTCACCCTTCCACACACGTTTCTTTTCATTTTACTTTTTTTCTCCAGATGCACGTCTTAGGAGTCGTCGCGGAATTAACGTAGAATTAACGTGGAACGTATAATACTTTGATGCTTCGTAAAAATTCCTCAGCCCTTTAAGGTAGCTCGACAACGAGTTCTAATCAACTCTACTACCAGAAATTGTAACATATAATAAGGTCGCAACACATAAAATATCCGCCATTCTATGATCAAATCTGCATTTAATACTAATGTAATCTTTAATTTTTTGAAAGATTGCTATCGATGAATTCGTCGTTAGTCTTCTATTAGCATTCTGTTTAGGGATTTTAACTAAATGAAGATCAAGGAAGATCCACCTTTGAAGATTTTATAAAATCCAGAACGAAAATATTTTTTGAAAATGGTACTTCCCTTAAAATATTTATTTTGACGAAAAACTAAAGTTCGTTTATTTTAATCAAAAAAAAAAAATATGGACATTGCATATATTACGATCTGATAAAATTGCTTTACGATTATCTTTCTAAAATGATTCAAAAAATGAATTCTAAACATGATAGATATACTGGAGTTGAAGTAAAGAAATTTTTCGAGGAAATCTAGCAGGAGCACTTGGTGCTTGAACTAAAAAGAAAAAACTAGCTGCAAGTATGAAACAGTTGCAACGCGAGTAACTCGTAATTCTTGATTAGTCTGAAACGCAGATTCAAGAGTAGGAAGCAAGCACTTCGTCGTCTGTAGTAGGGTTGTAATGCCACCCTTGGGACGGAGAAAGTTACCAACCGACAATTACTGAAAAGGTACGGTGTAAGAAAGTTGCTAGTGAATTTGAGAATATTTCACGAAAGAACGATTGCTCGATGTTCCTCACCTAGTTTCCCCATTACAATTAATTCCTCTTAGAATTCAAGAAAAGAAACATTCCACGCAATTCTCAGAAAATCTAATTACATAGAATTTCCAAAAATGTCCACGGAAACGCTTTACTGTGTGTCAAAATCGCAAGAATAGTAAACGAATACTTTGGCATTTTTCATTTCTTTTGCATACATTTTGGAATTTTTAAACAAAATATACATTGTATTACACGATCTCTATGAATCTATCCGTAATTATATCGCAAGAAAATGACATCTAATTAAACCACAAAGTTGTAAAATAAAATCATCTCATATCGCAATTGATTTATTTAAATTAAGAATATGTCTAAAACATACTAAAATTCATCTCACTACTACTAATTACCCCAAATTATATAGAACTTTTAAAAAAAAATCTTCGAAAGGCTTTGTGAAAGAAAAAGTCAGCCAGCCTTTGATAGTCAGCAGAAACAGCGCGCAACAGGGTTCAAACGCGATCCCCAATAAAGCAACGTTGGTGGAACGAGAGTAATTTTATACCTTTCGTCGAGGTTGTACGAACATGCGTAAACGAAACGTGTCACGGTTTGCTGCCAGCTCGTTCACAATTGCCATTCGCAGACGGGACGCAAATTTTATTTGTCAAATGTACAACTGGGAACGGTGTGTGACGCTGGCATAAACGTCAGCCCGTTTTCCAGTTCCCGGTATCGCTTACTTTCGCCCGTTTGCCGCTCGCCACGCACCAACAGTTTCACGGGTTCCAAGAGGAATTTCAGGGAAAATCGGCGCAGCTCGAACCTGGCTGACCTCTCCCAGAGCGCCACGTCGTTACGTCATTAGCGTCGTCAGCTCGTTTGCGATATTATTCAACCCATCACCACCCACCCCTCCCTCGTTTCAACCGATGATCGTCAGAAACTTTTAAAAGTATCCCCACATCTCGTCAGCCTTATCGGCTTTTTTCATGGTTGGAGTCGTCTCTGATTTGCCTCGTAAATGACAAGTAATTTTGATATCTTTCTGCGAGTCTTGCAGATAAGGATGAGCATATGCGTTGAACGAGTGTCATCGCTAGGACTGCTATCACCATGTTAAATGAAATCTTCATTTAACGCAAGAAAAAGCCTTGCAAATTCCATTACTTTGTAATTTTAGATGCATACACGTAGTCTTTTGATCTTGATAACAAAACTCTATGTACGTATATATTCTATGTATATATATATGTAGGTCACGCATCGATTACCGACTGTGTAAACATGAGATATGGAAGAATAATGGTACAGCAAAGGATATAATAGAAAAACATCGAAAAATTGAATGTAAAAATTGAAATTAGATATTTCAAGCTGTGTAACCGTGGCGTTAATTATAATGGAAATTTGCACAATTTGAAGATTTTTAATTAAAGGTTGTAAACGCGAAATTATTAATATAATAATAACGAGAGCTCGATTCACAACGCAACGTTGTCTCATAATAGATTGATATAATATTCTATAAAAATTAATATAAACATAATGTAATATTAATTTAATATACGATGTGCAATATAATATAAATGTAATAGAATATTATCTGTACAATTAACGTCCCGAACAATACGGCACACAAAAACAAATATTAGTTTCACTCTAAAAATGTTATATTAACTGGGAAGTGTATATAAACATAAAATGCAAATTTACACACATAACTTTAAATCGGCAATTAATCTATACTCCCAGGATCCCCGATCTCTCATCAACTGCTCCGCGAATACCTCGAATTCTCGCTATCACCCCTTCTGTGGTCTCTTTAGATCCTTTAATTCTCCTCCATTACCATCCAAAGTAACTGCTTAATATTTACCATCAATTACAAAACATCCTCTCTTCATTAATTAAAAGCATCACCTGCCTTCATCAGTCTCAAGTCTCCGCCGAGTTCGAAATCTTCGGAAGAGATCATCCCCTGACATGCAACACGGTACTACACAGGCTGTCCCAATATTCACCGTACAGTCGGCAAGATCTCGTTCCCAACGAAGTAGAATCTCAACGTGTTCAATGTATCCGCATACTTCATCTTTTTTTTTTTAATTTAATTTTCTTAGAAAATGAAGCGTTCACTGAAAGAATTTACACTTTCGACTTATTTTCACACATTTGAATAACCTCCTGTCAATTATTCGCTGCTGTCCAATCCCGAAATTAGTCAAGTTCAAGTATACCTGACAAATCTTCAAACTCGATTTCCTGGGAAACGAAACGTCCTGCGAGAAAATTGTATTCTATATCTTCGACTCATCTCCTCGCGTAGAAACAGTTCTCTCTTGTCGATTGTTCTACGATTATTGAAACACCCTGTAGTTCTGCGGTTGGTGGAGGGGCCCAAGTAAAGAGGCAATCGTGGTAAATTTGGGGAAAATCCGAGGATGCCGAGCTAGCACCGGCATCGTCGTCGATTCTCTCGTTACGTCATTAACGTCACCGACACAATGTGTCCTGAGTTCGTTACCGCGAGTGCGATCACTCGCGACACTCTCCAACCCTCTCCTACGACCTCGTTACGCTGCTGCACTCCCATTAGAGGAAAATTGATAGTGACTATCTCTCCATCTCTCTCTCCCTCAGCCTCACACTCCACCTCTGGCTAAGTTCTACCCTACCAAGCACCAACCAACCACCCCCCCCCTTTCCCAACCCCTGCTGTCTCCATTCCTCTTCCTATCTCTCGTCGTTTTCTCCCCTCTATCCTTATTGCTTCGCTTGGGATCGTCCCTGTCGAGCGTATATCTTGTTTCTTTGTTTCTGAATCCCTTACCGTGACCCACCTATCACGACTGCTTATCGCCACGCTCTTTATCTGTCGCTACGTATTTCCGTTTTTGTCTGCCTTCGCCTCTTCCACGCCTTTTCCACCATTTTCTACCGGTTTTTATCGCCAACGCTACGTTTCTCTATCTAGTTTCCTTCTTTGTTCTTGTTTAGTGAAACGAGACGAGCTTCACCTACCTCCCCTTGTCCGGATGCTTCCCTTTTTGCGAGATTTTTACGTCTGCTTCGCCTTTAAGTAGCATCGCGTGCTGGGCAATTTTTTTCCGTCGGATGTTTCGTGCAATCTTATTGTACCTAAGACCCTAATTTTCCTTTTGCTACGAGTTCTCTCGCAAGTTTCTGTACGTGTCTCTTTTCTTGTTTTTTAGTCGCTGCTAAGAGTTAATTTATCTGTTTACGCGATTCTCGCTTATCTTCTTTTTCTGATCAAGTTTTGCTCCTCTTTAAGATCAATTTATACTCTTCTAGAATCTTTTGATCGTTGCTCCAGTCTTGGCATTTTTATCGCACGCTTGAATCGCTTTTTTTTATTCCACCTAACCGCTAGTCGAAATAAATCAAAGTACAAAGAGATACCATCGTTCTTTTCATTCTTCAGCAAATCGGTAAAAATGTTATCGTTTATGAAACTTTTTCAGATTTCGAAAACTACGAGTTAAAATACGATATCACAGATCGTAAGATACGAAAGAAAATTTTCTATTTTACCACAAAGTTTCTTAAAACGTTAATGACCCTCCTCTTGATGGGAACATAAAAATTTCGATCTACGTCTCATATCTATATTTCTATATCTATCTGTTCTCTCTGTCCTGTTCCGATTTCTCCTACACTTCAACCTGTCTCTAATTTCTAACTATTCTACTATTTCTCAGCAAATTTTTCATTACTTCTGCTTCATAATTCCTACGATTCCCTTTCTCTGTCCCATGCCTCGATCACACGAACCCATCACACAGAGAGAGGGAGAGAGTGGCACAAGTTCCAGAGGGAAATTAATGAAACCACGGAGGCGGAACATTAACGATCATTCGCAGTGAATTATGCCTCGAATGATCGGAACGCCGAATGACCCGACAGCGACAGCAAGGAAATGGAGCTCTTTCACCGACGGGGCACGTAGTTAAGGAATTTCGACGGTCGCCTCTGATAAATCGTCGAACCGGTAATTTATGAGAGGCGAAGAGTTATCGCCAGACGGGGATACCTCCTGCGGGAGTGTTTACCCCGTTGGGTAGAGCACGTTTGCTAAATCTTCCGCGATCAATTGCCCCTTTTTTGTCCAACGTCAGGGAATTACAGCGCGCGCGCTCTGCACTTCCTAAGTAATTTATTTCTCGTGTCGAACGTTTCTTTCCCCTGATACGCAAGAGGAGCCCTTTCATGGCTGCCTGATGAAGTTTTAATGACGTCTTTTTTGGCCATCCCGTCACTTGGTGCTCGTGCATCCAGAGCTTTCCACGGAATCTTGAATTAAAAATTATTATCGAGGGGCAAACGAATCTATGGTTTCGAGGGATTGTTCAATTAAAAATTGCTATGAAAGAGGAAAAGTAATGAATCTAACCATCTAAACCATAGGGTTTCGCAGGACACTTGAGTTTTAAAAAATTTCCATCGCAAGATGGGAAATAAATGTTCGGTCAAATTTCAGCCTGCAGCTTCGACTTGGACATAACGATTTCTTTATTTACGAGTGGTATATTTTTAAACATATCGATTCTTTTTATTACGATTAAATATCCATCTTATTTACATTTGCAAAGACTGAAATTAGCTTGATTAAAAGCGATTCTTCTTTGTTAGCAACTTTTTCCTATAATTATAGAAATTTCTAGTTAGACTCGGTTAGTAGGTTAAACAGAAGAATACAAATATTCGAGTGAGAATGGACTCAAGGGAAAGGAACATACACACGTTCGAACTTGCAGAGTACAAAATACAGTTACGATGCACGAAACGACACGATGGATTCTTTTCACACGTAATCCACATTATGATCTTACCGTGTGATTACTCGTGTTTTTATGCTTCCATTGCACGTAATCGATTGTAGATACGTTGGGTCTCACGATGGGGAATTAACGGGATCGCAGGAACGACATATTAACGATCGGAACGATTATTGGAACTGAATTATGTCGGAGACGATTTAAGTGCCATTAGGGCTCCGCCGTGTAACGTAAACCTCGGAGCGAAGAACGCGAAATGACATTCGAAAGGCTCGATTTGCTTGAGAAAATTCATGGATAAAGTTCCAGTTTTCACCGGGGTGCTATTACACCGAACTAGATTAATTTTTCCCCCATACCCTACAGTTTTATTTCATGAAATTGTCTCGGTCGGATAGACTGCCAAATTATAAATGAATTAGCGTAGAATAGCGAGTTGTAATAAAAATTCAAGCTGATCAACTCTGTTCCGTGCAAATTTCTCAATTTCGATGTACAAGTTATACGATTAATGTTCAATTCTTTATAGAAAAACAAAAACAAAGACGACAACAACTCAATTATATCACGGGTAATTCATGAAGAAGAATTACCAAAAGCACTGGTTACATGATATACATGGACGTTTATATGATAAGCTGATGGCATTATACTTGCCTCGATATAATACTATTAATAAAACAACAGGTGACAATTCTAAAACAAAGTCAGCTTGTAAATTCTCGATGCGTACAACTGTTGAAAATATTCGCAAATTCGCTCGATAATTCGGTATTTCGTTCGTTTCCATTACAAATGTTCTCTGCGGACAATGTAAAAATTGGCTGGCCAACTATGATACACGATAATTGAAATAACTGTTCCGGTTGTTCCGCTCCAAATGAGCACGGTAGAACGCCAGTGCGGTTTCATTAAAACCGCCGAAATTCCCGACAGGATACATTTTGGTACGTATGGTGAATAAAAAGCAACGAATATTACTAATTAGAAGGTTTCGTGTCATTGACCGCAGACGTAATGTGGTAGAACGTTGCTAGCGGTAACTGTAGCCCTGACTGTAAGTGACTATACGTGACTATAGACTGCTATTACCGCTTGTCGATGATAATATGTGAATTTAATGGTCTGTGACTGATCGTCATTGATCGTGTGACTATATGTGACGATCGTTTATAATCGATGATATTCTACTACAGCACGTGTAGTTTCGCACAATTATTTACGACTTAGTGTCCATTAATAAGTCTGCTTTAAATCTACTAGTCTGCTAATTATCAGGCTGACTATACACGATAATGATTTACAATCGACGAGTGTTCTATTAGAAACTGAACTGACAACCACGTACAGATGTAAAAATTCATCATAAATAATTATAAAATAATGATAGTATGAATCTATGCTCTTATTAGTATTCTACGCGATAAGAAGAGGAATGGCTCATTTTGCATGCACCTTGCGATAGAACTAACTCGTGTAATTTCGATCTCATTCAGTCGGAGCGACATAAAGATGGTCATAAGAAGGAACGCCAACGAGAGACCGGAAATTAATGTCCCTTCCAACGTTTCCAGCATTGATGACGAAGAGGACCAGACGACGGAATCGACGTTGAAATTTTATGTGCAAGCATGCTGTAACTTGGTCGTATGTCCCATTTTAAGTTAATTAAAACCTAAATACCCCATTCGTCTGATCCAAAGTACAAATTAGTATGGTGAGATTATTACGATACTTGCGTCTCGTTGCATTTGCTTCGGTAGTATGAAATAGAAAGTTTATAGAAGTTATATAGCGATATTATAAATTGCAATATTAAATGACAAAACTAGTATAACGTTATACTATCGTTGTATATCTTTTATTTTTCATAATTTTATAACCATAAAATAATTAAAACAGTAATTTTATTCCAAGTTTCCATATAAAGAAGCTTTAAAGGTTTTCTTTCTCAACTAAATTACCAAGTCTAAGGTTCGTACAGTAACAAATCCACGTTATTCACTAACGAAATTTTCCACGAAAAGATACTTTCGTTTCCTGTCGATTCAACTGAAAGAAATCAGCCTATTTCCGATCGCGGTTTAAGCTTCGCGGCATCGAGTACGCCGTTTATCCGCGTGAAAGACGACGTCTTTATACCATAGGATTTGCATAATCCTACGTAGTCGTATTCCCTTCGGTGAAGTAAAACCACGTTAATTGTCATTCAAATTGCATGATCCCTCCCGCGGCTCGGGAAACTCGATCGAAATGAAAAATACACTTGCTTTGTATGCCCTCTTTTACTCTCGTTCTTCTCTTATCCTCGAGACGCGCACAATTGAAAATTTCTGCCCGAAACATACATATGGAACGTCCTTTTTTAAAGGAAACTTTCATCTATTTCAGCTTTTTCAAATATCAAAAAATCTTCATCGATGAACTTTCATATATTTTATGCAAGTAATTTCCACGTGATTTAACAGACTTTCCAAACGACTAAACTACGGAATTCAATCTGAAGGTTGTCGTTATTAAAAAAAAACAAGAAATTACGTTCTTGCCTATATCGCGTCAAAATACTACATTTTAGTTATAACAACGTGTAATTTTAATGGCACGACATTAAAATTAAAAAGATGGAGAAAAATGTACTTGTCATATTTTCCTCTTGCGAGTTTCACGTGTAATAAAACGATTTATTAAACCTGTACCAAACGATAATTCACAGATCTTCTATAACGCGTAGCCACGTTAATAGCCGTTTTAATTGCGCCCAAGTCTTTTCGCGAAGATTCTATTTAAAGAAGAGCAAGCCGTCCTCTGTCTCTTCCTTTCCTCACCGATGAAAACTCTATTTAATCTCGTTCCTCGTCGTTCGGCGTTTAATCTTGGAACAGTCAACCGTAATCATTGTATACCTTTGCCTGCTCTGTTACGACGCCAAGCTTAATTACATTGATTATCATCGTAATGGCCAAAAGGTCAAACAAAGCCCTTTCTCGACTCTCCTTTTTGATGAAGACTCGCAACATTTGTTATTATTCCAGGAAGAATACACGCGTGTACTCCACGTTGTCGCGTGTAACGGCGTTATTTCGCGTGTTTCTCGAGGTGTTAAACAAGTAGAACAAAATGTAATCGAAGTTATAGGCTAGTAAAATTAATTTCGCCAATTTTAATCTTAATTCTGGTGGTGTATACGAGCATTAATTGGAGATTATTAATTGGAAAGTCTAGCAAATTATTAAGAAAAATTTAAGGAGATGATTACAGGGTATCCTTGAAAAATCACACGCTTGTGTTTATTTGAAGTGAAATTTCAAACTTGCGGAAATTACAGTGGGATGTTCATGTAAAAATTTTATGTGAATCTAAGAGACCGATTTTACAGATTAAATTTGTTAAAAAAAATCATTGAAAAATAAATTGATCGAAAAAAGATTTTATTTAAGAAAGACAGATTGGAATATTTATTATTTCTAAATGAGAATAGTTCTTTTTATAGAATATTGTATTATTATAATGTTATAGCTACTGATATTCGCGCTATATTTCAGCTCAAGCTCGGTGATTAATCGCCAGACAAAAAGGATGGAAACAGAAACAGAACAAATTAGAAATTGCGTTTCCTGTAGCTTCCAGCTGACCGGTTAATCCGCGAGTTGACTTTTCAGGCCAAAGAATCCCGTTGACAGCATGGTCGACAAGAGAAGTTGGAAAGTTGTCTCTCGTCAGTGGAAATTTATGTTTTCGGGACGTTTCACGGCGCTGAGTGACAAATAGTTTGGCCGATGTTCGTAAAGACCGAGGTGGAAGACTAAGTGAACCAGCGGAAAGGGAACGGAATGGTTCGAGACAAAGGCGAAAATTAAGGTAAACGGAATGAATGACGAGGAGGCTTTTGTTAACTAGGGAAGATATTGTGGAAAAAAATATTAAAATAATTCATACGAAATTATCGCATACCTTATCATTATATAGTACGATCAATAAAACAAAAGTATAATACATAGAACTAAACAACAGCGATATTCGTAAGTAAATATCATCGTTCTAAGCATATTTCATTCGACAATACTTTAATACATTTTCAAGACAGGAAGAATTAAAATCTCTTTAAAAGGATGCCACATTTCAAGAACACCGATTAATGTTTTGAAGAAAATGGATAACCAAATAACCGAACGTTAAATACAGGAAATACTGTGGTTGGACAAATACGAGTAGATGAGTAATAGAATATTAAATAAAGAAAATACCGTGTCTCGATAAAATTGAATATCTGTATAAGATCGAGCGTGGAACTAAATGTAAAATATGGCCACAAAAATATTAATTTCGCGAGAATAATTAATTCGAAATATACAACAACATATGTATATGTATGATCAATAACACGAGAATAATTAATTCCAAATTTCATTTAAAACAGGAATTGCTCAAAATAAATGTCCTACTTACAAAGAATAAATTCTGCCTGTCTGTTCTATCCAAAAAGTGGCATCCATCTTCTACTTGCCATTCGCGTCAAGCGCAAACCTTGAAATTAAAAAATATACGCGGAAAGCAGTGGAAAAAATCTACGTCCAATTAACCGGTCGGTATGTCGCGTTCCCAAACCAGCGATCCAAAATTCAGAGAGCCGACACCCTGTACTCGATAGCCGTATAAATCCTGGCGTCGCGACGCAACCGTGTCGCAAAGTCGAGCACGGTGAAACGAATACACACAGGCAAAAACAAAACAAAAGAGGGAAAAAATCGGGAAAAAAAGGCGAAACAAAAAAGTGGGGCGAACCGAACGTAGCGAGGAAAGGCGAAAGATAGAGGCGAGAGGGTCGAAACAATCGGATGAAAGAGAAACAGAGAGCCCGGTAGAGGGTGAAGGTCCGTTAAAAGTTTCGACGATTAATTAGTGCTCTGCCGGTCGAGCTTGTCTCCTTCTTTCATTCCCTTTTCGATTTTCACTCCCGTTTTTCTTCTCTGGCTTACTGTCTTTTGTTCGATTCTTAACTCTCTAGAATTTTAAATGATTCGCTAACTGTTCAACTTGTCTATATTTTTAAGTAGATGTTAGAAGCGTTTATAGACTAAATAAGACTAAATGACAGACTGGCTGGTATAAGTTATTTTCTTCGTTTTTACATACACACACATATAGTATTTCAATTTGGCAATATCTGTAAATCGATTAGATTCTAAATTACACCGATCTCCATTAATATTGAAACCAGAAAAATGCTTGGAATTCTTTATTAAGCGTTAAAAAATTAACGGTTATCCTAAAGACAAATGAAACTAATCGAAACAACCAAGAATCTACATGTATCAAACATATGAGAAACATATCTCGCAAAAAACAGTAAAAGATCCACGTGCACGTTATAAAACCGACCTGAAATTAATTATTCCGAACGCTGCCCTGCAAGAGACGTAAATTCGTCCTTGCTTCGTCTAAATTGTCCCACTAGTGGAAAGAAGAAGGCAAGTCCCGGTAAGACGGACGTTTCGGCTTTCCCCTCGTTCATTTACTTGCAAATTTCGCGGTTTGTCGACGAATACGAATCGGACGAGAAAGGAAGAATGTCAGAAGGGGGTTAAAGTTTTGTTCGGGGGTTGAAACGACGAAATTGCTTGTTTCGTAACATTTATCGCAGATAGGAGGGGGGTACGAAAAGGTAAAATTTATGCCAGCCAAGATATGACAAGTTTTCGAGAGACGAGTCTCTCAACCCTCCTCATTTTCTTCTTCTTCTTCTTCCTCTACTTCGCCTTGTCACAAGTTTTCGGTAAACAGACCGACTCGTTTAACAAAAATTACCTCGTATTTTCTCGAATACCGAACGACCGACGATATACGGGACAAAATTTGTATCCTATTTCAGGATTACGGAGTGATTCGGCCAAGTATTTTGTTTTTAAACCCAAGCTCCGAGGGTAGTGAAGTCTTCCAGAAGAATATATAGTGGTTCGAGAATCTTACGATTCAGACCGATTTCAAATTTGATCGATATAATCGAGACAGCGCTAATAAAATTTTAAATTGTTTTATACAACACATATATTATATATTCATAAAAGATGTTTACAAGCGTTCAAGTACTTTCGTGATCGTATGTACATATATTGAAAAGAAGTGATTTTACTTGAAGATTTGTAGTAAAAAAGAAAATTGTAAAGATTCCTATTTTAGAGGATAATGATAAATTTAACACAGATATACGAAATAAGGGGAATAATCGGAAGAAAAAGTGAAAAAATGTGTCTCGAGGTAGGTATAATTTTTTACCCCTTTTTGAAAGACTAGGAGAATTTTAATTAGTATAATTGACAAAACGAACGTGCTTTTGTACCCAGTACTAATTAAAGCACCTTAATCTGCTCTTCTATGAAGATTATTTGAATAAAATTTTTTGTCTGCTCCTCTAACGTTTTATGAAATGAAGAATGTGTAAAAAATTAGAAGAAGATATACACCAAATTTAACACGTTCTAAAATATAAAACACCTATTCTATTTTCTTCTTTTATTAGACACGGTAATTATTACACTTGCTTCTCTAAAATAATCGTCCACGTTGAATTTTCTTGAAATTTTCCACACCTATGTCTCTAATATTTTGATGAAGCGTACAATAAAATTGAAATAAAAATGAAAAATAGCTTGCGCAGATATTACGAAGGATCGATTATCGTATCTTCTGGTTGCACGTAGTTCCGTTCGTCTATATTAGCGATAGAGTCGCTTGACAGAGTTTTGTTTGTCGATACTCGAGCGATAGAGGATCGATGGTCGTCGGGTGCGCCCCTAAATGAAACAACGCAAGCGATTCCGGGCGATCTTGTTGCATTAACTTGGAAACAAATACACATTTTGCTAATTAATCGGCGTTGGATCGTTCGCACTCGAATCAATACAAATATTGAGGCTGATCGTAGCTCCACACATAAGCGGTGAAATTCGGTCAACGCGTGTGATAGAACTATGCGAATCGCTGCTAACAATATTAGACTGTTTATTATTGGTCCGCTGTTAAATGAGGGAATACGATTCGAACACCGCAAATAGTAATAGGTAAACGTCACTTATTCTGCAAACTAGACTTTATTATATGTTAACTAATGTCTCTATGGATGTAAAATTGTGTAAAACTATGCTGTCTCTTTTATATCATTTATCTCGAAAGCATTCTTTTTTTTTCACCGTATATTTAAGCTATATCTACAATATCATGCATGAAATTTTCGTATAAATATTTGTATGTTTGCAGATGTATCACTGTATAGCACATTAGAGTTGAGAACTGCGTCTTTCGTGTACAAATTCAGTTTTTTAACGCTAATGTACACTGACACGTAACGTTCACATACATGTATAAACGGTTTACATTAAATAATACAGTTTTAGAATTCAGTAAAGAACGATTCCCTTCAAAATCAGACATTTCATACGTTAAAACCTAATACAGTTGGTTGAATCGTACTATGATATTATGCTGATCAAATTTCCACAAATTATTCCCCCGTATCTATTCGCGGAATTTTCCCTCCATTTCTCCTAAGCGTTCGCCAAACCAAAAGCTAAAAGAAAAAACGGGAACAAATTGAAAGTCTTTTTTACTCGAGGAGCTCGAAGAATATTCTCTTCTGCTTGTAACACTTTTCAACTAACAGACCGCGAAAAAGAAGTAACCACGTAAGGGAAGAATATTCCCAGGAAAGGAGAACGTAAATATCAGAGTGAAGACACCCTCGTAGGTGGCAAAAGAGACGATCCCCGGCAACCTAACTCCTTTTGCAGCCTGCCCGATAAACATCTCTCTTCGACGCTTTAGCGGAGAGAAAACCTCCGCCAATGGAGATCTAGCTAAAAAGAAGCTACCAAGGAAATTCTCTGTTCCTCCAGCGCATTTCGTTCCTCCGCTATCTTCTAGCCTTTTCAGAAGAAAACCAGACACGCAGACTAACCTAGACACGTCGAATTTCCGACTACTTTAAGAAGCTCGTCCATAGGACGACGACATGGCGGAAATGGTTGCAGCAGCACCGAAGCTTCTCAGATAAAAGATTCCACGTGACCGACGTTATGGTGTTTGGGATTAGGGGTTGAATCTTGCAGGAAGAACGAAGAGAGAACGGTTGTTACGTTTTTATAGTTTTACGAACATAAACGGCATAACTTAGATTTCCATATGAAATATATTAAATGAAAAAATGTTAACACAAAGCATATTAGATGGGATGCGTGTTTGATTTAATGAAATCAATTTAGTTTCTATTTGTATTACCACTTCGCTTTGAAAATTGACCACTATATCGCGTAGAGATTGCAAAAATAAAATTTCGCTAGTTATTCGATGGCTCGGCCGCGATATTGTTTCGCGATGCTGTTGGTCGATTGTCGTTGAGAACTAAGGGCGATTGGATGGTGAAACGTGCGATTCTGTGGGATTTATCGTTTTCGATTATGCAGCGCGCCGAGGAGCAGAAATTGAAACGGCGCGGTGGTTAATTAAACGGTTCGAAATTAGCCGACGAATCCGCCGAATACTTGGCAGACGAGGATGCTTCCGCTTTTATTCTTGTCGGGATAGATTTCCCTCCGCGTCGTTGATGTTGTATTAAAAAACTGATAATCAGTTTGAAACGGAGCAGAATACATTTTTAATTACAAATCAGCATATTATTTATTTTATTTTACATATACGTGCATATCATCGATTTAAGCTTCCGGTTAACTAGTGCACAAGCATATGATAGTAACATTTTTTCAATTTTGTAAAAACAAAAAATTTCTTTCTAATTTTTAATAGCCAATATGATTTGCTTGGTCTCGGTACAAATGTATCGCGAAACTTGGATCGATTTTCTTCGGTAAATACAATTTCGAAACTTCGTGAAATACAATTTTTAAACTTTGTAAAATTGTATAAAATAATGCAAACAGGAAAGATCGGCTAACAAGGTAAAAGGAATTACATAGTTCGCGAAAGTCATCTTTCTGTTTAACAACCTCTTACAGGAAATTCCGTTAAAAAACTTCTTCGCGAAACTTACTCTTCTTCGTGTAAATAAATCAGCATATTTTTTCGAGAAGAATAAAAAGCCTTCGTATAACGAGAGCTACGTTGCGCTCTATGTTCCATGGAAGAAAACTTCTGAATCTCACATTATGTATTCAAGAAAACCCGGAACAATGAACATTCAAGAACACCCAAGGATCTTATCTCGCTCCCATTACTCGGTACCGAAGTCTTCGAAGAATTCGAATTGTCCTCTTTTAACCCGGTTAAATATTTTTCTATCAAAACTAAACATCGCAGAATCAAAAATAAACTACATCGTTTGAGACGAAAATTTTCATCGTAGAAGTTTACATCTTCTTTAACCTTGGAATACTACATGCTATTTGTTTTCGTTTTAGCTATTTCTAAGGGACGATAGTTGTCTTTCCTTGTGGTTTCGTGGCATTTTATCTATTTTCCTTTTCTTTTCGATAATTTCTTACAAATACTCGGCCAATTGTGTAATATTAGAAACTAACGAACGGGGACCAAACAAAATCAAAAAGTTAAAGAAGTCAAAGAAGGTTGGAAGAATAGGAGAGTAGATTTGAACCATACGTGAAACAAAAGCTTAAGGAACTTGTTAAGAACATTGAACGTCGAGGCTCGTTCTCGATCTCGCAGACGAGGTGAAGAAGGCAGAGAAGCTGGAAGAGAGCGAAGTTGGCGAGGAAAGTTGTGCCGACCGAGAGAAAGTTTGTCGAAGGTCGAGACTTGGTAAAAAGAGAGGAAGAGTATTTTTCGAGAATCATTCCGAAAGGAGAGTAGTGGAGCGAGGTGGAACTTGTTCGTCGGTGCAGTCAAGACGGAAACGAAGGCGTTTCAATGGGAAACTACGCGATTCGTTAGCCAAATGATTTCGCAGGGCGGCTTTAGTGGCTCGGGGGACCAACAGAGTCGAACAAGTTTAACTTCTGTTCTCGTCCGTTTGAATTATCGCAAGCCTCGTTAACAGTTATGTCTCCCTCTCTCTCTCTTCGTTGGTACTTGGAGTTATCTCAAATTAGAAAATTGACGAAGCAATTGTTATTGCGATGCGCGATGTTTGTTTACCTCTAAAGTGATTATCAAGAAGTGAATTAAGCAGATCGTTGAAAAATCTATCGTGAATAATGATTTTGTTTAAATTATATCCTTTAACACATTCGTCTACCATTAATATGCCCCATCGTTGAAAGAAATTAAGAGAAATTTCCTCTTTTCGTTTCTAGAGGCTACAAAAGATATAAAAAGTTTGTATTCTAAATTTGACTTTCAAAGGTTAGACGGGAAACGTTCTTAGATTCAAAGGCGAAAGATGGAGGATATTTCGACGTAACAGCAAATTAAAAAAACGAAAAACATCGGAGGAATTATGGAAACATCGTGCTTTTATTTTCTTTATATTTATCCGGCACCTTTGAAACGCGCTAGGTACTAGAAATATTAACTCCTCAACTATGAGTACTGCTTCCTTTTGAAGTTCTTTCAGCATATTTCGTATCAAAGAACGTGTACATTTTCATATGTTTTAAATCACATCATTTCCTAAAAGAAATATTTCCACATTTATCTCTTCTTTACGATCTTTCGAAAGAAATTTAAATATCGTAGTCCTTTTTCCTCGAAGATTTATTTCGTCAACGTTATAGTAGCTCGTGAAAGTATTCGCACACCTATACAAATCTTTTACGAATATATAACGAGTCCTACGGTATAATCCTAATGGTTGGAGCAGGTTACGGTGAAAACGAAGTTACAAATGTTTTCAACAAACTGTTTTATACAACACACACAATATGAGCGTGAAAGTTTTCTACGGTAAGTGGTGGAATAGTTTCGTAAACCAGTGTATTTACCTCTCGAGATCGCGATCGTTATCAAACCTCGACTTCCCCCTTCATCAACGCTTCTGAAACCAAGAACCTCGAAGCGAGGAGTTTCGCCAGTGGAGGGGTTGAGGGGTTTCCAACGAGAAGTCTTCGTTGGAAAACAATCCCGTGAGTAAGTTTTAATAGAAAGCAGACCCCTAAGTTCGCGCCAGTGACACGTCATTAAAGAAAGAACATTTTTCTCTGCGGAGGGCAAAGGACATCGCTTTCGCGAAAATTATACCGTCTGACTATCGACTGTAACGCGAATCTCGTTTTCCGCGTGAATGGAAAAAATTCGAATGAAAGACTCTTACAGATATCCAAACGGGAGAAAGGAAAATGGGCGAGTGAACTGAGAAGTTGAAATGGCACACGATGTAAATGATAAAAAAAAAAAAGAAATAATTTGTCTAGCGTAACAAACGCGGCATACGATAAAGAAACTTATAAGATTTCAAAATTATATCTTAACTTACAGTTACGATTACATGCTATCGATCAAAGTACAAAGTAACACATCCAACTCAAACATACAGTAACTCATCGATAGTTTCGTAAAGCGAGAATTAGCCTAATAAACCAGAGACGATGGAGTCGATCGATTAATTTTCATACATAGGAAAATCTATCTATTTTCCCGTAATCCCAAGATCCAATTTCTATACTACGATCATTACTCGTCTCGCATCTGTATGTATCCTCACAAATGAAGGCGGATAGAGAGATGACTTGGTCAGCAAATTATCCTCGAAGCGTCACGGATAGCTGGCCAAAAGGGGACGAACAGGGGGAGAAGTGGAACGGATGAAGATAGGACAGAGATAAAAAGGGGATTAA
This sequence comes from Bombus vancouverensis nearcticus, assembly GCF_051014615.1. NCBI lineage: Eukaryota > Metazoa > Arthropoda > Insecta > Hymenoptera > Apidae > Bombus > Bombus vancouverensis. The sequence goes on along the minus strand of NC_134913.1, from coordinate 16,126,348 downwards.
GATGCGGATTCCCCCGTCCTCGTTCTTCCGTGTAATTGTAAACTTGTAGTCGCGCCGGCTATAAATTTCGCGGTTGCCGGGGCTTACTTTTAAAATTTAGTATTCCCATGTACCGTTCGCTGGCAGGCCCCATTGTGCAGGCCATGGCCGCAAGAAAAGTGGAAAAAGTCTCGTGGGGTAATTCTATCGTCCAGGCCAACCGCTTGATGCATTGATAAGGAAAGTTGGTGAAGGCCTTCTTTGTCTCGTACTTAGCTCGGCTTTTTGTCGCGTTCGCGCGACTCGAGAGCGACTCCGAAAGAACTTTCGACTTTCGAGAGCGAACTCGGTCCGGTTAACGACTCCGTTCTCTCTCCGACTTTTTGTTTCTTTTCTATTATTATATTAGACGTATGTGGAACGAATTTCGCGTGCTCTATTGTTTTTATCGTTATATTTTGCAACTTTAGAATGGAACGTGAGAGGTTTATTTCGCGAAAAGTTTAGGCGAGTTTCATCGAGAAACCAAGAATTTTTAATTAATCGCGAGAGTTTAGTCGGTAAACAGCCGTTTTGACAAAGCGGCGCATCTTTCGCATTCAGATTTTAAACTTTATACGTATATATAAAATAACGTATAGAAAGATAGAAATATTTGTTGGAAAAGACGGTTGAAAAAATTTATATAACGAACTCGAATATTTGATATATCGCAATGTGATAGATATTTACATACACCAGTTTTCATGAGAATCGAAACACACCCTGTAGTCCATCCCATCTCTCAAAACAATTTACGTTCACAGTTATCAAGGTTCGTGTACAATCGCAGCATCAAAGCGTAACAGCAATTCGGAACCCCCGAATTAATTCCAACCCCCACGGCGTACACATACAAACGAATCCCAAGCGAGCATTTCGTGTATGCAAATCATCCCTCGGAAGCTTTCCTTCGAACGTAAGGAAGAAGTCGATCGAAATTGAAAGACATAAAATGGCCGGAACGAGCCATTCTCCGAGAAAGAATCTAATTTTTAGACGTAAGGGGATCGTGCAGGAAAACAAGATTACTCCTGGAAAAATATAATTCTTCGGGCAACCCTCTGTCGTTCCGTGAAACCAATTTATCCAGGACGATTCACTCTCACCGACGATTGAGAAGTTGAGATGGTAAACGCAGTACATATGTAAACATCGAACTCTCTTGCACCATTAAACTAATATTACTGAAATTTTACAAATTACCAATACGAGTAAAGCCTCTTTTATTGGGTTGGCGACTAAGTGATTGCGGATTTTGTCATTGGATGGTAATGCCAAATCCGCAATCACTTAGTTGCCAACCCAATATGTACGACAAATTTGTGGTACGCAGATTATTTAATACTTAAACCGGGTAAAAAGATCAAGCTCATAAAATACCAAATTTCAAAAATATATTTGGAAAAGTTTAAAATAGGTACCGATTTAAAAGAAAGCTAGTGAATTGACAAATTATCTGGCATATATTTAATGTTTGAAAAGTTAAAAAATCTATAATACATACAAAGGTATAAAAAATTCGAACATATTGCCTGTCCGATATTTAAAGTGATAAAGGAGAATAAACTTCGTAAAATATCTAATCCTTAAAATATACTATCCGGTAGCTTAAACATACAACAAATTTAAAACATAGAAAATACCCGCTACCTAAAATACACGATCAAATTGTGAAATTCACTAAATATCTATCCGAAACATATGAGAAAGAACAGTAATACATCTACACAATATGTTTGAAACGATTTATAGAGCAATCAATTTCCCAGTTCCGGAAACACGATGGATTTACGTACTAACAGAAATACGTAACCGGGAGCTTCTAACTCCGGATTGGATAGCAACGGCGATGACACCATAGGCAACTGCGAAAGCTCTTGATACCGTCTACCGATTCCAGACTGTTTCCATCATACTCTAAATTCCAAGTTTATACATGTCGTCATTCGGCAACATCTGCGCGGACGCACGTGCTCGTCCAAATTTACTCGGCGTCTAGCATCCTTCGAATTACGCTGTTCTACACCGCGTCGGATAACCTTATTACAATTGAAATTAGTGCCGTTGCCGAGCGGATTCACTCGCCACGGCAGAGTTAATCATAAATAATAAACGAGGATCTTTGCACGTCGCTGAATGTTTCATCAAATGGAAACATGAATTTATAAGTTTCATATATTCGAAAATATATCCAACTATTCGATGGATTCTGAAAATAATTTATCGAGTGCTTGATAGTACGAACTATTGGGTCGGCAAGTAAGTGATCGCGGATTTTGTCATTAGGTGATATTGACAAAAGCCGCAATCACTTAGTTGCCAACGCAATACTTCAGGCGAAGGAAAACGGATTTGGTAAACTGATTATCGAATGTTACTTGAATCGCATACGAAAACATACGTGTGAAAAACGCATGAATCGTATGCATATAAAAAACGTCGGATTAAATCTAAAATGAAGATATAACGAGAAACAAAAATTAAAAGTATTAATCCTTAATCGATTAAAATCTTTCGAATTGATTAACTTCCAAAATAAAATAATGAAGGGAAACCCTTTTCGAAAAAGTATACGATTTTTCAAGTAAAAATTTACACCGGCTGGTCTACGAGCCATATTATTCAACAGGGCTACTAAAGATAGGAATTTGGCACGATATTTAAAAAGGCGTTTTACAGACCAAACCAGCACTGATAAAAGCAGGAATTAACACGGAATGGAAAACTTTAAGGCGGTTTAATTATGTTTCGCGAAGTTAAGCTGGTCCTTGGTGGTTACGCGCCACGAAATCTCCCCATCTTAAGGGGATTCTCATGGAACCCCTTCGGTACCGGCGACTAATTGCGGCCAAAGAAAAGCCGGGATCACGACATCCCGCCAGAGATAGCGATCCATTATGTTTCGACCTTCCACCCTCTTCTAAAGAGAACGTGGTACAAATATATAGAATTAAATGCAGATTAATTAAAAATGACTGATGCTGCTGTCTTTTTTAACTCGTTTAAGAATGATAATTATTGTTCTTTTATAAACAACTTCGTAATATGATTTATTACCAATTTAAGACTTGAAGTCGTTGTTTGGAATTATTTTTACAGTTGTACTAAAAAATACAAAATTGTCAGATTTAAAATGAGACGTAAAATAATCTAGAGAAAGATAACAATATTTGTTATTTACTTTTATAGAAACAAAGATGTACAGTTTCGTATATATCTATATCTCCTACTAATTTTATTAAATTAATTTATTTCGATAGATTGTCAATAAAAAAATATTGCAACGAAAAGATTCCATCTGATTTCTGGTTTAAACAACATGTAGTATATAATTCCAAACTTTTAGTTAGTGTTATATTACATTTACGCGGAGACATTTCATGAAAATGTTTCTCGCGACGTAAGCTATGAATCTAATTTTGAATTATAAAATCAGATTCATAAAGATGAGTAAGGTGGAAGTAAAAATAAAGCCGGCATGTAAAAAATACGAAATGTTATAATATATTCATCCAGATTTATTCAAACATTCAACAAATTTATATTTTACAAAATAAATAAAAAAGACGGGAGAAGGATTGTCCTGCAGCGAACATTAATTTAAAACGTTAATTCGACAAAAATTTACGAGTTTCCATTTGCATATACTATTGAAGAAAAATGTTTCTTTAACCTGAATGAAATCCAACAGATTTACATTTCACTAAAAACAAGAGAAATAGAAAAACCCTTGACTTTAATTCTCAAAAATACAAAGCAAAGAACGAATTTTTTTCTTGACTACGAAAATCCAAAACATAGATCATAGACAAAATCTAACAAATCCATGTCTTATGAATCCAAAAATACGAAACAACGAGCAATTTGTGTTTCTCTTCTACACGAATATCCGAAACGTGAGCCAATTTATGAGTGATACATTTCATTTAATCACCAGAAAAATCACTAAAATTTCATATATTATAAAAATCTCATTCCTTCGATTACAAGAAAATTTACCAAATCCGCGTCTCATCGAACCCCAACCAAACTCTAAGAATCCCATCAAATACAATCCTCAACCACGATACTCCGAAACATAATAGACTTGATTCTATAAATGGAATATCAATTCCAGGGAAATTCACGAGCTTCTACTCTCTCCATAGCTTGGAACGATTGCTTTTTTTAACGAGCCTCGCGGAGATAATATTGTCGATGCGGTAAACGGGTCGAAATCGGTGGGTAAATCAAAAGTGGTCGAAAAACTCATATCGGTTTAATAAAGCGCCCCTGGACACTCCCGTGCACTGATTACACGCCAATGGGGTTATTCACGAGCTCCGTTTCCTTTTTTTTCTTTTTTTTTTTTTTTTTTTTTTTTTGGTTGTCTCACCCCCAGAGCGCGGTCGGCAACGGTGAAACGTGTACGGGGTCGCGATCGACGCGAAATTGGTCCGATGCCAGATCGAGCTTAAAGCTTTTCCACTGTCCGCTGCAAATAGTAGGTACGTCGGAACATCGCGCACACCGGATAGTTGGTCAGATATATTTGAGAAATCGCCGTCGCGATCCGTTTGAGAAAATATTTGCAGTTATTTCGCTCACCGTGGATACAGCTGCAAGGAAAAGTACGCGCGCTGCTGTTAGCCAAGCGCATGCTGCCTTTAGCTCTTCAATTTTGGTAGGGTACCTTTGCGATATATCTATCGTCTGTAAGGTAACTCTTTCTAAATAATAATCAGCTTCTAAAAAGTTAAATAGAACAGTTCTGCTTTGTGGACTTTTTAATTTCTTTAACTCGTACATAATTAATATCTTCAAAAATATATTGATTTGATCAATTGCATGAACGACTCTCTTAAAGGTTTAGGACAACTTTAATTGTTACATTCGAAGGTCTTTGAAAAGGAAGAACATTTTTGAGAGATTAGGGGGATGGTTTCCAACTCTTTACAAATATGTTACCTAAATGACGACTAGTATTCTACGATTTGTTGTGTCGCTCATAGGAGAATCTGTAAGCAAAGAATTAAAATATTGATCTTGTGTCTATCTTATTGAGAACAATACACCTTATTCAAGGTAATAAATAAAGTATTTAGCAGAAATTTCTCTTGGGTTCATAGTATACATCGTAAAGTTCTTTATGAGTTTTCCAGGTTGTTCTATATTCCCATTTGACTGGTGTGTATTTTGGCCCCGCGTGTGCAATGAATTTTCGAAATCGGTTTTCTCGAAATTGCAACTCTCGCTGAAAATTTAGCCTACGCTTTAAATTAGGGGTGTCGTTTATTTACCGATATACTTTCTACAGGAATTGGATTAATATCGTAAAACAGTGACAAAACCGAGGAACGTAGTTAAACTAAAAGGGAAACGAGAGAAAGCTCGGTGGCATAATAGATCGGTTGTCGATGGAAGCAAAGATAAACGCTTACTCATTAGAGGAAGAACGTGTTTTCGTTTTGGATTCGTTCGTCGTCGACTCGCGGAACGGCACGACCTCGTAATTTGTAGAGAGGTCCGCAAAAAAAAAGAAAATAATAATTTCACGGCTTCCTATCTGGCATCGAGGAAAAAGCAAGTCAGTTTACTTGGATTGGAAGCGATCCAGATCTTTCTATAAATATTACCGTTCCGTTGATCATATCTTGAAATGTTAATTTGAAGAAGGAGTGGAATTTGCCGAACATCCTTCCTCATCTTTTTTCTGTGGATATATAGATATCTCACGTTAGATAAAAATAACGAAATTTCAATATTTTGAAGCAAGCAAATACGAAAATAGCAAATTTTTACTCGCTGTCAAACATTTATATTTCATATCCACTGAAGGAATTATAGGAAAGCGAGGAAGAACTTATACATACTGTATAGTAAATAATATCAAATGGTAAATAAAATTGATATGATGTAACTATATTATACGATGTACTACGATACAAGGAACCATGACTTATTGCCCTTTCATCTAAAATTAGATCCATGCATGCTCGAGAATTGATAAAAATAATAAAAATTCTACATTTCAGAGCAAAGAAACATAGAAATTTAAAAACAGACAAATTTGTTTGCTGCTTATAAAATTAGCTACTACGCTTCATCGTTTGACTTATGGATGAAGCTAATAAAAAAAGAAGCTATAGAAAGGCGAAGAAAAATTTGTATAGCCACAGTAGAGAATACAGAAGAGATTCATTGTATGAAGAGGAGGGAATTTCTTGGTGGTGGTCGGTGCTTTCAAAATACGAAGGAGTCTTGCACTTGCTCAGAAAGAGCAATATATTTCTTGTTCGCGGCGAGACAGAGGCTTCTCAACCAATCTTAACGACGTATGAAAAGCCAGAAAGACAGATGTCAGGAGTTCTTTGTCAGGAAATTTCAGAATCATGGAAACTTTGTATACGAAAGGTGTTTGAAATATGCTCTACGCTTATGTTTTATTGTCAGCGTTCTTTCAGTATCAAAGGAGCTATTGTGTTTTGAAATAGGTAAGTATAGTTCACGTTGGTATTCAAGATTTCCTTTAAATGAAATACTACAAAAATTGTAAAACGAAAACGTATATTGTTAGCATAGTAACTTGAATGAAAAACATAAAATAAATAATGAATAAAAGTAGAAAATAAAAATATACAATAATTAAAAATACCTACATGTTCCGAGTAATTACAGAAAAATAAATAAAAGCAAGCTTTGGTTGTTCCACTGTTAAAATATTATTTTGTTATCCATTACTGTTACGACCGTTCGCGGAGAGACGCGGTCGCTAGGAGAACGCGTCAGCGAGAGGCGTAAATTCTCGCTACGATTATGTTAATCGACGCCGCGAAATAGTCGTTCCCCTGTTTCGGTTAGGATAACAGAAGTGGTTTAATGAATGTAACACTGTATTAACAGGTTAACATAGAACAATATATTTTACAATAATATGATGAAGATGTTACAGAAATTTGACTCGACTTTGCGATATCTCTAGATAAATTCGTTTGCTCGTCAGATTTGTCGAAGTGTCACGTTTGACTCGTCAGAAGGAACTGAACGCCCTTAGATTATTCCTTTGTCTCATTTGGAAGACGACCCCCATTATGCTCGGGTCACGCCACCACTCGCGCCTATGATCACGTATGCCTCTTCTAGTGTGAAAAACGTAACGGTCAAAAATCGACGTTTCTAGAGCTCGCTGCTTGGCGACAACTATGCTCTCGTCACGACCGGCATACTTCAAATCCGACGGACTGACGATAGAGATAAAGATGTGGCGGCACTCGGCGACAATGTATATCGCTGAAGTGCCTAATGAACCATCAACATCCCAACGGTCCTTCCACCGAAGGTTCTAGAAGAAAGAGCACGTGGCAACGATCGCGGACGCCTAGCAAATGCATGGACGGTGGGGATGTTGAGGGATGACAAAAGAAAGTAATCGGATCCGATCGAAAGTAAAATCATAAGAGTCAGTCTTAGAAAGTCACGCCTAGAGTTCGGAAGTAGATTGTAAAGTGTATTGATGTTAGAAAAAAAATAAAGTTTTCTTTTTTTATTTTTTACCTCAAATTCCTTTTTTTATTTTGTTATTTTACGTGACACTCTCGTCGATACATTGTATATGATCCGGCGGGCAGATAAGACGGTTTGCCTGCGACGTTGTAGGACCGCGAGCGACGATTAGAAAATACAGTCTGTGGTAAGCCTCGTGGCGTAACAATTACATATACAATACAAGTTCTGTATACTTATTTTATTTGTTGCATCGAACGAGAATATATTACGAAATACATATCAAATTTAATATCGAAACTGGCAGAATACTACATCAAAATGTAGGTTTCTCATAAACTCCAATATTCGAAATTTGATATTCTCTTTTCCATAATAATTCCCTTATGCTAAGTATATAGGTACTGCTACAAATGACGTTGGCAATATAAAGCCAGTGACATAAATACAGGCGTTCATTCGCATTTCAATCCTCTTGAGCTGAAGTTCTCTTCTTAATTAGTATTCACTTGCATTCGTCATCTCATACTTTGCATACCGATTACTTAACACTAATTCCTAGTTTGCAAGCCTGTTCTACGATGTACATACTTCACCTGTGAATCATCAGGAACTTCGACATCATACTCTCAACTGCGTTATAATAGTCTTCATTATGAAGAAATGTGTTACTTAACAGTCATCCCGTAACATTCAATTCAGTGACACGGCATACTATTAGAATCATTCGAAACGATAGATAATAAATGCTAAAGGCAAATATTCTGTATTTATTATTGGAAAAAGAGCCGTATGCGAAACAAACGAAACTTTCTAGAATTGTTAATCTGAGATTTCGGATTTAAGCCGTGTACAATAGTTCTTTTATTCCAACGTTTCATCGGTGTTGCAGCTACCTTCATCAGGGTTGAAATTTTTATCAATTAAAAACTGTACCGTTATTGCATTAAACGAAATCTTTTTATTCCGTCTATATTTGATTAATGCACGAACCACACAAAGCCACATTCTTTTTTAGTAATCAATTGATTAAAAATTGTATCACATATGAATATTATAGTATGTTTGATGCGCATAAAATATCATTTCTAAAGTTTCTTCTAATCATTAATAAACAACGTAATAAAATTAATCGTTGCATAAATATATAAATCTACAATCTATATCATACTATGCATCAAAATACGTAGCCTAAAGTCCTGATTAATTACTAAAAGAATCTCCCTTTTCTCCATTAATTTTCTACTGAAACAGACTTCTCTCTTTGACTCTAAATATCCATTAACTTTCTTCTCCAACTCGAAACGCTGTATAAGCTGCTCGAGTTCATCATACTCTATCCTCTACACTTAATACCAATGATGAGTCGCACGTGCAATCAAAGGAATACCGTCCAATAATAGCAGCGCCTAAATAAACGCAGTCGATCGGCGTGCAATCGAAACGATGATCGTTGTCGAGATGACAGCGAGCGCGAATAACGACAGTTTTCACGACAAATCGCATTTCCTCCCCTACCATTCCCTGCTACTCCCTTCTTCAACCCCCACCTAACTCTTTCGGTCTTCGGTTGACAAAGAACGAGAAGTAGAAAGGGACGGAACAAAAGAGTGAAGAGAAAAAAGGAACGCAGTTGTTCTCGACTCTCACGGTAACGAGACGACGAGACTTTTGCCTCTTTGATTCCGGAGACGACGAAACAACTCTCGCGCCGATTGCGAATCGATGAAAGTGCATCCCCTTTCGTTTCTCTAATTTCAATCGAATGCCACGCGAAAGAACAGATCCTAGTGAAGAGAGAACGAGTTTAGTGCTTCCTCTGAGGTGCGATTGCTCGCTAACTCTCAATATAGACGAAGAAATTAGAGTCAGCAGCGAGCAGGCAATTAATTTGATCGTCAAATTTCGAAGCGGAAGATGAAGTTTAATTAGAATGGGTAGCGTTTTATGTTTATGAAAATTAAGTTGTTCTTGGCTTGAAAATTTTGATTTCATGCCTGGATCTCGTGTAGTTAGGAAATATCGAGGTCGACTGTTAAAATTGTACGAAGTCTGTGATTCTCACGCAATAGAAATTTTCTAAAAATCGTAAAACTTATTCAATCGATTTATAACTGGTGAAAATTTAAACAAATAAATATAGAAATAAAGCAGATAAGTAATTTATGACATAGAAAACTCCGCAACTCGGTTACGTGACACCTTGTAGCAGTTCCAATATTTAAATTGTCTTTATTGGAAGAGGAAGCAAGATATAGGTTCCATATTCAAAGGTTACCTATTCAATAATGAAAAAGTTTACTACTAGGAATATTGATATCACTGTGAATTTATAGCACGTTTCGAACGATGATTTAATCTTGGTGGATTTTTAGTTGGTTTTTATTGATTTACTTAACTTACTGAATGGTGGAGCTACTTGTTTAAATCTTAATGTATTAAACAAGATATAAATGGCAGCTATCATTTTCTGTTTAAACTACAACATTTTCTAAATCACTTTTATTAATCGATATGAAATAGAGTTTTTCTATTCTTTGGAAACAAAAGAAAAAAACACTTTCCTTTCGAAATTAACGAAGCTGATAGGTTCCGTTAGATACCGATGGTAGAACACATTTTCACGAACCACCAAGTCCATCGAAATGAACGAAATTTGTATTCGTACACGGGCACAGTCCATATATCGTCCGTATGGATATTATAAAATCGCGATGCAGCTCGGTCCAGCGTGAAATCGTTTAATAAACGACGTCGACCCTCCGGTGTATCGATGAATTTCGAGGGAAAGCCGCGCGCAATTTTTCACCATGACGAGAGAGCAACAAGCCGAAGTTTCGCGTGTTGCAAATTCCCGGTCCGTTTCGTAAACATTCGAAATTTATCGGGGCGAGGATTTTTCCCCATTCCCCTCGCCGCGTTTTCGGCAAACGCAAAGTCGCGGTTCCAACCCCATCAAACCCTCTGGCTTTTCTCTGCTCTAGCTAAATATTTTCTCCTCCCAAGGCAAATATTTCCGGTGAAGCAATGCACGACTCGTTTTAACCTTTTTGTGATCGAATAAACCGGCCAAACCGAAAATACTTCGACTTCCTCTTTTATCGTTGTCCCTGCTATCTTCAAAGGACTTTTATATTTTCTAGAATATTTAAAGTTAAGACTGCCAAATCTACCAAAATGGCAAATTATGGAGATTTTCTTTTTCGCTATTGAAATTACTTTACAACTTTTTACGATTATACTGGAATTTCCTACGTCTGATAAAATTAACATTGACTCCTATTCAGATAGAGATGTAATTGCGCGGAGTTGTTCGTTTTTATAATATCATTCCAATTATAATTATTCATGTATAGAATATTTAAATTAGACTTAAATAGGTTTTGGCAAAAATTATTAGAATTATAAAACGAATTGTTTATATCTAAAACTTATATCTCTATTGGGTATTACTGCAATCACAATAATTTAGCTTTACGATATTTAGGGATAAATCCACGATCTAGTTATAACACACACTGAATGATAATAAAAATATATGATAATTAAAAGGTTAAAGTTTGAATTCTAGATATGAAATATGATCAACCAATTCTCTTCTTCAGTTTGTCTATTATATAAAATTGAAAGATTAATGGATAGTCAAAGATGACCAAGATCCTTTCTTCGCCGCTCAGGCTGGCAAGTAAGTCGGTGCACCGCTCAGGCTGGCAAATGAGTAGGTGCGGTTTTTGTCAATACCGACTAATCCGCATTCCTTAGTTGCCAAACCAATAAAGTGTACATAAAATACATAAAGACGTACGGAGATACGTAAAGATTCCTTAATACGTCGAGTATACTCGTCGTGCATTTGCTGGACGAGAGGAATATCTGTTTAGGAACCAATTTATTATCCATTTAGCAAAGATCATGAAAATATGAATTTTTTGGGCTGGCAAATAAGTCAGTGCACCGCTCAGGCTGGCAGGAGCCTTTCGATTCAATTAGCCCCTAAAGAAAGGAATCTTTAGTGACCCGGATATCTCAATTAATAAAACAACCTACCACGAACGAACAAAGAGTTCCAATTCGAAGCGAATCTGTTTTTCCGACCACATTCATCGAAACACACCACTCGGCCCATCCCGCCCTTAATATGATCCTCAGTTACCCTTAATTTCGATTCTTATGCATACTGCTCCATGTACCTTTCCAATCAGAGAAAAAAAATTCACGAACGATTCAACCTATAGAAAACTCTGCATTACGACGAACAATAAGCCTCGACCATCCTATCCTATCCTATCCTATCCAACCATACTATCGAACACGTTCTTCCTTTTTCTTTTCTTCTTCTTCTTTCGATCGAATTGCGAATAGAAGTGAAAATCTTGCGATATTCAATTTTTAATCGCTTCGATGATAGTCTAATTTGAGCAAATTTTCTGTATGAGCGAGAGTTTATTTCATCTTGCAGCGAGACTTTAGTTTATTTGGGGAGGAAATTATCTCTGTGGAAGTAATATTATTATTGGATTGTTATTACAAATAAATCGACCCAGTAATCCAAACAACCCAGTATTAATAAGAATAAATCAATTTCAACTGGTTTAGTTTTAATTTTTATAAATGTAAATATGGTATATAATATATTGTGATTTAAGATCATTAATTTACATTTGATTGTAATTTAGATTACGAAATAACAGAATTAAGCCATTAAATATGAAATGAAAATAAATTATCGCACTTTTAATCTGTAATTTAACGAAAATTACTATTTTGGTACAAAATATTCCCTACTATTTTCAAATATTACGAGACCGTATTTCGCAAACAGGGCACGTCGAAGTACCCTCGTTAATTACCGTATCGCAACCGATATTAATTCTGACCTAATTACTTTAACATAAACAAATGCGTGCAAATTTAAGCTTGGTAAACAGTACTTGAAACCGAACGAATTACGCATTTCAATATAAAAATAAAAGACGGTGATACTAACCTATCGAAATTACTTAATTAGTGTGATAAAGTTTCCTTCACCGAAAGACAAATAAGAATTTTTATATTCTTCATTTGTGTATGTAACAAAATTATATCGAAGTAATTAACTGTAAATGAAGAGCAAATTATGGAAACCAATACTTTTATTTTATTTTACATTTAATAAATATTTTATTTCTCTATCATATAATATAGGTCACCAATACATGTAATACAGCTTATATACAATATACAACATGGAAGTACAAGTACAAAATTTATGTACTCATACATTTAGATAATCTTGTAAAATTTTTTATATCTTTTATGGGATCTATCCTCTTACCTTATTTGTATTATAATATTAATGTATCGTATTAACGTATGTATCATATTAGCTATACATTACACGAGCAATCCGCTTATAGCAATTAATAGTTTCTATTTCCTCTGTGACGCATGCACTTTCGCTATTAGGTATAGGAATTTACATTGACATAATTTTCACAAGTCCTTGGCTAATTATAATTATCATGTTCATACAAACATGTGTTCCAATGTGTCTAAAAGGTATGATGTCACTACCAACGTTCCCATGTCTAGGACATGTGCTTGCTAATAAATCTTACTAATATGTCTACCACTCCTAGATGGAAGATCACCCTCCCTTTACTTCCCCTTCATTTTTCCTGTTCTCCATCTCTATGCTCCCTTTTATTACAACGTCAAACTCCCATTACAATAAGAAGACTGCAAACCTTTCTCTTTCACAAGTAAAGAAAAATTCCAAGAGTTAACCCTTTCATATTTATCATCCTATTAACAAAATAAAAGTACAAGATATCCTATCCATAGTGTTGCATAAAGAGACATTATTAATAAACAGAGCCTTACTAATAAATCCGCTAGCCCTGAATCAAAGATCAATCCTTTCTTTTTCTCTCATTCTTTCTATTCTTGCTCCAATAATTCCCTTTTCATCATTAACTCCTTAACCTACAACTACGGATATAGCCCGTAGTACGATGATCGGGCCAAATATAATATATAATATAATATATAATAGCTTGTTTACGTTTTCGACCTAAAATTCTCGAACGTAAATCGTGGGTTAAGGGGTTAAACTTCCATCAAATTGCAAAAATAGTAACCCTTTTTCTCACACAAACGAGTAAAGTTGTCGAAAGGTTGGAGAATAGAAATTTTTATTACGATCGCGTTCGAAATTCGTTTAGACTACAGAGAAAAGACGTGCTGCAGTCTTGTTTCGGGTTTGTCGTGTCGCCTAAATGGACAAACGACTATGGGTCGGATACAAATGCATACGAGGGTTCGTGAACGGAATACTGCAGAAGCTTCTTCTCGCTTTGAGCAACCACGGATCCTTTTGAACGGTGAAGGTGGAACGAAAACAAAGGCGGTGGAGACGAGCTTATTCGGAAAGGAACTATTTAGACTAGAGCGCGTCTTTGCGGTGGTAACCTTGAAACGCTAAAGTAAAGCGGAAGTCGGCGCGTCTACAGTTTCCATCAAGCCGAAATTTGGCCAAGCTCTTTTAAACCAAGCCGCATCCCGTTGATAGACGCCATTTTGTGTGTACCGCCAACTGGTCCAACGATCTTGCGTCGAATTACATCGTTTGAATTAGACTGGTGGTGTTGCTCGGCAACTTCATGAGCCTCTAAACAACTTCCGGTTCACTCGATACCACATCTCAATCCTTCTATGAATACTCGATGTTTCGTTTCGATTCACGAGTCGAATATACACATATGGTATTTGCGTAGCGTAAATATACGTGGAGGATGTGATTTAATGTTTAAAATACTGAAGATTTAATAGGGAGATTTTATGAAGGAGTTTGCTATTACAGTGCTATGAATTGGATACGAAGCTAGGCCAGAATATCTAGGTAAACGTGGTGAAGACGATAGTCAAAAAAAGAATAGCAAGGGTAAGATGCGGCAACTTCGAGAGACCGAATAGATTTTTGTTAGAGGAAGATAAAAAGAGGTGAGAATTATGTAATGATAGGGAAGGAAAGTTGAAACACCGTGTAACGAAGTGCAAGAGAATGGAGAAGTTGAGAGGTAATATGAAAGGAATTGTAGAAGGAAAATATTGTGAATAGGCAGTCAACTGGATTCGCTCCTTAGAGAAAAAGGAAAATGAAAGTGCAAAACTAAATCAAAGCTATGAATAAGTAGCATATATGTAGGTTTATTAATAACTTATAAGTGTCGCTCTATAATTCATAAATATGTACGTGAAGATTTGTATGGATGAACAATTAAGGCATGTAATTCGAGACAGCAAAAGCCGAAATTAATAAATATTATTATTATTATTATTATTAGAATGTTGCAACATATCAGAAGATAGAGAATCGTATGAGATTTGAAACAAGCTACAGAGAATTATTGCATGAGGATTGATAAAATTGGAGAACATTATTTTATAGAGAAATACATAACAATTTCATAGTAGATGTTCATAAAGAAAATAACCTTATGGAGATGATGGGATAGAAATTTAAAAATATTTTAGCCAACTTTTTTTCCACCAAAAATGATGAGATTAAGATATACAATTTTGAAATCCAATTACCATTTTATAAATATACCTACTATTTATTCTACTACATGATCGAGATCGTTTTAGTGTATTTAGTTTAAAAAGAAAAACAGAATAAACTGAGCTTAAAATGAAATATATATTTATGAAATGAACTTCTGTATAAAAATTTTTCCGAATTATTCAAGAATAAGTATAATTTATTCTACTTTAGAAAAACGGGCTGGCAATTTTCTGAATGTCCAAGTTCTCCAAAATCGGACAAAAAAGCCATGGTTATGTCTACGCGAACAACGCGAGGATTATTTAAAAGGATCGATGGTCCAGGTGAAAAGCTTTTTTATCCCCGTTCAAAATCGAAACGACGGGGGAAAAAATCACGAAAGTGCATTCAGCCCGAGGATAACGTCGCTTTCATCGTAACCTGATAAACGGCGCACTCACTTCTAACTCGATCTTCAAAAACTAAAAGCAGAGAGAACCACTCGACCGATGGTTGACAGAGACTGAAGCACTTGAGAAACATTCGTTTCCATTAACGTATTCCGACGCATCACGGTGTCGTCCTACAGACGATAGTTATACATTTCTAGGTATTGAAACGTATATCGTTGCGAATTTTCGTCGTGTAACAATATTCCGTGTAAAGAATATTGGATTAATCATTTCGCGCCTAAATTTGAATAGGAAGCCATCTTTTCTTTTTCTTTTCGCGCGTTTTATGGACCGTCTTGCACAATTATTTAATTCTAACAATATCAGTGAGTTGACAAGTTAAAAATTATAGATTATGAATTCTTTTATACTTTTACAATTTTACAAAAATGAATATATATATATACATATGGAATTTGAATAAATAAAATAAAAATAGATAGTCGAGTAGAATGTGATAACTTGTAATTTGTACGATTTACTTTTAAATAGAGAAATCCCTATGCAAAAGAGTTAATTAATAATGATAACCTATAACTTGTCATTTTGTTAATAAATTTGTTAATAATATTTATAAAATTGTATAAGAGAATCATGATCGAGATATGTTATCGAACGTGATATCAATATAATATTGGTTGCTGAATCCACACATAAGCCACTTAGTTCTTTTTACAATATATGCCCTGCCATGTTCCGCGAAAACGTTTTCAATAACCTATCAGTTTTATCGTTTCAATTTTACCACCTGACGAGTAAGCGTTAGTCAACGATCTCGTAACGATATTATCGCGTGCACATTTTTTAATACTAGAACTATATATCACCGTAATCATAACAATCAATTCTTAATTTTTTCATATAATTATTCTAGATTTGCAGCAATAGGTTTTTGAAAATGCATAGCTTTTATTTTGACTTCGTTGTTACAAGTGTTGTACGTTACTCGTCGATAGTTCTAATGTTAACCGTGTCACGAGAACCTTCTTAGCCTAGTAACTTTCGGTTCGATAAAAACCCCGCGCCAGTAAGTATCGACAAAAATATAAATTGTAATTAGATGTACACATACCTTATTTGTGCGATCGACGAACAGTCACTCCATGATCTGTCTAGCCACGATGAATGCCGGCCTTAAGGATCCCCCTCTCGTCCAGTGATACAGAAAACACAAGCACTCTAAACCGGCAGTACGAACGACGCAGGCAAAGTCAAACGTCACTCCGATTTCGCACAGAGAGAACATGAACATACGGCTTGACGTCCGCGCGTGCACTGACTTCTGTTCGGTCGCGTCAGGCCGCAGTCCATCCACCTTGGACGAGTGTAGACTCGTCGCACGGTTGCCATGACGATGGGTCAACAGCACGCGTTGCGCGCGCAACGAAGACAGTTTCACACCGCGCTGCACGCTCGCGACAAGGATCAACGCGTTCTCATCGTACGTGTTCCGCGTTTAAGTCCAAAATTGTAACACGCGCGCGTGGGAAATTAATAACGACGCCTGTTAACTCACGGGATACGCGAGATCGTGTCCGAAGCGCTCTGTTGTTGCTGAAGTGGCGTGGCGATCAGAGACGATCGACACGCGGACAAAAGTGAAACACGATATCTAGAACGCGGAAATTAATAACAAGTGACGGAGTATATACTACGTCATTCGAATGATTGTACGGAAAACTGACACGCGATCGATGATTATTTTAACACGTTCAATACCACGTTAACCACGTTAGTCTTGTAGTATCTAGTAGTATGTAGTATCTTATAGTATCTTGTAGTATCTATGATGAACTTTCTATTCGAGACATTTTCGGTTAAAGCAAATAACAGTGAGTAGTATTGTCGGCACACACGTGGTTTAATTTGGAAATCGCAAAATTGTGGTGTTCAACGTGTTAAGCCTGTTATGATAGGGTCGCTGTAGATGCACGTTCTGGCGAATACGTCAATCAAATATATCGAATATGAATACGTCAATCAAATATATCGAATACAAATACGTCAATCAAATACATATATGAATATATATGTAATACATAATGTATACATATGTGATGTGATATGTGTGACATGTGTAATATATATATATAATATAATCCAATATAAATGTGTATATATATAGACATATAATGTATGTGTTATATGATATATATATATACGTAATCATCTCGATAAAAAGCAACATTAATTTTGTCTAAATCATCTGTATGATTTTAGTAGTAACAAAAATAAAAAATCTATGATCCATACGATGTAATCATAGCCTTATAGAAGCTCAGACACGATCAATAATAAACATAGAGATGTGTATCAACATAGGACGCGTGAGCGAACTAAAAGTGTAATATAGGAATAAAAACAAAACGTTACAGAGGCCCCTTACTACTAACGTATGCACAATCGTAAATATATACATAAGTGTATTACCGATCAGCGAACGGCGTCGATGTGTATACCTCATTAGACAAGGATAGAAGGGGCTTCTACGCACGTTCTCTTTGTGTCTATATCGAATTCAGTTACACGGTAAGAAATAACTTGCTGCGTATTATCTTTATATCTTTATGATAATAACATTAATATTGAAATATTAATATTGAAATTGAAGGTTGGCGAATATTGAAAAATCGATCCGGGTATTAATACTATGCTTATGTACTGTACGGTGAGTGGAGAATATTGACAATATATTGACCGTGTGCGATTAAAGTCAGATATTTTGAATAAATATTTACAACATCGATACGAAGAATGATTTCGGAACACGATGAACACTGGTCGTTATTTACACTATTCTTTAAAACTACTTAATAATGAAAAAGTTAATCCACTCGAGACAAACAAACACCACGCATCCATTACAAACGGAATTCTAAATCGGCCAATTAGAGGACAGAACGCGAAAGCCAATCATGGATCGTGTTTCGTGTTGTGACGTACCGTATTATTACCTATATGCTTTCACCAATGATGTTATTGTTTCAACGTCTCCTATTGGTCAGTTTAAATATTGCCACAAAAGTATCGAATCAGATTAAGAATAATACACACATATCGTCAATTGGAATTGACCAATATTAATAATCGTGTGCTCTTAAAAATAATAATTTTATAGAATAAATAAAAATATCGAGGTTACATGTCGCATGTATAATATCGCGTTTAAATTTCAATCGTAATTCGCGGGTATCGAAAATGATAGTATAGTGCAGTTAGTGTCACGAGTTCGCGAGTCGCGAGTACATACAATAGAGACGGTGGGTGGATGTTGGTGATCTAATCTTCTTTGCTTCGACAGTTTCTGAACGGAGTGACATGATTACCATAGACGTGTAAAAAGTTAATAACGATCGTGGTGAAAAGGAGCATCGAACCCTGGTACGATCGTCGAACAAGCTGATGCTGCAAGAAACATCTCGTGGATAGGTATACGTACGGTTCCCGACGAACGCGGCAGGTTTTCTGTAATCAGCATGTTCCGGCGACCGACTCTCTTCCCTAACCTTCCTTTCGCACACGCCACCAGATTCGCAAGTAACGCTAACACGTGGTGAGATGAGTTATAAGGTAAGGAGCAAAGTTCACCCGTTAGAAATTTAATCTTTAAATGAGATTTCTCATCACATCGCTGAGAAATGATTTTTCGTCTATATTGCGCAGGTTGCATTTCGTCATTCGAAATCAACCTAACGAACGTTTCATGTTTCGTGATCTATTTTCATGTTTTTAGAGATGAAGAAATTTTTTTTTAATTATTTCAACTGTTTTTCATTTTGTGAAGTTGCATGCATTAAATGGTAATTACCAATATAATTAATATGTATATTGTGCGAAGTTAAGAAGCAATGTTTACGTAATATGATGCATGCCCTGCTTTATCAAATTTTAAATTTAACTTAACGAATGTGCATCGCAACTTGAAACATTTCCATGTTCTTAGCTAGAGATGAACAACTTTTTCTAAATTACTTTAACTTTATTTCATTTTACAAAGTTTTTCTCATATTAATTTACATCGCTCGAAAAAAAATTCGTCGAATTTTTATATCGTTTTAATGATTTTTTAACGTAAATAGCTTAATATTAATTCTGTTGGAAATAATGAGTTGCATCGATTATTGTATTGAAAATTAGATGATTCCATTTAAGAAATCGTATTTCTACATATCATCTACATATCGCTTCCATTTACAAGAAAACTAATTTCACCAGCCTATACATTCCTTAAAACTATTCAATTGTTGCCTAAACTATTATGTAGCGCAGCGAGTATTTTATTAATGATTCGTACTGATAGATTAAAATTGGTCACCTTCTATGCATAGAGCAACGCGAAAGCCGTTTTGAGTGTCGCAATTAACCGATGATGAAGTAACTTCACCTTTAGAAGTGTGTATTTATATTTATTATCCTCTTGAGGGGAGTTAAGCTTCCATGCAAGTTGTCCTGTTCCTGCTCTTTATATTGACCCTTCTTCGTCTGAAATTAACATTTCTACGAGCACATGGTATCTACCAGGTGCACATGGGCTCTGGATATTATATTAATTAAATCTTGTTATTAGTATTTATGGACGTGATCCATGGCTAGCTATGACCTGCTATGAATTTGTAGCTAATTAAAAGTTCGATTTTTTACTGATTAAATATATAGTACAGGAATTTTGAACGCGGTATAAAAGCAGTATGATTAAATTTTATTATCATGCAAACACTTTAGAAGCCAAATATTTCTTCGTTCGAAATGTGGCAAGTATTAGGTATGTGTTTATTTCTGTTTTAAATATACGTTTATACTTTTGAAGATAATATGAGGGTAAAGTATATTAACGTTAATATTAATTAACGACGGGCCTACACTCGCGAGCTTTAATATTTATTAAACCTGAATGTGCATTAACGTTAATGCGTGTAATCGCTCGGTAGCTAACACGTCAGGGCTGCTTTGACAATATTTGAAATTCCCGCCTCTTCCGTTATTACGTCATAAATTACATCATCTTAGAAACAAGCATTAATAATATGTAATCCCAAACGCTGTACATTCTCGTCCAACATCCAATCGATGTTCCTTCTTGATTAACATTAAATTTATTATTAATTTAGATTTTCAGTATATAAAATAGGCGCCATTTTTTCCGATAAAAGAACGAGGTATTCTAAAATCTAGTGTGACACCGACACAAGTATAATCAAATACGTGAACAATGGGTTGGAGGGGACTCAAAGAGCGCATTTTTTACGAGCCTGTCGAAAGATACACTTGGACCGCAGCGCATCATGACGACGAGATGAAAAGTGGTCCGAACATTTTACTGATTTTCACGGGCTACATAGTGCAAGCGTGTCGTTACGTACCGCCAATCTCGCATTTTTTTCCTTTTTTTCCTTTTTTTTTCTCGTTTTGTCCATTCGAAACGCGCTCGCACATACCTATACACACGGACGTGAGGTTATGTGTCATGCAGGCGAAAAGAGATCGTAAATTTGAAGAACGCGTAACCGGATACCAGTCAATGAATACCTCAAGCCATGGATATAGGCATGGTGGAGTATTCTAATAAAAGGAAAATTATTTTTAATCGCGTGCCAACATGTAATCCGTTTTGTTGCGTAAAATTCGCCGTATTAACGAGACCGTGGCTCGGAAATTATACCCGCCCACGTATCAGCGGGCATTAAATTTTAATTGCGCCGTTGAATCGCGAATTTTTCCCGACTCGGTCGTTCGTTCATTCGAAATTCAAAGGGGAGAAAAATCGTAAAAAGGTGCGGTGAGGAGGCGATGCTAGAGGATCGTCGGTAGAAGAAGACAAAGAGGAAAAATAAAAA
The DNA here is from genome assembly GCF_051014615.1 of Bombus vancouverensis nearcticus. NCBI lineage: Eukaryota > Metazoa > Arthropoda > Insecta > Hymenoptera > Apidae > Bombus > Bombus vancouverensis. Next base: position 16,105,034 of record NC_134913.1, on the reverse strand, counting down.
GAGTAACCGAGGGAAAGCTCATAGGTAGCCGGCGGGGAAATTTACATTTTTAAATTGCATTTATTGCGAGCCGGAGTATAGCGGAGAGCGGAGTACTTCGAGAGCGCTTACCGTGAATTAAAGCTGACAATTCATCGATGGCTCGCCGCTCTTTTGAATAAACTACGTTTCACGTGGCCGAGCTTTGCATCCGGATTTACCTGTTATCCGTTTAATTGATTATTTCTAGGGAGTTTTTTTTTAATGAAATCTCGTGTACCAAGCTGATTATAGTAGGATCACATAGTAGGATGTTTGCACGAGTTCTGAGAAATTGGAGTAGCGTCGTTATAATTGATTTGTATTGAGCATTTAATTACAAACATAGAATGTTAGACCGAGCATTGGATTACTTTAAGAAGCTTCTGCAATTTTTGTGGTATCTAATTTTGATATATCGTTCATATTATATAACCTTCATTCTTTATTGTAAACGCCACGTATAACGTACAGTTACAGATACGTAAATATATTTAATAACACATTCAAATTATTTTCCTTTTTTTATTATTACGTTCCAACTGTAGAATTAAAGAGAAACTTCTTTTACATTAGGTTACTAGAATATTTTATAATTCGTGATATTTCGCTATTCCAGTGGTATTAAAGTAACCAGAGATGACTCTAATATGCGCTACTTTCGTTTCCTCGCCAAGGAGGCTGGATTTCGCGTCGGTAATATCTAGGAAAGGTCGAAGGTAGCAAAAGCGTATGCAAATGTTGTGCGAGGCAGTACATAAAAGCCGGCTTTGAATGGGTTTTGTGTTACTTTTGTCATACTCGTATTTCGATAAACCAGCCCCCGCGCGTGAGCGTGCTTCCGTTACGCGCAAATATGTGTTTCCATAGCTCGCGATACGTTTCCCTCTGATTTAACTGGATTTATAAGCCCTCGTTCTCTCGTATATCACATTGATACACGGGAAGAAAAATGTATAAGCACTCTTTGCAAAAATAGAAAAGGACGCTCTGCGTGGAAAAATTTATTATTATCTTCAAATAATTTATCGTGTTTCGCCTTTCAACGCCGTCAATCATAATACCAGGAACCAACGATATATACAGATACGTGTATGACATACAGGATAAAATTAAATTTACATTAATGTTAATTGTTATCAATAATTAAACGATTATGCGATGCAACATTAAATTACGGCATAAATATTACAATCCTGCGCCGTTTTCACCAAATTTTATACTCGATACAAATTACTTAACATTTTCCGAAGCTCTGATTATTAGTAAAACTGATGAATATTTTCCGCGAAATATGTACACCGAATGCTGCATACATTTGGTTGGTCTAATCTTATTTGATGATCCATGCAGATTATGGAGAAAAGTCTCGAATTAATTACGCCTCCCTAGAGTATCACAGTGGCACATGTTTACATCGTACCTCTTATTAATTTTTACCACCGCCGTGTAATCCTGCCGCGAATTCTGTTTCGCGTTATTCTTCCGTGTCGCGAGCGTGTTTTTGAAAGATTCCAGCGTGCCCATGAGATACTTTTCTCGTGGCAGAAAAATACTTAGAAATGAAAAACAACAAAAAAAAAAAGAAAGGTAGAAGAAAGGGGCAGAGAGGAAAAATAAGAATATTCGCGAACAATTCTCTTATTTTCCGCGCTTGTTACTTTCGGCTGTTTCTTTCTTACCTCCGGCTTCGCGTAAGTCATACAATTCTACCGCGAAATTAATTATTGCGATACCATTAGCGGTTCGTCGCGGTCGTGGCGAAAATGAGATTGTACGCTCCTCTGGATAGAATTTTCTTAGGAATTGAAAACGTTGAAAGAAATCAAATTATCGAGGTTCTTTAATTAAACGATACGATATATGGATTACAGATATGAGAAGCCGAAGAAGTTCAGAAAATCATTCGTTTCTATTTAACTATGTGAATTTTGCCAAAGTGTTTTACCAAATTAACGATGAATTACTAATTAAAACCAAAATTTATTTCGTTTTATAGAATCTCCCGTAGCGTAGAAAGGAATTTCTAGGGTTTTTTCCCCACGCACATTAGAATTTATTTACTACGAAGATGAAATAGAAAGACCAAGGCTCTTAATTAATTTAGTCTTAGTTAATTTATGGAATCTTGAACGAGTTTCTATTTAAGTACAAATTAATAACAATCAGAAATAGTCAAAATCCTTTTTAATCGCTCCGTTGCTATGAAACACCTTTCTGTTCACCAAGAAGCAAATAAAATAAACAATCAAACATCTAATTCTTTTACAAACTCTGTTGTCGTTCCCAGTGGCCATTCTTCTACAACGCAAAGTAAATAAGAGCATGCTAGTTCCCAGGAAAGAGGCAATCTCTGCTGCAAAGAAGATTTCCCTAGAAATAAAGTTCTCGTAACTTTGCAAGCGCGGGTTTATCGACAGTTGACGCAAATCCGCGCGGCAGACGGAAGCTTGCTCGCGCGTGCATACGTCGAATCGAGGCTTCGTTCGACGCCCTCGGGTCGCACCCATTAACGAGACACTCCGCGACTTCGCGGTGTACGTCCCCTGACATGACGGTTGGATTCTCTTTCATCGGTTCCCGACCAACCCTTTCGCGCTTCGTCGTCTGCCAGATGAATCATAATTTACGCGTCGTCGTCCGTGAGAACAGTTACTCTCACCCCTTCTTCCGCTTCCTTTCCACTTGCATTCCTCTGTCTCTCTGTTCGCCACGCAAATCGATCGACAAAGAACGCGACGCAATTTCGTAAAAACGATCCGCCCGATCTCGGCGAAAATACGATCCGCTTGATGGATCGTCGCTTTTTCAACGAGGTAACACACCCAACCTCTTTTTCACGATCGATCCGTGGCTCTCTCTCTGTTGCGACTACCATGCGATTAGACCAACTGGATGGACGATGCTAAGGAGTAGGTTTACGATCGAAGCGTTGCAGCGGTTTGAATTATTAGACCGAGTTTCGAAGCAGTTTTGGAGTTGGCAACTTTTGTGGCTCGATTGAGGAATGATTGATGAATAGTGTTATATACTAGTGCAGGGAAATTTGGTGATAGTGGGGAGATGGAGGTTTAAGAAATTCGATAGTGGTTTTGGGATTTAGGTTTTAATGGAGTTTGTTGAATAGGAGCAGATATAATTTTTTGTACTTTTTAAGATTCTAAAGAGTAAACTAAAACTGCTTTCTGTGTCTTAATAAACAACTGATAGTTCGACCAAATATGATGGTTTGGAATCGACTTATTCTGAGATTTCTATTAATTTTATCTTCAGATTGCTTACATTATATATTTCATATTCGCTATTCACCGCGGATCTCAATACATATCGTAACTTATTAAATAGTGATTAATTGACCGTTTAATTATTTTGGCGATCTTTGTCAAGTGTATGCTTCCAACAAATATTTTGTAACTTCTCTGTATATATTCAGATCAGTTTCAAACTTTACCAATGTAATCGTGTGATAGCCACGTTTCGTTACATCGCAAATGAGATTTAGAATATTTTGTATCATACATACATAAAAAATGTCTAGAAATGTTCCACTACTTTCGCGAGCCACTGTGTCTCAAATCTCGCACATCACTCCATAAACACCACCGTACACAAAACCCGATACTCACCGGTGGGTAATCCTCGATATTAAGTCAGCAGACAACAGTAGGAAGCTTGGGAAGCCCCTTTTGCGCCGCTAAGAAACGCACGTCGCGTTTCTCGTGCATTTCTTCGGCGGAGGATTTCTTGGCAGCGACAGAAAGTCACTAGACAAATCGTGACCGAAAAGTTTGCATCCTTCGCGTCTCCGTCGGGAATTCGTTTCTTCCGGGCGTTTGCTTGGCGAAAATTTCATCCCGCGATGTAATCACGTAGCACAATCGTTTCAGATGTGACCGACCGTAATATTCCGGCGATTCTATAATTCTATTTACAAGTTTAATGTCGTGCGTGTGCAATCCCATGACGTGTAGACGGTTCTCGTACCGACATCCAGCACATGTAATCGCATTCGCGATGTAAACGCGAAATTTTCGCGTCAGGTATCAATCAGGGCCGTGTTTGCGACGCGTGATCTCTCTCCCTTTCCACGGCCCGGATTATTGCACGGCCGTATAATTTTATTTCCATGCAGCGAGATCGAATCGTTAAAATTAATGGCGCAACGGGGATTGCGCGAGTTTTCCAACGAAAATCGGCTCGGCGCGCGTCGTCGATCGCCACGCGTACGTGGAAATTCGACGATTCATATTTTTTTATCCGCGTTGCCTCGTCAATTTGTATCATGCCTCGTCGAACCAATCGATTTTTCCAATGTTATTAACCCTTCAATAGCGGATCGTCGGTTACGATGCCTCGATTGTTTCTAATTCGTACGCTTTTTTCCGATATATTCGTGATATTATTTTGTTACATTATATGCATATTGTATAATTTTAATGTAGAGTAACGAAAAATTACATAGTTACGGAATTACAACCTGGTTCTAAATTCGTGGTACACTTGAAGCGAGGGAGATGGCTCGAGATAAGACAAAAACCAAGGGTAACAAAATTGCATTAAATATTTCATATTATACGACGAAAACCTTGATTCAAGTCTTCAGCGACAATCATAATCACTGATAGGTTAACTCGAAATAACCTGTAGCGTATGTCTACGAGTTTGATAAATGGGACGTCGAGAAGCAAAGGAGAGATTGTCTCACACTATGAAAAATGCCTGCGACGTTTTCAGATATTCGATGTAAAGTCAGGTGGCTTTGTGTTATTGAAAATTCGATGGAAAATTGGTGACAACTTTTTCGATCCATTTTCCTTATCTTCCTAGGAATATCAAGATTTATGGCTTTGTATCGGGTGACTTGGTAGGTGTAAGCCATTAGCCATCAGGATCAATATTTTCTTTGAAGTAGATACCAAATCTTCCGTTGAAATAAATATGAATCGATGTATGTTGAGAATTTTCTTCGATAGTAAATTGCATCGTAAATTCGCTACTAAAAATATAAATAATACAAAATCATAAAGTAAGTAGTATCTATCTTCGTCTATTACATGTATAACGTGTAACAATTCAAATACACGAAAGATTATACGTGATACATATTATTCTTCGAATTTCCAAATAACAATTAACAGATTATACCTCTCTAACGATTTATCCATAAAAAAAGGAGAAAAATAATTTTGTTAAAGAACTTATCCGAACTTGAATGTAACGAGTACGGTATACCTACATCATTTTCTACAAATTTCAAACACATTCACCTTCGAATCAAAATCTTCCTTCTCGCTAAGACTCACCTATTCTAGAATTTCTCTTCGCATGGTATAATACATAATTCCTCACGCACTTGCATGGCGAACATTCAAGCAACGAGCAACCATTTCGAACCTGAAACCCTCCTTACCTGAAAACGCGTTAGACTAAACGCGACGGAACTCTCGGTGGGATACAAGAGGAACAAACGGTTAAGAGACGACGGTGGAAGACAAAAAGGCACGACACGACGCAGGGAAAGGACGAATAGAGCGTAGGAGGCGGCGTCGCGCTATTTAATCACGCGCATATTATGCAAGATTAGACGCGTCTCGAAAATTAATATCCAAGCACAGCCACCGCCCCAGTTAATGCCCAGTGATACCCATATCTCGTGTAAACAGCCGCGAAGAACTCACGGAATCTCTGCTTCGGCTCAGCCGACATTCGGCTCCGATGTCGGGAGCAACGCCAACCCGCTGTCTGGGCATCTGCGTGTCGCGCTATTTGCGATTTCTCCAATTTTGCTGACAGAGAAATTAATTCGAACACGAGGTATCTGTGATTCAGGCTCGACCTCGCGCTGTTACGGTCTTTCGCGTAAAACGTGGAAATTGTTTGCCTACATTTGATATGCATGGGTCATACACGTTAATATCATATTGTATCGATATTCGATAAGTATACGTGGATGTCTGTATTACAGGTAAATGAGATAACGAAGAACGTGTGATAGAAATTGCGTAATATATTTGCGAATTTAATTACTACTTTAGAGGCTAATAATGCTATCTAGAGGGAGTTCCAAGGATTTCGTTTCTATTTTGTCAAATGTTGGAATTTCCAAGTTTACGAATTTTTCAATCTCTGAAATGTTTTGAATTATATTTCTTGAAATTAAATATTTGTTACAAACGACTGTGGAGAAGTATATTAATTACCAGTAAGATTTTTCTCTCGGAGTAATCTGCGATTCGAATTAGTCGAAGATCTGCGAATTGAAAATTAAAGTTACTTCAGTAACTTAAAGAGTTCCAATACGGTAAAAAGATTCCTCGTTGCGAGCTTAAAGAAAGATGCTGCTACGAATTTGCAGGAATCCGGTAATGAGACTCGCGATAATATACAAGGCTACAAGATTCCCTTGTAATTCTCGCGATCCAACTTTTCTTCGAGTTTATCTGTTTCCACGAGCGAACCATTTGTTACGCGAAATATCGTCGTTCGTACGAACGTTTGTAAGTTAATGTACCAAGAAGAATGTGCGATACGAAAAAATTTCGATAGCTTATCCTTGGCCTTACTGTTGCATCGTGTACGATAATTTCTATTCTCTGTGTCATTCGTTTTTAAGGCCATTCAATCACTATCATATTGGCATAGAACTTTATTTATGCGAATAATTCGACAATTCCAATTCTGAAAAATTCTTATTTTTTTACAAATAACAACATAACAATCTTCGTAGTAGAACAAAAATCTATACAAATAGATTTCATAAATTACAAGTCAGTCGTTCTACATTCTATTAGATGAATATTTTGTATCTATTGCCTTCTCGATAGGAAGAGTTTTTCCAAGGACCATGTCAAATAATTTTTCAATAAATCCGTAATCGTACAATCGGTTTTTCATGTTTCAAACAATTTATTTACGTTTTAGAATCTCGTTCTTCCTGTGGCTCGTCCTAAATGATTCTATACTTCTTTCTTAACGTTTAACTTAAGTCTCTATTTATTAATGTACCGATTCGTAAAAAAATCGATGAATCAAGAAAGATCACAAAAAATAACGCTATTGAGTGAATGTTTAAAGATTCGTTTTTATGTAACATCGTGTAGAGATATTTCTTAAAAATGTGATCAATTGCTGCTATGAGACCGCTATCGTAAGTAGCCTAAAATTTCTATACAAAAGTACGTCCCAGGATTTACATAGAAAAGAAAAGTGGCTCGTAATTCTCTAAAACAAATGAACAACGCAAATTAATAGGAAAGGCCATTTGGTATGGTTGATCGCGGCATTGGACTACATTTGCGTATGGATTTCTGGTTAGCCGCTCTTGAATCGTTCTCCCCAGAGTACCCAACAGGGGAAACAGAGTAATCGGGGATGAAACTGGGTAAGAGGGAATTTAGGAAGGTCGGTTATCAGCTTCTCGCCGGAGATTTCTTGCAAACGATTTCGTTCCTTGGTTTAATTTTCTACCACCGATATTCGGATGCCAGTCGCTTTAATGTTCGCCTTAATGCGTTTCACTCATTGCGCGCCATTCAACATTGAATTAAAACGAAATGGGAGACGTTACGTTTCTTGTTTGGAACACGCTATCCGCCAAAATCTTCGAATCATTACATATCTTATAAAATCTAGGAATCGAATCTAGGAATTGAAGAACGTCAGTTTTCTCCTTCTTTGGGCGCTTGGAAAACTTGGTAGTAAAAGATCTATGGAAAAATTACTGCTGACATACGCAACATCAATTTTGAAATTATTAATCTGGCAATTTTATTATTAATGCGAAATAAATATTGCAAAATATGCCGTTATGGTAAAATTTTTACAAAAGAATTTTCTAAGCTAACAGAATTCTGAGATGGATTTTTTTAGAAATTCCTAGTTTCTGTAAATCACAGTCCGAACTTTTAGCCGAGAACTTTAGCCGAGAGTATACATAGCATTGAAAGAGCAATTTCAATTTTTACTAGCGTGTGTGTGTGAAAAAGAAAAAACAGCGATGAAACAGAATGAAGCAATGAGTATTGGAAGCATTAACAGCTGCCAATCTAGAATATTATTACCGGATGATAATGAACGGGCGGAACTATTTCAAGGTTTCGTGATCGACACTGATGCATATGCAAACGTGAATACATATCGGAGGAAGTAGATGCGAAACGCGAGACGCGATGAGAGCTAGTGGAAACCTAGCTTTATAGCAGGCCATTCTATCCTGTAAAACGAAACTTTATTGATACAGTCTGGCATGTTTATAAGTGTACGTATGTCCGCGATGACCAAGTGTATTGCGTTACCATTACTTTATATGGCTCCTTTATATGGCGCAGGCAATTAAACGAAGAATTGGCATTATGACGAAGAACAATGAAGACGCAGAAAAATATTGACATTTCTCCGTTGATACCTGTTCTAGGAATATTTATTCGATTCGTGCAATTTGGCTTCTTGTATGTATAAGGCATTTGCAGGTATAATCCTGTTGTTCTCCTCAAAATTACATAACTCGAAATCGGTGTTATGTCTCAATAAATATTACAGATACTATAGATACTATGGATATTATTAGTTTTTAATTATTCGGTTTTAGCATTCAGTGCAATTTTACTGTCTCTGTGTATGTTCCATGCCTTTTATGAACTAAGTATTTCAAACATAGATGATATTTGCGAAGTTACAAACACGAAGAAAGTGTGGAAAGAATAGTACAGCTAAAGAGAAGAATAAGAAGGAAGAAAAAAGAGGAAAGGAAGGGGGACAAAAAGGGAAAAAAGAAAGAAGATAGGTGTAATGGACGGATGAAAAGGAAAGAAACGAAGAAAAAAAGGGGACGAAGAAAGGAGGAATTTCTCTAAGGCAATATTATACTTAAACAGTGAAAACTCAAAACGAAATGGACTTGGGTCGGACTCGTTACGTAGTCCAAATAAAAAGTAGAGTTTCAGAAGTACAAATGGAATGTATCTTAAAAAAGGAAAAGAAGAACATTTGTAAACAAAAAAAGAAGAAGAAAATCGAAGAAAAATGGAGGACAAAATGTCGCGGGTGTACGGCTGCAAAAAATCACGGACGAAGGAAAACGTTAATTCTACTCTTGCTGTCTCATTCTACGGACATTATCTCGCTATTTATCTATCCCTTGGTGGACGGTTCCTCGTTGAGGAAGGGAAGAGATGAACGTACACC